>NC_141153.1:50499639-51185472 GCF_053477565.2 Lygodium microphyllum | reverse complement strand
TGGCTCCTACCTTGTATATGAGATGAGGTTTATGTTACGGGATGGCAGAAAGGTGACATTTGTGGATCTAGCCTTTGGGTTAGATAGAGTAATTATGTTAATAGCAACTCGAGGCACAATGCATTGAGTTGTGGTGGGGACTGGGGGTCGCAGAAGAAGCCCCTCGCTAGGGGGTCTCAGAGGGGCCAATGGCTCCCCTAATGGGAATCCAGAGGTAGTGCCTCTCCGATGCGACAATACAGAAAATATTTCCTAGTGCCAACTAGGTAATGTTTATAATATAGTCAGACTTGTCGACCATACTACCTTTCCATGCTATAAAAGTAAGACTCCTCTAAAGCCATCATTACTGGATCTATAACCCAGTCCTAGAGTTCTTCCAACCATCCTAAGCTCTTTGCCTGTCATCTATCTAGATTGCCATTTAAGCTTCATAGTGGGAAGCGCACAGGTGGACAGAGCCATCTTTATATCAATTTGTTTGAAATTAAAGTAGTCTCTATTCTTCTCATATTTGCTATGTCTTCTCTACTCCTTGCTTAGATTCTGCCTATTGTGCAATGTAATTTCTATATGGTATCAGCACCCAAGGGGCTTTGAGGAGTGAAGAGTACGCGAGAGGTAAGAGCTTCAATAGCGAAGAGGAGAAATGTCATCTGTTGTATTAAGTAGCGGTGCTAGCGCATTAGATGGTGCTTCCATTTTATCGGCAATTCAAACATTGAGGATTCATTCATCAACCTTCAGTGAAGGCAAGTTAGATGGTACAAACTATACTTTGCAGAAGTTTAAAATCACAACTATCGTTGATTCTTATGAGCTTCTAGAGATGGATTTGGGGACCGATCCAAAATTACAATCGACCCTTGGCCTATCAAATTTGAGTATTATGATTACTCCAAATATAGATCTTCTATGAGCTTGGAAATGAAGGAATGCAAATGTACTATATGCCTTAATTACAAGATGTTCTAACACAGTGTTTTGATCTTGATTCAGTAGCATACAACCAAGGCATTAGAGACTTGGAACGTATTGAAGAGTCAATACAAAATGTGGATTCAAACAAGGATTCAGAACTTGGAGAATTAACTAGCAATAGCGAAGTTTGCCAAAGGAGAGACAACTGAAGCATTCATCACTTGGATCACTAGTGAGGAGCTAGCTTTGAGGTGTCTTCAGATTTGTCCACCAAAGTTTGATGGATTGGTAATTTCCCTAAATACTCAGGTGAGACCCCAAGCTTTGATGTTTGAGGAATTTTATACACTACTAATGGAGGACGAGTTGAGGCTTTAAAGATCGAGAATCTAGCAACAGTGGAGATGCTACCTTCTCCACGAATGCAAAAAACAAAGGTGATTCCTCCATTAATGGTGACAAAAACAAGAAGAGTGGTAAGAAATTTTTTAAAGGAGAGTACTTCTACTACAAGAAGAAAGGCAATGAAATTATAGATTGTTGTGTCAAGAAGGCAGATCAAAAGAATTGCATCAGGAAGACTAAAGGGAAGGAGACAACCAATATGGTTGAAGCAGAGTTGGAGTTATTCATCATGGAAACCATTGAGAAAGTGTATTCCTCAATGCAAGAAATATCTAATATTGACTCATGGGTATTGGATAGTGGCACCTCCCATCACACAACCAATAAGAAAGGTCTATATAGTTCTATAAAGCCTCTACAAGAATCCATCACTATGATGGTTGGGAATGATAAAAATGTCATGCTGAGGGTACATGTACTATTTCCTTTTTTACTGCAAATGGTGAACTCAAGAATCTTTCAAACGTATTGTATGTTCCAAAGATTAAGAGAAATCTACTTATCAATTACTTTTATAAATTGATCTTGGACATGAGGTGAGGTTCATTAAGACAGGTGCAAAAATTATCGATAGTACTGGCAAAGTTGACTATAAAAGAGAAAGGAAGAATAACCTATATGACCTCAGTACTCTTACAACCACCATTGGTGTGGACACAAGTAAACTTTGGCATGAAATATTTGGTTACATTGATTTTGTAGTGTTAAGGGAGATGCATAAGCATGGTATGATTGCTCACCTACCTACAGTAACTAAAATAAAGGAACCATGTGAAGTTTGTACAATGGGCAAGCAGTAGAGAAAGGCATTTCCACAAGAAAGAAAGAATAGAGCGAAGACTCCTCTAGAGTTGATGCATACTAGCGTATGCGGTAAAATTACTACAAAAGCCTTGGGAGGTTCTTTGGTGGTGAGTTAAACTCAAAGGAGTTTGAAGAATTTTGCAAGAGCAAGGGATTCAGCATCAATTGATGATGCCTCATACACCTCAGTAGAATGGAATTGTCGAATGCCAAAATCACACAATTGTGGAAATGGCAAGATGCATGCTTAAGGGCAAGGGATTGTTTAAGCAATTTTGGGAAAAAGTTGTTAATAGTGTAGGCTACATTCTCAATTGGAGTTACACAAAGGCTATTAATGAAAAAACTCATCATAAGGCCTATTTTGATTATTACATTTTAGAACTTTTGGATATGAATGTTATGCACATGTTTGAAAGGATAAGAGAAATAAGTTAAATCCAAAAAGCACCAAGTGTACCTTCTTGGATTATAGTGATGAGCAAAAGGCTTACAAATTATATGACGAAGAGGAAAAGAAGATCATAGTGAGGCATGATGTGGTGTTCAAGTAGTAGCCATATGCGATGGAGGAGGAGAATATAAGTTCTTCCACTTTATCATCTAGCAAAGAAGTAGTCAATATCCCAAGAGTTTTCCCTACTCTCAAGGAGGAGGAAGCACTATCTTTGAATGATGAGAACAAAGTTTACCAATCTACAACAATCATGCCACTAGAAAATCCATTGCTACGATCGATGGGGGGTGTGGTTCCAAGGGAAAGGGGGCTTAGGGCCTCTTAGAAGCTTTAGAGCTTCAAAACCGGGGGGGTGTGGTTCCAAGGGAAAGGGGGCTTAGGACCACTTAGAAGCTTTAGAGCTTCAGCATACATGTGGCAGGGGGGTAAGAGCCATTCGGCAGCTACGAAGGCAGCAGCGGTGGCTCAACAGCCTCGTCCGGCCCAAGTGGTGACGAGGCGGCCCTCCCTCCTTCAATCTTGCATGAGGGTGGCAGCGGCTTGGCTTTATCCTTCTCTCTCTCCCTCAGCGTTCAGCACAGCGTTATGGCGGCACTCCCTCTCTCACAGCAGATAGACGGACATTTTAGCATCAGGTGGCAGCAGCAATTAACTTCGTCTTCAGTCCTATCTCCCCTTCCCTGTAGCCTGCGGCCCTCCCTCAATTTTATAGGGGAGGGGAGGGAATCCTCCCCCCTCAACGTGTCCATTCGCATGGTTGTGAAGCCGAGCAAGCTCAAGCGAGGAGCTTGTTGGCTCCTCTATCCCCTTCCCCCCTTCCAGCACGACATGCTGCCGAGAGAGGGAAAAAAATAAATATTTGATATATATTACATCCTTGAGATAACTATTCAAGAATGTTGATTTGACATCCATTTGGTAAACTAGCGACTTCTTATGAGCAACCACTGAAAGTACTATGTGAAAAGTGGTCATTCTAGTAGTTGGAGCAAATGATTCTTGAAAATAAAATCCTTTAACCTTTGAAAATCCCTATGTAACTAATCTAGATTTGCACTTTTCTAAGCTTTCATCAACCTTATACTTTACCTTCCAGATCCACTTGGTGCCAATAATCCTTCTTTTTTCTAGTCAACCCACTAACTCCCAAGTGTCATTCTTCATGATATTGTCATACTCAGCTTGCATAGCTGCTGTCCATGCTAGATTGATAAGTGCTTTTTCCAAGTTTGTTGGCTCCTTTACTTCTCTCAAGATCTCAGCCCCATCAAGGCCATATTGACTATATCACTAGAAGCCTTTCTTTGATCCTCTATTCTGAGTGACCTCCTTGGTCCATTTTCATTTTCTTTAGTTGTGTAGGCATAGGATTTTTGTGATCATAGAGTTGCTTATAAAGACTTATTTTTATCAATGTCTGGCTGTGCATAAGAGTTGATAAAAAGTTAAGTACGAGATAGCTGAATTAAAGATGTAATATAAGCTAACGTTGATTATCGTATAATAACGTTAAGAAAAATATTTATTCAGGCACAACCCCAGGTACAGGTTCCTAATTCGCCTCCTACATCAAGTATTGTTGTGATCCAGGAGAAGAAGTTCCTTCTCAAGCAGATTAAGCCACCCGAGTTTGATGGGAGAGGCAGATTCGTTCCGGCTAATACTGAAATTTGGATTGAATCCATGGAGGATTACTTCGAAGCAGCCGGTACTGCACCAGCCAATCAGGCTATGCTCGCCAAATTAAAACTCATCGGCGAAGCCAGAATTTGGTGGAAGCAATGGTGCAGGGATCAAGGGATTGCAGAGGGATCCGTTACCTGGGAGAAGCTGAAGAAAGCCGTGCAGGGAAGATATTTACTACCTGCATATCGCACGTAGAAAATGAACGAGCTCTACGAGCTAAAACAGCTAGGACTCACTCTTGACACATGCTATTCTAAATTCGTCTCACTTTTAAAATATGCGCCACAGATGGACATGACACAGCAGGTGTCCAAATTTTGTGCGGGCTTAAATCCACCAGTAAATACCCGTCTTGAATCTATGCGTCCATCAGATCTTCAGGATGCACTCATTCGAGTGGCGCCTATAATTCAGGAGGTGCAAGCTAGACCAAGGGGTAACAAAACTTGGTCTTATAATGACCCAAACAGAGGAGCATTCAGACCTCAAATGAAGAGAGTTCAAGGTCATAATCAGGGACAAAGAAAGAAAGCAAGGACGGATAAAGTCAACAACTTTGTTCCTACTCAAACTAAGGGCCAAAACCTCTGTTGTTTCCACTGCAACGAACCCGATCACTTCAAGAGGCAATGTCCCAAGCTTGGTGGAGGACATCGCCAAGCGCCTTTCCAAGGAACAGGCCGTGGTCAAGGAGCCGCTACCCGAGGAAGAGGAAGAACCGCCTGCATTGCCAATAGGCAAATGTGCGAAGAAGGAGAAGAAGAAGATCCAACCATGGAAGCAGAATTCGAAAGAGCGACAGTCCATGCCACTTTACACAAGAAAGGGCCAAATCGCCAGTTCTCGGTGATTCAGACACCGTCGGACTATCAAGGTAAAGGTTTCAAAACCTTGATTGATTGTGGCAGTACACATTCCTTTATCTCACCAGCATGTGCAAAAATATTAGGAATAGCCACAGTAGAAGCACCTACCCTGCTTGTGGAATTGGCAAATGGTCGTGAGGTTACTTGTACCAGGCAAACTGCTAAGGTGGAATTCTTTCTAGGAGGAAAGAAGACTTCGGTTAAATTCAGAGTCATGAATTTAGGTATCCGTGAGTGTCTACTCGGAATGGATTGGCTTAAGTTTCCTTTCGAAACTTTCACTATGGAAAGGGTCAAGTTTCCTTTCGAAACTTTCAAAGGGAATTAGTCACAACTCAAGGTGAGGCAGGAGTGCCAAGAATCCAATTGGCCAAAGTATCTCGGATCATAAAAGGAGTCAGAAAAGGATTACCTGTTTACTTGATCAAACTCAACAAGTTAGATCAAAAGCAAGAGTCTCATGAAGGACCTTCTTGGCTAAAGGAATACGCGGACGTATTCCCTGAAGAGTTGACCGAACTTCCGCCTCAAAGAGAAGTGGATCATGAGATTAGGTTAGTATCTTGAGCTGCGCCAATTGCCAAGAGACCTCATAGAATGTCCATACCAGAAGCAATTGAGCTGAAGGAACAACTCAAGAAACTGTTAGATCAGGGCTACATCCGGCCTAGCAATTCACCGTGGGGAGCTCCAGTACTATTCCAGAAAAAGAAAGATGGGACACTTCGACTATGTATTGATTACCGAGGGTTGAATCAATCAACAGTCAAGAACAAGTATCCTATTCCTAGAATAGATGAGCTTCTTGATCGTCTTCAGGGTGCAAAGATCTTTTCCAAGATTGATCTCAGGTCAGGTTACTATCAAATAAGGATCAAGGAAGAAGATATCCCAAAGACGGCCTTCAATACAAGATATGGGCACTTTGAGTTCTTGGTTATGTCATTCGGGCTTACGAATGCACCTGCCACCTTCAATAGATTAATGCAGGATATCTTTAGGCCATATCTTGATGATTTCGTGCTTGTCTTCTTCGATGACACTTTAGTCTATTCTAAACAGGAAGAAGATCATGAACCTCAACTTCGGATTGTCCTTGAGACAATGAGGTCACATAAGTTGTATGAAAAAATGAAGAAGTGTGCATTCTTCAAGCGTCAGATTGAATATCTCGGATTCATAGTATCATCAGAAGGAATATCAATGGACCCAGCCAAGGTCAGAGATGTGCTTGAATGGCCAAAACCAGTATTTGTCAAAGAAATACGCAGCTTTCTTGGATTGATAGGATGGTATAGGGTCTTCATCAAAAACTATGCTTTGATTGCAGCACCTCTGATGGATTTACTAAAGAAGCAGACTTCCATTACATGGTCAACTCCCGAACAGAATAGCTTCGACAAATTGAAGCAAAGTTTGGTATCAGCACCTATTCTAAAACTTCCAGACCTCAATAAAGAGTTCGAGGTAGTAACTGATGCTAGCATTCTTGCCTTGGGATGTGTACTTATGCAGGAAGGTCATCCAGTAGCATACTCTTCAAGGAAACTGAAGAACCATGAAAAGAATTATGCTACGCATGATCGGGAATTACTAGCTGTCATCCACGCTCTAAAGATTTGGAGACACTACCTGTTGGGTAACAAGTTTACTCTAGTAACTGACCATAAGAGCCTCAAATGGATCTTTACCCAGAACGAGCTCAACATGAGGCAACGTCGGTGGATTGAAGTGTTGGAGGAATATGAATTTGAAATCAAGTACCAACTAGGGAAAGAGAATGTAGTTGTTTGCTGATGCACTTAGTCTCAAGGCATTCCTAAATTCCCTAATCTTGCAGAATCCATCAACGGCCAGATCTCTAGCTACAAAAGTATCTATGCCAAACAACCCTATACTTGAGTTAGCTAGAGAGGAAGCATGCCATGATTTGGCCTACCAAACAATGCTAAAGGAGATCTCTACCAAGGAGCAGAATCAAAAGTTGCAAGCTAAGTATTAGGAATTTTCCATTGATAATGGACTTGTCTACTACAAAACAAGGCTGTGTATCCCAGCAAGCCAGTCACTTAAGCAGAAGATAATGTGGGAAGCCCATGATTCCCCTTTCGCAGGACATCCTGGCTATGCTAAGACTCTTAATGCAGTTAGAAAGAGCTACCATTGGGAGAGGCTCAAAGGTGATGTTCTCAAATATGTCACTGAGTGTTTGTCTTGCCAATGTATCAAAGCCGAACATGTCATGATGCCAGGGAAGCTGCAACCGCTTGACATCCGCCACATGAAATGGGAATTCATCAGTATGGATTTTGTTGTAGGCTTACCCCAAGTCCAGGGAGGATACAACTCCATCATGGTTATGGTTGACATGCTTACCAAGGTTGCACACCTTATTCCAGTAAAGACAAACTATAAAGCCTCCGACATTGCAAGATTTTTTATCAAAGAGATATTCAAGATACATGGGTTACCCAGAAGAATCATTAGTGACCGAGATTCTCTCTTCACATCACACTTTTGGAGAGCTATCTTTGAAGCTATTGGGCCTCAACTCTGTTTTATCACCGCCTACCATCCCCAAATGGATGGCCAAACAGAGCGAGTAAATCAAGTCATCGAGGATATGCTTAGAGCATACTGCTGTTGAGAACCAAAGAGGTGGATTCAATACTTACCTTTGGTAGAATTTGCATACAATGCTTCTTATCAGCAGAGCATTCACATGACTCCTTTCCAAGCATTGTATGGTCATGACTGTCGGAGTCCCCTAAATTTTTCCGATCCAACCTTAAGGGTTGAAGCTTCAAGACAGATGTTGGAAGACATGGATGATCAAATGAAGTCAATAAGATAGGACATACAAGCGGCCAAGGATAGACAGAAGGCATACGCGGATTTGTAGCCTCAAGAAAGGGTCTTCGAAGATGGAGACATGGTCTTCATTCGCGTACACCCTAAAAAGAGTTCTCTATCCTTAGGAGATTGCAAGAAGCTAAGTCCAAGGTATTGTGGGCCATACAAAATCCTCAAATGCCTAGGACCTAATGCTTATAGATTGCAACTCCCTGAGAACCTAAAAGTTCATAATGTATTCCATATCAGTCTATTGAAAAAGTATGTACCTAATCCTAATCACGTACTTGACGACCAACAAGTTGTAATGCCTAGTCAAGGAGTCCTTGAGCTAAGGCCCGATAGGATCTTAGATGTTAGGGAGAGACAATTAAGATCCAGAACCTTGAGAGAATGCCTCGTCCAGTGGAAAGATTATCCCGAAGAGGATGCCACTTGGATAGAAGAAGGTACTCTCAACCATCAATATCCCCAGTTTATCTCGAGATGAGGACATCTCAATTTCTCTAAGGGGGAGAGAATGTAATATATATCAAATATTTATTTTTTCCTCTCTCGGCGGCGCGTCGTGCTGGAAGGGGATAGAGGAGCTAGCAAGCTCCTCGCTGGAGCTTGCTCGCTGGAGCTTGCTCGGCTTCACAACCATGCGAATGGACACATTGAGGGGGGAGGATTCCCTCCCCTCCCCTATAAAATTGAGGGAGGGCCGCAAGCTACAGGGAAGGGGAGATAGGACTGAAGACGAAGTTAATTACTGCTGCCACCTGATACTAAAACATCCGTCTATCTGCTGTGAGAGAGGGAATGCTTCCATAACGCCGTGCTGAACCCTGAGGGAGAGAGAGAAGGATAAAGCCAAGCCGCTACCGCCCTCGTGCAAGATTGAAGGAGGGAGGGCCGCCTCGTTACCACTCTGGCCGGACGAGGCTGTTGAGCTACCGCTACCGCCTTTGTAGACGTCGGATGGCTGGTTACCCCCCTGCCACGTGTATGCTGAAGCTCTAAAGCTTCTAAGTGGCCCTAAGCCCCCTTTCCCTTGGAATCACACCCCCCCCTCACCCCCCTGGTTTTGAAGCTCTAAAGCTTCTAAGAGGCCCTAAGCCCCCTTTCCCTTGGAACCACATCCCCCCCCCCCGGGTTTTTTAAACCCTTAACCCCTTCCCGTGGAGCCACTAAACCCCAACCCGTGTTTAAGCCACCATAGCCCCCTCTCCCCTTGGCCTCAAAAACCACTAACCCCCCCCTCTGTGCTTTATAAGCCTTAAGGCCTTTCTCCCTTAAGCCCCTTCCCTTGGATGGAACCCCCCAAAGAACTAAGGCTTGAAAAGTCTTATCCACCTTAACCCCCGTGTTTAACTTATTACCCCCTTCTTGTGATTTTTACCCCGTTTCACCCTTCCCCTTTTCCCTTGGTTTGGAACTTACCCCCGTGTGTCCAGAAATCCCTTCAAGATCCCCTTTTTTATACCCTTTCAAGGCCCTTCATATGTTTTTTGAAACCACACTCACACACACCATTTCCACCACGTATAAATCCCCATAGGGCCTTTTCTTTTTAGGCTTTATAAACCTTTCCCCCCCGAAGAAGCTAAGACCTTAAAGGTCTTATTACTCCCTTCTCGTGGTCAATCCCTTAACGGCTCCTTGCCTCGAAAGAGAGAAGAAGAGTATTGAAGCGGTGGTGGAATTTCGAAAAGGAGTGTAAAGCTGCCTTCACGTTCGAAGGATTACAACTGCGATGCTGCCTAAGAAAGTCCAAGGAGTAGCTGTGGGAGGGTCATCTCCCAGTATCCATGTGGATATCTCACCCCAAAACCAGGTTTTTCCTTCTTGGTTTTATATCGGTTTTAATTCAATCATGCAAGATGAATTGTTAGGGATAAGATATATTTTGTCCTAGTTATTTACGATGAAGGAATTTAGTTTAATTGAACATGCAAAATGGATAATGTATAAACATAGCTTCCTTAAAATAGCATTATGCACTGAAATGAATTATGTGCAAGATTATTTACCCACTAAAGTAGTATATTTCGGTTAAATCTTGAAGGTATAAAAATTGCATCTTGCACCATAAACCCCTATTCTTTTTACAATGAATCATCCTAGAAGGTGAAATTCATGAAAGGTTTCTTACGTTGCTTAAACTCTAGGAAGTTACCATTGCTAACTGCATATTCTTAGCAAGGAAAAGATTGTTTATTTGGCATGAGTTTTGTTCGCAAGGAAAAAGGAAGATTAATTGAATTTACCTAACCTCAAAGCAATAAAGTTTAGGACTGAAAAATCAATTGTCACATAGATAACAAATCGTACTGAGGTGATCTCAATATTACCTTTTAAAAGTTAACCGAATTAATGTAAACTTAGAAATACCTATGCTGCAAAATATGCATTGGGAATGATTTAAAATCCAAGAAACGTTTATACCTTAAATACTTGCCCACCTTCCCTGATTGTAGGGTCAATAAAACGTTAACGTAAAAGAACTAGGGTTTGTCCTTGAGGTTCTTAAAGAAAATAATAAAAGGAGACCCTAGGTCAGCTTAAAGAAACTAAAACGGATTGTTTCATTGCATATTACGATGCAGGACTTGCGCAGCAAGTACGAAGTCATATGGTCTTGTGATTGATTCACAAGAAGAAAAGTGAAATACCCTCAACAAGGATGGCGGATCCTTACGCAAGTTATCTTGCAAAAGGATGTATTCTTTGATATCCTTCTAAGTAAGGAAGGTTAAAAACCGGAAACTAAAGTATCCAATGAACTTTAGGGTTGACCAAGTTGGGTTAATAGGGTACGCCCTAACCTAGAATATAAGGGATCTTGCCAAGTTGCAAGGTGCCCCAGATCGAGTGCTAGATGCATTCAAAAGGAAAGACTCCTTCCTTAGCAGTTTGCCAACAACAAGATCGATTAACAGAAATGTTTGTGCTTGCTAGAGATTGTAGAGCACTGTTTGAATTATGAAGTACAAATTAAATGAATATCTATACTTCAGATTGAAGGCCTGAAGGGAGAGGCAGCTTCAGTTACCCCCTACTGCCTGCCTGACCCTAACCAAGGGGGTTGTTGACCGCGCCGGGAACGTGGACCGAACCCGCCGCGAGAGGTCTCTCCGTTGAGCACTACTTGGAGCAGGAGGATGCTTGGGTGCCAGGGGGGGCTCTGGCCGTAAATCCCTCGCCTTCTGGGTCCTGCTCAAGAGGCTAACATGACTCGGGATTGGATCTCGAGGCCCGCATACTAGTCTACGGGCGGAAGCTTGGAATAGTGATCCCTGTGGATTACTGGATAGCCTTCGGGCAGATTATGGACAAGCCTACGGGTGAAACTCCTTGTATTTCAAAGATAAATATGATGATATGTTAATAAAGAACTTGTTTGATATTGTTTTTCTATGTCACGTGATAAGATTACGTGAAGGAACCAGTGCTTAATGGTTTAATTAAAGAAGCTGATTGTTACATGTCTAACTAACGTATTAGATAATTACCTAACTAAAACAAACCGAGGAAAGTGTGGCGGATGGGCCATGGGTCCGTCCTACGGTTGGGTGATCCCAGTTTGCCGGGAACTTTTCTCAAATCTCGAAGAACAGCGGGATGATCGTCAAAGGACACGAACAACAAAAGCGTTGACCTAGAATTATGTCTTAACCGATTTACGCTATTTTAGGGGAACGGAATGGGACTATGCCTTATGGAAAAGAGGTTGAGCTTTGCATCCCTCTCGTTTCCCATTCTCTTTGAACCAAGTGCGGCGTGAATCCGCTTCGGACCTGGCGTTTCTGCGTAAAGTAGTTTGCTTGGGTCCGACGCTAGTTGCTATTAGGAAATGACCAATCAGGAAAACCCAAATTCCGGTCGATCCTAAATGGGAACAGCCAGAATACTTCCGCTACGTGGCAGACGCGGAAAGCCCTAGATCGCAAACCCCGTAACATTCCATGGGAGTGCCGGGCGGAGCTTTCTAGACATCCTTTCCGATGGACTGCTAAGACATGTCCTAGATGATACTAGTGGACACGTTACAAAGGAGGAGGTGTATATGGCTGAGCCACCAAGGTTTTAGGTCCCCCCATTCCAAGAACAAAGTGTCTAAGCTGAAAAAGGCATTGTATGGGCTGAAACAAGCCCCTAGAGCATGATAACAGTGTATAAAAAAATTCTTTCTAGGTTTGAATTTTAAAAGATGTGCCTCAAATGATAACTTGTATATTTGCTGTTGAGAATCATGGACCTAGAACTAGATAAGCTATGGTGGACGCAAATCAAACACACAATACATGATTAGAATGAGAAATTGTAACTCAAGTGAATTAGGTTACAAGATAGATTAGCTTGGACTCATAAACACAATCTTGAGTGACTCAAAATGATTGTTCCATATATTGAAATGAGTGTCAAGTACATGCCTTTATAGCTTTTTTGGATAGTACCACTCTGCTCACTGTGCATATGGGATTCTAAACATCTCTTCCTATAGCATACATCATTTGTCTATCTTCTAGCCTCTTCTTCAGGGCATAGATTTAGCCTCTATGGCCAAGCATAATTTTCTATTCTCAACACCCCCCCTCAAATGATGAGTTCCTGTCCACTAAATTGATTGATTATTACACATTCTCTATTTAATAAATTCATGTCAATAAATTAATGACTCACTTTTATTTAAAGTGTTGATGATGATCTAGCAAGGCCATCAGACCATTTAGAGACCAATATTCCTAGTGCATCACTTAATGGGGTGATCAGAGCACTATGACGGGGATATCTGGTATAAGCAGTACAAGTTATGAAGGGGGAAAGAAGTGTCTGCCAAGTGTAAGAGTGTACATAAGAACTAAGGAGTTACACATAAATGAATATGGATTAATTTCTAAGAAGAGAAACTGCATTAGCATTGTGTATATGTATTTATGTGTGTATCTGTGGATGCCTAGGAACGTTTACTTGTGTGTAATGAGCATTGCATTCATTTGGGGTCATCCTCTCCCTTACAAGTCAAGGTTTAAGGTCTTTTCTTTCATTAAGAAAGACAAGAGAGGTAATTCTCTCACTAAGAAAGACAAGAGACATGATCCTCTGGAAGTGAGGAGAGAAGTGATTTTCTCTTTCTAAGGTCTCAAAAGACACAAGCTTTTGTGTGGAAGTCAATCTTAAGGTTGATGCCCAATGCAATTTAATGAACTCTCGTTAAGGTGGTTGCAGGGACCACAAGTTAAGAGTACAGTTTAAGAAGTTGTTATTTTTTAAAAAGACATGGTGAATCCATTTTTAAAATATCTCACGATAGAAAGACAATCTCTAAAAACAAGCTGCTAGGATTATCAGAAACAACGAGATCTACAACTTTCGTGTTGGATGTTTTTTCATCCGAACAACACACGGAGAGATATCTCAAAATTAGTGCTCTAGAGTAGGTCATGGAGCAACCACATCTTGCATGAAGATCAACTCAAGTCTCTCTCCAAGAAGAGAAGCTCTTGAAAGCCTATAAAAGAGGAGGCTCTCCCTGGGTGTGGGGGAGGTAAAGGAAGCACCACTTTGCATGCATCCAAGAGGAGAAGAGAATGTGCAAGTGCTGCAGAAGCTCTACTGAAATCAAGTGCTGTGGACGCTCTACTGAAATCAAGTTCCAAGAGGAGAAGAGAAGGTGGAAGTGCTGTAGAAGCTCTATTGAAATCAAGTTCCAAGAGGAGAAGAGAAGGTGCAAGTGCTGTGAAAGCTCTGCTGAAATCAAGCGCCAAGAGAAGAGACCTACACATATTGTGTAGGAGAGAAGGAGACTCAAGAAGGATCAAAAGGTACCAACTTCCAAGTTGTGCAAGCATTAGCCAGTTGTATACCATGCAAGGAACCGTGATCTCGTTTCCAAGATCTACAAGTAAAAACTATCTTATGTGTAACGGAGGAGCTTGCTCCTTGTCAATAATATAACTCCACAAGGGGGGGGGACTGGCCCATCTTCTAGTCCCTAGTGTGTTGCCAATTTCTCTACCTCTCTCTCTCTCTCTCTCTACATATTTCTTTTCTCTCATCTATTCTCCCTCTATGCTAGCATAATTTTTTCCATATATATTTTAAGTATATAAGAAAGTCAAGCATGTATCTCAGATCTTATAACAATACCTACCCTTGTTCGCTTTTGCCCCGCCTACATGCAAACATGGACCAGGAGACTAGCTCTTTGGCAGCCTAGTCAAGTTAAGTCTTGAAACTTTACATTCTTGGCAGGGTTTTTATATCCACTGTGGGAAACAAAATCCACTACGGAAAATAAGGATCCACTATGGGAAGGTTTTTGTTATTGACAGCAGAGAATATTTTCTTCATCTTCTTTGTGCTTCTTTCACACTCTGTTGTGCAGTCTTTAATCTGCTTGGACTTCTTTTTGGTCTTCAGGATCTTTGCCTTTGTTGTGATTCTTGTCCCTTTGTTGATGCATGGTACTTCTTCTTTTTGCTTTATGCTTTTACAAATGGATACAATAATGAGTTCATGGCATTGTCTTGACAAGCTCTCTTTGACATAGATTTTGGGATACATAGCATTTAGGGTTCTATTGGCCTTTTTCAATGCAAATAAATTTCAATCTTGAAGTATGAAAGTGAAGGTGTGAATGGGTTTTATCAACCTAGTTTAGTGTGAAAATAGGTTTGATAGAGAGGGTGTGAAAGGGGGTTAAGGAAAAGAGACTTTTAATGTTGTAAACCTTAGGATAAGGATTAAAAGAAGCAAATGATGGATTTTAGGTGTCGGGGGCATGGTTCATCTGCTAGAAGTAGGCATCGAAGGTGTAGGGGGTGTGGGAGGCGATCATGTCTAGGCTGAAGCACTGGCCACCCTACGAGATTGGCCCGTAGTCCACTTGGGCTTGGTCACTGCCCTTCCCACATGCCCAATCCAGCGCATTCTGCAAGTTCATCGAGTCTGACGTTGCCGTGCACCAAACCACGCTACCACCACTGCCACTTGTCGTCATCTATTGCTGCATCACCACTACTACCTCGCCACCATGAGACTGGGAGTGGACCACTGCTAATGCCAATGCAGTATCCCAGGGAAAAGCTCTTTGCTTTGCCATCACCATAGCTTTGAATCCAAGTTTCACTTCCTTTTCTTCCCTGTATTAGGGTTGGAGGTGGTGGTCTAGGCACAGTTGTTGAAGTTGCAAGGGCTCATTTTTCAGTTAGTGCCCACAAAGACTAGATTCATGCCGAAATAGCTTCCCTCTCGAAGATTTGTCTTTTCTCAATCCTCCCTAAACATAATAAGTAGTAGTTGATCTATTCAAATACAAAAATCTAGCCTACTTCAGACAAATCAGGACGGCCTCCCTCCCTATAGCCACAGAAGGCCCCCCTGTTTCTTTAGAAAAGCAACCCCCTTGCTTAAGGAGGCCCTTAGCTGACTTAAGGGCACACCAACATGAACCGTGAACTGGGCTTCAATGGTTGGCACATCAATTCAGGGCGAATAAGATTGTGTTACATTCAGCTATGGGAACTGAGTAATAGTATGGATTGGGGTCATGGATTTTCAGGAATCGATGGGTCATAGGAAGCTTTGGTTATCCTTTCATTTGATACCCGTTCTTCTCATAACGTCCCAACACCTTGATTCTGTTGGCAGGGATTACTCGAGTTACTTCCTCGTACACATACTTGTTCTGCTTGACCTTTCGATCGCCGACATGTAGGGTTGCGTTTGCATGAGCCTCAACAAAGATGAACAGCTTCACGATCTTTAAGTCCTCCATCCACTTGATTCTCTTCAAGTTGGTTTGAAGGTACGCAAGTTGGTGGACAGCTATGTAATAAATTCCTAAACCACCCGTCCATCTCCGTTCCACGTACAGGGGTGAAGGATTGTAGATGCAGTCTAGGATATTCATCACACCTAGCCTCCCTCGATAATCCGAGGCACGCATCACAACACCTCCTTCCTAGAGCTCCTTTACCTCATATACACCAATGGATGTTGAATAGCTTGAGAGATTGGAATAGAAATAGATTAAAATATTGTAGAGCTTGCAAGGAAGAAGAAAACACACCACTAGCTACCTAGCTCAGTCATGGCTCTGATACTATGTTGAGCATTATGGACCTAGAATTAGATGAGCTATGGCGGACACAAATCAAACAAACGATACATGATTAGAATGAGAAATTGTAGCTCAAGTGAATTAGGTTCCAAGATAGATTAGTTTGCACTCATAAACACAATCTTGAGTTACTCAAAATGATTGTTCCATATATTGAAATGAGTGTCAAGTGCATGCCTTTATATCTTTTTTGGATAGTACCACTCTCCTCACCATGCATATGGGATTCTAAACATCTCTTCCTAGAGCATACATCATTTGTCTATCTTCTAACCACTTTAGGGCATAGATTCAGCCTCTATGAGCATTCATCTGGCCTCTATGGCCAAGCATCAATTGCTATTCTCAACATTTACAGGGATAGTGAAAAGTCTGTAGTGATTGTTTTATATGTGGATGACCTTAGATGACTATAAAGATATGATCCATTAGACTCAAAAGGCTTTGAGCTCTAAGTTGGAAATGATAGACTTGGGTTTCTTGCACTATTGTTTGGGGATTGAAGTCTACTTGTTGGTAAAATCTTCATCTCTCAAAAGAAGTATGCATGGGAGATCTTAAAAGCATTTGGCATGATCGAGTGGAAGGAGATAGCTACATCTATGGAGGTCAATGTGAAGTTATCCATTGAGGATACATTAGCACTAGTAGCCGACATCAGGAGGTACAGGAGGTTGGTTGGTTGCCTCATCAACTTGTGTAACACCACATCAGATATAAGTTTTGTTGTTGCTATTTTGAGTAGGTTCTCAAACAAAACACAAGAAATTCATCAGAAAGTCGGGATGTGAGTGCTTAGATACTTGAAGAGAACTCTTGACAATGGTATCACATACAGTTCCATAAGTATTTTTATGGGAAACTGTGATTCAAATTGGGCAAGTGACAATGATTCCAAGAAATCAGTTTCTAGATATTTTTTCTCTTTAGGTTCATGAATTTTCTCTTAGATCAGTAAAAAGAAACCAACTATGGCATTGTCTTCTACCAAAGCAGAGTACAAGGCAGCTTGCTTTGCTACATGTGAAGCAATATGGTTAAGGAGGATCCTATGGCATATGGGAGTGTAGGATGAAGATCCAATAGTGATAAGATGTGAAAATTAGAGTTGCATTGCCATTACCAAGAATCCAATTTTTCATGCACGCACCAAACATTGAGATCCAGTATCACTATGTGCATGACTTGATTGAGGATAGGATAATAGAGATGCCCTACTATCCAATGAAGGATAATGGACCACATATCTTCACCAAAGATCTTACAAAGGATCTCCCTCAAAGTCATCTTCAGAGGCTTTTGGCATTGGGCCGACAATGTAGTTCACTTGTGGGTGGAAATTGAGGCGGGTGAAGCCATGTGTGAGCATCGATATTGGATGGATCTTGACTTGTATGTAAAATGAGGTCTATGTGATAGGATGAAGGTGACCTTTGTGGATCTAGCATTTGGGTTATATAGATTAGTTATGCTAGTAGGAATGCGAGGCACAATGCATCGAGTTATGGGATGTGAAAGTTATCAAGGACCCCTATTGCTCGACGATAAAGAAAACATTCCCTAGAATATTCTATTGTTGACTAGGGCAGGTTCATAATATGGTCGAACTTGTCGACTAGACTACTTTTTTAATATTCCCGAACGAAATATAAATGAATTTTGACCACTACATGCTCCGCGCAAGAGCAGCTTAAAATAATCTCCCCACGACTAGAAGAACCCTGGGCTAAATCCTCCACCGTCACGCGTTAATAGACTCCACCCGCATTGTGCATAGGAGGCCATGGCTTGAAGACCGCAAGCCCACCCGAGAACACCTCTTCTAGAGGGAAAAATGGATAATGGTTAAAGTAATGGCAGTTTTTTTTATTAATAACCCCTCCCCTCAGCCGATGCATGGCAGGGGAGAGGAGTGTGAGGGGGAGTGGAGCTAAGTGGTGTGGGGAAGCATGAGGGAGGAGGCATGCACACAAGCCACATGTGTGGCTATCTCCCCTCCCTTAACCTATAAGAATCCCCCCTTGAGAGGGGAGAGAGAGGAATCAGACGCATGTTGCTTGTGCCTGAGGAGGACGCCGCCACGTTGATCGCCACGTCGCCACACTGCGCCTCGCCACTCCGTCCTCACCACCATCATCATCGTACTCCTCCTCGTTGTCATCGCCCTGCCCATCATCCTCTCCTCTAATCATTTCTTCCCCCCTCCACGTCATTTTGTTCCAAACAGAAGCTTCTTGGAAGCTTCTTTAGAAGCTTCTAACAAGGCTTTCATAAGCCTTGTACATGCGGCCTTCCCCGGGTTTCTATAACCACGCCTTGTAAAGATAATTTCTGCGCAAGGGTAGGGAGTAGGCAGGTTTTGAGACTAATTTGCCAAAGGCTGGAGGAAGTTCGTAGATCGGATAAAGGCAAGGACAAGTTTGCGGAGTCAAGAACCGACGTCATCGATGGCCCCCAAAAAAAAGACGTAAGGTGCACACGCGGGAGCTTCCAACCCAAGTTTACGCATGGACATCACTGCAAGTCCTCATGCCCAGGTTCCAATTGTGTTTCTTGCATGAAAGGGATGCATTGAGAACGATAGTTTTTAGAAAAATTTTAAACGCATTCATCCATTCGTTTTACAATGATTAGTGCATGCTGATTAATTGAAATTGCTTGCACTCCCGTCAACAAGGGTAGTTGCAATCCCCTTGAATGTATGATGCTTAAATTGGAAGAGGGATCGTGCTAAGAAGGATAGAGCTTGTTGCATGTTGGACTTATGATTTTAAATCCATGGACGTGATTCGTATAAAGGATAATCTTAGACGCCATTGAATATTGTGCAAAGAATTGCATTGCATAAAAAGGAAACCATGAACTTAATTGTTGCATGCGAGGACACTTGCATTTTTAAGTCAGGTTGAGTGCCGTTGAATGGATTAAGTCAACAATAGTCTTATGACATTCATCATGCATGAACTTCTTTATCGAAGTTGTTTTAGAAAAAGATGCATTTCATATTAAATCATGAATTAAATGCATTAGACAAAAGGTTTATAGGTATAGTTCTCATTGAAGCTCAACGTAGGTTTCTATACGAGTTAATCCTAAATTGTCAATCATTAAAGATTGGTTCCGTTGCATCATTATAGTCTTAGCGCAAGGAAAAAGAAATGATCATTGAAATCTTTTAGCTGCATAGAAGGAAAAGCCTATCAATCGCATATTTGCATGGAATGTTATGTCTTGCAATTATTTTCTTTTAGGACAAATATTGGCATCTCTAAGGAAAGATCTCTTCTTGTTGCAAGCCATTAGATCGATTAGATAATTCACTTGCAAAGGTGTAACTCAAACGGTGATTACCTCAATATGCTAGGTAGAGTTTAGTACGCTAAAAATTCTGCCTAGTATCACACTTGGGATGCCAAGTCAAGACTTCCAATTCCCAAGGATCCTACCCACATTCTTGAAATGTTAGGGATAATCGGACGCCCATACAATAACAATCTAAGGTTTTTACCCTAGGATAAATTGGCCTAATACTAGAGCCTAGTATGATTAGGGTTGTGGGTTGAGTCAAGAGAACTCCCAAACCCTACATCTTGACCAAGAAACACCGTTTGATGGGAGGAATGATCCCGCAAGCCAGATGTGGCTCCTATGCAACAAGTTGCAACGTCGCATGGCTTTGTGCTTAAGTCACAAGATAGATTTGCCACTCCTTAGAACAAGGTTGGCAGGTTCTAGTGCAAGTCTAATTTGCAAGAGGATGAGTGATCATCCTGCTACATCACCCTTCTTTGAGGCTGATTTGCCAAGTTAGGGTAATTATGAATTGCCTAGCAAGCAATGACCAATCAAGTTGGAGCGCCGAGGTTGCCCAGGATTTACTGTCATAGTTTAAGTAACCTAAGGTGTTTGTTAATTTGGGTTAAGAGGGTACAAACACTAACCCAAGGATAAAAGGATAAATGAGCAACGAGACCCTTTGGGGATCTTGCCAAGTCGCAAATCGATCCCAGATCGAATGCTAGATGCATTCGGAGAGAAGGAATTATACCTTAGCAGTTGGCCAAACAAACGACCACTGGATTGATTGTCTTTGTACAGTTAGGAGCACTGTTTGTACTTCTTTGCTTAATGAACTAAAGATGGAAAATAATTAATTCTTCAAGTTGAAGGCCTGGAGGGAGAGGCAGCATAAGTTACCCCCGACTGTCTACCTGACCCTAATCAAGGGGGTTGTTAGCCGCGCCGGGAACGTGGACCGGAACCCGCCATGAGAGGTCTCTCCGTGGGTGCTACTTGGAGCAAGAGGACGCTTGGGTGCCAGGGGGGGCTCTGGTTGTAAATCCCTTGCCTCCGGGTCCTGCACAAGAGGCCGACGTGACTCGAGATTGGATCTCGAGGCCTGCATACTAGTCTATAGGCGGAAACTTGGATTAGTAATCCCTATGGATTGCTAGATTGCCTTCGGGCAGATTATGGATTGCCTTCGGGCAGATTATGGATTAGCCTTTGGGCTGGATTATTATGATATATTCCAAAGACTGATAAATAAGATCAATTGTTGAAAAGGAACTTGTTTGACATTGTTTTTCTATGTCAGTACTAAGATTACATGAAGGAACCAGTGACTAATTGGCTAATTAAGGAAGCTGTTTTTGCGTGTCAAACTAAATGTGATAGGTAATTAGATAACCAAATCAACCCTGAGGAAAGTGCAGTGGATGTGACCATGGGTCTGTCCTACGGAAGGGTGGTCCCGATTGGCCGGGAACTTTTCTCGAAGGAAATTGACAGCAAGGAATGATGACCTAGAATCTAGAGTACTAGAGTCTTGATTTATGCTATTTTAGGAGAACGGAATGGGACTATGCCTTACGGGCAGAGAGGTCGAGCTTTGCATCCCTCTCGTTTCCCATTCTCCTTGAACCAAGTGCAGCATGAATCCGCTTCGACCCTAACGTTTCTGTGTAAAGTAGTTTGCCTGGGGTTCCACGCTAGGTACTATTCCAGGAATTTGACCACTAGGAAAACCTCGATTTAGGTTGGTCCTAAGTGGGAACGATCGAAATGCTTTTGCTTCGTGGCAGATTCGGGAGGAGGACCTAGATCGCAAACCCCATGACATTCCGTGGGAGTGCCGGGCGGCGCTTTCTAGACTCTCTTCCCGATGGGCTGCTAAGACGTGTCCCGCAAGTGAACAGGTGCACACATTACAGTTGGTATTAGAGCGAACCAACGAGGATCTAATATTTACAAGAAAACTCAATAAGGAGAAGTAAAGCAAATGTTGCTGTTAAGAACATTTTCTTACTTACTTATCAATGCTGACTTGAAGAGTCGTGAAGCATGGAACAGATTCTTGGTGTTCCAGGTTATGTTTATGACCGCGATGCATGCTTCAGATTATCGACGGAGGCTTGATATGATGAATATCCTAGACCGCATCTACAATCCTTCACCCGTGTACGTGGAACAGAGATGGACGGGTGATTTAGGAGTTTATTACATAGCTGCCCACTGATTTGCATATCTTCGAACCAACTTAAAGAGAATCAAGTGGTTGGAGGACTTAAAGATCTTGAAGCTATTCATCTTTGTTGAGGCTCACGCAAACGCAACCCTACATGTCAGTGGGTCGAAAGGTCAAGCAGAACACATATGTGTATGAGGAAGTGACTCGAATAATCCCTGCCAACAGAATCAAGGTGTTGGGATGTTACGAAAAGAACAGGTATCAAAGGAAAGGATATCCTAACCTTCCAATGACCTATCGATTCCTGAAAATCCATGACCCCAATCCATACTATTACTCAGTTCCTGTATAGCTGAATGTAACACAATCTTATTATCCCCAAATTGATATGTCAATCAGCCTGTTACATCTTCCCAAAAATAATTGTACTCGAAAGGGCTATGCCCATATGAATGAAATAAACTTTTTTTATTAATGATTGTCTTGGCTGTGAGTATTGGTAAAGAAGTTAAGTGATTAGGTCACTTGGCTAAAAGCTGAACTAGGCTTGTAAGGTAGTGTAAGAAACATTTAATAACGTTAAGAATCTCAATGCCCAGGCACAACCTCAAGTGCAGATCCCTAGTCTGATCCCTATACCAAGTACGGTTGTAATTCAAGAGAAGAAGTTTCTTCTCAAGAAAATCAAGCCACCAGAATTTGATGGCAAGGGAAGGACGTCCAAACTGATGCCGAGATCTGGATCAAATCCATGGAGGATTACTTTGAAGCAGCAGGTACAACACCTGCTAACCAAGTGATGCTCGCCAAATTGAAGCTTACCTGCGAAGCAAGACTTTGGTGGAAGCAAGGGTGTGGAGATCAAGGGATCTCGAAAGGGTCAGTTACTTGGGAGAAGCTAAAAAGAGCTATGCGAGGAAGATATCTACCACCTGCCTATCGCACGTAGAAGATGAACGAGTTCTATGAACTGAAGCAGCTTGGTCTATCCCTTGATGCGTATTATTCAAAGTTTGTCTCTCTTTTGAAGTATGCGCCACAAATGGATATGACACAACAAGCGTCGAAGTTTTGTACTGGATTAAACCCACTCATAAACACCCGCATTGAATCAATGCGTCCAACAGACCTTGAAGATGTGCTCATTCAAGCTACACCCATAATACAGGAGGTGCAGACCAAGCCACGAAATAACAAGACTTGGTCTTACAAGAATCAGAACAAAGGAGTGTATAGGTCCCAGGCCAAGAGAACACAGGGACAAAGGAAGAAATCTAGGACCAACAATGTCAATAATTTTGTTTCTACCCAAGGAAATGGCTGCAATCTTTATTGCTTCCATTGCAATGAGCCTGGCCATTTCAAAAGGCAATGTCCCAAGGTTGGCAGAGGACAACGTCAAGCACCATCCCAAGGAACCGTCTGTGGCCCCAAGGAGCCGCCGTCAGGACCAGAGGAAGAACCGCCAGTGTTGCCAACAGGGAGATGTGCGATGAAGAAGACCCGACCATGGAAGCAAACTTTGACAGGGCAACAGTCCATGCTGCTCTTCACAAGAAAGGCCCGAATCGCCAATTTTTGATGATTCAAACCCCATCGGATTATCAAGGTAAAAGCTTCAGAACCTTGATTGTTTGTGGCAGTACACATTCCTTTATTTCTCCAGTTTATGCAAGAAGATTAGGAATAGCCACTAAAGATGCACCTACCTTACTTGTGGAATTAGCAAATGATCGCGTGAAGTCACTTGTATCGACAAACTGCTAAGGTGGAATTCCTTCTGGGAGGAAAGTCGACTTCGGTCAGATTCAGGGTTATGAACCTAGGTATCCATGAGTGTTTGCTCGGAATGGATTGGCTTAAACCTAATGATGCCCATATTCACTGTGGAAAGGGCCAAATTTCCTTTTAAAATTCTAAAGGGGAACTGGTTACAACGCGAGAAGAGACATGCCATGATCCAACCTATCAGAAGATGCTAAGGGAGATCCCTATCAAGGATCAAGACCCGAAGCTACATGCAAATTATCTAGAATTCTCTATCAATAGTGGACTTTTCTACTATAGAACGAGGTTATGTATACCAGCAAGTTAGTCACTCAAGCAAAAGATACTTTGATAAGCTCATGACTCCCCTTTTTCAGGACATCCTGGCTATGCCAAGACCCTCAAGGTAGTCAGAAAGAGATATTATTGGGAGAGGCTTAAAGGTGACATTCTCAAATATATCACTGAGTGTTTGTCTTGTCAACGCATTAAGGCTGAACATGTCAAAATGCCAGGGAAATTGCAACCACTTGACATTCCCCAAATGAAATGGGAATTCATTAGTATGGATTTTGTTGTTGGCCTGCCCCAAGTTTAGGGAGGATACAACTCCATTATGGTTGTCGTTGATATGCTTACCAAGGTTGCACATCTTATCCCTGTTAAGACAAACTATAAAGCCTCAGACATTGCAAGGTTGTTCATCAATGAGATATTCAAACTGCATGGGTTACCCAAAAGAATCATCAGTGATCGTGACTCTCTCTTCACATCACATTTCTGGAGGGCTATCTTCGAAGCCATTGTAATATTTTCACTCAAAAATATTATAGAACTTGACCCCCACATGGCTGCATAAAAGCTGTGCAAAGTCATCTCCCGCGTCGACTAATGACAGTGGCTAAGTGGGTACCCCGCACGCACATTAAAAATCCCCATCCGCGATGTGCAATTAAGGCCGTTTTTTTTAAACCAATTATCCCTTCCTCCCAGTCGATGCATGGCTGGAGGAGAGGGAGTGTGTAAAAGAGTGAGTTTTGTAGTGTGGTGTGTGGGAAGCATGAGGAGGGAGAGGCATGCATAGGCCACGTGGTGGCTACCATCTCCCCCCTTAGCTTATATAGCCTCCCCCTTAGGGATTGGGGGGAGGCATGATCAAAGGGAGAGAAGGAGGAAAGGCTGCCTGCCGCTGTTGCTAGCGCCATGCTGCCCGCCATCAACACCGCGGTAAGGACCGCCTACAGCGCTGTTGCCGCCGCCCATCCTCGCCATCAACATCATAATCCCCCCTTCTTTCGTCATCATAATTCTCCCAATCATCACCTCTCCTTTCTCCCACCTGTTTTTGGGAGATAGAAGCTTCTAAAGGAAAACCTCTTAAGCCTTGTACACGCGATCTTTTCTCGGGCCTTATAACCCACTTCTGAAAAGGGGTATTCCTACGTAAGGGAGAAGCGGACAGATTTTGAAGCTATTTACCAAGCTTGGAGGGAATTCGCAGATTGTGTAAGGGTGAAGGCAAACCCGGAGTCTAAACACACTACCTCTAGGATGGCTCCAAAGTTAAAGTCGCAAGGCACACGCGTGGAAGATTCGAACCCAAGTTTACATGTGGACATCCCCACGGATCCACAAACCCAGGTTCTTGAAATTTTAATTCCGCGTTGGGCATGTTTAAAATTCATAGGGAAGCTACGAATATAAATTGCTTATTCATCTTACGAGCATAGTCGCATGTTGCCATTTTGGTGCATTTCCAAAGTAATGAGCTTAAACACATATTGCTTAGGGTAAAAGATGAAATTGTTAAGTGCATCCTTGATTGGCCGTGAAAGAACAAGTGTATCTTGCATTTAGTCAATAACTTCCTTGTTACGACTCGCATGAGAAAATTGTTAAACGTCTGTTGCATGACATTGAAATAAAACCATCGACACTGCATGTTGCATGCGAGGACGCTTGTACAATGGATTAAGGTTGCATGGTACATATTCGTCTTGCATGAACTTCATTAACGATGTTGTACCTAGGAAAGGGTTACATGTTACATATTCGTCATGTGTATATTTCATTTTATCAAAGTTGCATGTAAAAAAGGTTGCATGTCATATCAAAGCATGAAATTCCATTGCATTAAATGAAAGGTTGTAGGCATAGTTCCTTGATGTAAATCTTTGTAAGTTTTATGCAAGTTATTATCCAAATTGTCATTTGTCATGACTTTAGTAAGAAAAGAAAAGGGTTATTGCAAACCTTATAGTACATAGAGGTAACGAATCTCATATTTACACGTAATGTGATGTATCATGACTATTTACACCCTTAGAACAAATCTAGCATCTCTAAGAAGAGATCATTTGGTAGATCAATTTGGTAGATCATTTGTGATGTTATAACCCTCAAGGGGGTTCGTAAAAGCATAATTAGTCGATACAATAAACACCTCAAAGTGCTAGCTAGGGTTTAGCACGTTAGAAATTCTGCCTAGTATCATACTTGGTCGCCAAGTCAAGACCCTCAAACCTAAAGGATCCTACCCACATTCACGGAATGGTTGGGTTAAGTGAATGCCATGCAATAACGATCTAGGGTTTTTACCTTAAGGATCAAACGACATCCAATTGAGTTTAGAAACCCGTAGGCCCAAATGTTATTAGCCTAGTAAGGTTAGCGTTGGGTTGGATAAGAAGACACCCCAAACCCTACACCTTGACTAAACAAATTCCTTGAACAAGAAACTCCATTGATGGGTGAAATGATCCCATAAGTTAGGTGCAACACTTGCACAACAAGTTGGAACGTTGCATGGCCTTGTGGTTTTATCACAGAATAGATTTGCCACTCCTTGGAATAAGGTTGGCAGGTTCTAACGCAAGTCTAACTTGCAAGAGGATGAGTAGACATCATGTTACATCACCTTTCTTGGGCTGATTTGCCAAGTTAAGGGAAGTTATGTATTGCTTAGTAAGCAAAGGATCAATCAAGTTAGAGCGACATGGTTGCCAGGATTTACTATCTTAACTTAAGAAACCTAAGGTGTTGGTTAAATTGGGTTGAGAGGGTAAGACCCTAACCTAAGGACAAAAGGGTAAACAAACAAACCCTTGAGGATCTTGCCAAGTCGCAATTTGATCCTAGATTGAATGTTGGATGCATTCGGAGAGAAGGATTCACTCCTTAGCAGTTAGCCAATTAAACGACCACTGGATTGATTGTGTTTGTAACACTTTAGGAGCACTGTTTGCATTGTTTGCTCAAGGAACTAAAGATGGAAAGATAATTAATGCTTCAGGTTGAAGGCCTGAAGGGAGAGGCAACATCAGTTACCCTCGACTGTCTGCCTGACCCTAAACAAGGGGGTTGTTAGTCGCGTCGGGAATGTGGACTGAACCCATTGCGAGAAGTCTCTCCGTTGGGCGCTACTTGGAGCAGGAGGACGCTTGGGTTCCAGGGGGGCTCTAGTTGTAAATCCCTTACCTTTCGGGTCCTGCACAAGAGGCCAACATGACTCGGGATTGAATCTCGAGGCCGGCATACTAGTCTATGGGTGAAATCTTGGATTAGTAATCCCTGTGGATTGCTGGATTGCCTTCGGGCGGATTATGGATTGCCTTCAGGCGGATTATGGATTAGCCTATGGGTTGGATTATATTATATTTTCCAAAGATAAATAAGATCAATTATTGTTGAAAAGAAACTTGTTTGACTAATTGGTCAAGTGCTAAGATTACATGAAGGAACCGGTGACTAATTGGTTAATTAAGGAAGTTGTTTTATGGGTGTCCAACTAAATGTGGTAGGTAATTAGACAACTAAAGCAACCTTGAGGAAATTGTGGTGGATGTGGCCATGGGTCCGTCCTACAGATGGGTGGTCCCGGTTGGCCGGGAACTTTTCTCAAACGAAATGGATAGCAGGGAACTTTGCTCTAAGGAAATGAATAATAAGGAATGTTGACCTAGAAATCTAGGGTCCCGATTTGTGCTATTTAAGGGGAACGGAATGGGACTATGCCTTATGGGCAGAGAGGTCGAGCTTTGCATCCCTCTCGTTTCCCATTCTCCTTGAACCAAGTGCAGCATGAATCCACTTCGACCCTGACATTTCTACGTAAAGTAGTCCTAAGTGGGAAAGGATGGAATACTTCCGCTACGTGGCAGACTCGAGAAGACCTAGATCGCAAACCCCGTAACATTCCATGGGAGTGCCGGGCGGCGCTTTCTAGACTCTCTTCCTGATGGGCTGCTAAGACGTGTCCTGCAAGCAAACAGGTGGACACATTACAGTTGGTATCAGAGCGAACCAACGAGGGACTAATGTTTACAAGAAAACTTAATAGGGAAAAGTAGAGCAAATGTTGCTGATAAGATTGTCTCCCTACTTACTTATCAATGCTGACTTGCAGAGTTGGGAAGCATAGAATAGATTCTTGGTGTCCCAGGTCATGTTTATGACCATGATGCGTGCCTCAGAATATCAATGAAAGCTCGATATGATGAATATCCTAGACCGCATCTACAATCCATTACCCTTGTACATGGAACGGAGATGGATGGGTGTTTCAGGGATCTATTACATAGCTGCCCACTGACTTGCGTACCTTCAAACCAACTTGAAGAGAATCAAGAGGATGGAGGACTTAAAGATCGTGAAGCTGTTCATCTTTTTTTAGGCTCACACAAACACAACCCTACATGTCGACAGTGAAAAGGTTAAACAAAACAAGTATGTGTACGAGAAAGTGACTCGAGCAATCCCTACCGACAGAATTAAGGTGTTGGGATGTCATAAGAAGAACGGATATCAAAGGAAAAGATACCCTAATCTTCCAATGACCTATCGATTCCGAAAATCCATGATCCCAATCCATACTACTACTCAGTTCCTGTAGCTGAATGTAACACAATCTTATTCTCCTCAAATTAATGTATCAGCTTATTCCATCGCCCCAAGAATAATTGTACTCCGAAAGGGCTATGCCCATATGAATGAAATAAGACTTCTCTTTATCAATTATTGTCTTGAGTGTGAATATTGATAAAGAAGTAAAGTGATTTGGACACTTGGCTAAAAGCTGAAGGGACATGTAATGCAATGGGGATTCCTACTGGGAGGAAGGTCAACTTCAGTCAAATTCAGGGTCATGAACCTAGGTATCCATGAGTGTTTGCTCGGAATGGATTGGCTTAAACCTAATGACGCCCACATTCATTGTGGAAAGGGCCAAGTTTCTTTTCGAAAATCTAAAGGGGAATTGGTCACAACTCAAGGAGAGGCGGGAAAGCTGAAAATTCAATTGGCCAAAGCATCTCGGATAATAAAGGGAGCTAGAAAGGGATTACCTCAAACATAATGTGGTAGATAATTAGATAACTAAAAGAACCCCCGAGGGAAGCATGGTGGATGTGACCAATGGGTCTATCCTACGGAAGGGTAGTCTCGGATAGATGAGAGCTTTCCTCAAAGGAAGGGTTAACGAGGAATGTTAGGAAGACCTGATTACAAGGAACCCAGACTGCAGGTCGATACTAGTGGGAACGGTTGGATAAGTTCCATTGCGGGGCAGACTCAAGAGACCCTAGTTGGCAAACCCCGTGTCATTCCTTGGGAGTGCCGGGCGGCGTCTTCTAGATACATCTCTCGATAGACTACTAAGACGTGTCCCGTGATTTGAGTTGCAGGCACATTACAGTTGGTATCAGAGCAAAAATTCTTAATGATACATGATTGATTAATGTTCGGTTCATGGACATATCATAAATAGAAATAACCTAAGTGGTATGGCTTGATTGTTAGGCACCTTCTACACCCACGAATGCTAACATGCAAGAGAAGAAGTTCATTCTCAAGCAAATTAAGCCACCTGAGTTTGATGGCAAGGGAAGGACTATTCAAGTTGATGCCGAGATCTGGATTGAGTCCATGGATGACTATTTTGAGGCAGCAGGAACTGCACCTACTAACCAAGCCATGCTCGCAAAACTTAAGCTTACAGGCAAAGTGAGACTTTGGTGGAAATAGTGGTGCAGAGACCAAGCGATCTCAGAGGGGACACTCACTTGGGATAAGCTTAAGGAAGTTGTGCAAGGGAGGTATCTGCCACCTGCCTACCGCATACAAAAGATGAATGAATTCTATGACTTGAAGTAGCTAGGATTATCCCTTGAAGCATATTATTCAAAGTTTGTTTCACTCCTAAAGTATGCACACACCAATGGATATGACACAACAGGTGTCAAAGTTCTGTGCTGGGTTGAATCCACCCATAAGCACTCGATTGGAATCAATGCACCCAACGAACTTGCAAGACGCATTACTCCAAGCGAATCCAATTGTCCAAGAACTTAAATCACACAACTATGATAAACATGACTCATGAGATCAAGACAAGAGGTGCCACAAGTGCGGAGAGATAGGACATATTCGTAAGAGATGCCCCAACCATCGATGTTCCAAACAGATTGTCCTGAGTTGGGCCCTGAGAATCAAGAACATGCGGTCAAACGAAGCCGTCTAAACTCTACTTTTGGCTCATATTATGAACCATACGATGATGAAGGCCTGGAGCTTGTTGTAACCTTTGAGGATGATTAGATATCTTAGGAAGATCTTCTTGAAGTAATAAGTCTTGTACTTGGAATAAATCCTTCTCTTGTACCTATGCTCAATTCAAATAATATGAGTGCACTACTTGAAACATTAAGAGTAGCATAGCGGACGTATGGTGGGTCTTAACCCACACGTCATAAGCCCCACTAGTGCTTGTCTTCCCCAGTTTCTTCTCGAGATGAGGACATCTCGATTCCTCTAAGGGGGAGAGGATATAATGTCTCGAATCAAAAATATCAGGTTTTTCCTTTTCTGTATGCATGGTAAGCACTACTTTGGAGTTTCATCTCTCAAAAGACACAGATTCCGAAGCTTCGCCCTACACGAGAACCTCGGGGATCTTAAAATTCTTCATCCTCGCCCCTGCATATAAGAACAAGGGTTAGGGGCTAAAGAATAAAAGGGGTTAGAAAAAGAAAAAGGAAGAGATTAAGGTTTCAAAATTAAAAAGATTTGAAGAAAAATAAGAAAAGAAAACGAAGACTTACCTGCCGTCATGGAGCGCCGCCCATCCTCCCTCTGCAAGCTTCGCGATCATCGCCACGTCCACGATCAACATGATCATTAGCTCCTCTCAAAGCTTGCGTCTCCTCTCGAATACGTGCACTTGCATGATGGAGTCCGCCATCCACTTGTCGTCCAAGACGATGAGAGAGAGAGAGGGGATAACTCCACTTGCAAAGGCTATATAAGGCCTATGCAATCACAAGGCTAGGGGAGAAAGATTATGGGGTTACGCTGCTGCAGAGGAGAGGAAGAGGAGAGGGAGAGAAGAAGAGAAGGAGGGGGAGAGAAGAAGAGAAGGAGAGAGAAAGGAAGAGAAGGAGAGATAGAAAGGAGAAGAAGAAGAAGAAGAAGAAGAAGAAGAGGAGAAGGAGAAGAACGAAGAGGGAGAGAGAGGAGAATAAGAGGGAGAGAGAGGAGAAGAAGAAGGAGAAGAAGAGGGAGAGAGAGGAGGAGAAGAGGGAGAAGAGGAGGAAGAAGAGAAGGAGAAGAAGAAGGAGACGAGGAGGGAGAAGAGAAGGAGAGAAGGAGTGAAGGAAAGAGAGGAGAGAGAAGGAGAAGAAGAAGGAGAGGAAGAGGGAGAAGGAGAAGAAGGAAGAGAAGAGGGAGAGAAGGAGAAGAGGTAGAAGGGAAAGAGGAGAAGGAGAGAAGAAGAGAAGGAGAGAGATAAAAGAAAGAGGAGAGGGAGAGAAGAAGAGCAGGAGAGAAAGAAGAGGAGAGAGAGAAGGAGAGAGAAGAAGAGAAGGAGAGGGAGAGAGAGTAGGAGAAGAGGAAGAGAAGAAGAAGAAGAATAGGAAGAGAGAGAGTAGGAGAAGAGGAAGAGAAGAAGAAGAATAGGAAGAGAGAGAGTAGGAGAAGGAAAAAAAGAAAAGAAGAAGAAGAGCGAGAGAGAGAAGGAGAAGAGAAGGAGGAGAGAGAGAGAGAGAGAGAGAGAGTTGGTGAGAGGTGAGGGTTCGAGGAGCCACACTCAAACCACCCCCTCGGTGAAGGACCCCCATCTAATGATCCTTCCTACCCGAGCCTATCATCCTGAAAGTTGTTGAGGTCCGGACTGTCCAACCTCCGCATGGCAAATGGCCCCCAGGAAGAAAGTCACGGGAAGCATAGGTGCCAAAGCTACCATTGGTACCGGTAATGCAGAAGAGGCAAGTGGAGCGATCAACGCAATGAATGCCCCTACGATCACGAATCAAACCCAGGTTCTTTAAGATCTATAATTAATTACGTATTATTTCTCATGAAAGAAATGAAGGGGTTAGCTACATGCATGAAACAAGGACGAGTCTTAGGGTTTTTGTTTACTCTAAATGCTCGGTTGCATGCGTGAAATGGTAGATTATGGAGTTCGCATAAGTTCATATGCATGAAATGATAGCTTTTACACACATAAAATGATAAGGTTTTTGTAGTATTTCACATAAAATAATAGCTTTTAAACCAATTCAGTGCATGAATAGTCATTTAGAATTCATGCTTCGCGATCACAACTAAAAGAAGCACATGAAATGATAGTTTCCGTTCATAGGATGCAATTGCACTGATGGATAGAAACCTAGACCTTCATGAGATCCAGTGCATTAGGAATAAGTATAATTGCTTGCGAATTGTTTTATTGATCATGCTGTGGACTATCGATAATGGATACGTTGCTAGCTTAATTGAAGCTAGTGACCTAACCCTAAATGGATTGTTGACCCAAGTTATGCTTGGTTGTTTGAAAAGATTTAAATACCTTGAGCAAGTGTTTTGATACATCCAAGTTAAATTTTGATTGTGCATGCAATGGGATTGCGATGCCTTGAAGCAAGAGGTTGTGCATTCAACTGTTTGTTAATGTGGTTTTGGATGTTAACCCAAGTGGGGTGTCTTTGATGATTGCATGGCCAGGTCTGAGATGACTGATTGCCATGGAAACAAAAGGGATGTTTTCCCTAGTGATCATTTTTAAGCTGGGTGCTTCAGGTGTGGTTGATTTCCTAAAGGGATAATTAAGGAAGGATGGCGCTAGCTACCCCCCGCGAACCGCCAAACCCTAACCAAGGGGGTTATGAATCCACGCTAAGAATGTGGACCGAACCTGCCGCAAGAGGTCTCTCCGTGGAAATTACTTGGTGTAGGAGGACACTTGGGTCCCAGTGGGGGCTCTGGCCGTAAATCCCAATGCCTCTAGGCCCTACTGTTCTATGTGACTCAGGATGGGATCTCGAGGCCTTGATATTAGTTACAAGGCAGAATCTTGATAGGATAAGCCTTCGGGTTTTATTGCCGGAAGACAGAAGGATTTTTCTGTGGAGGCAGAAAGGAACACTTAATTCTCCTGTATGGGCAAGAGACACATTAATCCGAAGATAAGTTAAGGAAGTTTTTGATCTTGTTTTATCTTGTCTTCGTGTTTATGCCCTAAATTGTGTAAAGGAACCTGTGATTAATGGGTTAATTAAGAAAGCTGACTTTATATGTCACACATAATATGGTAGGTAATTAGATAACTAAAACAACCCCCCAGGGAAGCATGGTGGATGTGACCAATGGGTCTATCCTACGGAAGGGTGGTCTCGGATAGACAAGAGCTTTCCTCAAAGGAAGTGTTAACGAGGAATGTTAGGAAAACCTGATTACAAGGAACTCAGACTTTAGGTCGATCCTAGTGGGAACGGTCAGATAAGTTCCGTTGTGGGGCAAAATCGAGAGACCCTAGTTGGCAAACCCCATGTCATTCCTTGGGAGTGCCGGGCAGCATCTTCTAGATACATCTCTTGATGGACTGCTAAGATGTGTCCCACGATTTGAGGAACGGGCACGTTACAATTGGTATCAAAGAAAAACTTCTTAATGATACATGATTGATTAATGTTCGGGTCATAGACATATTGTAAACAGAAATAACATAAGTGGTATGGCTTGATTGTCACGCACCTTCTGCACCCACGAATGGTGACATGCAAGAGAAGAAGCTCCTTCTCAAGCAAATTAAGCCACCTGAGTTTGATGGCAAGGGAAGGACTATTCAAGATGACGTCGAGATCTGGATTGAGTCCATGGAGGACTATTTTGAGGCAGCAGGAACTGCACATGCTAACCAAGCCATGCTCGCCAAACTTAAGCTTACAGGCAAAGGGAGACTTTGATGGAAACAGTGGTGCACAGACCGAGCAATCTTGGAGGGGACACTCACTTGGGATAAACTTAAGGAGGCTGTGCAAGGGAGAAATCTGCCACTTGCCTACCGCACAAAAAAGAAATAAAGAAATCTATGACTTGAAGCAGCTAGGATTATCCCTTGAAGCATATTATTCAAAGTTTGTTTCGCTCCTAAAGTATGCACCCCAAATGGATATGGCACAACAGGTATCAAAGTTCTATGCTGGGTTGAATCCACCCATAAACACTCGATTGGAATCAATGCACCCAACAGACTTGCAAGACGCATTACTCCGAGCGAATCCAATCATCCAAGAACTTAAATCATGTAGCTATGATGAACATGACTCATGAGATCAAGACAAGAGGTGCCACAAGTGCGGAGAGATAGGACACATCCGTAAGAGATGCCCCAACCGCCGATGTTCCAAACCTGAGTTGGACCTTTAGAATTAGGAACATGCGGTCAAACAAAGCCGTCTAATGAGAATCAGGAACATGCGGTCAAACAAAGCCGTCTAAACTCTACTTTTGTCTCATATTATGAACCATATGATGATGAAGGCCTAGAGCCTGTTGTAACCTTTGAGGATGATTAGATATCTTAGGAAGATCTTCTTGAAGTAATAAGTCTAGTACTTGGAATAGATCCTACTCTTGTACCTATGCTCAATTTAAATAATATGAGTGCACTACTTGAAGCATTAAGAGTAGCACAGCGGACGCATGGTGGGTCTTAACCCACAGGTCATAAGCCCCACTAGTGCTTGTCTTCCCCAATCTCTTCTCAAAATGAGGACATCTCGATTCCTCTAAGGGGGAGAGGATGTAATGTCTCAAATAAAAAATGTCACGTTTTTCCTTTTCCGTATGCATGGTAAGCACTACTTTGGAGTTTCATTTCTCAAAAGACACGGATTCTGAAGGTTTTCCCTACACGAGAACCCTGGGGATCTTAAAATTCTTCATCCTCGCCCTTGCATATAAGAACAAGGGTTAGGGGCTAAAGATTAAAAGGGTTTAGAAAAAGCAAAGGGAAGAGATTAAGGTTTGAAACTTAAAAAGGTTTGAAGAAAAATAAGAAAAGAAAACAAAGACTTACCTACCGTCATGGAGCGCCACCCATCCTCCCTCTGCAAGCTTCGTGATCATCGCCACGTCCACGATCAACATGATCATTAGCTCCTCTCAAAGCTTCCGCCTCCTCTCGAATACATGCACTTGCATGATGGAGTCGGCCATCCACTTGATGTCCAAGACAATGAGAGAGAGAGGGGATAACTCCACTTGCAAAGACTATGAAAGGCCTATGCGATCACAAGGCTAGGGGGGAAAGATTATGGGGTTACACTGTTGCAGAGGAGAGAAAGTGGAGAGGGAGAGAAGAAGAGAAGGAGGGGGAGAGAAGAAGAGAAGGAGAGGGAAAGGAAGAGAAGGAGAGAGAGAAAAGAGAAGAAGAAGAAGAAGAAGAAGAGGAGAAGGAGAAGAACGAAGAGGGAGAGAGAGGAGAAGAAGAAGGAGAAGATGAGGGAGAGAGAGGAGGAGAAGAGGGAGAAGAGGAGGGAGAAGAGAAGGAGAAGAAGAAGGCGACGAGGAGGGAGAAGAGAAGGAGTGAAGGAAAGAGAGAAGAGAGAGAGGGAGAAGAAGAAGGAGAGGAAGGGAGAAGGAGAAGAAGGAAGAGAAGAGGGAGAGAAGGAGAAGAGGTAGAAGGGAAAGAGGAGAAGGAGAGAAGAAGAGCAGGAGAGAGAGAAGAGAAAGAGGAGAGGGAGAGAAGAAGAGCAGGAGAGAAAGAAGAGGAGAGAGAGAGAAGGAGAGAGAATAAGAGAAGGAGAGGGAGAGAGAGTAGGAGAAGAGGAAGAGAAGAAGAAAAAGAAAAGGAAGAGAGAGAGTAGGAGAAGAGGAAGAGAAGAAGAAGAATAGAAAGAGAGAGAGTAGGAGAAGGAAAAAAAGAAAAGAAGAAGAAGAGGGAGAGAGAGAGAAGGAGAAGTGAGTGAGAGAGAGAGAGAGAGAGACAGAGGGAGAGAGAGAGAGAGAGTTGGTGAGAGGTGAGGGTGCAAAGAGCCACACTCAAACCACCCCCCTGGCGAAGGACCCCCATCTAACAATCCTTCCTACCCGAGCCTATCATCCTGAAAGCCGTTGAGGTTCGGACTGTCCAACCTCCACATGGCAAATGGCCCCCAAGAAGAAATTCACGGGAAGCATAGGTGCCAAAGCTACCATTGGTACCGGTAATGTGGGAGAGGCAAGCAGAGCGACCAACGCAACGAATGCCCCTATGATCACGAATCAAACCCAGGTTCGTTAAGCTCTATAATTAATTACATATTATTTCTCGTGGAAGAAATGAAGGGGTTAGCTACGTGCATGAAACAAGGACGAGTCTTAGGGTTTTTGTTTACTCTAAGCGTTGGGTTGCATGCATGAAATGGTAAAGTATGGATTTCGCATAAGTTTATATACATGAAATGATAGCTTTTACACACATAAAATGATAAGGTTTTTGCAATATTTCACATAAAATAATAGCTTTTAAACCAATTCAATGCATGAATAGACATTTAGAATTCATGCTTCGCGATCACTACTAAAAAAAACACATGAAATGATAGTTTCCGTTCATAGGATGCAATTGCACTGATGGATAGAAACCTAGACCTTCATGAGATCCGGTGCATTAGGAATAAGTATAATTGCCTGCGAATTGTTTTATCGATCATGCTGTGGACTATCGCTAATGGATACCCTCCTAACTTAGTTGAAGCTAGTGACCTAACCCTAAATGGATTGTTAACCCAAGTTATGCTTGCTTGTTTGAAAAGGTTGTACATCCCTTGAGCAAGTGTTTTGGTACATCCAAGTTAAATTCTGATTGTGCATGCAATGGGATTGCGATGCCTTGAAGTAAGAGGTTGTGCATTCAACTGTTTGTTAATGTGGTTTTGGATGTTAACCCAAGTGGGGTGTGCTTGATGATTGCATGGCCGGGTCTGAGATGACTGATTGCCATGGAAACAAAATGGATTTTTTCCCTAGTGATTGTTTTTAAGCTGGATGCTTCAGGTGTGGTTGATTTCCTAAAGGGATAATTAAGGAAGGATGGCGCTAGCTACCCCCCTCGAACCACCAAACCCTAACCAAGGGGGTTGTGAATCCGTGCCAAGAATGTGGACTGAACCCGCCGCGAGAGGTCTCTCCATGGAAATTACTTGGTGTAGGAGAATGCTTGGGTGCCAGTGGGGGCTCTGGCCGTAAAGCCCAATGCCTCCGTGCCCTACACAAGTGTTCTACGTGACTCAGGATGGGATCTTGAGGCCTTGATACTAGTTACAAGGGGGAATCTTGGTAGGATAAACCTTCGGGTTTTATTGTCAGAAGACGAAAGGATTTTTCTGCGGAGGCAAAAAGGAACACTTAATTCTCCTGTATGGGCAGGAGACACACATTAATCCGAAGATAAGTTAAGGAAGTGTTTGATCTTGTTTTATCTTGTCTTTGTGTCTGTGTTCTAAATTATGTAAAGGAACGTGTGATTAATGGGTTAATTAAGGAAGCTGCTTTTATATGTCAAACATAATGTGATAGGTAATTAGATAACTAAAACAACCCCCGAGGGAAGCGTGGTGGATGTGACCAATGGGTCTATCCTACGGAAGGGTGGTCTCAGATAGCCAAGAGCTTTCCTCAAAGGAAGTGTTAACGAGGAATGTTAGGAAGACCCGATTACAAGGAACCCGGACTTCAAGTCGATCCTAGTGGGAACAGTCGGATAAGTTCTGTTGCAGGGCAGACTCGAGATATCCTACTTGGCAAACCCTGTGTCATTCCTTGGGAGTGCCGGGCGACGTCTTCTAGATACATCTCTCGATGGACTGCTAAGACGTGTCCCGCGATTTGAGGAGCAGTCACATTACATATTCAATTACTCTTCTTGAACTTTGTAAAGTGTGGTGGTTAGTCATGTGCTTCTTTTTTACTTCAATATTTGGACTCAATATTGCATGTGTTGTTTTTTAGGTGTTTTCTCTGTAGACAAGTACGAAGTTTGGTTTTAGGTTTTATAGATTGGGATTCTTGGGGAATTTTTGGGTCAAAATCATTATCTCCATCTATATCAAAGTCAAAAATTATTCTGATATCCTTGTGAGCTTTTTCTTAGTTCTTCTTGACTAGGAGTATCTAAGGATCTAGATACAAATCGTTGTTGCATGCTCATGAGTCAAGAACCTTGAGATAATCAAGTCATTCCATTTCTAAGGTCACTCTGACAATTCCATAATCAATGACTGATGTCTAAAGAGTTTGGTGAAGAAAAAGAGAGTTATTTCTAAATCTATAAATTTTATTTTAGAATCTCATAAACTCTTGGGTTAGCTTATATGGTTACCCATATGCATTTCAATGTAATTAATGGTAGAATCTCAAGATGTTAGAAAAGCAAGTAGGATGAGTCTTTTGCATCATAAAATACATCTCTCTTCTGCAATCACTTAGAAGCCTTATTGTAATCCTCTTAGCTCTTCCCTCTTTTTCCCATATAATGCTCAAGCTTTGCTAGATTTTGCCAAGTCTATTGCATGACACTGAGTAGGCATAGAGATGATATGCAAGGTCCCATGCATGATGAAGGGTCATTGGAATGGAATCTCAACTTGAAGGTGAAGCACACCTTGAAGTTATCCTAGAAACCATGGAAATAAAAAGTTGTGATCATATCCCATAACAATGATGGTTGGCCCATAGAAAATAATCAGATTTGGTGAAGGATTTGGATGTGCTTTCACACTTTGCCTGAGCAGTATGACTATTCGACTATCCTTCTTGAACTTTGTGAAGTGTGGTGGTAAGTCATGTGGTTCTTTTTTACTTCAGTATTCATACTCAATATTGCATGTGTTGTTTTTTAGGTGTTTTCTTTGAAGATGGATATGGAGTTTGGTTTTAGGTTTCATAGATTAGGATGGATAAGGAATTTTAGGGTCAAAATCACTATCTCCATCTATATCAAAGTCAAGGATATCCTTTTGAACTTTGTCTTGGTCATTCTCAACTAGGAGTATCTGTCATGATGATTTAGGTACAAATCATTAGTCTAATGTTGCATGTTCCTTAGTCAAGAACCTTGCGATAATCAAGTCATTCCAATTTTGAGGTAAGTTGAACAAGTCTAGCATCAATGAGTGGTCCCTCAAGTGGAGATGATTGTTGATCTAAGTAGATTTTCTCAATGGTGCATCCATGAGTGTCATAATCTTCGAAGTTTAAATTGAAGTCATTGTTGTCCTAAATAATTGATAAGTAGTTCACAAAGTCCCTCATTTCCTTAGCATCTATGCCCTACTCATATATTAGTGAGTCAAAGAGGTCATTGTGAAAATAAAATAAGATCATAGACTCATCCATGGCTATGTGGGGTGGGTTAAGAGTTTTGAGCAGTTGTTGCAAAAACATAGTCTTCACTAGCTAAGGATCTTACACATTTGTGTCTCTCTTCTGCAATTATGCAAAATCATAATTGAAATCCTCCCAACTCTTTCATCTCTTTCCCACACACGGTATGGAAGCTTTGACAAAATTTGCTGAGTGTATTTCATGACTCATAAGAGATACAGAGATATTGTTTGGGCTCCCATGCATGATAAAAGGGTTGGTGGTAGTGAAGCTCAACCTAAAGCTAAAGCACACCTTGAATTTGTCTCCCAATCCATCCAACCCAAATAACTAGCAATCACATGGCAACTTTAAATTAGGTTATGTCCCATAACAACGAGGGTTGGCCCATAGAGGATCATTAGGTTTGGTGAATGAAAATAGAGTCAATTCTAACTCTTTAAATAAATTGTCTCCCTTCTACAATCAGGCAAAAGCTTATCATAATCCTTCAAGTTCTTCCCTCCCTTTCCCATAGGGCACAAAAGACCTATCACATTTTTTTGAGTCTATCCTCTCACTCCCATGAGACGTATTGATGATTTGCGAGTTTCCATGTATGATAAAGGGGTGTTGAATGTCAACCTAAAATTGAGGTACACTTTGAAGTTGTCCCCAAACCCATCAAACGTCAAGAATCAATCATCACATGATAGCCTCAAGTCACAATCATACCCCATAACAACGATGGTTGCTCCATAGAGGACATCATTGCATGGCAACCTAAAGTTACAGTGAGACTAGTATGTAATAATGATGGTTTGCCCATAGAGGATAATCAAGTTTGGTGAAGGAAAAGAGATTTATTTCAAGTTTTATAAATTTTATCTCAAAATATCATAAATTCTTTAGTCACCTTATATGGTTACCCATATGCACTTCAATGTAATTAGAAAAGCATATAGGATGGATCTTTTTCATCATAAATTGCATCTCTCTTATGCAATCACTTAGAAGAGCTACTATAATCCTCTAAGCTCTTTCATCTTCCCCATATAGTGCTCAAGCTTTGCTAGGTTTCACCAAGCCTATTCCATGACACCCAACTGACATAGAGATGCTATGCAAGTTCCCATGCATAATGAAGGATCACTAGAACGAAACCTCAACTTGAAGCTAGAGCATACCTTAAAGTTATCCCAAAACCCATTGAACCTGAAGAATGGATCATCACACAAAATTGCAAAGTTGTGGTCATACCCCATAACAATGATCATTGGCCCATAGAAAATAATCAAATTTGGTGAAGAAAAACAAAAGTATTTCTAAAGATTTAAGTTTTATCTTAAAATTTCACAAGTTATTTTATCAAATTGTGTAAATACTATATGTAGTTCGATATAATTAAAGAAAGAAACTTAGGATTTTAGAGAAGCACAAAAGATGAGTCTTTTTCTTTTGTTGGGAGTTGAATTATGACTTGTTTTTTGAGTTGATTTTTGCTATTTTTATGATCTGAATGGTTGATTTTAAGGATTTATAGATTGATATTGGAAGTGTTTTGAAGTCTTTTGGGATGGTTTGATTATGATTGAGAAGATCATGATGGTTTTTGATTGAGATATGATGTGGTTATTCATGATGTGATGTGTCTATTTGGTTCTAGTTTGAGGAATGATTGAGAGTGTTTTGAATGGTTTATTTTATTGTTATAATTAAATGGTTTTTTGATGGTTAGAATTGGATTTGGTTTGAGCTATATGGTTTTTATGCCTTCTGTTGACCTTTTGTAAAGTGTTCTGTAGAGCTTTTGTGAATCTTCTATTTTGTTCTTCTATGAGTGTTCTATTGGATGAATGTTTGGCTTAGAATATTTTGCAATCTTGTAAAAAGATGAATAGAAGCTCTTTGAAGCTAGAAGAAGCAAAAGAAGTAGCTGATGAAGATTTGAACTAAAGAGTGTAGTGTCAATGATAATAATGAGCTAGCAAAGGTCACTGTAGTATCTCTGGTGACCTTTCATACAAAACATACCTTTTGGGAGGGATATCCACGACCAAGAGAGGATTATTGAGTGTTATTCTTTGTTATTCCAATGTACTATTGAGAGAGAGCATATGCGAGAGAGATAGTGTATGAAAGATACCCCATTTTCTATAAAAAACAATATATCTATGAGTGAGACTGTGAGAGAGATTAAGAGAAAGACTATGAAGATGATGAAATATGAATACTTTATGATAAATTACATTCAAAATTGATCATTCCTTTGTGTTCTTTTGGTTCTTGGATGGTTTCTATGAAAGAATATGAAGACTATGTTAAAGATTTGTTTTGATAAATCCATGGAGGCCTTACTATATGATGTTGTGTGAAGATTCATGGTTCTTGGTGTTCTTTTTCTTCTTATAGTTGATTAAAGAATGAAAAAATCTTGTTGATGTAACAAGATATATTTTCTTACATTATTTTTTTCATTTTCTTAGTGTTTCTCTTGGGGCTCCATGTTTTTGGTGTGCAACTAGGGAAACTGCCATAAGCAAAAAGCACAAACAAAGGGGCTAGAAATAGAAGTAGTGGCACTGTTGAAGAGGAAGAAAAGAAATGGAAGATTATAGAATTACTCTTACTATTGAAGAATTGGAGATCTTCATTACCAAAGCCACTTTCTACAAGAAGTGCATTCATCAATGGCGGAGATTGTTAGATATGATCAATGCCCCACCCTCATTGGGTGCCACCAATGATCCATGGTGCTCAAAGTTGTAAGGCCCCCATTATGAGGAGAAGCCAAATGTGAGCCCGGACATTGGTTGAGTCCTGACTTGTATATCAAATGAGGTCTATGTGATCGGATGGCAAAAAGGTGACATGGGTCTAATCTTTGGGTTAGACAGAGTGGTTAAGCTGGTAGCAACTCGAGGCGCATTGCATCGAGTTGCGGTGTAAGGGAGTTAAAAGGGGCCCCTATTTTGGGGTCCGGGGGCCGCGGAAGTGGCCCCTGGCGAGGGTCCAGGGGCAGTGCCCCCGGCCCGATGGTAAAGGGAATATTCCTTAGCCGACTAGTGGAGGCTCATATAGTAGGTCGGTCAGGCCGACCTAACAGCCTTCGCGGGCTATAAAAGCTAAACCCCTTCATAGCCATCCATCACTCATCTTTCACCCAGTCAGAGTTGTTGTTCCAGCTAGCCTTAAGCTCTTCACCTATCTTCTGTCTAGATCGCCATCTAAGCTTCACACAGTGGAAGCGCACGGGTGGACAGAGCCATCTTTGTATCAATTATTTGGAGCTAAAGAATTTACTGATTCTCCTCTTATCTGTTGTGTACTCTCTATCTCTTTCTCAGATTTTGTTTGCTGCACCGTGTAATTTTTACATGATATTACAGCCCAGGGGGCTCTAGAGATCGAAGAGTGTGCAAGAGGCAAAGGCTTCAACACCAAAGAGAAACTATGTCGACTTTCGGAAGCGGCTCTGGCGCATCAGGAAGCGGTGCAGGAGGTGGTGCTACTGTACCGGCTATTCAAACACTGAGGATTCGTCCACCAACCTTCAGCGAAGGCAAGTTAGATGGTACAAACTACACCTTGTGGAAGTTCAAAATTACAACTATCCTTGATTCTTATGAGCTTCTGGAGATTGTGCTGGGGACTGACGCAGAACCACAACCTACCTCTGACCCATCAAATCCTAGTGTGATGATTCCTCCGAATGCAGATCTTCTACGAGCTTGGAAATGAAGGAATGCAGATGCATTGTGTGCCTTAGTTACAAGCTGTTCTGACAGTGTTTTGACTTTGATTCAGCATACAACCAAAGCATCAGAGGCTTGGAATGTACTAAGAAGTTAGTATGAAACACGAAACCAAATAAGGATTCAAAACTTGGAGAATCAACTAGCAGCGGAGAAGTTTGCTGAAGGAGAGGCGGTTGAAGCATTCATCACTTGGATTAAGAATCTACGCGACCAGATGTCTGGCACTGGGATACAAAAGACTAGCGAAGAACTAGCTCGGAGGTGTCTTCGGATTTGTCCACAAAAGTTTGATGGACTGGTAACTGCCCTTAATACTCAGGTGAAGAGTTTTGTGCATTATTAATGGAGGAGGAGTTGAGACTGAAAGCCTAAGAAGGAAGCAACAATGGAGATGCTCCATTCTCTGCCAATGCAAAAGGCAAAGGTGGTTCCTCCACCAAAAATGATGGTGACAAAAAGAAAAAGGGCAGCAAGAAGAACTTTCAAGGAGAGTGCTTCTACTGCAAGAAGAAAGGACATGTAATTGCAGATTGTCATGTCAAGAAGGCAGATGAAAAGAATGGTACCCTTAAAAGTAAAGGGAAAGAGACAGCCAATACGGCTGAAGCAGAGTTGGAATTATTCATGGCGACCATTGAGGAAGTGTGCTCCTCGGAGCAAGAAGAATCTACCACTGACTCATGGGTGTTGGATAGTGGGGCCTCCCGTCACATGATCAATAAGAAAGGTCTATACAGTTCTATGCAGCCTCTACAAGAATCCATCACTGTGATGGTTGGAAATGATGCTAAATGCCCTGCTGCAGGCACAGTTACTATTTCTTTTGTTGTTGCAAATGGTGAAGTCAAAAAGCTTTCAAATGTGTTGTATGTTCCCGAAATCAGGAGAAATATGCTATTAGTCTGCCATAACTGATCTTGGTCATGAAATGAGGTTCAAGAAGACAGGTGCAGAAATTCTTGATAGTGCTGGCACAATTGTTGGCAAAGGAGAAAGAAGGAACAACTTGTATGAGCTAAGTGCTCTTACAGCCACCGCTGGAGTGGACACAAGTAAGCTTTGGCATGAAAGGTTTGGACACATCAAATTTGCAGTGTTGAAGGAGATGCAAAAGCAAGGTATGGTTGCTCACCTACCTACAATAACTAAATTGAAGGAACCATGTGAAGCTTGTATGATGGGCAAGCAACAGAGAAAGGAATTTCCACAAGAAAGCAAGAATAGAGCACAGGCTCCTCTAGAGTTGGTGCATGCTGACTTGTGTGGTAAGATGCCTACACAGGCCTTGGGGGGATCTTCTTATTTTATGTTGATTGTCGACGACTACAGTAGGAAGATGTGGGTGTACTTCCTTCATGATAAGGCTCAAGCTTTTGGTAAGTTTAAAGAATGGCTAAAACTTGTTGAGAATGAAACAGGGAAAAGTGTGAAGAAATTTAGAACAAATATGGTGGTGGTGAGTTCAACTCAAAGGAGTTTGAAGGCTTTTGCAAGAGCAAAGGGATCAAGCGTCAATTGACGACGCCTCACACACCTCAGCAGAATGGTGTTGTGGAATGCAGGAATCGCACCGTTGTGGAGATGGCAAGATGCATGCTAAAGGGCAAGGGATTGCCTAACCATTTTTGGGCTGAAGCTGTTAATACTGCAGTCTACATTCTAAATTGGAGCTACACAAAGGCTCTCAAGGGAAAAACACCTCATGAGGCTTACACTGGTAAGAAACCATCTGTCTCACATTTCAGAATTTTTGGATGTGAATGTTATGCACATGTTCCAGATGAGAAGAGAAACAAGTTAAAACCAAAAAGCAAAAAATGTATCTTCTTGGGTTATAGTGATGAGCAGAAGGCTTACAAATTATATGACCAAGAGGCAAAGAAGATCATCGCGAGCTGTGATGTGGTGTTCAAGGAGGAGCCGCATACAGTGGAGGAGGAGAAGGCAAGTTCTTCCACTTTATCATCAAGCGAAGAAGTAGTCCACTATGAACCTGTCCCGAGAGCTATCCCTATCCTTAAGGAGGAGGAAGCATCATCTTCAGTTGATGAGGAAAAAGTTCACCAACCTGACATCACCCCACCGGAAAAGCCATTGCCCCGCTAGGTGAAGCAGCTCTATGACCACAATAATCTTATGCCTGCATCTGTTGAGGAGAAGGCAGACGGACCAAGGAGGTCTCAGAGAATAGAGGAGCAAAGGAGGGCTTCTGCTCACATAGTCAATATGGCCTTGATGGTTGAGATTATGAGAGAAGTAAAGGAGCTAACTGACTTAGAAGAAGCACTTGCAAATCCATCATGGAAGGCTGCTATGCAGGCGAAGTATGACAGCATAATGAAGAATGACACTTGGGAGCTAGTGGATCAACCAGCAAAGTGGAAGGTTATTGGCACCAAGTAGATCTGGAAGGTAAAGTACAAGGCTGATGGTACCTTAGAAAAGTACAAAGCTAGACTGGTTGCCCAAGTATTTTCACAAGTTGAAGGGTTTGATTTTCAAGAGTCATTTGCCCCAACTACCAGAATGACCACTATTCGCATGGTACTTGCAGTGGCTATCCACAAGAAGTGGCCAGTGTACCAAATGGATGTTAAGTCAGTGTTCTTAAATGGTGACTTCAAGGAGGAGGTTTACGTGGCTCAGCCACCAGGGTTTGAGGCTCCCCATTCTGAGAACAAAGTGTGTAAGTTGAAGAAGGCATTGTATGGGCTGAAACAAGCCCCCAGAGCATGGTACCAGCAGATAGATAAGTTCTTTTTAAACCTAAACTTCAAAAGGTGTGCCTCAGATGCTAACTTGTATGTTTACAGGGATGGTAAAAAGTATGTAGTGATTGTCCTATATGTGGACGACCTTCTTATTACAGGTGACTTTGAAGATATGATCAACCAAACTCGAAAGGCTTTGAGTTCTAAGTTTGAAATGACAAACTTGGGCTTGCTGCACTATTGTTTGGGGATTGAAGTCTGGCAAGAGCCAGGAAAGGTCTTCATCTCTCAGAAGAAGTATGCATGGGAGATCTTGAAGCCATTTGGCATGACCGAGTGCAAGGAGATAGCTACACCTATGGAGATGAATGCAAAGTTATCCGTCGAGGATACATCAGCACTAGCAGACATTGGGAGGTATAGGAGGTTGGTCGGCAGTCTGATCTACTTGTGTAACACCAGACCAGATATCAGTTTTGTTGTTGGTGTTTTGAGTAGGTTGTCAAACAAACCTCATGAGAGTCATTGGAAGGCTGGGATGCGGGTGCTCAGATACTTGAAGGAAACTCTTGACTATGGTATCACATACAGTTTTAGAACTTCTCTTGTGGGGAACTGTGACTCAGATTGGGCAGGAGACATTGATTCCAGGAAGTCAGTTTCTGGTTATTGTTTCTCTTTGGGTTCAGGAATTTTCTCTTGGATTAGTAAGAAGCAGCCAACAGTGGCATTGTTTTCTACTGAAGCAGAGTACAAGGCAGCTTGTTTTGTTGCATGTGAAGCCGTATGGTTGAGAAGGATTCTATGGCATATGGGAGTGCAGGATGAAGAACCAACTGTGCTGAGATGTGACAATCAGAGTTGCATCGCCATTGCCAAAAATCTAGTGTTTCATGCACGCACCAAACATATAGAGATCCAGTATCACTATGTGAGTGATTTGATGGAGGATGGGATAGTGGAACTAGTCTACTGTCCAACAGAGGAGAATGGAGCAGATATCTTCACCAAAGCACTTATGAAGGATCTGCTTCAAGTTCATCTTCAGAGACTTGGCATTGGGCCGAGGAGATAGTTCACCTATGGGCGGACATTGAGGGGGGGTGTTAGATATGATCAATGCCCCACCCTCATTAGGTGCCACCAATGATCCATGGTGCTCAAAGTTGTAAGGCCCCCATTATGAGGAGAAGCCAAATGTGAGCCCGGTGGTTGAGTCCTGACTTGTATATCAGATGAGGTCTATGTGACTGGATGGCAAAAAGGTGACCGTTGTGGGTCTAATCTTTGGGTTAGATGGAGTGGTTAAGCTAGTAGCAACTCGAGGCGCATTGCATCGAGTTGCAGTGTAAGGGAGTTAAAAGGGGCCCCTATTTTGGGGTCCGGGGGCAGCGCCCCCGGCCCGATGGTAAAGGGAATATTCCCTAGTCGACTAGTGGAGGCTCATATGGTAGGTCGGCCAGGCCGACCTAACAACCTTCGCGGGCTATAAAAGCTAAACCCCTTCATAGCCATCCATCACTCATCTTTCACCCAGTCAGAGTTGTTGTTCTAGCTAGCCTTAAGCTCTTCACCTATCTTCTGTCTAGATCGCCATCTAAGCTTCACACAGTGGAAGCGCACAGGTGGACAGAGCCATCTTTGTATCAGTTGTTTGGAGCTAAAGAATTTATTGATTCTCCTCTTATCTGTTGTGTACTCTCTATCTCTTTCTCAGATTCTGTTCACTGCGCCGTGTAATTTTTACAAAGACATGTCACTATCTTGATTCGAGCTGTATGTGATAGATGGATTCCACTATTATTATTTGGTAGGGTTCCAATTGGAACCCTAATGGCAACTCAATAATAATAGTGGAACCCTACCAATTGGAACCAACAACCAATAGTCTCAATAGGAGCTCTGAAGAATCAAAATCCAAAGTGACAACCCTGTAGATCAACCCTATTGAGAGTGGAAAAAGACTGAATTTTTTATTGATTTTTGTTATTTTTGAGGTTTGAATGGTTGATTTTGATGGATTTTGAGTGATGTTTAGTTGTTTTTGGAAGTGTTTGAGAGTTTTTTTGATGATATTGATTATGTTTTGGAAGCTCATGATGATTCTTAGTGGAAATATGAAGCTCTGTGATGTTCTGATAGGTTCTATTGAAGTTCGGATTGGTTCTGATACCTTCTGTTTAGCTTTTGTTTTGTTCTGATTTTCTCTATCTGAAGTATGGATTGATAATTGATGAATTTTGAGGTCATTTAAAAGCTTATTGAATAGTTTTTGATAGTTTGGAATGGTTTTGGTATGAGTTATGAGGATTTGCTGTTCTCTGATGATCTTCTGTAACCCTCTGTAGACCTTCTGTAGAGGCTTTGTCTCTGCTATGTTCCTGTTTTATTCTATTCTGTAGATCTTTTGTAAGTGTTCTATAGAATGTATGTGTGACTTTGGAAAATTTTTCTAACTTTTGGAAAGGATGAATCTAAGTTCAAAAGAGCTAAAACAAATGGAAGAAGCAGCCTGCTGAAGAGACTGAAGAGAAGAGTGAAGTGACAGTGAGACAGTAGTGAGCTATGAAAAGACACTGTAGTGGCTCTAGTGCCCTTTCATACCTCCCATACCTCTTGGGAGGTGCATCCACGACCTAAGAAGGATTATTATGAGTGATTCTTGAGTATTATATTGAGGAGATGATGTATAATTGATAGAGAGAGAGAGAGAGAGAAAGAGAGAGTCAGAGATAGCCAATTCTATCAAAACAATGTATCTTACAGCACGTGTGTTTAATCACTCAACTTCTTTTGAATCTCTCTTTCCCTTGGGTTTTATCCTAGGGTTCCAAGTTTTAAACCCTCGATTCTTTGCACATCTTTTAACATACTTGATAATCTTTAAAACACAATATATTGCAAGACTTGTCATACATTCTTTCTATCCTCTCTTAGTGCAATGCTATGCAGAATTTCCTAATCAAACTTATCCCCCATGCACATGGTGAGTTTAATATATTAGTATAGCTTAAACAATATTTAACTCTCTTCATATCTGGCAATGAGTACTTGTTCCTAAAGTGCAGGGTCTCACGTGACTTGACTATATAAAAGTTTAAACTCAATTCACTTATCACCTCTATGCTCTAACATAGGTAAAAGATAATCATATAATGCATAAAAAATCTTTCCTTGTAAGTGATCCATGAAAGTCTAAGAACCTGTTAGTATTCTAAATGCAATTTTACCCTAATATTTCATGCGGTCTCCAATCATAAACTTTGGCTATCATAGGATAAGACAACTTATTTGTGGTATGCAAGATCAAGACCTATCTTCCATGTGGAATGCAAGATAGATGACAAGTCCTCTATGCTTCTGTGCAGTTGCATCCTACAAATGGAAACTAACATTTCATGTATTTATTTTAATCACGAAAGTAAACCATGAATTATAGTTAACAAATCATGCACTAAACTAAGTGAAAGTTTATCATTTTATGTGACATATTATGAAAACCTTATCATTTCATGTGGCGAAATGAAATCAATAGTTCTTTCCTAGGCCAAGAATCCGCGAGACGGGGTTTGGAGTTGTGCTAATTCCCGCATTGGCTATACTCAGTGCTCCATTAATGGCCGTAATTCCAACGGTTCCAATTGCACCATGAATTCCATCTATACTTGTCCCTTGAGCAACTGTGGTAGCTCCCGCGGTCTTCACTCCTTCACGACGCTTGGGGGCCATGGTAACTAGCTAGCCAAAAATTACGGATATGATATCAAGAGGGTAAGGTGATGATGATAGTCAAGAGGGAGGATAACAAAATCTAACTCTATCCCTATCCCTTATCTCTCTCTTTCTCACTATCAATTCACTCTCCCTACCTCTCACCTTCTCCCTTTGTTTCTGCCTATTTGTTTTTCTTAACCTTTCTCTCTCAGCCTATATTCTTTCTATTTATCTCCCCTAGACTCTCCTTCTCTTCCTTCTCTTCTCCTCCTCTTCTCTCTCACCCTTCTTCTTCTCCTTCTCTTCCTTCTCCTTCTTCTTCTTCCTCTTATTCTCCTTCTCTTTCTTTTTCTCTCCTCTCTCTTCTCACTTCTTCTCTCTCTTCTCACTTTTTCTCTCTCTTCTCTCTCTCCCTTCCTCTTCTCTTCTCTTCCTTCTCTTCTCCTCCTCTTCTCTCTCTTCTCTCTCACCCTTGTTCTTCTCCTTCTCTTCCTTCTCCTCCTCCTTCTTCCTCTTAGGGGGGGGTTCGTTGTAGTTGACGATAAAAAAAGGGGGGGTGCTGACTTCACGAGAGCAGAGCCTGCAACAAAGGGGGGGAGATTTTTCTGCCGACAGGAGAAGGGAGCACAGCCTGACAGTGAGGAGGGAGGAGGGGGGGAGCTTCTCCCCTTCTTGACGAGCCCCCATTGGGCTTTATAGAGGTGGTGTTGGGGGGAGAGGCGACGTCCTCCCGCCACCTGGGGGGCTGCATGCCCCCCTCTCCTTACTACTTCCACTCTCTCTCTCTCTCCCCACCATGCAGTCGGCAGGGGGAGAGAGAGGGGGTTAAAAAGAATTTTTTACTACTTCCCCTCTCCTTACTACTTCCACTCTCTCTCTCTCTCCCCACCATGCAGTCGGCAGGGGGAGAGAGAGGGGGTAAAAAAGATTTTTTTTAAAAAAAATTGAAATTTTTGTCCTGGGGGGGTTCCTATGGGGAGCGCGGGGACATTACATCCTCTCCCCCTTAGAGGAATCGAGATGTCCTCATCTCGAAAGGACCTGGGGCAGACAAGCACTATTGGGCCTTAGAGCCTGTGGGTTAGGGCCCATCACGCTTCCGCTATGCTACTCTGATTACTCAAATTATTAAAATGACAACTTGTCACAACTCATAGGGTTCAATTGGATTTATTCCAAGTACAAGACTTATTATCTCAAGAGGATCTTCTTAGGATATCTAGTCATCCTCAAAGGTTACAATAGACTCCAAGCCTTCATCATAATGTGGTTCATAATGTGTGCCAAACGTAGAGTTTAGATAGCTTTGTTTGACCGCACGTTCCTAATTCTCAGGGTCCAACTCAGGATAATCTGTTTGAATGTGTCCTAGTTCATTGCAGTGGAAACATCGGTGGTTGGGACATCTTTTACGGATGTGACCTATCTCACCGCACTTGTGGCACCTCTTGTCTTAATCTCGTGAGTCATCTACATCATAGTTGTCTGATTTAAGCTCTTGGACGATTGGATTTGCTCGGAGTAATGCATCTTGCAAGTCCATTGGGCATATTGATTCCAATCGAGTGTTTATGGGTGGATTCAACCCAGCACAGAACTTTGACACCTATTGCGTCATATCCATTTGTGGTGCGTACTTTAAGAGAGAGATGAATTTTGAATAGTATGCATCAAGGGATAGTCCAAGCTACTTTAATTCATAGAATTCGTTCATCTTCTGTGTGCGATAGGCAGGTGGCAGACACCTCCCTCGCATAGCTTCCTTAAGCTTGTTCCAAGTGACTGTCCCCTCCGAGATTGCTTGGTTTATGCACCACTGTTTCCACCAAAGTCTCGCATCACCTGTAAGTTTAAGTTTAGCGAGCATGGCTTAGTTAGCATGTGCAGTTTCTGCTGCCTCAAAATAGTCCTCCATGGACTCAATCCAGATCTCGGCGTCCACTTGAACAGTCCTTTTCTTGCCATCAAACTTGGGTGGCCTAATTTGCTTGAGAAGGAACTTCTTCTCTTGCATGTCAGCATTCATAGGTGCAGAAACTGCCAGACAATCAAGCCATATCACTTAGGTTATTTAGGTTATGTCTATGTTCTGAACATTAATCAATCATGCATCATTAAGAAGTTTTGCTCTGATACCAACTGTAACCTGTCCGCCCCTCAAATCGCAGGACACATCTTAGCAGCCCATCGATCTAGAAGACACAGCCCGACACCCCCAAGGAATGACACGTGGTTTGCCAACTAGGGTCTCTCGAGTCTGCCCTGCAACAGAACTTATCCGGCCGTTCCGACTAGGATCGACTTGAAGTCCTAGTGTCGGTCTACAGCTGCTCCACCTTGCGTAGATACAACTGGACCCAAGCAGACTCATACTGCACTTGGTTCAAAGAGAATGGGAAAAGAGAGGGATGCATCGCTCGACCTCTCTGCCCATAGGGCATAGTCCTATTCTGGTCCCCTAAAATGGTGTGAATCAGGATTCTAACCAACATTGTCTAAGGTCATCATCCGTACTTCCCTAACATTCCTTGTTAACATTTCCTTTTGAGGAAAGCTCTCGGCTAACCGAGACCACCCTTCTGTAGGATAGACCCATTGGCCACATCCACCACGCTTCCCTCGAGGTTGTTTTAGTTATCTAATTACCTACCACGTTATATTTAACACATAAAAGCAGCTTCCTTAATTTAACCCGTTAGTCACAGATTCCTTTACGTAACTTAGGGCACTGACACGAAGACAAGATAAAACAAGATCAAACACTTCATTAACTTATCTTAAGATTAATGTTTGTCTCCTGCCCATACAAGAGAATTAAGTGTTCCTTTCTGCCTCCGCAGAAAAATCCTTCCATCTTTCGATAATAAAACCCGAAGGTTTATCCTCCCAAGATTTCGCCTTGTAACTAGTATCAAGGCCTCGAGATCCCATCTCGAGTCACATCGAACACTTGTGTAGGGCCCGGAGGCATTGGGATTTACGGGGCCAGAGCCCCCATTGGCACCCAAACGTCCTCCTATGCCAAGTAATTTCCACAGAGAGACCTCTCGCGGCGGGTTTGGTCCACATTCCCGGTGCGGATTCACAACCCCCTTCGTTAGGGTTTGGCGGTTCACGGGGGGTAGCTAGCACCATCCTTCCTTAATCATTCCTTTAGGAAATCAACCATAGCTGAAGAAACTAGCATAGTAACAATTTCTAGGGAAAACATCCCTTTCATTTCCAATCAAGAAAATATCAAGCAATCACTTTGCTTATAATCCACTTGTCCTTAGTAGGATCTCCTCTTACCAAGGCAACTAGCCAAATTCACTTAGAAATATCCTTTTCAAGACAACCAAGCATAGACCTTGATCAACATTCCATTTAGAGTCAACTTACTAGTCTAGCTTAAACTAGGAGGGTATCCACTTCCAATAATCCAAGACAAGATCATTAAGAACAACTCACAGAACGTGTGTTTAATCACTCAAATTCTTTTGAATCTCTCTTTCCCTTGGGTTTTATCCTAGGGTTCCAAGTTGTGAACCCTTGATTCTTTGCATGTCTTTTAACATACTTGGTAATCTTTAAAACACAATATATTGCAAGACTTGTCATACATTCTTTCCATCCTCTCTTAGTGCGATGCTATGCAAAATTTCCTAATCAAACTTATCTCGTATGCACATGGTGAGTTTAATATATTAGTACAGCCTAAACAATCTTTAACTCTCTTCATATCTGGCAATGAGTATTTGTTCCTAAAGTGCAGGGTCTCATGTGATTTGAGTATATAAAAGTTTAAACTCAATTCACTTATCACCTCTATGCTCTAACATAGGTAAAAGATAATCATATAATGCATAAAAAATCTTTCCTTGTAAGCGATCCATGAAAGTCTAAGAACATGTTAGTATTCTAAATGCAAATTTACCCTAATATTTCATGAGGTCTCCAAACATAAACATTGGCTATCATAGGATAAGACAACCTATTTGTGGTATGCAAGATCAAGACCTATCTTCTGCGTGGAATGCAAGATAAATGACAAGTCCTCTATGCTTTTGTGCAGTTGCATCCTATGAATGGAAACTAACATTTCATGTATTTATTTTAATCACGGAAGTAAACCATGAATTACAGTTCACAAATCATGCACTAAACTAAGTGAAAGTCTATCATTTTATGTGACATATTATGAAAACCTTATCATTTCATGTGGCAAAATGAAATCAATAGTTCTTCCCTAGGCCAAGGATAACCTAGTTCAGCGAGATGGGGTCTGGAGTTGTGCTAATTCTTGCGTTGGCTATACCCAGTGCTCCATTAATGGACGCAATTCCAATGGCTCCAATTGCACCATGAATTCCATCTGTACTTGTCCCTTGAGCAACTATGGTAGCTCCCGCGATCTTCACTCCTTCGCGACGCTTGGGGGATATGGTAAGTAGCTAGCCAAAAATTGCGGATATGATATCAAGAGGGTAAGGTGATGATGATAGTCAAGAGGGAGGATAACAAAATCTAACTCTATCCCTATCCCTTATCTCTCTCTTTCTCACTATCAATTCACTCTCCCTACCTCTCACCTTCTCCCTTTATTTCTGTCTATTTGTTTTTCTTAACCTTTCTCTCTCAGCCTATATTCTTTCTATTTATCTCCCCTAGCCTCTCCTTCTCTTCCTTCTCTTCTCCTCCTCTTCTCTCTCTTCCATCTCACCCTTCTTCTTCTCCTTCTCTTCCTTCTCCTTCTTCTTCTTCCTCTTATTCTCCTTCTCTTTCTTCTTCTCTCCTCTCTCTTCTCACTTCTTCTCTCTCTTCTCTCTCACCCTTCTTCTTCTCCTTCTCTTCCTTCTCCTTCTTCTTCTTCCTCTTATTCTCCTTCTCTTCCCCTTATTTCTCTCCCTTCTCCTCCTTCACACAAATGGGTTTCGCTATAGTCGATGATAAAAAAAAGGGGAGGTGCTAACATCATGGGGGCAGAGCCTGCAACGGAGGGGGGGGGGGAGATTTTCTGCCGACGGGGGAAGGGAGCGTAGCCTGACAGTGAGGAGGGAGGAGGGGGGGGAGCTTCTCCCCTTCTTGACGAGCCCCCATTGGGCTTTATAGAGGTGGTGGTGGGGGGGGGGGGGGGAGAGGCAACATCCTCCCGCTACCTGGGGGCTGTATGCCCCCCTCTCCTTACTACTTCCACTCTCTCTCTCTCTCCCTGCCATGCAGTCGATAGGGGGAGAGAGATGGGGTAAATTTTTTTTTAAAAAAATTGAAAATTTTGTCCTAGGGGGGGTTCCTATGGGGAGCGCGAGGACATTACAATCGAAGTCATAATAGACTCCTCCAATGAAGTAACAAATGGTACATCAGGAGACGAAGAGGCTATTAATAAACATATCTTTCCCAAGAAAACAGAGGCACAGTCCCTAACAATGGGCACTATAAGCTAATTACTGAAAGAAGCAAAGTCTTTGTCCATGGGAGAATACCTCCTGCCTCAACTAGAATTGACTTCTGAAATCACCTCTAACAGTGAGATAGAAGCGTGGATGTACTGTTCTCCTTGTTACATGGCAGTCGCAGAGTCAGAAACAGAGACAGTCGTTGCAGAGATAGAGGCAAAAGTAGAAGTAGACACAGAGACGGAGGATCTATTCTTCTCCTACAGAGCCTCTACAGAAGCAAAGACAAAGCCTCCAGAGGAAGAGGATGAAAATGATGAGGAAGAAAACAAAGCAGGTTATGAAAGTGCAATTGAAGAAGTTTCTCTAATAGCGGACAATCTTGTTTATGTCCCTACAGAGACCTTAGAGGCCGAAGGTCTTGGGGTGTTGGATGGAATGGCCATGGTTCCATTTGGGTTGACCAATGGATCACAAAGTATGCAAAATCTGCATAAGCAATGGATCAAAGGTATAAAAATTAAGTTCACCAGTGGCTCATGTTGCCCTAACTATTCATTCTGGAGAAAAAATGATGATGATATCCCTTGTCAACAGAAGCCATAGCCATTAGAGCCACAGCTTATAGAAGGTCCATGCTATGTGACATTCCTAGATGCATCATCTGAAGATGAATCCCTAAGTCCAAAAGAAATCACCAATCACACAAAAGCAAATAAAGCTCTGATACCCTTCCAAAAATCTCAATAGAAAAATGAGTCATCTGTTCAGAAGGACGACATTGGTTCTAGTGGAACATCAGACGATGACACTACTCCCTTGAAAGAGTCACACCTCTATCCAGAAGCAATCCGTGGGACATTTATCCGCGAAGTGGAAGGTAAAAGGCAAGTGACGTTCTTGGATACTGACAGTACTGAACATCACCTAAAAATGTGTATCAATCTTCCAGAAGAAGAACTAGTGGTCCTGCAAGACCTACTGAAGGAGAACTTAGACATGTTTGCTTGGTCATACAAAGACCTAAAGGTGATTGATCCCACAGTATGCCAACATCACATCGACCTAGACCCTGATTTCAAACCTGAGGCACAGACAAAGGCATATGAATCCTAATTATTCAACTCTAGTGAAGGCCGAATTATTGAAGCTTCTTGAAGCAGAGTTCATTTATCCTGTGGCTAACAGTGAATGGGTTTCGCCCATTTTGGTTGTACCCAAGAAGAATGGGAAACTTCGAATATGTGTGGACTTTCGAAAGCTGAAATCAAAGACGAAGAAGGATCATTTCCCTATCCCTTTCATAGACCAACTATTGGACACAGTGGCAAGCCATGAGCTCTATTCCCTCTTGGATGGATTCAGTAGATATAACCAAGTCCAAATCGCAGAGAGGAAAACCAATCCAAAATAACCTTCATCACAGAATGGGGGACCTATGCCTATAGAGTGATGTCGTTTGGGCTTTGTAATGCTCTTGCCACCTTCCAACGAGTAATGATGGCTACCTTCCAGAATCATCTGCATGATTTCATTGAGGTGTATCTTGATGACTTCAGTGTCTATAGCTTAATACATGAGCATTGGGGACACTTAGAGCAATGCTTTGAAAGATGCCAAGAGTATGGGATTTCTCTCAACCCTGACAATGTGTTTTCGGCATCTCATCAAGAGTTCTTTTAAGCCATATTGTCTCTGCACAAGGGATTGCAACAGACTTGGCGAAGATTGAGAAGATTTCCACCTTGACAGCACCAACAAACCTTAAGCAACTGAGAGGATTTCTTGGCCATGTGGGCTACTATAGATTATTTATTGCACATTTTGAAACTAAGACAGTCCCTCTGCACAAGCTCCTAAGGAAAGATGTGGATTTCCTTTGGGCTGATGATTGCAAAGAAGCCTTTAATACCCTAAAATAGTGCCTTATCCAAGTACCCATTTTGCAGCCTCTTGACTGGACGAAGGAGTTCCATGTGCACACAGATGCATCAGTTGAAGGGCTAGGTGTTGTCCTATGTCAAAAGGGCCCCTCTAAATTAGATCAGCCAATCTATTATGCAAGTTAGAAAGTAATTGATCGTGAGCGGAACTACACAGTGACAGAGCTTGAGTGCTTAGCAATGGTGTTTGCAGTGGAGAAGTTTTGACACTATCTACTATCAATGCATTTCAAGTTCTACATGGACCATGAAGCCATGTCCTTCTTGATGAAAAAAGCAGATGTTAAAGGATGAGTGACGAGATGGTTGCTCCCATTCTAGGAGTTTGATTTTGAAGTGGTCACTAAGCCTGGTCGTTCCCATATCCTAGCCGATCATCTGTCCCACGGATCCCTCAAACTAGAGAAGAGGAACAGGATGATCCAGACCTTCCTGATGCTTCCTTGTTTCTAGTTGAAACAGTTACTCCATGGTATGCAGACATAGCCAACCTCCTATAAACTCAATAGTATCCTTCTCGCATCTCAAGTCGTGAGAAGAAGAAGCTTCTGTTAGAATCAGCCCCCTACACCTTGCTAGGCGGTGCAGTGTACAAGAGAGGCAAAGTTCGCAAGAGAAGAAATAGCCAGGAAGGCTCTATTAGCGAGATACTGGTGGCCGACCTTCCAGAAGGATGCATATGGCTACTGGAAGAGATGCGATGCTTGTTAGAGAATGGGGAAACCCACCAAACAAGTGCCATGCCACTGCAACCTATTCTTCCCCTAAAGCCATTCGAGAAATGGGGCATCGACTTCGTGGGCCCCATCGATCCTCCCACCAGACGGAAGGAGAACAGATACATCTTAGTATGTATGGATTATGCCACAAAATGGTGTGAAGCTAAAGCTCTGAAGCAAGACGATGGTAATAGCATATCCCTATTCATGTAAGAGAATATTATCACCCATTCTAGTAGTCCACTCAAGTTGGTAAGTGACAGAGGTACTCATGTCCTTAACAAGATCATGGAAGCGCAGACAGAGTTATATAAGATCCGCCATCGCAAGTCCACTCCCTATTACTCCAGAGCCAACGGCCAAGTTGAAGTCACCAATCATATCCTTTGCTCGATCTTGACAAGAACAATTTTCCCACATCATTGTGACTACAACCATTGACTTACAGAGACTCTCTCGGCATATGGAAGCTCCCATAATGCTACTACAGGACAAACTCCTTTCCAGCTAGTGTATGGTACCGAAGCCGTCTTCCCTGTTGAACTGGAATTGCCCTCTTTGTGAGTGGCAGTTAAAGAACGCTTGGGAGTTGATTAATCACTGCAATGCCACCTCCTGCACTTGTAATGTTTAGACGAGACTTGCAGGATGGCTCTACAATGCATGGAAACCACTCAAGCGCGATGCAAGGCCTATCATGATAGTTTCATCAAGCATAAGGAAATCAAGGAAGGTCATCTTGTCCCGGCCTATGATTCGAGATTTGGCAAGTTTCCTGGCAAGCTTTAACAATGGTGGATGGGCCCGTACAAGGTACTTGCTATCAATCCTAATGGCTTTGTCCAAGTGCAAGCTGTCGATGCTTCTAAGGATCCCTTTCTAATAAATGGCTATCGCCTGAAGAAGTACTTCCCTCCCTGGGGATCTTGACAATCACTGTCGACCTACCCTCTCCCTTTTGATGTTGCACTGTCCTTCTCCTTGTGCTTTTGATAGCTCTTATGATCTTCCTTATGAGGCGGTCTCGTTCTGCTAGCCCCTCATAGATACCTCTCAACCCTACTTTGTTCTCTTCTCGTCTAATCTAACAACGGTGGTGAGGTTGGTCCTAACACATGGTATTTCTACCATTCTCTTTATTAATGAAAAAAAAAGAAAGAAAAAAATAAAAAACAAAATAAACAAACTGTTATGGGAGAAAAGGAAGAAATTCCCTGTCATAGAAGGCCTCGTTCGAAGAAAAGATGGAAATACCCTTGGGTGGAAAGTTGACTGTGGAAAAGGTGACAACACCCCGCAGTTCAGGATAGTTGATTCATCAGAGCAGAACCTTTCTACAAGCAATTTGAAGCCACCTCCCTTGGTGCACTGTCTCTACAATATCAGTCCGTCTGCCCTTCTTAACAAATGACCTTTCTTACAAATCATTGAAGTACCAGACTTGTTGGCTGCCTCCCTGGGTACGTCTCCTCTTCAACATCCTGATGACAATAAGAGACAAAGCAATCTTCATCACCAACCCTCTGAATGATGCAAGCTTTCATCCTAACAGGATGGGGATGTGAGTAGTATGGGTTGCCCTCTCGATCTATTAAAAGAGCGTGAGACAGAGGGTGGGGTGAGTAACCAATATTTCCCTTTAAATCAAATGAGAGGCGAGATGTGTAACGTGTCCACCTGTTCACTTGTAGGACATGTCTTAGCAGCCCATCAGGAAGAGAGTCTAGAAAGCGCCACCCGACACTCCCACGGAATGTCACGGGATTTGTGATCTAGGTCCTCGCGAGTCTGCCATGGGAAGCATTGCGGCCATTCCCACTTAGGACCGACCTGAATCGGGGTTTTCCTAGTGGTCAAATTCCTAGAACGGTAGCTAACATCAAACCCCAGGTGAACTACTTTATGCAAAAACGTCAGGGTCGAAGCGGATCCATGATGCACTTGGTTCAAGGAGAATGGGAAACGAGAGGGATGCAAAGCTCGACTCTCTGCCCATAAGGCATAGTCCCATTCCATTCCCCTAAAACAGCACAAATCGGGACTCTAGCTTTCTAGATTCTAATTCATCCTCCTTAATTAGCCTTTTAGTTTGACACATAAAAACAACATTTAGTTTGACATGCAAAAACAACTTCTTTAATTAGCCTTTTAGTCACTGGTTCCTTCACGTAATCTTAAGCACTCACATAGAAAAACAATGTCAAACAAGTTCCTTTTCAACAATTGATCTTATTTATCAGTCTTTGAAATACATCATATAATCCAGCCCGTAGGCTACTCCATAATCTGCCCGAAGGAAATCCATAATCCGCTCGAAGGCTAATCCATAATCAGCTCGAAGGCAATCCATAATCCTCAGGGATTACTAATCCAAGTTTTTGCCCGTAGACTAGTATGCGGGCCTCGAGATCCAATCCTGAGTCACATCGGCCTCTTGTGCAGGACCCAGAGGCTTTACGGTCAGAGCCCCCTTGGCATCCAAGCGTCCTCCTGCTCCAAGTAGCACCCACAGAGAGACTCTCACGGCAGGTTCGGTCCACGTACCCGGCATGGCTAACAACCCCCTTGGATAGGGTCAGGCAGACAGTCGGGGGTAACTGGTGGTAACTGGTGCTGCCTCTCCCTCCAGGCCTTCAACCTGAAGCATTAATTATTTTTCCATCTTTAGTTCCTTGAGAAAAGAGTACAAACATTGCTCCTAACTATACAAATACAATCAATCCAGTGGTCATTTATTCGGCCAACTGCTAAGGAGTGAATCCTTCTCTCCGAATGCATCCGGGATCAATTGCGACTTGGCAAGATCCCAAGGGTTTCGTTGCTTGTTTACCCTTTTATCCTTGGGTTTGGGTTTATACCCTATTAACCCAATTTAATCAACACCTTCGGTTCCTCAAATTAAGATAGTAAATCCTGGGCAACCTCGTCGCCCTAACTTGATTGGTCAATTGCTCGTTACCCTAACTTGGCAACTCAGTAACAGGATGACTACTCATCCTCTTGCAAATTAAGCTTGTACTTGGAACCTGCCAACCTTGTTCTAAAGAGTGGCAAATCTATCTTATGACTTAAACAAAAAGCCATGCGACATTGTAACTTGTTGCACAAGTGTCGCACCTAACTTGGGGGATCATTTCACCCATCAAACGGCGTTTCTTGGTCAAGAAATACGCTTGATCAAGATGTAGGGTTTGGGATGTCTTTTGACCCAACCCAACCCTAACCATACTAGGCTGACAATGTTTGGCCCTAGGGTTTCTAATCTCGATCGGAAGTCCAGTATTAGGCCAATTTTCCCTAGGGTAAAAACCCTAGATCGTTATTGTATGGGCGTCCAATTAACCCTAACATTCCCTGAATGTGGTAGGATCTTGGGATCGAAAGTCTTGACTTGGCGTCCCAAGTGCGATACTAGGAAGAATTTTTAATGTGACTAAACCCTAGCTAACACTTTGAGGTGTTTATTGTACTAATTGTTAATGCTTTTAAGAATCCCATGTGGGTTATGTCATTACAAGTGATTTAGCTAAATCGGTCTACTTGTCTTGCGACAAGAAACGACCTTTTCTTAGAGATGCTAATATTTGTCCTAAAAGGTGTAAATAGTTTCAAGACATCACATTACGTGCAAATACGCGATTCATTGACTTTTTCCTTCTATGTAACTATAAAACGTAAAATGACTATCTCTTTTCCTTGCCTAATCTATAATTATTGACAATTCATGGCTAACTCATATAAAATCCTACTTTGAATTGCATCAAGAACTATACCTATAAACCCTTTGTCCGATGCATTGAATTCATGATTTAATATGAAATGCATCTTTTTCTAAAACAAATTCGATAAAGAAGTTCATGAATGTCACGAGACCATTAATGATTTTAATTTGTCCTTCGACACTTAACAAACCTAGGATGCAATTAACATCACATGCAATATGCATGGTACATAAATCCCTTCCATGTAATGCAATTACTTGGACAACATTTTTATGGACGTTGATGATTATTTCCTACGAATCACATCTAGAGAATCATTGCCTAAATGCATTAAGTGCTTGTTCTTTCTTGCGAGGAAGACAAGGATGCATTTAAACAATTTCATCTTTTTAATCTATGCAATATGCGTTTAGGATTGCAGCTTTGGAAATGCAAGCGAAGTGCAACATGCAACTAAAACTTGTAAGATGACTGAATAATTGCATTCATAACTTCCTCATCAAATTTAAATGTGCCTACTGCATTCCTTTTATGCGGAATTAAACTTCTAAGAACCTGGGCATGAGGACTCACAGTGATGTCCACGTGTAAACTTGGGTTGGAGGCTCCTGCGTGAGCACCTTGCGTCTTTTGTTTGGGGGCCATCGATGACATAGACTCTTGACTCTGCAAACTCGTCCTTGCTCTTTTGCGATCTCCGAACTTCCTCCAGCCTTTGGCAAATCAGTCTCAAAAATCTGCCTACTCCCTCTCGCACAAGACTTTCCTTTACAAGACGCGGTTTTAAGAATCCCAAGGATAAGCCATGTGCACAAGGCTTATGGAAGCTTTGTCTTTAGAAGCTTCTTATATTTATGTCTCAGAAACGTGACTTGGAGTGGGGTGGAAGTGATTGGGAAGGAGGGATGAAGGCGACAATTGGGGGAGATGAAGATGAAGATGATTGTGATGGTGAAGTGGAGGCAGCCGTCTAGCGCAGTAGTAGGGCAGCAAGAGGCAACTTGGCGGACTGCGTGGCGCAGCAAGGTGGCGATGGCAGGCTACACCACGGTGTTGGATCCTCCTTTCTCCCCAAGCTCCAAGAGGGAGTTTATATAGGTTGGGGGGGGGGGGGAGATAGCCACACATGTGGCTTGTGCGCATGCCTCCTCCCTCATGCTTCCCCATACCACTTAGCTTTACTCCCTCTCACACTCCTCTCCCCTGCCATGCATCGGCTGAGAGGGAGGGGTAAATAATAAAAAAAATTTCCACAAATTTAACCATTATCCATTTTCCTTCCCCGTAAAGGGTGTTCTCGTGCGGCTTGCGGGTTTTAGCCTCAGCCTTATTTGCACAACGGGGTTGGGGTTTATTATCGTGCACGCAGGTTAAGGACTTAGCCACTAACATTATTCCGTTGCGGGAGATGACTTAGCACTACTTTTGCGCGGGGCATGTAGTGGTCAAAATTATTTAATATTTCGTGCGAAAATATTACATTCTCTCCCCCTTAGAGGAATCAAGATGTCCTCATCTCGAGAAGAACTGGGGGTATTGTTGGTTGAGAGTACTTTCATCCATCCAAGTGGCATTCTCTTTGGGATAATCTTTCCACTAGACAAGGTATTCTCTTAAGGTTCTGGATCTCAAATGCCTCTCCCTAACATCTAAGATCCTGTCAGGCCGTAGCTCAAGGACTCCTTGGCTAGGCATTACAACTTGTTGATCATCAAGTACATGTGTAGGGTTAGGCATATACTTTTCCAGTAGGCTGATATGGAATACATTATGAACCTTTAGGTTCTCAGGGAGTTGAAGTCTGTAAGCATTAGGTCCTAGGCACTTGAGGATCTTGTAGGGTCCACAATACCTTAGACTTAGCTTCTTGCACTCTCCCAAGGATAGGGAACTCTTCTTTAGATGTACGCAAATGAAGACCATATCTCCTTCAGTGAAGGATCTATCTTGACATTTCAGATCTGCGTGAGCCTTCTTTCTGTCCTTGGCGGCTTGGATTTCCTGTCTTATTGACTTGATTTGGTCATCCATATATTCTAGCATCTGCTTTGAAGCTTCAACCCTCAAGGTTGGATCCGAGAAGTTTAAAGGACTTTGACAATTGTGCCCGTACAATGCTTGAAAAGGGGTCATCTGAATACTTTGTTGGTAGGAAGCATTTTAGGCAAACTCAACCAGTGGAAAATATTGAATCCACTTATTGGGCTTGAGGCAGCAATGTGCCCTTAGCATATCCTCAATAACTTGGTTGACTCGCTCCGTTTGACCATCGGTTTGGGGATGGTAAGCTATACTAAAATAGAGTTGAGTTCCAATGGCTTCAAAGATAGCCCTCCAGAAGTGTGGTGTGAAGAGAGAGTCACGATCACTAATGATTCTTCTGGGTAACCCATGCAGTTTGAATATTTCCTTGATAAATAACCTTACAATGTCTGAGTCTTTATAGTTTGTCTTAACAGGAATAAGATGTGCAACCTTGGTAAGCATATCAACCACAACCATAATGGAGTTGTAACCTCCCTGAACTTGGACAGGCCAACAACAAAATCCATACTGATGAATTCCCATTTCGTTTGGGGAATGTCAAGTGGTTGCAACTTCCCTGGCATTTTGACATGTTCGGCCTTAATACGTTGACAAGATAAATATTCCGTGACATATTTGAGAACGTCACCTTTAAGCCTCTCCCGATAATAGCTCTTTCTGATTGCATTGAGGGTCTTGGCATAGCCACGATGTCCTGAAAAATGGGAGTCATGAGCTTCCCTAAGTATTTTCTGCTTGAGCGACTGGCTTGCCGGTATACATAATCTCGTTCTATATCAATAGAGAATTCTTGATACTTTTCCTGTAGCTTTGGGTCTTGATCCTTGATGGGGATCTCCCTTAGCAACTTCTGGTAGATTGGATCATGGCATGCCTCTTCTCTAGCTAGTTCAAGTATTGGGTTGTTTAGCATGGATACCTTTGTGGCTAAAGATCTAGTTGTTGATGGATCTTGCAAGATTAGAGAATTTAGAAATGCCTTGTGATTGAGTGCATCGAAAACTACATTCTCCTTTCCATCCCAGTCTTTGATTTCAAAATCATATTCCTCCAGCACTTCAATCCATCGACGTTGCCTCATGTTGAGCTCATTCTGGGTAAAGATCCATTTGAGACTTTTATGATCCGTCACTATGGTAAACTTGTTACCCAGCAAGTAGTGTCTCCAAAGCTTGAGAGCATGGATGACAACTAACAGCTCCAAATCATGGATAGCATAATTCCTCTCATGGCTCTTCAGTTTGCTTGAAGAGTATGCTACAGGATGACCTTTTTGCATAAGCACACATCCTAAGAAAAGTGTGCTAGCATCAGTTATCACTTCAAACTCCTTACTAAGGTCCGAAAGTTTCAAAATAGGTGCTAATACCAAGCTTTGCTTTAGTTTGTCAAAACTAGATTGTTCAGCAGTTGACCATACAATCGATGTTTGCTTCTTTAGTAGATCCATTAGAGGCACTGCAATCAGGGCATAGTTTTTGATAAAGACCCTGTATCATCCTGTCAATCCAAGAAAACTATGTATTTCTTTGGTAGTTGTTGGCATTGGCCACTCCAGAACATATCTGACCTTGGCCGGGTCTATTGAAATTCCTTCCGCTGATACAATGAATCCTAGATATTCAATCTGTTGCTTGAGGAATGCACACTTCTTCTTTTTGGCATAAAGCTTGTGTGCCCTCATTGTTTCAAGGATAATTCGAAGCTGGGGCTCATGATCTTCTTCCTGTTTGGAGTAGACTAAGGTATCGTCAAAGAAGACGAGTATGAAGTCATCAAGATATGGCCTAAATATATCCTGCATTAGCCTGTTGAAGGTAGCAGGTGTGTTTATCAGCCCAAATGACATGACCAGGAACTCAAAGTGTCCATACCTTGTGTTGAATGCCGTCTTTGGGATATCCTCTTCCTTGATCCTTATCTGGTAATATCCAGATCTGAGATCAATCTTGGAGAAGACCTTGAAGACGGTCAAGAAGTTCATCTATCCTTGGAATGGGATATTTGTTCTTAATGGTTGATTGATTCAACCCTCTGTAATCAATACATAGCTGAAGCATTCCATCCTTCTTCTTCTGGAATGGCATTGGAGCTCCCCATGGTGAACTGCTACGATGAATGTAACATTGTTCTAATAGTTGCTTGAGTTGCTCCTTCAGCTCAATCGCTTCTCGATTCTATAAGATCTCTTTGCAATTGGTGCAGCTCCTGGCACTAGCTTGATTTCATGATCAACTTCCCTTTGAGACAAAAGTTCTGTCAGCTCTTCGGGAAATATGTCTGCATACTTCTTTAGCCATGAAGGTTCTTCACTAGACTCCTGATTATGATCTAGCTTATTTAGCTTAATCAAATAGATAGGTAGCCCCTTTCTAACTCCTTTTATTATCCAAGATGCTTTGGCTAGTTGAATTTTTGGCTTCCCAACCTCTCCTTGAGTTGTGACGACCACTTCCCCTTCAGAATTTTGAAAGAAAACTTGGCCCTTTCCATAGTGAATGTGGGCATCGTTAGGTTTAAGCCAATCCATTCCGAGCAAACACTCATGGATACCTAGGTTCATAACCCTGAATCTGACCAAAGTCGACTTTCCTCCCAGTAGGAATTCCACCTTAGTAGTTTGCCTGGTACAAGTGACCTCACGACCACTTTCTAATTCCACAAGCAAGGTGGGTGCATCTTTTGTGGCTATTCCTAATCTTTTTGCACAAACTGGTGAAATAAAGAAATGTGTGCTGCCACAATCAATCAAGGTTCTGAAGCCTTTACCTTGATAATCCAATGGAGTCTGAATCACTGAAAATTGGTGATTCGGGCCTTTCTTATGAAGAACGGCATGAATAGTTTCCCTCTCAAAGTCAGCTGCCATGGTGGGGTCTTCTTCATCGCACATCTCCCTGTTAGCAACACTGGTGGTTCTTCCTCTGGCCCGGGTGGCGGCTCCTTGGCCACGGACGGCAGTTCCTTGGAATGGTCCTTGACGTTATCCTCTGTTAATCTTAGGACATTGCCTTTTGAAATAACCAGGCTCATTGCAATGGAAACAATGGAGATTGCAGCCATTACCTTGGGTAGGAACAAAGTTGTTGGTAGCATTTGCCCTAGCTTTCTTCCTTTGTCCCTGATTTTGGCCTTGCGCTCTCTTCGACTGGGACCTATACACTCCTTTGTTTTGATCCTTGTAAGACCAAGTCTTGTTATTTCGTGGCCTAGTCTGCACCTCCTGTATTATGGGTGCAGCTCGAATGAGTGTGTCCTGAAGGTCTTTTGGGAACATTGATTTGAGGCGAGTGTTTATAGGTGGGTTTCATCTGGCACAAAACTTTGACACTTGTTGTGTCATATCCATTTGTGGTGCATACTTCAAAAGAGAGACAAACTTTGAATAGTATGCGTCAAGAGATAGACCAAGCTACTTTAGCTCATAGAACTTGTTCATCTTCTGTGTGCAATAGGCAGGTGGTAGATATCTTCCTCGCACAGCCCTTTTTAGCTTCTCCCAAGTAACTGACCCTTCCAAGATCCCTTGGTCTCTGCACCATTGCTTTCACCAAAACCTTGCTTCGTCAGTAAGCTTCAGTTTGGCGAGCATCGCTTGGTTAGCAGGTGCAGTACCTTCTACTTCAAAGTAATCCTCCATGGATTCGATCCAAATCTCGGCATTAGTTTGGACGGTCCTTCCCTTACCATCAAATTCTGGTGGCTTGATTTTCTTGAGAAGAAACTTCTTCTCCTGAGTCACGGCTGTACTTGGTGCAGGGGTCAGACTAGGAATCTGCACTTGAGGTTGTGCCTGGGCATTGAGATTCTTTACATTAAAAACTTGCTAAACATTTCTCACATTACATTACATGCCTAGTTCAGCTTTCAACCAAGTGACCTAATCACTTAACTCCGTACCAACACTCATAGCCATGACCGACATTGATTAAAAAAAGTTTATTCCATTCATGTGGGCATCGCCCTTTCGAGTACAATTATTCTTGGGATGGTAGAGCAAGCTGATACATTAATTCAGGGAGAATAATATTGTGTAACATCCAGCTACGAAAACTGAGTAATAGTATAGATTAGGGTCATGGATTTTCAGGAATCGATAGGTCATAGGAAGATTAGGATATCCTTTCCTTTGGTACCTGTTCTTCTCGTAATGTCCCAACACCTTGATCCTGTCGGCAGGGATTGTTCGGGTCACTTCCTCATACACATACATGCTTTGCTTGACCTTTCGACCGTCGACATGTAGGGTTGCGTTTGCGTGAGCCTCAACAAAGATGAACAGCTTCACGATCTTTAGGTCCTCCAACCACTTGATTCTCTTTAATTTGATTCGAAGGTATGCAAATCGGTGGGCAGCTATATAATAGATTCTTGAATCACCCGTCCATCTCCGTTCCGTGTACAAAGGTAAAAGATTGTAGATGCAGTCTAGGATATTTATCATATCGATCCTCCATCGATAATTTGAAGCACGCATCGCAATCATAAATATAACTTGGAACACTAAGAATCTGTTCCATGCCTCACAACTCTGCAAGTCAGCATTGATAAGTAAGGAAATATTCTTAACAACAACATTTTCTCTACTTCTCCTCATTAATTTTTCTTGTAAATATTAGTTCTTCGTTGGTTCGCTCTAATACCAACTGTAACGTGTCCACCTGTTCACTTGTAGTACACGTCTTAGCAGCCCATCAGGAAGAGAGTCTAGAAAGCGCCACCCGGCAATCCCACGGAATGTCACGGGGTTTGCGATCTAGGTCCTCCCGAGTCTGCCACGAAGCGGAAGCATTCCGACCGTTCCCACTTAGGACCAACCTAAATCGGGGTTTTTCTAGTGGTCAAATTCCTAGAATGGTAGCTAGCGTCGAACCCTAGGCGAACTACTTTACATAGAAACATCAGGGTCGAAGCGGATCCATGCTGCACTTGGTTCAAGGAGAATGGGAAACAAGAGGGATGCAAAGCTCAACCTCTCTGCCCATAAGGCATAGTCCCATTATGTTCCCCTAAAACAGCACAAATCGGGACTCTGGCTTTCTAGATTCTAAGTCATCGTTACCTTGCTGTCAACTTCTTTGAGAAAAGTTTTCGGCCAATCGGGACCACCCATCCGTAGGACGGACCCACGGCCACATCCACCACACTTTCCTCAGGATTGCTTTAGCTGTCTAATTACTTACCACATTTAGTTTGACATGCAAAAACAACTTCCTTAATTAGATTTTTAGTCACTGGTTCCTTCACGTAATCTTAAGCACTAACATAGAAAAATAATGTCAAACAAGTTCCTTTTCAACAATTGATCTTATTTATCAGTCTTTGAAATACATCATATAATCCAACTTATAGGCTAATCCATAATCCGCCTGAAGGCAATCCATAATCTGCCCGAAGGCTAATCCATAATCTGCTCGAAGGCAATCCATAATCCTCAGGGATTACTAATCCAAGTTTCTTCCCGTAGACTAGTATGTGGGCCTCGAGATCCAATCCCGAGTCACATCGGCCTCTTGTGCAGGACCCGGAGGCAAGGGATTTACGGCTAGAGCCCCCTTGGCACCCAAGCGTCCTCCTACTCCAAGTAGAACCCACGGAGAGACCTCTCACGTTGGCAACTCAGTAACAGGATGACTACTCATCCTCTTGCAAATTAAGCTTATACTTGGAACCTGCCAACCCTTGTTCTAAAGAGTGGCAAATCTATATTGTGACTTAAACACAAAGCCATGCGATGTTGCAACTTGTGCACAAGTGTCGCACCTAACTTAGGGGATCGTTTCTCCCATCAAATGGCGTTTCTTGGTCAAGAAATGCGCTTGATCAAGATGTCTTTTGACCCAACCCAAGCCTAACCATACTAGGCCGACAACATTTGGCCCTAGGGTTTCTAATCTCAATCAAAAGTCTAGTATTAGGCCAATTTTCCCTAGGGTAAAAACCCTAGATCGTTATTGTATGGGCGTCCAATTAACCCTAACATTCCATGAATGTGGTAGGATCTTGGGATCGAAAGTCTTGACTTGGCGTCCCAAGTGCGATACTAGGCATAATTTTTAACGTAACTAAACCCTAGCTAGCACTTTGAGGTGTATGTTGTACTAACTGTTTATGCTTTTAAGAATCCCAGGTGGGTTATGTCATTACAAGTGATTTAGCTAAATCGGTCTACTTTTCTTGCGACAAGAAACGATCTTTTCTTAGAGACGCTAATATTTGTCCTAAAAGGTGTAAATAGTTTCAAGACATCACATTACGTGCAAATACGCGATTCATTGACTTTTTCCTTCTATGCAACTATAAAACGTAAAATGACCATCTCTTTTCCTTGCCTAATCTATAATGATTGACAATTCATGGCTAACTCATATAAAAGCCTACGTTCAATCGCATCAAGAACTATACCTATAAACCCTTTGTCTGATGCATTGAATTCATGATTTAATATGAAATGCATCTTTTTCTAAAACAAATTGGATAAAGAAGTTCATGAATGTCACGAGACCATTAATGATTTTAATTTTTCATTTGACACTTAACAAACCTAGGATGCAATTAACATTGCATGCAATATGCATGGTACATAAATCCCTTCCATGTAATGCAATTACTTGGACAACATTTTTATGGACGTCGACGATTATTTCCTACAAAACACATCTAGGGAATCATTGCCTTAATGCATTAAGTGCTTGTTCTTTCTTGCGAGGAAGACAAGGATGCATTTAAACAATTTCATCTTTTTAATCTATGCAATATGCGTTTAGGATTGCAGCTTTGGAAATGCAAGCGAAGTGCAACATGCAACTAAAACTTGTAAGATGACTGAATAATTGCATTCATAACTTCCTCATCAAATTTAAACGTGCCTAATGCATTCCTTTTATGCGGAATTAAACTTCTAAGAACCTGGGCATGAGGACTCACAGCGATGTCCACGTGTAAACTTGGGTTAGAGGCTCCCGCGTGAGCACCTTGCGTCTTTTGTTTGGGGGCCATTGATGATGTAGACTCTTGACTCCGCAAACTCGTCCTTGCCCTTTTGCGATCTTCGAACTTCCTCCAGCCTTTGGCAAATCAATCTCAAAAATCTGCCTACTCCCTCTCGCGCAAGAATTTCCTTTACAAGATGCGGTTTTAAGAATCCCAAGGATAAGCCGTGTGCACAAGGCTTATGGAAGCTTTGTCTTTAGAAGCTTCTAAAGAAGCTTCTTATATTTCTGTCTCAGAAACGTGACGTGGAGTGGGGTGGAAATGATTGGGGAGGAGGGATGAAGGCGACAATTGGGGGAGATGAAGATGATGATGTTTGTGATGGTGAAGTGGAGGCGGCGATCTAACGCAGCAGCGCGGCAGCAGGCGGCAACCTGGAGGACTGCTTGGCGCAGTAGGGCGGTGATGGCAGGCTGCAGCGCACGGCGTTGGATCCTCCTTTCTCCCCAAGCTCCAAGAGGGAGTTTATATAGGCTAAGGGGGGGGGGGGGGGGGGAGATAGCCACACACATGGCTTGTGTGCACGCCTCCTCCCTCATGCTTCCCCACACCACTTAGCTTCACTCCCTCTCATACTCCTCTCCCCTGCCATGCATTGGCTGAAGGGGGGGTAAATAATAAAAAAATTTGCCATAAATTTAACCATTATCCATTTGCCTTCCCTGTAAAGGGTGTTCTGATGCAGCTTGCGGGTTTTAGCCTCGGCCTTATTTGCACAATGGGGTTGGGGTTTATTATCGCGTGCACTGGTTAAGGACTTAGCCACTGACATTACTCCGTTGCGGGAGATGACTTAGCACTGCTTTTGGGTAGGGCGTGTACTGGTCAAAATTCTTTAATATTTCGTGTGGAAATATTACAAGATGTGTGAATGGAGTGTTGCACACACGGGTTCAGCCTCTCAATGCACAATGCATGATTTGTTTCTGTGCACTGCACCATAAGGCTCCCTGGCCTTCCTTCTTGCACTGTATGCCGGCACAGGGCGGGATGCACTATTGCACCATCAAATGCGCACAAGGCATACAACCTCTGCAGAAGTGAATGTGAGGATTACATCAATGGATTTCAAGAATGGGTTGCCTCCTGTATCTTTCAACAAAGTGTGAGACAGAGGGTGGGCTGAGTGTGACTGGTGTTTCTCCTTCATCAATTCCGAGAGGTGAGATTGAGGGACGTTACCACCATTGGAGTCAGGTACGTTTTCGTTTCTCTAAGCACACACGGGAGGGTCTTTGCCATCAGCACATGGCATGTCACCCTGTTCTGTGCACTGCACTACAAGGTTCCCTGGCCTTCCTCCTTGCATCTACGCCAAATGGGTGGAATGCATGAATGCACCATCAATTGCGCACATTGGCATACTCCCTCCAAATCAATTTCCCCTTGTTCAATTCTACACTGGGCGTGAATTATGGGATTTCATGCTTATTCATTGAGCGATGTGTGTCGTGGGGTGAGCGACTATTCTATCATCCTCTTGAGTGCCCATGAGTTGAGTGACTATCCTTCGTTAACGACACCTACCCTGACGGGCTTTATCAACCAGCTATCTCCCTGGGTGTTGCTGCATGGTCCCTGCCATGCTGGCTGAACGTTGGAGTGAGTCGTGGTACCTCCTGCAGTCGACTCCAACCCTTCTGTGGCAGTGATGGTTCCTTCAATCATACACAAACCGGGCCAAGTTTTTCTAACCCTATCCTTATGATTGCAAGTGCATGTTATGTGTTAAGTGTGGGGATGCCAGAGTCCAGTCGACTGACGAGTCCTAGGCTTTGTTGATGCATCCAACCCTGTCTGTTAAGGTTTTAAGTATGGGGAGCCGTCCCTACGCGTCTATGATGCATATTCCTTGCATATGCCTCACTTTAATCCTGCATGTATGCCATGACCCAATTTTACCATGATGGGGTCCCTTTTCCACCCACCTCTCCATGTTCAACCCACCCTTGGGGCCCTTCCTTCTCTTTTTCCCTTTATACCTTGTTGTGACGTTTTTCCATGTGAACACATCCTACGTTCACGAAAATCCACATCCAACCTTACAACCATGTTTGCCCCTTTGACCTAACCATTTTTCTTTTTTGCCAACCCCTGTTCCGGTTGACGGTTCTTGAGTTATTAATTTTTGAAGCATTTCCCATAAATTGGACAGTTTTCCATGTGAACACACCTTTATTACTTCCGAACAACAATTTAACGTGACAGTCCTTTTTACGGTCTTTCGATCCAATGTACGGTTTAGGTTTTATTAATTTTTCTTCCTTTCGACATGTGGTCACGTCTCTCGTGTCACGTGTGAACGTGCCTATTTTTTATTTTAAGTGCCTTGGGATGCCCCCGTGGCGTCTGTCTCTCGTGTGTTGTCGTCTCCACCCCGTCTGATCCCGCCGATGCACATTTTTTTACTCCCGCCCCACGCATGCATGTGGGACGGGGGTGTGCTCACTAAAAGAATACACCACTTTTAAATGGAAATCAATCACATAGTATTGATCTTCATTGTCTTCATAGTTTTCTCTCTCAATCTCTCATAGAAAGATACATTTTTTTGATAGAATTGGCTATTTCTGACTCTCTCTCTCTCTCTATCAATAGTACATCATCTCCTCACTACAATATTCATGAATCACTCATAATAATCCTTCTTAGGTCATGGATGTACCTCCCAAGAGGTATGGGAGGTATGAAAGGGCACCAGAGCCACTACAGTGTCTCTTCATAGCTCACTACTATCACTGTCACTTCAGTCTTCAGCAATTGCTTCTTCCATTTGTTTTAGCTGTTTTGAACTTAGATTCATCCTTTCCAAAAGTTAGAAAACTTTCCCAAAGTCACACATACATTCTATAGAACACTTACAGAATATATAGAGAACAGAACAGAACATGGATAGAGCAGAGACAGAGCCTCTACAGAAGGTCTACAAAGGGTTACAAAAGGTCATCAGAGAACAGCAAATCCTCATAACTCATATCAAAACCATTCCAAACTATCAAAAATTATTCAATAAGCTTTCAAAAGACCTCAACCTTCACCAATCATCAATCCATACTTCATACAAAAGAAAATCAGAACAAAACAGAAGCTAAACAAAAGGTATCATAACCAATTAGAACCTCAACAGAACCTATCAGAACATCACAGAGCTTCGTATTTCCACTAAGAATCATCATGAGCTTTCAAAACATAATCAATATCATCCAAAACACTCTCAAACACTACCAAAAACAACCAAACATCACTCAAAATCCATCAAAATCAACCATTCAGACCTCAGAAACAACAAAAATCAATAAAAATTTGAGTCTTTTTCCACTCTCAACATATCCCCACACTTAGAAAGGAAGCGTCCTCGCAACCTAAGGAAAAGAAGAATATAATTTCAATAAAGAGCTCAATTCGATCTTCTTTAGTATCCTCAATAATCACTCCAAACCACAACCCCAACTTATCAACTGTATCTAAGAAAGAATACTACTAAAGGAAAACATCATTATTCAGTAACACATCTTATAAATAATAGAAAGTCATGACAAATTTGTGAAGGATATAAGAGGTTCCTCAGCTTTGCATCGTAGGCTTGCCATCCACTATCACCATCAGTGTCAATAGTTGAAAAGGGAGCTCTCGAACAAATTATTCAACCAACACGAACTCATCACATACAAATTAATACTTCACAAACACAAAAGAACCATCTGAATGGCACCTCCAAAAAATATATCATTAAGAAGCATAGAAGATACATTCAGGAGTATCAGTGAAGATGATCCCCCCTCTTGAAAGCTTGATGATTACGAAAGCGATCCATGGATAAGGATTCATCTACAAAAGATTTCGGAGGATTCTCAAAGAATTGAAGGCAGCACATTCGTTCTAGCAAAACAAGGTATCTGCTAGGTAAACAAAGGGCATGACAATATAGGACATCCAATTGTTGGGAATCAATGTTCACATTGACATTCATACAAAGCTTGGGAATGGCCTTTTGATCGTTATGGGAATGCCTATGCATATATGCTAGGTACCTAGCAAAATGGGCTGTCAATCTCACTGAAGGATCAAGAGATTGTGAATATTGTTGGAAAAAATGGAGGTAATTTTGGTATGCTTGACTAGCAATTGTCCAATCCTCTGGAATTTATGGCCAATTAATCTGTGGTCCCATAAGAGAATCAATTGAGTCCATCCTCTTCTTCTTGGAATCAACTAATCAAATCTTTCAAACCCACTAACCAATTGAGGGGGTTGAGAAATAGAAGTGGTAGGAGATGGAAGAGGAATGAGTAAAAGAGGATGAAGAGATGGGTAGGCAAAATCATAAAATGAGGAATAAGCTAAAGAAAGATTAGCTGAAAATTTAGGTGAATCAGTTAGAAAAGGTGTTAATTGATAAGTAGGAAAAGTAGAAGGTATATGGATAGATGGGGAATGACAAGGCGGAGAAGGGGAAAATACTCGATCTTCAATGAAAGAACAATAGGTAAAGATTGGAATTTGAGGAAAACCTTGAGGTTGGAAAAGGAGAGGTAAGATGGCTGCTGAGTTGGATTGATAAAGAGAAAAATAAGCATCATAGCAGTGGGCCATTTGTTGATAATACAATAAGCTAGGAATAGAGGGACCTAGAACAGATCGTCAATGGAAGGCATCAAAGAAGGAGGAATCAAATGGATGGTTCTTGGAAAGATAAGCTAGGAGATCCACCCTCAGTTGGTTAGTGTTCTGCACATGAGTAGAGGCTGTATTCTGTCATTGGTTTAGGACTACAGAGTCAGTCATTGAATGCCATAAAATTTCAGGGCAAGTAGCCACTTTAGAAGAATAGCACTAGAACATTTCATCTATCCTCAACTCCAAATGGTTGACATATAAGGCAGCTTGTAAGACCACATCCCCTACATACCAAGCCAGATCTACATCATCTAAAATTAATAGATCACCTCATAGATACATATAAGACATCAACATGGTATCCATCGTCACAGAACCTTCAAAGACCATACATAAAACTTTTGTCAGCAAATCAGAAGACTAAGCTCCACTCCAACCATCTTCTAGAAGAGGGAGATCCATCGTTGAGAGCTTAATATGGAAGGCCAACTTCTGCAATTGATAGTGGACAAAAAAGGAATGATCGGGAGGAACATACTCCTGAAATTGCTCAAATGTAGACCATAATAAATCCATCCTGGACTGCAATCTTTCCACTTTAGCTTGAAACAACAGACATAATGTGGCTTGTCTCTGGAGAACTGCCAAGTCCTGCTAAGATATAGAAGGAATCATGAGGACACTGGGACTTGGAGGGATGGACCGTGACTATGCCAGTTGATCCTTCAACTGTTTAATCTGGGAAGCTTGAGATTCCACTGTATTGTAAACATCTGCAAAGCTGAAAGTTTTGTATCCAGAAGAGTCTTAAACTCTTGAGCCTCTTTGGACATTTTCTCTTTCTTTCGAAAGTCTAGTGACCTCTAACTGAGCTTCTACTAAACTGAGATTTCAGAGAAGATATTTATTCTCTCTAGGTCTCAATCATTTGTGTATGCTGCTCCATCTGCTTAAATAGATCGGAAAGAGTGTCTTTAGTAGAGGCTAACTCTATGGTCGCCTTATGCATCTCGTCTTTCGATTGCATCAATTCTTCATAGAAAGAAGCATATAACTATTGAAGACAAGCTATCACTCAGAGTAACTTTGGATGTCGTTACAAAGGAAAGGAATGGCATCCCCTGACACTAAGCTATTCAGCGAAGGAACTGATATATCCAAAGAACCATCTCGATGTGCCTTGAATAAGTTGTTGCATGTGAAGTAGGCAGGGAGGTCACTTCCAGAGGTAGCAAGAACTGACACTGAAGAAATTACTGATGGAATTTTCTCTGCTACATGCTTCAAGCGCTTCCCTTGAATGACCAATGGAGGAGGGGAGTTAGTATCCTCTATATCAATGGGCTCTAAATCTTCTAAAGGTGGAGGGGGAGGGATTGGATCAGATGGAGAAGGAGGTAAAACGCCCTTATTAAGGCCTGAATATGTCAAGAAAGCATATAAATATGAACCATAGGTTACATTAGTAACATTTCCTCTAGTCACCTTGACAAAATGCTGGTCCATCTACAATGAATGCCTACAAAACAATAGAATATCTATAAAAAATAAATCGATCAAAATAAGCACACACAGACGTGACTAACCAAATGACCACCCCAAACAATCCATATCCTAGAAAAAATTCAGCATGATCCCTACACATATGTGACTGAAAGCTTCATGCTATTCAACAAACATGCACCAGAGACCCCGTATCAGGCAGAAAAGAAAACTACAAACTGCACCCATAATCATATCCCACTATCAAACCATAATACCTCAATAACCTTCTTAGGACATAACCAGAACTTCTATAAGCAATGACAGCCTAAAAGACTACACGTGCCCATCCCATGAAGCGTATTTATTGAAAAGGGAAAAAAGTGCAGTGAGAGAAATGATTTTAGTGAAGGGTTCGTTTTAATAAATTATTAACAATGGGAAAATTTTTATTAGTTGTAAACCTTAATAAGAAAAAGACTGTTCATTTTTAAGTTGTTAGTTACAATTTATTAATGTAGAACAATGCTTTTAACAAATCCTCGACTTCGATACCTAGACTCAAGTCTCTAAATACATATTCATTGATTAAAAATTTAATGTTTCTGAAGCGCTCTTCTTTTTCAACGCATGCATTTTTGTGAGGGGTGGTTCATTTTTATTTAAGCGCCTTTGAAGCGCATCTAGCACGTGCAAAGTGAATGGCGGGTTTATTTTAATTTATTAAAAAATGTGTGTTTGGTACGAGCGCGCGTGCCATGGTGGTGTTTAGGATTTATTTTAAGAATTAACCGTGAATTTTTTAGTAGCAGAAAATAAAAAATAGGAAGGAAAAAAGAAAAATACCTGGAAGTGGATATGTGTGTATGCAATGAAATGGAATGTGCACATCTCAATCCCAAGATACAAGTCAGTAGTCGAAAAAGGAAAAAAAACCATGAACTGAAAATGATATGACACGTTAATGTAAGGTTAGTGGAAATATATTTGTTTGATGTGCACGATTTATTTTGTTTTTGTTTTTTTAATTGTGTTGTTAGGTTATTATTTATTATTATTATTATTTGTTTGTTTGTTTTTTTTAATATGATTAAAATGGGATAAATGAGACACATGAATATATTATAAAATTTGATGGTGAGATTTCAGCAATCCACCATGAATAAAAACTAGACCATCAAATTTCAACAATGTTTCTAGATTTATCTAGTATTTTTCAGCTTATTTTTGGAATTAAAAAGGATTTTTCCATGAATTTAGGTATTGAATGAATTTAGTATTTTTTCCTTAAAATAATAGTTGGACCATTCGGCATTGTTAGGGTAGGAAAAAAATGCAAAACACAAACTTTAAAAAAACACACCAAAAACTCAAAATTCAAAACTCAAACACAAAACGCAAAATCATACTCTCCTTGTTGGATTTCTTATGTGGCAAGGTTACGCATATGCTATTAATTTTTGTGTCTTCTTGGAAAGCTTGCAACTTGTCTCATACTCTCACACTCTTATCTCTACCCACTCATCTCTCACTCACACTTACCCGCTCACACTCATTCTCTCATACTCATCTCTCATCACTCATACCCACTCACTCATCCTCACTCACACTCACTCACTTACACTCATACCTATACTCACTCACTCATATCCACACACACTCATATCCATAACACTCACATCTCACTCATCCTTCACTAACACTCACATCTCACTTATCCTTCACTCACACTCATACCCCACTTATCCCTTACTCATACTCACTCACTCAAACTAACCAATCACTCACATACTCATTCACACTCCCACTTACACACACACTATGCCTTAAGGCTCACTCATACTTATCTTACTCACATTCTAAATTTGAACCTCTTGCTTTACATATTTGCATCAAAGTGTCATCCTTACTTGCCATATTGTCAGCATGACATGGTTGTGATACTTTGAGGAATTGCTTGCACCCATGCACATTGAATTTCAAAGGAAGAAAGCTTGATTTCACACTTTGTATTTCTTTTAACTTTGCCAATGGAATTGATGAAGAGAATGTGTTGTATTTAACCAACATTGAGATAATCCTTAAGGTACTTCACAATCCCACTCAATAACTAAACAAAACAACAAACAAGGAAATTCTGAAATATTTGACCCCATCACTTACTAAGGATCTAGCACACTGCACATAGCACCTAGGCAACCTTAGCAACACACACTGGCATGACATTACCTTAGGTCATTTAGGATCATAATACACAACCACAACAATCGCTTTCACATCTACATATAGGACACACTGCAAGTCATTAGGGGAGAAATTGTCCAACCAAGCTGCCATCATTATATGCTCCATTCCAATCATTGCAAGGGCCCAATGAGTAAAATATTGTCAACCAAGTTGCCACAAGTCCTAAGCCCCCTTTGAATCACTTTGAACCCCATTCAAAGAAAGTACCAAGATTGCAGCAATTGAGAGGATAAGCCAACCACTGAACCCATAATTTCACCACTTGCATTTAATGCAAGATCACAAGATCAATTAACCAACGAGAAACAAATTTGAAGGATAGGAAGTCCAAGAAATAAAGTTGCAAAATCCAAGAAGAACTGACAAGCCTAGAGAGTTGAACGAGAACACCCACACCAAGAACCACACAAGACCATTGTAAGAGGAGTTGGAGAGTTTGTCATCTGGCTATTGAGAGCCTTACACTCTATTGATTTGCCTCATAGTGGACTTGACCTTAGGTTTCGAAGTCCTAAAACCTAATGAGTTAACACAAATAAGAAAACATTCCCATCCATTTAAGAATCTTTTAATACCTTGAAGCAGTGCCTCATCAGAGCACCCATCTTGCAATCTCATGATTGAATGAAGGGTGGGCCCAATCAACCCTCCAGAGCCAAAGGGAAGCAGAATCGGTACATCTTGATATGTATGGACTATGTGACAAAGTGGTGTGAAGCCAAGGCTCAAGAGAGAGAACCGCAATAGTGTGGCTCTATTCTTGTACAAGAATATCATCACCCGCTTTGGTAGTCCCTTTGAGTTGGTAAGTAAAAGAGACGCTTACTTTCTAAATAAGTTTATGGAAGAACTAACAGAGCTTTACAAGATCCACCATTGCAAGTCCACACCCCACTACCCTAGAGAGCCAATGGCCAAGTCAAAGATATTAATCACATTCTCTGTTTGATCCTAGAAGATTGTTGCACATCATCGTGATTGAGACGATCACCTTATAGAGGCTCTGTGGGCATATAGAATCTCCCATAAGGCTACTTCAAGATAGATACCTTTCTAACTAGTGTACATCACAGAATTCATCTTCCTATTGAGCTAGAGCTACCCTATTTGCAAGTAGCTATCAAAGAACGGCTAGGAGATGTTGAGTCTCTGCAATGCCACCTACTACACTTGGAATGTTTAAATGAGACTCACAAGATGGCTTTACAGTGTATGGAAGCCACATAGGCTTACCATGAGAGCTTCATCAAGCACAAAGAATTTAAGGAAGGTGACCTAATCCTTGCCTATTCTTCGCACTTTGAAAAGTTTATCAGGAAAGTTCCAACAATGTTGGGCCTTGACAAGGTACTCAATGTCAACCCTAATGGCTCTGTCCAAGTGCAAGTCGGTGATGCCTCTAATGACCCTTCCTAATTAATGGATACTACCTAAAGAAGTATTTCCCTCCCTGGGGATCGTGACAATCACAACTAACAATTCCTCTCCCTCTTGGGCATCGCTCCTTACTACTTCTCATGCTATTGCTTCTATCTATCATTCTCATCTTGATGAGGTGGTATCATTCTTTTAGCCCCTCACCTCCACCTCCCACCCATGTTCTGTTACCTTTCTTTTCAATCTGCAGATGTGGTGAGGATGATTATGATATATGTTGTTTCTGCTTTTTACCTTTAAAAAAGGGGGAAAAAAATAAAATAGGTCATGAGAGAAAATGACTTCAGTCCTTGTCATGCTGACCTACTCTTTGAGAAAAGGTGCAAAACCCTCAAGGGTAGGAAGAAAAGAAATAAAAGAAATAAAAAAGATAAATTAAAAAAATTAAAAATAAATAAAAGAGAAAAATAAAAACTATCATGGGAGAAAATGAAGAAATTCCCTGTCATAACAGGCCTCGCTCCAAGAAAAGTTGGTAGAATCTTCATCCTCTTCCTCCTCCTCCTTCTTCCACCTCTTTCTCTCTCTCTGTCTCTATCCATCCTCCCCCACCTCCTCCCATCTCCCTCCCCCCACCTCCCTTCCTCTCCTCCTTTTCCACCACTTCCTCCTCTCCCCCCCAACCCCACCATGCTGCCCCCCACCCTACTCCCTTCCCATCTCCTACCCGTACTCCCTCCCCACCTCCAACCCCACCCAGCAACCTGCCCCACACCACCCTACTCCCTCTACCCCCCAACTTTCCACCCTACCCAGCTTCCCGCCCTGCCCCTGCCCCTACTACCTCTCTTCTTCACACCCCCAGCTCCACCCCACTATCGCCCAGCCTCTTGCCCATTCCTCCTCCTCTCCCCCCTCCATCTTATCCTCCTCCCTCTCCTCCTCCTCGTCCTTTCTCCGCAACCTCCTCCTTATCTCCTCCTCCTCCCCACCTTTTCCTCCTCCCTCCCCACAATCAACCCTTTCTCCACCTCCCTCCCTCCCTCCTTGCCTCCTTCACCCCCCCATAGCCCCTATTCCCCCCACCCTCATGACCCTCCCCCCCTCTCTAAACCATGCTTGTCCCCCCCCACCCAAAAAATACAAACAACCCCTAGCCCTATTCTTGCATGGTCACGGTGTCATAGTGCGTAGGGTTGAAGGTCACCATAGGGGTTTGGCAAGAGAAGAATGTATGGGGGTTCAAGAGTTTTTACTCTGGAGATGGTAGAGATAAGAGAAGGGTTGAAGGTTTCAAGCCAATTTCTTAAAGATAAGAGATAATAGGGTGAAGGTAGATTTAGGGAGAGGAGTAGACGAAAGAGAAGGGGTTCAAAGATATTGAAGATGTAGAAGAATACTCCCAAAAAGAATTAGAAAATATAGAAGAATACTAACAGAGATGAAACCTATCAGTTTCTTTTAGCATTATGAGAAAATATATCTCTAATAGACAAAAATGTGTACAAAATAATACCTTCATCTATGCTGCTCAGATCACCAATTTGATGCCTCCATTAGCTTTGAAAGGGGGGGTTAAATACCAAGACACCTGGCCAAAATTTAGCCAAATCACTCCTTCTTCATCTCCCACTTTGGAGTGTTATTCACTGCCTGAAAACAGTGATCGCACATCCCACAATTTCGTCAATCTCTTTTTACATAAATTCTTCTCAAATTTGCTGAAAACTACATGCTTTCTTTTACATGTCATCGTAATCTAGAAGTTATTTATAGTTTTATGGATTTTTACAAGAGATAATATCTAGAATATCAAAAATTGACTAAAAACTTGTCTAAAAAAATCTAATATTTTGAACCATGGACACTAACACTAATGCCTAAAGTGGCATTGGCTCTCTAAATCTAAAAGGAAGCCACACTCTAGATTCTTTTACATGGTGTGTACGTAGCGGCACGACACCCATCCCCTCCTAACCTGCACATCCTTTGGCATGTGCCAAAGTCTTACGGATTTGCAGTGTCAGAAGAAGTATCTTCTACCATGTCAATGTCTTCATCTTCTGCCTCTTCTTCTTCCTCTATGTCTTCATGCTCTTGAATTATATTCAAGTCTTCTAGCTCATATGTTGAACTTTCTCTTCGTTTGAAGAGCTCGATTCTTTTTCCATCTATGGGTATCTTCATGCTTGTTCCATCCAATTTAGCCAATGGATATGTGGCATTTTCATGAATGACCTTTACCACATATGGACCAAACCAACGCTTCACCATCTTCCTAGAAGCACTGTATTGATTGTCTAGGCTGCTGTCATAGACAAGCACCCAATCATTTTCTTGAATTGCTCTTGGCCAAAGTTGATGTCACTTATCAAATCTTCTTTTGTTCTTTAGTCTTGATGTCTTTAGCTTCTCAATAGCTGCTTGAACATCTTCAAGCCTTCTTTCTAGCTACCATATGCACAAAGTCAACAACTCTTCTCTACTGATGCCTTCCTCCCAAGGTAAAAGACTCCATGTGAGAATAGATTCTTCAATTGGCATAATTGGTTGTTGTCCATGTATAAGTTCAGCTCGCATATAGCCAATCATTGTACTTGTGAGTAGTCTGGTCAGCCCATAATTCAAAAGGTAGCATTTTAGGCCATTCTTTGATCTTTTCTCTACAAGACTTTGCTAGAGCTTTGAGAATAGGCTAGTGCCCTCTCTCACTTTTCCCATCACCTTTAGGGTTGTAGGCTGATGTTAAAGCCAACTTAATACCCAATTGAGCAAAGAAGTTGTGTGCCTCATCAGCATCCAACTCTCCTCTATCTGCAGTTACTTTACTTACACAACCATATCTACAAAACACTTCTTCAAGCAAAAAACAACAAACAACTTGAGTTGATTTGGTTGTTAAGGCTTTTCCCTTTCCTTGATTGGTTAGATCCTCTCTTACAAGCACTAAATGTCACATATTCCATATTCCTGTAGGCATGGTTACAAGATCAATAACCCATCTATAATGTATAGACAAGGGATAAGTTAGTTGTAACCCATCTCAATGCTTGACCATAGAATACATCTGACACACATAACATGTTTCAACAAATGTGCTATGTCCCGATACATGTTTTGCCACCATATTTTTCTTTGACTTTAATAAAGGTTCCCCATATGCCTCTATGTCCTGCCCACAAGCTTTCATGAAATTCCTTCATTATCTATTGTTGGAACCTTTTGTTACCTACAACTCGGACAGGCGATCCTTTCTTCTTCGTTGCATACTTCCATAGATGTCCTTCTTTAAGAAAAAAACCATAAGCTTTTCTCTTCATATGCTTGAATTCCTCATCAGTCCAAGTCTCCTTTTTCTTCATTGTGCTCAAACATTGGCAAATCTTCAGCCTATCTTCTTCATAATCTTCTTCAATGAAATGAACTAGAACTTGAGCAATGCAATGAGCATGCTGGCTTCTAGTTGACCATCCTGTTGTTTTCAGCTTTGGACTAGTATATGCAATACCTAAAAAGGTATTTTAAGTAGCCATGGAATGAAATTCAGCAAGTATAGATTCTTCAGCTTCATCTTCTTTCATCAGCTCTTCTTCATTGTCATATCTTGCATGTGATAGCATATCAATAACTGGATTTTCCTTTTTTGCAATATGCTTTGATTTGGGGTTGAGAGACTTAATATATGCAATCCATCTTAGCATAGCAATGTCGGGTGTTGAGCAGTTGGCAATCATGCCCAAGAGTGGAAGACAATCAGTTTCTACCACTATGGAAGCACCTATAAAGTATTCATGATCACACTTTAATGCTATTACAACTCTCCATAATTCCCTTTTTACTTGTGCATACCTTCTTTGATGTTCATTGAGAACTTTTGCTCCAAAACGAATTGCATATCTGTTTCCTTCAAGATCCTCTTGGCCAACAGCCCATCCTATCCCAATGGGACTTGTATCCACAGTAAGGGTGATGGGTTGACCATTTGAATAGTCAGCCCTTTTGAGAGTGGGGGTTGAAATTAACAGCTTCTTTAATTTACGCATAGTGAGAGTATGCTCTTTATTCCAAGAGAATCTTTGGCCTTTTCTTAATAATTGATAAAGATTTTTGGCTACATAAGCAAAATGTGGTATCCATATGAGATAGAATACACATGCGCCAAGAAATATTCTCACCTCTGAAACATTTGTGTATTTTTCTTGCATTCTGCTAATGGCATCTATCTTAATTGGAGAAGGTTTGCGTCCATAGGGGACACATAGATGGCCGACCACTAGGACTTCTTCTACTCCAAAAATTGACTTAGCTCCAGAAAGGGTAAGATGTACCTCTTCTAGCCTTGTCAAAATCCTGTCACAATCATGAATATGGTTAACTGCAAATGTCCTACAACCATCTTTTCAAGCTCCTCATTCTTTTCATTGACTTCACATCCCTTGATAGGTACATCATCAAGAAATGGAAGAGTAAGTTGTGGAATATAGTCCCTCAAGACTTTATGCATGGCATTCATCATATGGGCTACGAAGCTTGTTGCACCTTGTGGTAGAGTGCACATGCGGACCACGAAGACTTGGCTTATTTGCTGCCCTATCAGCGAGCTCTTCACTTTCAGGAGGTAGTGGGACTACCATAGGTTTGACTTTCTTATCCACCATCTTGTATTTTGTCTCCACTTGCGCTTCAGCCTTGTTGAGTAAACCAATGTCTTCCTGCTCAAAAAATTCTTAAATTGTTCGATAAAAATCCAATGTACGTACTTCTATGGACTAATTTTCAGCCCTATTTTCTGCATGAGCAGCTGCATATATTTCACCCAATGTGTTAGTAGTAATTAGTCCAAAACAAATGCCTGAAATATCTTCATTTTCAGCCATCATGTCATAAGTTTTCAACTCCCTTTTTACATGACATAAATATTTTCTTTCAGCTTTAGTCATGGCTGGAAGAGACTTATAACAGCCCATACTATTGGCTGTACATACATACAAATTTGCTAGAGACACAATTTTTGTAGCATAAGGAGGTTCAATCTTTTTACATGACGCACTACCATAGCCTCCTTTTATAGTAGTGCAGCCCGAAAACCCTTGAATTCTCGGGCATTAGGAGGCACAAGATAATCACATAGTCAATCTTTGTTTCGATGATGGTTGCACACACAATAAGAAATTGGATAGCTCGTTCATTATCCTTGCTTCGGATTTAAGCATAGGAAGAACCATCATCAAGAGCTTTTGTTTCCAAGTGGGCTTCAGAAATGTAAGGTTGCCCAAGAATGATAGGGTAACTATAAGAGTCTTGAACAAAAAAGAGAAAATTTTCTTTATGTCTCCAATAGTTACCTGCACATTAGGACATGCAGCATATAACTCTCCAGAAGAGTTGTTTGCAGCTCTCATTTGCCATCCTGGATCAACATCTATGGGCCATCCACCACTTTCATAGAGACTCCTTGCCATGAAGTTTATCTCCGAGTCATGGTCTAAGAGTGCAATACATGGTGTTTCTTTTTCTCCAATTTTGACGATTGCCTCCGTTATTGCTCTTGCCCAATGCGTACACAAGTAGTGACTATTTGGAATGAACCAAGCCTCTTTCTCCTCATTCATGTGCTGTAGACGGTCTACTTTTTGAAAGGTGGATTGTTCAACTGGTTTGGACCAGCCAACCATTACATTTTCAGCTTTCACTTCTTTAGTTTTTGCATTCATGCTTTCTTTATCTTCAGCTTTCATGCTTTCTTTATCTTCAGCCTCAATTGCTGTAATTAATTATTTAACTGCTTCAAGATGAATTCCTTGTGAAGTTAGCTTCTCTTCATCCTACACAAAAACTTGAAAAACTTGCAAAAAGGCATGCACTATTTCTTCAACTTCATCACCAACATATTGTCTTTTCCTTTTGATTACATTAATAATTACATCATGGAATTCACATTTTGGCAATTCCAAGAATTTCGCCTAAGGTGAATTCAATTTTGCTTCCTAGAATTCATTCTTCTAGGACTCATTTGAGATCGGTTTTTGCAGATTCTATGTCAGACTGCAATTTGTAGCCTGACTGCTTGCTTTTCTTCTTTCCTTCGGTCTTCTTTGTTTGTGGTGCATCTTCCATCTCTTGATCTGGGGTTATATTTTCAGCAAGCTTTGGTTGTTCAGCCGTTCTTCTAGTTACCCGTTTTGGAGGGCCATAAGAGGAAGGCCGTGGTTCATCTTCTCTTCTTATTTTTTCTTCAATCAGGACTTCTTTATGATTGATGTCAGCCAAATGTGAAAAGGTGGAAAAAGAATCTACCGGTTCTTTCCAACCAATTATTCCTCGAATGCATTGACTAGCATTGGCCAAATCTTCTTTGGCTACTTTACCACGTTCCATTTGATCTAGTGCTTGCATCCATACTTTAGATTACACATTAGCTTTACATGCTTTCAAACTTGATTTAGTTGGCTCAATGTGTAGCCCATAGGTAGCTGCATCAGTTGCTGCATAGGCATTCATTACATCTAAATCTTCTAATCTTTTCTTCATTCCACCATTGCCAAAATTTGGCTCTAGTGGAAGACCAGTTTCAGTTGCATGAATTTTTTCGTCTTTCCAAAAGAAGAGCTTATGTGCTTCAGCCTCATGGAAGGCAGAACACTCCCTCTTGTCATGTTGTTGGCTATCGCACCAAATACAACGCCTCTTAAAGCCTTCTCTCATGGGTCTTTGAGTTGATGATCATCCTCGTTCTTCAACTTTGACATCCAACTTCTCCACCTTGGAACTAATTTCTATAAGATTCAAATGAAGGTCACGCATGCTTTTAATGAGTTCATCCATTACATCATTTTTAGAAGGAATAGAAGAAGAAAGAGTTGGTTGATTAGTCAAAGGAATAGGGGATTTTGAAGGTGGAACAAGCTCCATCAATGGAGTTGTTGAAGTTGAAGTAGAATCTGTCCATGTAGTCTTGACTCCTGATTCAGAGGTAGCATCTTCTAGGTGATCAGCAAGCTTCTCTTGCAGAATGGGATCTGCGGCCTTAAGGAATAATTCAATCTTCCGACCTTCCATACTTCGTTGGTCTTCAGCATCAAGTTGTCCAAATTTACTTTCAAACTCATAGTATAAAGTGGTTGCAGCTAAACCTTTGTTGGGTTTCTCAACCCAATCAGTGAAACTTTTCTTCGTCGCGTTAGGCCAAAGTCTTTTAAGAATAATTCTTTGCATAGTGATTTTTTGAATGCATCCCAATCTGCATCTTGCTGAAAAAGACCATGGATTCTTTCTTGAAGACCATGCTTGGCTAGTCTGGCAAAATAACGGCTCCATGCATGTTGTGGTACACCAAAGAAGAGCATTTTTTCAACATATAAGCGAATAAAAACAGAGATATTTTGACCATTAAATTGTTTTAATTCACGCCCAACTTTCTCTAGGGCCTTGATAGATGTGGAATCAATCTTCTCTTCGTCTTGCCTTTGTTGTTGTTGTTGTAACATTTGGGTTTGTTGTTGCTGAGTCTGCTGTAGTATGCGCACCAATTGTTGTAGAGTATCTCCTGAAGAATCCCCCATCTTGGAGTTCTCTTACACCGACCTTCACGTCAGGTTCACCAATGTCGGAGCACGTAGGGTTGAAGGTCACCATAGGGGTTTGGCAAGAGAAGAATGTATGGGGGTTCAAGAGCTTTTACTCGGGAGATGGTAGAGATAAGAGAAGGGTTGGAGGTTTCAAGCCAAGTTCTTGAAGATAAGAGACATCAAGATGAAGGTAGATTTAGGGAGAGGAGTAGATGGAAGAGAAGGGGTTCGAAGAGATTGAAGATGTAGAAGAATACTCTAAAAAAGAATTAGAAAATATAGAAGAATACTAATAGAGATGAAGCCTGTCTGTTTCTTTCAACATTATGAGAAAATATAACTCTAATAGACAAAAACGTGTACAAAATAATACCTTCCTCTATGCTTCTTAGATTGCCAATCTGATGCCTCCATTAGCTCCGAAAGGAGAGGTTAAATACCAGGACACCTAGCCAACATTCAGCCAGATCACTCTACAAGAGATAATATCTGGAATATAAAAAATTGACTAAAAACTTGTCCAAAAAAATCTAATATTTTGAACCATGGACATTAACACTAATGCCAAAAGTGGCATTGGCTCTCTAAATCTAAAAGGAAGCCACATTCTAGATTTTTTTACACTGTGTGGGTGTAGCGGCACGACAACGGGTGTGTTTTCCCCATGCCTTCATCAATACGATTCGCATGCCTCCATCTTGTGGTGGCTCATCGTGCGATTTGCGCTTGCATGTGCGTGTCATACTCACTAATAATATTCGCACATGGGACTGCAACCTAATTCTTGTGTGTTTCACTCTCACCTATTATTCCTGTGTGATCTTTCCATATGTGCGTATATGGTTGATTGGCTATTGTTTACATGTGAGGACATGCGTGCCATCTTAATCGTGTCGTGGAGCTCAAAGAGCTACTTTTCACGTGCAGCATATGAGTCTAGGTACACACCTTCTCACATTCGAAAATTAATTTAAAAATAAAAAAGATTGAAAATATTTCACAAATAAGAATACATTAAAATATAATGTTTGAATATTTTTAAAAATAATTTAAAAATTATTACTTTTTGAAATATCCAATATCCCTTAAAACTCATAAAATTTAAAAAATATAGCCAAAAATTTTACCAAAGAAATTTGAAACACTTCATGACACATTCTTTTCACATTTTGAGTTGAAAAAAAGGAAAATAATATTTTTTCAATTAAAAAACACAAAAAAATTAAAGAAATTGATTAATCCAAACACATATTCACACATGTCCCAATCTTATTTATTTAATAAAAACAAAACAAACACATACCAACTAAGTTGATTGATCACACTCCAAAATTCCTCTTTTTTATTGGTTTTATTTGTTATTTAAAAAACAAGAAAACCTAAAGTCTAATAAATTGAGAAAATTTCCATAAAACTCCAAAATAAATCGTGAAAATTACATGTTGTATTTTTCTTTTTCTCCTTATGCTATCAATTTTCAACTTGTCTAGATTGCTTTTCGAGATTGCTTTTTGGTCATGGTTTCCTCTCCATCAATCAATTTTCATGTGCTCATTGAGATTAGGGTGCATTCACACAACCTACAGGTATCAAATTTTTTCCTTTCTTTTTGGTGCACCACAAACTCGGAGGGGAGGGAGGGTCACTATGTATAAATCTTGTATATAACATGCATTTGTGGTATGTTTTATATATCCCTATGTAACCTATTTTGTGATATTTTCTTGATCCTTCTATAACTTTTTACCATATTTTATCAATCCCTTATTGTAAGTTTATTTTTTTCATAAAAGAAATTGATAAATCCTTGTGTAATAGATGCATTGTGGACCTTAGCATATATCTATTTGCCCTTATTAGTTGCTTGTATGATATCACAAGCTTTGAAAATAAAATAAAAGTGACTACATTTGGGAAGAAAATTTCACATGCATGCACCCACTACATTTTAGAGCTTCATTACTATATTCACACTAGCATATCTAGTTATTAGTATGTTCCAGGACATTGAATTTGCTGCTAAAAGCTCATCAAACACATCTTGTGCTTGTGTGAGTATCCATAGTTGGCATATATTTGGATTAGGGTAGTGCTCACATGAATGTATTGCTTAAGCAACCTTGTCTGAAGAATATTTGCATGTATGCTATTGCCTTCATGTAGTTGTATAGCTTCTTGCATGCACACTTCCTCATAGTTGTTGTGGTCCCAATCATTTGGAATAGGATCTACAATATGGAAACACAAATAGCTCTTAAAACAAGGTATCTTAGTTGCTTTTGCACAAACCATCTTTCATGACAATACTTGGATGGTTCTATAGCTATAGCTTGGATGACCACTTGTCCTATAGCTATAGCTTGGATGGTTCTATAGCTTGGATGACGTTATTCAACAAGTGTTCTATAGCTTGGATGGTTCTATAGCTTGGATGACCACTTGTCCTATAGCTATAGCTTGGATGGTTCTATAGCTATGACGTTATTCAACAAGTGTTTGGATGGTTCTATACACTTGTTCTATAGCTATAGCTTGGATGGTTCTATAGCTTGGATGACCACTTGTCCTAAAACTAGTTGAATAGGGTGGAGATAGGCCAAAACGTTGCAACAAGTGGTCATCCAAGCTATAGAACACTTGGAGTAGTTTAGGAGAGGTCCAATCAGCAACAAAAAGATCAAAGCACCAACCTACAATAGTAGAAAACATCACCAATAACTCAAGTAGAGAGGGCTAACAAAGTTAGACTTTGATAGTGAGCTCTAATAGCATGTCAAAAGTGGATGTAGTGATGGAAGCATAGAAAACTGTTGTAATAGACTACGTAACACAAGACAAGAGAGAAGAGAAATAGTACAAAGAAGAACACTGCACAAAAAACTCAAAAGAAAGAAGATGCTCAAGAAATGGAATCCATATAGCAAGATATGAGACAATATGTGAACAACATGAGTCTTCACTTGTGTGGGCACTAGGCACCAACTCCCTGTTAGTAGCTATGGCATCAAATGATCATAATCTCATCCATGTTTTAATCATACCAACCGGCTACCAATACTAGAACCTGCGTGTAAATGTATGCTATGAAAAAATGTGAAGGAGGAAGTGCTTTGACATAAATAGGCCCTTGGTATGATTAGGTCCACCAACAATCTAGCATGAAATAATAAAATAATAAAATTCAACCAGCCCATTGGAATTTGAGATATGCGCAAACTCAGACATGAATTGACAATATCGCCGAACAACTTGATAGAGACCCTAAACTTTGGCCTATTTTATCAAATAGGTGCAAGTGATTCAGCTTTGGTACTTCGAGGCTGGAAATTAGACTAGTGATGTCAATCACAAAAGATCTACTACATGCTACATGCTATTGCTTCATTCTTGGCGTAGGTGTGACTTCTTAGAGCATCAAGAAGCAGCTTATAGTTGTCATTTCATCTCCAATCTTCTACCACATGTGAGACCATGGCTTTCGAGGTTGTTGGGAGAGCTTGGCTATCAATAGACAAGTACTACTACACTTCTATGTGACAATGAGAGTTGCATAGCCTTGGTCGAAATCCCATATTTCATGTGAGGATGAAGAACATGGAGATCGAGTAGCCACTTCATTCATTTTTGGATAAGAGCATTAATGTGGTGTATTACAAGACAAAGGACAACGTGGCTTATTTGTTCATCGAGACACTTCCGTGGGCCATTCTTTGTCAGCATTCTAGATCCCTTAGCCTCATGCTATGTCCAAAATCTAAGAGGGGGAATTAGAGATTTGGTCAGGCACAAGCATATATAAGGCAGTTTCACCATGTACAAGAGTAGTTAGGCAGATATTTGTTTTGTAATTAGCCTTACTTGATCATTTTATTATTATTTTCTTAGCTTATTTAGGTTGGCATGCCTCGAGGTCACAATTACTTCAAAATTTTCATGCAAAGTGCATTAGCAATCATGTGTATCTTGTACGATCATCTCCTGCCTATGAGCCTCAGTCTGAGAGTTCAAACAAGGACATTAGGAGCTTTAACATCGTAATTATTAGTCATTTTATGTGTTTCAAGAACTTTAGATGAAGGACACATTAGTGCATTTCTTTTTTAGTACTTTTGGTTATCCTAGGTGCCCTATTTTGGGCCTAGTCACTTTTGGCCCTAGTTTTGCCTATGTGTAGGTGGCTTGCCCTCCTACTCTCATTATCCATCATTGTTCCTTCGGGATCATCCAACCCCCCTCATTCTCTTATCCCCCAAGTATCACCTCATGCCCACGCTGACACACAGAGCTTCCTATTGGGACTGACTATTGTAGCCTTGTACGTTCAGCCATTGGAATCACATTGTTCCTTCTCTCACCTGTGTTCTCTCTTTTTCTCATTCTTCTCTCTATGCTCACTTTCCTCTTTCCATTGCGTACTCTCACATGGTATTAGAGGCATAGTTGGGAGGCAAATATCTCAAAGAGTGTGCTATATATGGACACATTCAATTAGTAGATGCTATCCACATATGTTGCAAAATTTGCATTTGGCATCAAACATTGCAGGGTGGCTTGTTTTTAGCCCATTGTTAGCTGTGTTTTTGTAGGGACAAGCTATGTTCTGTATGTACACACATCTTCCTAATAGCTAGGTGACCTATTCCTCCCTTAGTTGGCAGCTCTTGAACTGATCAACACATCTGTGTTTCATGTAGTGCTACCATTAATCTTTTTTTTTGTGCCAAGACGACCATTATTTGGATCTGCTAGCCATTTCTTAGAATTAGGTAGCGTATGTTTAACTATGGTCGCTATTTTTAGACCAAGGCAGGGATCTATTTGACCAAGCTGCTACTCTCAATCCAAGGCACGTTCTATGTAGACATAGGCTATACATTTCTAGACTAGGATAGCATGTTTCACAACCATCATATGCTCTTTTTTATGCAAGTCGCATTGGTACATACATGTAAAGAGATCTACTTTTTGATGTCTTTACTAGGATGAGTACTCTTTCTGCCAGGCAACCCCTTTTCTCAGCTAAGTGACACGTTTTTTATCTATTTTATTTCATTTATTGCATTTGTACCCTTCATATCTGTGTTTTGTAGATCTACCCCTCTTTCCTAGCCTTGAGTCCCATCCATCACCTTAGATACTCCCTGTCTTTGTTGAGAAACACAAATCTTGAGCATGGTTTAACTATGGAGGATAGAATACATACACATGAACCATGGTAACATAGACAAGAGACAAGGATTGTTACTTAAGTGAATTAGGTTCCAAGATTAAGTGCTTGAACTCATAAACACAGTCTTGAGTAGGACATGACAAGGACACAGATTGGAAGTACAAAGCACAATAGCATTGCATTGAAATAAGAACCAAGTACATGCTTATGTAGCCTTTGCGTTGTTCCACTCTCCTCACTATGCTTATGGGATACATAGCATCTCTTTCTAGATTGTACATCATTTGTCATATCTTTCAACACACCCCCTCAAATGATGAGTTCCTACACTTGCTGGCTTTTGCCCCCCACCCCTACATGATGACATGGCCCAGGAGACTAGCCCATAGGCAGCCTAGTCAAGTTAAAGCTTGAAACTATACATCTTTCGCAAGGGTTTCTACAAAACATCATCCACTAAGGGAAACAAAACCCACTATGGGAAAACACAAGGTCCACTATGGGAAAGATACAATGAAAATGTCTTCAAAACAATCTGTTGAAGCTGTTGTTGATAGAGAAAGCATCTTCTTCATTCATGTATTGATTTTGATGGTTACCATTCTATACCTATTGTGCTCTTTTCCTGTGGAAACATGGAGCCCCAAGAGGAATACCAAGGAAAAGGGGATTCTACTGCAAGAAAATCTATCTTGTAACATCAACAAGCTTTTATTTTATTCTTTTGATGATCAAAACAAAAGAAACATCAAATCTTCACGCAGTATCATAGTAGATATCTCCCACGGATTTGATAGAATCAATCATAATCTTCAGCATCTTCATAGAATCCATCAATAGAACAAGGAACATAAAATAATACACCATTTTTGAATGGAAATCAATCACATAGTATTCATCTTCAATGTCTTCATAGTTTTCTCTCTCAATCTCTCATATATAGATACACTATTTTGATAGAATCGGCTATCTCTGGCTCTCTCTCTCTCTCTCTCTCTCTCTCTCTCTCTCTCTCTCTCTCTCTCTCTCTCTCTCTCTCTCTCTCTCTCTCTCAATAGTACATCATCTCCTCAGTACAATACTCAATAATGACTCTCAATAATCCTTCTTAGGTTGTGGTTGCACCTGCCAAGAGGTATGTCTGATGCGAAGAGGCACCAGAGCCACTATAGTGTCCCTTCATAGCTCACTACTGTCACTATCACTTCAGTCTTCTCTTCAGTCTTCAGCAGCTACTTCTTCCATTTATTTTAGCTCTTTTGAACTTAGATTCATCCTTTCCAAAAGTTAGAAAATTTTTCCAAAGTCACACCTACATTCTACAAAACAAAACAGAACAGGTACAGAGCAGAGACAGAACAGAGACAGAGGCTCTATAAAAGGTTTACAAAGGGTTACTGAAGCTCATCAGAGAACAAAAAATCCTCATAACTCATACTAAAACCATTCTAAACTATCAAAAAACTATTCAATAAACTTCCAAAAGATTTTAACCTTCATCAATCATCAATCCATGCTTCATACACAGAAGAAAATCAGAACAAAATAGAAGCTATACAGAAGGTATCATAACCTCAATAGAACCTATCAGAACATAACAGAGCTTCATATTTCTACTAAAAATCATTATGAACTTCCAAAACATAATCAACATCATCCAAAACACTTAAAAAAAACTTCCATTAACAACCATACATCACTCTAAATCCATCAAAAATCAATCATTGAGACCTCAAAAACAACAAAAATTCAGTCTTTTTCCACTCTCAACATATCCCCACACTTAGAAAGGAAGCGTCCTCGCGACCTAAGGAAAATAAGAATACAAGTTCAGTAAAGAGCTCAATTTAATCTTCTTCAGCATCTTCAACAATCACTCCACCATGACCCCAACTTATCACCTGTATCTCTAGAAAAGAATACTACTAAAGGAAAACTTTGTTATTCATTAACATATCTAATAATCAATAAAATTCATAACAAATTTGTAAAGGATATAAGAGATTCTTCAGCTTTCCATCATAGGATTGCCATCCACCATCACCATAAATAGTTGAAAAGAGAGCTCTTGAAAAAATTATTCAACCAGCACGAACTCATCATGTATAAATTATTACAACACACACACAAACACAACCATCTGAATGACACCTCCAAAAAATGTCTCATTAAGAAGCACAGAAGATACATTCATGGGTATCAATCAAGATGATCCCTCTTGAAAGCTTGATGATTACAAAAGTGATCCAGGGATAAAGAATCATCTACAAAAGATTTTGGAGGATTCTGAAAGAATTGAAGGCAACACATCTATTCTAGCAAAACAAGGTATTTGCTAGGTAGACAAAGGGAATGAAAATATAAGACATCCAACTGTTGGGAATCAATGTTCACATTGACATTCATACAAAGCTTTGGAATGGCCTTTTGATCATTATAGGAATGCCCATGCATATATGCTAAGTACCAAGCAAAATGGGCTGTCAATCTCACTGAAGGATCTAGAGATTGTGAATATTGTTGAGAAAAATGGAGGTAATTTTGGTATGCTTGAATAGTAGTTGTCCAGTCCCCTGGAATTAATGGCCAATTAATATGTGGTCCCGTTGTCGTAGAGTTCGTGCAAGAGCTGCAGAACACGGGGTTCAAGGTACAGCAAGGAAAGAGGCTAACATGATGAACTCAATAACTCAATATTTGATGCCAAAGATCACTATATTGCTTGTCAAGTAAATTACATGAGGTTCATGATTAGAAAAATCTTTAGTATCTCATAACTAGCTTTGCATCTAGGTGTTCAAGAACAGTTTTGCCATTGGCACATAGGCTTGATGAGTTCAGTTGGGCAGCTATCCCTGTGATCAATTCTCAGAAATCCATTCAGTGCCAAAACATTGAAGTTCTGTGTGCAACTGGTATAACATACAAAAACTGCACTCATTGCAAAACTGTGGTATCAAAGTACAACAAGTACAATTGAGCCATCGGCCATACTTCAATATGGTCAATAATTGCTTCAATTTTCCCTCTAGTGTATGAATTAGAGTACACCCAATCAATCTTCACACTGATACATTCTCTTACAAGAATATAGTTATTTGAAAAATGTAGCTTTGCATCAACAAGTTTCAGTTTAGAAACTTCAAAACTGTATTCAGCAGCAAACCTCCAAAAGAGTACATGTCAGATTTTTTCTGTGAGTTTTCCACTTGAAGCATTCTCAGGGGCCAGATACCCAAATGTTCCCATAACTCTAGTGGTCACATGTATATTTGTATCTGATGTTGGCTTTGCAAGGTCAAAATCTGAAACTTGTGCCTCAAAACATAGCAGAATATTAGAAGATTTGATGTCCCGGTGGATAACTCGAGGATGACAATCTTCATGCAGGTATGCAAACCACGAGCAGCACCATGTGCAATTTTCATGCATGTTTCCCTGTTCACAGCCAACTGATAATTCTGCAACTTGTTGCAGCATATGTGGGAAATTGTGAAGGTACATTCCAATGTCAGCACTCCATCAACGACAGAGTTGAGATAGTTAGCTAACTTTCCAAATTCTTTGGTAATGTGCTGAATTCTGTCTTTTCTTGTTATTCGGCCATAATAAAAGACAACGCTACCTCTGTTGATGATAGACCACCACCACAATCCAGACCAACAGATATCCTTCCTAATTGATTTCAGATGACGAGGTTCGATCAATTAATCACCTGCAACATAGATATCAATAACTGTTCGATTATCTATGTTTGAATTACATGGCAGGGCCCCCACAACGGAGAAGATGTCAGCAGAGCGTTTACGATAGAAAGACAGGCTTGTTGAAATAACAATAGAAATCTTGGAACAGAACTCCTGTAACGTAGCTTATCCACTTGCCCTGCTTAGCTTGCAAGGAAGCAATGGCTATGGCGGACGTGTTGTGGAGGGATTTCGATGCCATCCCTCGATCCGTTTCCCAAAAGGGTGAAGGCGGAGAAGTGAAAGGTTTCCACGTCAAGAAGGAGAAATGTACGAAGACATTGAAACTTTGTTTTATCAATCAGACCATTCAACAACCTCTGTCCAAGATAGCATCGACCTCATGCTCGGCTTCACAAATAAACAAGTCCTAGAAGATCCTGCTGAGCTTCGATGATGATGAAACGGAGCTGAGAAGGTCATTCAAATGAAAAATCGGGCGAAAAAAGCTCGGAAGGAAGCAAGGCGATGCGGCAGATCAGCTTAGGTGGGAAGACCTGCGGAGGAGGATCGCGAACTGTTTCTGGTTGAAGATTCATGCCCAATTCCACCAGCGATTAGATAATTCTATTCATTGCTTTTTTCGTGCCATGTTGAGGGAAGATCTCCCTGTACCACTAGCGTCTCGCAAGACAGCAATACCTAATGAAAATCCAACTCCTTCGGAGGTAGTGGTGCCTCACGCAAGGAGTCCCTGTTTCTCGGATGATTTAATCCAACAGTCATAAACTGAACAGCTCGCATACCATCTTTACTGCATATCCGTGCATAGGCTGAGCCATCATCCATTGCAGGGAAGATCTCCTCTTTTCTCTGCACTGTACCACTAGCGTCTCGCAAGACAGCGGTACCTAATGAAAATCCAACTCCTTCGCAGGTAGTGGTGCCTCACGCAAGGAGTCCCTGTTTCTCGGATGATTTAATCCAACAGTCATAAACTGAACAGCTCGCATACCATCTTTACTGCATATCCGTGCATAGGCTGAGCCATCATCCATCACTTTTGTCTCCATTCTTGCTTCTGTAATGAAAGGCTGTCCAAGAATAATCGGATAAGAGCAAGAATCCTGAACAAAGCAATGATAATCCTCTTCAATATTACCAATAGAAATTCTGATGCTCGGACAAGCAGCATACATATCACCAGAAGTATTATTGGCTGCTCTCATGCGCCAGCCATGCTCTGCATCCATAGGCCACTTGCCACTCTCATAAACACCTCGAGCAATAAGATTAATCTCGGAACCATGATCGACTAAAGCGACCAAAGGAATCTGTTTCTCTCCAATCCTTACCACCATCTCAGTGGTTGCTCTAGCCCAATGACTGCGTGAAAAATGGCTGCGAGGAATGAGGATAGGGGTTTCATCATCTTCATACTGCATAGGCTGAACTATTTTCTCCAACCGTGGATTGACAGAAGCATTCTCAACCATCACTGCATCATCATGCTCTTCTCCAAGAGCTCCATGCCATAATCCCTGTAAAGCAGGTCCTTCCATCGCATGTTATTTCCTCCGCAAAAGATCCTGCATCTGATCCTGTATTTCTCTTCTAGCAATCCCAAGAGCTTCTCCAATAGTAAAAGTGACTTCACTATTCAAAATTCTTTCATGAAAAATCTTACTCATATCCGTCTACATATCAAGGTCCGACAAGAGCTTGAATCCTGGCTCCTTTCTTGGTTGCCTCTTTTCTTTCATCTGCTTGTCTCCCATAGGTTGTTCAGGACCTGATTGAGCTGGAGAACTCGTCATAGGTGGAGCTGTAATAGGTGGCAAAACAAAGTCACCCCCTCTAGTCTTTTTGGAGGTGCTGAGACCCTCCTCATCTCTTCTTCTCTTTTCCTCAACCATGGCATCTAAACCCTGTGTTTTTGCCATATAAGCAAAAATAGAATACCTATCAACAGGAGAATCCCATCCCGTTTCTCCTCAAATGCTGGAGCCCACACAAGTCATACTAGATGCCTGAACTTTCCCTCTTCTCGCTATCTCCAAGGCAGAGGACCATAAAGCAGAGTCTCCATCTGATTTCTGCTCAAGCTGGACTCCATAAGCTGAAGCATCGCCTCTAACACTCACATAAGCTGATCGCGCAGCCATATCATCAACGAGCTTCTTCATGCCTCCCTTACCAAAGTTCGTGTCAAGAGGAGCACTAGTCTCTATCAGCCATATCTTCCCATCTTGTCCCCAAAACACTACGTTCTTCTTATGCGCTTCCTGAAAAGCATCACAATCTCTGCAGTGTTGGTGCTCTGTACTATCGCACCAAATACATCGTCTCCCTTTTCTTTGGCCAGTTGGAAAAGTAGTTGCTAGAGCAGGTGCTACAGCAGGTACTGACATAAGTTGCTCTTTTAACTTTCCAACTTCAGCTTTGACTGCCTCTATCGTCAAATCTGCCAAGCCTTTAATAACATCATCTACGGATAAGGGCACTGGAGCAGTAGGAACTGGTGGATTTACAACAGGAGGAGTAGGCTTAGGCATAGAACTTGCAGCAGGGGTAGAAGTAGAGGTCTCCAAAGATTTTTCAGATGCAGATCCTGTATTACGATGCAATCGTACTCTCTTGCGCTGCTTCTTAACAAGAGCATTCACAGCATCAATGACATGTCTCCACTCGGTCTTTAAACCTGAATCGGTAGCTTGATCTTCCAAAAGATCATCCAACTTTTCCTGCAAATCAGCATCAGCAGCTTGTAAAAATAATTCCACTTTCTGCATCTCAAAAGCTTGCTGCTCAGTTCCATCCAACTGATCATAGCGGCTCTCAAACTCTCGCAGAAGGGCGCTGAAAGTCCTTTATTAGGCATAGAAACCCATGCTAAGAAATTCCTGTGGTTCATAAGACCTGTATCCTCCAGGAAGTATTCATCTTTTAATGCCTTCTTAAACTCTGTCCAACCAGCATGTGTTCCTTGAATTTCTGAAATTTGGACTTCAAGCACGCGAACCACGATCCGCAAGAAGTAGCGGCTCCAAACATCTTGAGAAACCCCAAAAAACTTCATCTTTTCTTCATACAAATGCAAGTAAGTTGAAACTTGTTGGCCGTTGAACTGCTTCATCTCCTGTTGGACATCTTTCAAGGCATCCATGGCATCACTATCACATTTCGCGTAGCTTGCTCTGCTGCATATAGGTTGTAAATGACTGAAACAGATGCTTCATGACATTGTTATCTGTCATCTCTTCTTGCAAGTCTCCCATCTTGCTGAAAATTAACGCAGCACTGTCACGTCGGGTTCACCAGAAATGTCGTAGAGTTCGTGCAAGAGCTGCAGAATACAGTGTTCAAGGTACAACAAGGAAAGAGGCTAACATGATGAACTCAATAACTCAATATTTGATTCCAAAGATCACTATATTGCTTGTCAAGTAAATTACATGAGGTTCATGATCAGAAAAATCTGTAGTATCTCATAACCAGCTTTGCATTTAGGTGTTCAAGAACAATTTTGCCATTGGCACATAGGCTTGATGAGTTCAGCTGGGCAGCTATCCCTGTGATCAATTCTCAAAAATCCATTCAGTGCCAAAACATTGAAGTTCTGTGTGCAACTGGTATAACATACAAAAACTGCATTCATTGCAAAACTGTGGTATCAAAGTACAATAAGTACAACTGAGCCATCGGCCATACTTCAATTTGGTCAATAATTGCTTCAATTTTCCCTCTAGTGTATGAACCAGAGTACACCCAATCAATCTTCACACTGATACATTCTCTTACAAGAACATAGTTATCTGAAAAATGTAGCTTTGCATCAACAAGTTTCAGTTTAGAAACTTCAAAACTGTATTCAGCAGCAAACCTCCAAAAGAGTACATGTCAGATTTTTTCTGTGAGTTTTCCACTTGAAGCATTCTCAGGGGCCAGATACCCAAATGTTCCCATAACTCTAGTGGTCACATGTATATTTGTATCTGATATTGGCTTTACAAGGTCAAAATCTAAAACTTGTGCCTCAAAACATAGCAGAATATTAGAAGATTTGATGTCCCGGTGGATAACTCGAGGATGACAATCTTCATGCAGGTATGCCAAACCACGAGCAGCACCATGTGCAATTTTCATGCGTGTTTCCCTGCTCATAGCCAACTGATAATTCTGCAACTTGTTGCAGCATATGTGGAAAATTGTGAAGGTACATTCCAATGTCAGCACTCCATCAACGACAGAGTTGAGATAGTTAGCTAACTTTCCAAATTCTTTGGTAATGTGCTGAATTCTATATTTTCTTGTTATTCGGCCATAATAAAAGACAACGCTACCTCTGTTGATGATAGACCACCACCACAATCCAGACCAATAGATATCCTTCCTAATTGATTTCAGATGACGAGGTTCGATCAATTAATCACCTGCAACATAGATATCAATAACTGTTCGATTATCTATGTTTGAATTACATGGCAGGGCCCCCACAACGGAGAAGATGTCAGCAGAGCGTTTACGATAGAAAGACAGGCTTGTTGAAATAACAATAGAAATCCTGGAACAGAACTCCTGTAACGTAGCTTATCCACTTGCCCTGCTTAGCTTGCAAGGAAGCAATGGCTATGGCGGACGTGTTGTGGAGGGATTTCGATGCCATCCCTCGATCCGTTTCCCAAAAGGGTGAAGGCGGAGAAGTGAAAGGTTTCCACGTCAAGAAGGAGAAATGTACGAAGACATTGAAACTTTGTTTTATCAATCAGACCATTCAACAACCTCTGTCCAAGATAGCATCGACCTCATGCTCGGCTTCACAAATAAACAAGTCCTGGAAGATCCTGCTGAGCTTCGATGATGATGAAACGGAGCTGAGAAGGTCATTCAAATGAACAATCGGGCAAAGAAAGATCGGAAGGAAGGAAGGCGATGCGGCAGATCAGCTGTGGTGGGAAGACCTGCAGAGGAGGATCGCGAACTGTTTCTGGTTGAAGATTCATGCCCAATTCCACCAGCGATTAGATAATTCTGTTCATTGCTTTTTCCGTGCCATGTTTAGGGAAGATCTCCCTGAGTTTCAGCCGCCCTATTCTCCCTTACTAGCTTTTTCCATTGATTCCCTGGGAGAGAGACCGATCGTTCTAAAAAAAACCAATAAACTAAATATTTCTGGTGTTTGACCTGCTCTGGTCGATGACATCAACAATGACAACCAGCGCTTATCCCTCTCGCTTTTCCCTCCGAAATTCCAACAGCTAGCTCCCGGTTTTCCCTCTTCCAGTTATTTGAAAGAACAACTAAGTTTATTAGATTTGTCACTTGGGTCTTCGTGTACTCCAGATGAGCACGAATGCAGTGAATGTATTCTGTCTCAGGAAGATAAAATGCCTTAATATAAGCCTCAATGACATGCAGATTTGCGGCAAGCCTGTGTGGAGCTAGATGCCTCAATCCATTTATCAAAACCTGAAGGTCTAGTGACATTAGAGCACGACCCTCATTAGTACATTTCTTGACGCGCGAGAAACCTTCAAGTAGAACCTCAGCCAATGTATCCACTCCATACTCCAAAACCATTTCTCGAGCACTCCTGAGGTGAGAGAGTTTCAAAATTCTCCTGCCTCAACCTTCTCCACATTCAGCATGAGCTTCAAATGATGAATAGCTAACCACTTCATCGCAGCATCCGCAGCGAATTCCCGAGCCTTCCTTCGATTCCACGATTTCTTGCACTTTTCTTGGAGATCATCATTGAAATTAACAGCTTGATAATGTCCTTTGGCATCAGTTTTTCATATTTTTCTGACACACACACACACAACATGCACACAAACAGAAACACACATAAACACAAACACACAAGTGGAGTATATACATTGGATGCGGGTACTGAAAAGGACGGAAAGATAATGCATCAATCACACACAATGAAACACGCGCGAAAAGATAACACAGATGCACAACAAAAATTGGAGGTGTTTACGGCTCGAATGCACAGCAGCACGACACCGTGAGAGAATCAGTTGAGTTCCATCCTCTTCTTCTCGGAATCTGCTAATCAAATCCTTCATAACCACTAACCAACTGAGGGGTTTGAGAAATAGAAGTGGTAGGAGATGGAAGTGGAATACGTAAAAGAGGATGAAGAGACGGATAGGAAAAATCATAAAATGAGGAATAAGCTAAAGAAGGAGTGGCTGAAAATTTAAGTGAATCAGTTAAGAAATGTGTCAATTGATAAGAAAGAAAAGTATAAGGTATATGGATAGATGGAGAAGGACATGGTGGAGAAGGGGAAAAGACTCAACTTCAATTAAAGAACAATAGGCAAAGGTTGGAATTTGAGGAAAACCCTGAGGTTGAAAAAGGAGAGGTAAGATAGCTGCTGAGTTGGATTTATAAAGGGAAAAATAAGCATCATAACGATGGGCCATTTGTAGATAGTACAATAAGCTAGGAACAGAGGGACCTAAAATAGATCGTCGATGGTAGGCATCAAAGAAGGATGAATCAAATGGATGGTTCTTGGAAAGATAAGCTAGGAGATTCACCCTCAGTTGGTTAGTGATGTGCACATAAGTAGAAGTTGTATTCTGGCATTGGTTCAAGAATACAGAATCAATCATTGAATGCCATGAAGTGTCAGGGCAAGTAGCCACTTTAGAAGAATAGCACTGGAACATGTCATCTATCCTCAACTCCAAATAGTTGACATATAAGGTAGCTTGTAAGACCACATCCCCCACATACCAAGCTAGATCTACATCATCTAAAATTAACAGATCACCTCATAGATACATATACGGCATCAGCATGGTATCCGTCGTCACACAGAACCTTCAAAGACTATACGAACAACTTCTGTTAGCAAATCAGAAGACCAAGCCCCACTCCAACCATCCTTTGGAAGAGGGACATCCATCGTTGAAAGCTTAATATAGAAGGCCAACTTTTGCAACTAATAGTGGACAAAAAAGGAATGGTCTGGAGGAACATACTCCTGAAAGTGCTCAAATGTAGACCATAATAAATCCATCCTGGATTGCAATCTTTCCACTTTAGCTTGAAACAACGGACATAATCTGGCTTGTCTCTAGAGAACTGCCAAGTCCTATTGAGATATAGAAGGAATCATAGGAACATTGGGGCTTGGAGGAATGGACCGTGACTACGCCAGTTGGTCCTGCAACAACTGCTTAATCTAGGAAGCTTGGGATTCCAATGTATGGTGAGCAGTGTGCAAAGCTGACAATTTCATATCTAAAAGAGTCTTAAACTCTTGAGCTTCTTTGGACATTTTCTCTTTCTCTGTCAAAACTCTAGTGAGCTCTGACTGAGCTTCTGCTAATAACTGAATTTTCAAAGAAGATATTTCTTCTCTCTGGGTCTCAATCATTTGTGTCTGCTGCTCCATCTGCTTAAACAAATCGGCAAGAGTGTCTTTAGTAGAGGCTAACTCTGTGGTTGCCTTATGCATCTGATTTTTGGATTGCATCAATTCTTCATAGAAAGAAGCATATAACTATTGAACACAAGCTATCACTGAGAGTTCAATAGAACTCTGGATGTCATTACAAAGGAAAGGAATGGCATCCCCTGACACTAAACTGTTCAGCAAAGGAATTGATATTTCCAAAGAACCCTCTTGATGTGCCCTGAATAAGTTGTTGCATGTGAGGTAGGCAGGAAGGTCACTTCCAGAGGTAGCAGGAGCTGTTATTGAAGGAATGACTGGTTGAATTTTCTCTACTACACGCTTCAAGTGCTTCCGTTGAATGACCAATGGAGAAGGGGAATCAAGATCCTCTATGTCAATGGGTTCTGAATCTTCTGAAGGTGGAGGGGGAGGGAATGGATCAGATGGAGGAGGAAGCACATCCTTCTTAAGGCCTGAATATGTCAAGAAAGCATATAAATATGAACCATAGGTTACATTAGTAGCATTCCCTCTAGTCACTTTGACAAAATGTTGGTCCATCTTCGTAAAAAGGTAAGTACTCCAATCAATGGCAACCCCTTTTAACACCATCCTAGAAGCTGTGAAGAGCTCCTTGGACAAATAGTGGGATGGTGTCTTGGCAGGCATAAACCTGTCTTGGAGAAATTGGCAGACTAGCTTCCAGAGAGGATCAGTGAGATCATTGAAAAAGACACTCTTGAAGTGTTAATCACCTTCTTGACATCGAGGACCTCTTTGATCTGCTTCTGTAACAGCTTGAGAATCTCATCATTTGAGAATAACTGTCTGGCTGTAACAAAGGGGTCTCCTTCGTAGGGAAGAGACAAAGCCTTCCTTAACCCTCTAGGTGTCAAAACAATGGAAGTACCATGAACCAAGCCCGATTTCTTACTGTATGACACAAGACACTCATCACATAGGGCTGGATCGTCTAGAATCAAAGGGAGTGAAGTAGCCACAAAAGTTGCAAGGCTAGCTTTCGCGATAGGCTCAAAACTTAGCAGGGAAGAATAATCCCTATTGATCAATGGGACATACTGAATAGGAGGCGGATCTTGAGGCGCCATTCAGATGGAATATACACACACCAAACACAGACAATCATAGAGAATGCCTGGTAGGGGTGTGTATGCAAGAGACTGAGGGCGCACTGAGTAGTCCCAAATGCAAGGAATCCAACAAAAAAGCCTGGTAATGGTGTGTATGCAAGAGACTGAGGGCGAAATGAGTAGTCCCAAATGCAAGGAATCCAACAAAAAAGCAAAAACCACTGACCGGGCTGCGTGTGAACAGCTGTGTGTGCTCGGACACGACACACACCACCGCACAGAGAATACCAAACACACATCCTCGTGCATGAACACCCACTGGAAAATTCCCACAAACTCGTGCACGAACCAGGCACACAAACACAAGAGCGGCTCCCACATGACGCCACGTGAACATGCGCACACACAAACACATGAGCTCGTGAACACAGGGTAATGGGGGATGGGGTAAATAGAGGGAAGGGGGGTTAAATGTGGGGGTAGGGTAAAGTGGGGAAGGGGGGGTAAAAGTGGCGGTGGAAGGATAAAATAGGGGTTGGGGGTGGTGCTCAAGGGGAGGTGTAAAAAGGAACCAGGTGGGTGAGGGTGTGGAACCAGGCAGGCGGCGGTGTGGACCCAGGCGGGCGGCGGGGTGTGGAACCAGGTCGGCGGCAGTGTGGACCCAAGCGAGGTGACGACGTGGACCCAGGCGGGCGGCGGGGCGTGAACCCACGCAAACGGTGTGTGGAGGGCGTGAGGAGGTGAGGCGACGGAGGCTTGGACCCAGGCGGTTGGCAAGGCATGTGGAGAGCGTAAGGAGGTGAGGCGGCGAGGGTTGAAAGAAGAGGTGAGAAACAGGTGGGGCGAAGGGGAGGACAGAGGCGAGGGAAGAGGAGGGGGCCAAGGCCGCGGAGGCTGCGACCATGGAGGGGGGAGAACGGAGGCTGCGATGATGGAGGGGGGAGAAGACGTGGACGAGGAGGAGGAGGCCGCGGGGTAACGAATAGGTAAGGTCGTTGTTTGTTTGTTTTTTTTTAATTTTTTAAAAAAAAATTAGTTGTGTTTTTGTTTTATATGTTATTATGTGCTGAAAATTTTGTTTTAATTTGTGTGTTTTATGTTTTTTTTTTTTGTGGTTTTTGTTTGTGGTGTGGAAGTTTTAATTGCGATCTTTTTGGGTTTGGCTTTTTTTTCGTCTCTTAGTTTTTTTAAAATTTGTTATTGTTTATTTTTGAATTATGTGTGGTTGTTTCAGTTGTTGGTGTTTTTCTTTGTGTCTTGTTTTTTTTTTCTTTGGTTATTGCTTTTCGTGTTTGTCTTTTTCTTTTTTTTTTTAGTTGTGTTTTGTGTGCGTTTTTTTTCGTTTATTTTTCCTTTTTTTTTTTGCGAAATCCATTAAAAAGTGAGTGCACCCTGTCTCGCGCATGCACGCGGGACGAAAGTAAAAAAATTTGCAACGGCGGGATCAAACGGAGTGGGGACGGCGACACGCGAGGCAAAGAGGTCACAGGGCGTCCCGAGGCGCTGAAAACCAAAATTAGGCACGTTCACACGCAACATGAGAGACGTGGCCACACAGCGAGAGGAAGAAAATTTAATAAAACCCAAATCATACACCGGATCGAAAAACTATAAAAAGGAAAAATGTGCCGGGAGACGAGGAAAATATGATTTAAAAAAATGTGACACGGGTTTCGAGGCAAAATCAGGGTGTTCACATGGAAAAAACACAAAAAACAGTGCTAAAAATACATTCGAGGAGTAATAGGGAAAAATCCACCCGTCGGAACGCAAGGCAGAAAGAAGGAAAAATGTGCCAAATAATGTGCTCGACAAACCTATCATGTCAACACACGGTTTCGACCGAGAGAGAGGATGCGTTCACATGGAAAAAACCCAAAAATTGTACCCGAAAAGGGATGTGAAAATTAATATGGAATGATCTGTGCACCAGAATAGAGGACAGTAAAAATGAAAAATGTCCGGAGGAAGGGAATGCATAGGACTGTCAAGTCAAAACTCACTGCTGGTGGAGTGAAGAAGGATTCACATGCAAAAAACACAAAAAAGACACCCGAAAATACATGGAAATTTTAATAACTAAAAATATGGTAGTCAAAACGGGGGGAGGAAAAAGGAAAAAGTGGAAAAAAGGCTGGGAGACACGGTTGTCAAATTAAATGGGACGTCCTGTGCAAACAGGGCATGTGGTCATGGGAAAATTGTGAAAATTACGCACGAAAAGGTCCCGAAAACTGTGCATCCGAAGGATAGGGAGAAAAAAATTAAAAAATGACAAAAGGAAGATGGAGGACAAGGCTGTCATGTTAGATGGTTGTTCGGAAGCAATAAAGGTGTGTTCACATGGAAAACCATCCAATTTATGGAAATTCATCAAAAATTAATAACTCAAGAACTATTGGGCAGAATAGGGATGGGTAAAAAGGAAAAATGGACAGTTCAAAAGGACAAACAAGGCTATAAGGTTGAATGGGGGTCTCGGTGAACGTAGGATGTGTTGTCATGGAAAATCATCACAATAATGGATAAAGGGAAACAGAGAAGGAACGGCCCCAAGGATGGGTTGAATATGGACGAGTGGGTGGGAAAGGGAGCCCATCAGGGTAAAATTGGGTCATGGCATACATACAGGATTAAAGTGAGGCATATACAGGGCAAGTATTCATCATAGACGCGTAGGGATGCGTCCCCACACTTAAAACCTTAACGGATAGGGTTAGATGCAGAAACATAACCTAGGACTCATAAACTGACTGGACGCTGGCGTCCCCACACTTAAGACATCACATACACTTGCAAACAGAAAAGTAGGGTTAGTAACACTTGACCCATTTCGCGTATAGTTGAAGGAACCGTCATTGCTATACAGAATGGTTGGAGTCGGATGTAGGAGAGGTACCACGGCTTGCTCCAGCGTTCAGCCAGCATGGCATTTGTTTCTTCTTTTGAGGTACAAGATCCGGATGACTTTGCGTATGTGAACTTCAATAGAGGGGGCTCCCGAAGCAGACGAAATTCAAGTACATCTACAGCTTCTGTTTCATTTAAGCATATCACACACACTTCTCACTTCCCTCCCATCCCACCCTCTTCTATATCACACCTCTCATCATCTTTTAAAACCTTGGATTACACTCCACATCTGCATCACACACCCTAGGGGTTGGATCACACATCCATAACTCTTGGGATGACTGTGATGGGCATCCCCCTCACTATCCCCAGCTTCACATCTCCCATGACTACTCATACGTAGAGGTTTCCATCCTCAGCTTATGGTGCGTCTTCACACTCTCCTTTGGGTTACACCTACACACAATAATTCCCATCTTCTGCTCACCATGTTCCTGTCCCACCTCCTTGGGCTCCTCATGTGGCTACCATCCCATGCCTAGTCAACCCATCCCTACCTATGGATCCACCTTGCACACTACACGCATGCCTAGTGGGCACTCTGGGGCCCATTCCCGATTGTACTCCACTCCTTCATCCTACCCACACTACACTTTTTCACACTATCCATCTCCGAGCACTACCACTTTCGTTGCAACGGCCAAGAATGCTTTCACGGATAAGACACATTTTAACGGGTCAAATTTCACCACTTGGTCTAATTTCATGCAAAAAGTGCTTGAGTTTCAGGGTCTTTGGGACTTTGTCATTGGTCTAGAGCCTATGCTGGACCCTCGCCATGCAGCAACATCCAGGGAGGTAGCTGTTTGATGAAGCCTGTTGGGGGAGGTGTCGTTGATGAAAGTTAGTCACTCAACTCACGAGCACTCAAGAGGAATGAAAGAGCAGTCACTCACTCCATAACTTACATCACTCGAGGTAATATTGATGGAAACCCAAATCTCACACCCGGTTTAGGAATTGACAAGGGGGTGGTGCAGAGGGAGTATGCCAGGGTGCACAATTGATGGTGCATTAGTGTGTCTAACCCCGTCAGGCATAGGTGCAAGCAGAAAGGCCAGGGAGCCTTACAGTACTGTGTACAGAACAGAGTGACATGTTCTATGCTGATGGTAGAGACCCATCCCGTGGGTGCATAAGGAAAAAAGAACGGACTCCAGTTGTCGGAATGTCCCTCAATCCTCACCCCTCAATAATGGATTGAAGAACCATCTGTCATCACACTCAGCCCACCCTCTGTCTCACGCTCTGTTGAAAGATACAAAGGGTAGCCCATTCTTGAAACCCATTGATGTAATCTTCACTGTCACTTGTGTAGAGGTTGTATGCCTTGTGCGCTTTTGATGGTGCAACTATGCATCCCGCCTTGTGCTGGCATACAGTGCAAGAAGGAAGGCCAGGAGGCCTTATGATGCAGTGCATAGGAAATATAGATAGTGCATTGTGCATTGAGAAGCCCATCCCGTGCGTGCAACACTCCGTTCACACATCTCACCTCTCATTTAATTTAAAGGGAAAGATTGGTCACTCAGCCCACCCTCTGTCTCATGCTCACTAATAGATACAAAGGGCAAGCCATACTCACATCCCCATCCTGTTAGGATGAAAGCTCACATCACTCAAGGGGTTGGTGATCAAGATCATGTCAGCTGTTGTTGTCATCAGGATCCTGAAGACGAGGCGTACCTAGGGAGGCACCCAACAAGTCTCATACTTCAATGAATTGTAAGAAAGGTCATCCATTAAGAAGGACAGATGGATTGATATTGCTAAGACAGCGCGCCAAGGGAGGTGGCTTCAAATTACTTGTTGAAAAGGTGCATTGCTAATGAATCCACTATCCTGAACTACGGGGCGTTATCACGTTTTCCACAGTCAGCTTCCCACCCAAGGGTGATTCCATCTTTTCTTGGAACGAGGCCTGTTACGACAAGGAATTTCTTCCTTTTCTTGCATAACAGTTTTGTTTTTTTGTTTTTTCCTTTTTTTTGGTTAAGAAAGAGAATGGTAGAAATACCATGTGTCAGGACCAACCTCGCCACCATTGTTGAATCAGACAAGAAGAGAACAAGGTAGGGTTGAGAGGTATCTGTGAAGGGCTAGCAGAATGAGACCGCCTCATGAGAAGAATCATAAGGGCTATCAGAAGCACGAAGAGAATGACGGTGTGATGCCCAAAAAGGAGAGCATAGGCCGACTGTGATTGTCAAGATTCCCATGGAGGGAAGTACTTCTTCAGACGATAGCCATTGATCATGAAAGGATCATTAGAGGCATCAACGGTCTACATCTGAACAGAGACATTAGGATTGACAGCAAGTACTTTGTATGGGCCCATCTACCGTTGTTGAAGCTTGCCAGGAAACTTGGCAAATATCGAATCATAGGCTAGGACAAGAACATCTTCTTTGAACTCCTTGTGCTTGATGAAACTGTCATGATAGGCCTTGCGTCATGCTTGAGTGGTTTCCATGCACTGTAGGGCCATCCGTCGTATCTCATCCAAGCATTCCAAATGTAGGAGGCGGCGTTGCAATGACTCATTATCTCCTAAGCGTTCTTTAACTGCCACTCGCAAAGAGGGAAATTCTAGTTCAATAGGAAAGACGGCCTCTGTACCATACACTAGCTGGAAAGGGGTCTATCATGTAGCTGCCTTTATGGGAGGTCGTGTATGCCCAAAGGGCCTCTGTAAGTCAATCATCCCAGTCGCGACTATGTGCTGCAATCATTCTTGTCAAGATCGAGCAAAGGATGCGATTGATGACTTCAACTTGGCCATTGGCTCTAGGGTAGTAAGGAGTGGACTTGCGATGGCGGATCTTATACAGCTCCGTCAGCTCCTTCATGATTTTGTTAAGGAAATGAGTACCATTGTCACTTACCAGCTCGAGAGGACTGCCAAAACGGGTGATAATATTCTCGTACATGAACAGGGCTACGCTGTTACCATCGTCCCGCTTCAAGGCTTTAGCTTCACACCACTTTGTGACATAATCCGTACATACTAAGATGTATCTGTTTTGTTTCCGTCTAGTAGGTGGATCAATGGGACCCACAAAATCAATCCCCCACTTCTCGAACGGCTTTAGGGGAAGAATAGGTTGCAGTGGCATGGCACTTGTTTTAGTGGGTGTCCCCATTTGGTGACAAGCATCACATCTTTTATAGTAGTCATGTACATCCTTGTGGAGGATCGGCCTTGTCCTGCAAACTTTCCACCACATGGTTCGTCATGGCATGCTTTCAATACTATGCCGATTTCATCCCCTACAACACATCTTCGCAATACTTCATCTTTGCCTCTCTTGTGTAGTGCACCGCCTAGCAAGGTGTAGGGGGCTGATTCTAATAGAAGCTTCTTCTTCTCACAGCTTGAGATGCCATGAGGATACTGTTGAGTTTCTAGGAGGTTGGCTATGTCTGCATACCAGGGAGTAACTATTTCAAATAAAAACAAGGAAGCATCAGGAAGGTTTGGATCATCCTGTTCCTCTTCTGCAATTTGAGGGATCCATGATAGATGATCGACTAGGACATGGGAACAGCCAAGCTTAGTGACCACTTCAAAATTAAACTCCTGGAATAGGAGCAACCATCTCATCAATCATCCTTTAACATCTACTTTGTTCATCAGGAAGGACAGGGCTTCATGATCCACATAGAACTTGAAATGTGTTGACAATAAATAGTGTCAAAACTTCTCTAGTGCAAACACCATTGCCAAGCACTCAAGCTCTATCATTGTATAGTTATGTTTCCTATCAGTGGCCTTTCAGCTTGCATAATATATTGGTTGATCTAATTTAGAGGGGCCCTTTTAAGACAACACCTAGCCCTTCAACCGATGCATCTGTGTGCACATGAAACTCCTTCGTCCAATCAAGAGGCTGCAAGATAGGTGCTTGGATAAGGCACTGTTTTAGGGTATTAAAGGCTCCTTCGCAGTCATCAGTCCAAAGAAAATCCACATTTTTCCATAGGATCTTGTGCAGAGGGGCTGCCTTAGTTGCAAAATATGCAATAAATCTTATGTAGTAGCCCACATGGCCAAGAAATCCTGTCAATTGCTTGAGGTTTATTGGTGCTGTCAAGGCGGCAATCTTCTCAATCTTTGCCGGTCTATTGCAATCCCTTGTGCAGAGACAATATGGCCCAAAAGAACTCATGATGAGACGCCAAAGACACATTTTTCGGGGTTGAGAGAAACCCCATACTCTCGGAATCTATCAAAACATTGCTCTAGGTGTCCCCGGTGCTCATGGATCAAACTATAGACACAAAAGTCATCAAGATACACCTCAATGAAATCATGCAGATGGTTCTGGAAGGCAGCTATCATTACTTGTTATTGGAAGGTGGCAGGAGCATTACAGAGCCCAAATGGCATCACTCTATAGGCATAGGTCCCCCATTCTATGGTGAAGGTTGTTTTGGATTGGTCCTCTTCTGCGATTTGGACTTGGTTATATCCACTGAATCCATCTAAGAGGGAATACAGCTCATGACCTACCACTGTGTCCAACAATTTTTCTGTAAAAGGGATAGGGAAATGATCCTTCTTCGTCTTCAAGTTTAGCTTTCGAAAGTCCACACATTTTCAAAGTTTTTCATTCTTCTTGGGTACTACCACAATGGGCAAAACCCATTCACTGTTAGCTACGGGATAAATGAACTCGGCTTCAAGAAGTTTCAATAATTTAGCCTTCACCAAAGCAGAATAATTAGGATTCATATGCCTTTGTCTTTTCCTTACAGGTTTGGCATCAGGCTCTAGGTCAATGTGATGTTGGCATATTGTGGGATCAATCGCCTTTAGATCTTTATATGACCAAGCAAACACGTCTAAGTTCTCCTTGAGTAAGTCTCGCAGGACCACTAGTTCTTCTTCTAGAAGATTGAGACCCACTTTTAGGTGACATTCAGTACTGTCAGTATCCAGGAACGTCACTTGTCTTTCACCTTCCACTTCGCAGATAAATGTCCCACGGATTGCTTCTAGATAGAGATCTGATTCTTTCAAGGGGGTAGTGTCATCATCTGATGTTCCACCAGAACCAGTGTCCTCCTTCTGAATAGATGACTCATTTGTCTGTTTAGATTGCTAGAAGGGTATCAGAGTTTTGTTTGCTTCTGTGTGAGTGGTGATTTCTTCTAGACTTAGGGATTCATCTTCATAGCATGCATCTAGGAATGTCATATAGCACAGACCTTTGATAGCTCTAGCTTCTATTGGCAGGGGGCATCATCATCATCTTTTCTCTAGACTGAATGGTCAGGGTGACAGGAGCCACTGGTGAACTTAATTTTTATGCCTTTAATCCATTGCTTATGAAAATTCTACATACTTTGTGGTCCATTGGTCAATCCAAAAGGAACCATGGTCATTCCCTCCAACACCCCGAGATCTTCGGCCTCTGAGGTCTCCGTAGGGACATCGACAAGATCATCCACAATCAGAGGATCTTCTTCATCTGCACTTTCATAACCTACTTTGTTTTCTTCCTCATCATGTCCATCCTCTTCCTCTAGAGGATCTCTCTCTACTTCTATAGAGGCTCTGGTAGGAGAAGAAAATATCTTCTGCCTCTGCGTCTGCTTCTGCTTTTGCTTCTGTCTCTGGCTCTGTCTTTGTTACTATCTTTGCGACTGCCATGTAACAAGGAGAACAGTATATCCATGCTTCTATTTCACTGTCAGAGGTGATTTCAGAAGTCAATTCTAGTTGAGACAGGAGGTATTCTCCCATGGACAAGGACTTTGCTTCCCTTGGTAGTTGGCTTATAGTGCACAGTGTTAGGAACTACGCCTCTGTTTTCTTGGAAAAGATCTGTTTAACAGCCTCTTCGTCTCCTGATGTACCATTTGTTACCTCGTTGGAGGAGTCAGTAAGGACTTCGATGGATGTGGATCCATTACCTTTTTGCGATCCATACAATTTCAATACCACTTTGTTGGGCCCTCTGCCTAGGGTTAGGGTTACTTTGAACCAGTCCATCTTGGCTCTTGCTTCAAAAATCCAAGGTCTTCTCAACAGCAAAGGGTATGAGGTCCCATAAGAGTTTGGTTTGACCACCAAATAGGTTAGCCAATAATCTTTTCCTGCAAGGGTTGTTTTTACGTATGGGAGGATGCCCAACGGTTTAATTCTGCTTTGGTCTTCCAATTTGATAAGCTATTATGTAGGTTGAATTCCTTGCAACCCTAAGTCCTTCATTGTCACATCCGTCATTATGTTTACTGATGAGCCTCCATCAATCAATGCATCTGAAATAAATCATCCTTCTATCCATACACTAATCTTTGGGGTTCCAGGATCTAGGAAGGCATTAGCCACATCCACTTCCTTCACAGGTTCTGAGGCTCTGTTGGACTTTATTGTTGTTCGGGGAGCAATCCCTAGTCCGCGTCTTCTTGTCAGGATGCTTTTGAGTTTCTTTCGACAGCTGGGAGACAGCATCAACAACTACTGGAATGTTAAGTTAGGTTTAAAGGTGTCTAGGTCTTTGACCAAGTCATATTCTTTGATAGGATCCACAGGCACCCATTTTCATCTTTCCTTTTTCTTCTAACAATGGCAGCATCAGTACTTCTTCTGTTTTTGGAGGTGCTTTTGCATCGTCTATCTCTTGGACCTCTGGTCCTATTTCTGGGACTGTCTCTATGACTCTCTGTGGCACTCAGTGCTCTATACTGCACTATTCTGTCCTGTGCTACTCTGTCCCTCTGTTGACAGGTTGAAATTCATAGTCTTAGTAGGGAAATTATTTTCACTCTGAACAACCAGTTCCTTCTTATTGGCATACGTGACAGCGGAAACTTCCAACTCCATCAAATTGGAGGCAGGCTCTTGTACCTTTTGTTGGCTATCAGTAGCATTGGCCTTGATAGGGGCTAGACTTGGACAGTCCTTTGCAGTGTGGCCTTCTCCTTTGCATTGGCTACATAAGGGCTTGTAATCCACAAATCGTCTAGGGTTTGGACAATTTGGGGAGATATGACCCTTTTCTCCACACCTGTAACATTCCACCTCTGATCTCGCCAGACTGTCGTCCTCTGTAACTTTGAGAGGGAAACCTTCTTGGATCGAAATTAGGACCAAACTCCGTAGGCTTTGGTCCAATATCTTGTGTTGTCATTTTGGATTCTAGCAAGTTGAATCTTGCATTTTCATCCTTCTGTCTTCGTTTATGCATCTCTTTCAGAGAGCAAATATCCTATGTATGGTTCTTCCGCACAAACAGTAGGAACAGAAGGCTCCAGGAATGATTGGTTTTTGGAAACATTCAGTGGCTAAATTTCCCACTTGATAACACTTTTCACACCATGTATTAGAGCACATCACATCTCTCCCAGCTCTCGTATGGTGGATATACTGGTGGTATTCACCTTTAGCATTTGTAGCTGCTCTGTAATCACATCCATCTGTAGCATCTCGTATGGTGGATAAGTAGTCCTTCAAATTTTCACCTCCTGAAGTACTTGTAGTAGGGTTTTGGGAAGCTTCTGTAATTACTGCATACACTGGTTGGGTTGATCCAGAAGGTCCTCTGTTTTGGTTCTGATTTAGAACTCCTATTGAGACCTGGGATTTTTTATTCCAGTTGGTAGGGTTCCACTGTTGTTGAGTTGCCATTGGAGGAACTGTTTGAGGCCACTGTTGTTGTGGTTGAACCATCATTTGAGGCACTGTCGTCTGTGGTGACCACAATGGATTAGATGCATTATACTGCGGCACTATTTGCATCTGGGGATAGGGGTAGGGAATTGTCCCTGGGATTGCATTTGGTGGGTATACCATTCTTGGCGTGGGAGGAGATAAATACTCCTCTTCTTGGAATCATTTACAGCCTTGCTTTAACTTCGTCATAAAATCTTGCACCTTCCACTGCAGCTTGCAATTTGACTGGTCTTCTCAATTCCACAAACTTGCAAACTTCTGGTTGTAGTCCTCTAAGGAATACTCCTTTTTGAATTCCATTTGCGAGACATAAGCTTCTACTCTTTCTCTAGAGGACTGACTTAGGTTCATGAACTCCTCTCGCATCCGCTCTTCAAAACCTTCACGCCTGAATTTAGTGAGGAAGGCCAACTTTAGGTCTTCCCATGTGCCAAAAGTTCCTGTTGCTTGTCTCTCATACCACTGAAACGTCGCACCCTTGAAAATGGCGGGTAATATTGCTAACCAATGCTCAGGGGTTCTGGCATTGTTAGCCACACATGCTACCATAAACTCTGCTACAGGAAGATCAGGGTCTTCATTGTACTCTCCCTTAAAAAGTGGCAATGGGACTACATTTTCTGGCTTGTCATCAATATTTCCAGGATGAATATGACTAGGAAGGGGACCTTGACTTGCCATCCATAGGGACTTCTGTAAAGAGCGCTTTTAGGGTGTCAAAGGAGGCTTCTGCTCTGCGAGCCCGTTCTCAGCTTTGATTTTTTCCTTCCCTCTTCTCACGTACCTCTGGAATCATTCTAATGCTTGCCTCTTCATTATGTCATTCATCAGGGGGTTGGCTTCAACCAGTTGTTTAGTACTCAACAAAATAGAATCAGAGAGGTGCTTCAGTCTCTGGGGGATTCTCTGGCCAACATCTCTTCTACTTCCTTCTTTTCAACATCTCTGAATTCCGCTTTCAAACCACTACAGAGGGGGATATATTCCATTCTGAAAGTATCAAAACTCATTCTTCTTAGGATCTTTATTGTGCCATTATAATAATGTCAGCTTCTGAGGGTTTCAACAGTGTATGTTGTGAAAAACACTCTGTCTACCAACTTCTAGTGGGTTGCTAATTGGACAAATAGAAGATTGTCAAAACACCAAGCATCCCACGTATCTTGCTATTGAGCATCCATGAACAAATTCCAACTCTTTTCCTTCTTGTTTCCGTTAACCTCCACAGACCAAGACTCGTGAAGCTTCTTCACGATATCCCACTTGATGATGTCTGGAAACTTCTCAATGAATACCAAATCTTCCATGGATAGTCATTCTCTCTGCTTTTTCTCTTCAGTTTATTCCCAAACAACTTGCCACCAATATGCAAGTTTCTATTGCTTCAACAGGAAGAGGAAACAATCCACCTCATAGAGCTTGCATCATGATGGTAATATATTTTTGCCATTGTGGGATGAACTTCTTGTGGAAAGTGGCTTTGGCAATAAGAATCTCCAACTCTTCAGTGGAAGAAGGAACTTTGCAAACATCCATTGAATTCTTCTCTTCTTGGCAATGCCATTTCCTTCATTTTCAACATCTTCTGATGCTTGTTGATGGCAAGTTTCCCCGGCTGCGCACCAAAAACATGGAGCACCAAGAGGAAAACCAAGGAAAAGGGGATTCTATTGCAAGAAAATCTATCTTGTAACATCAACAAGATTTTATTTCATTCTTTTGATGATCAAAACAAAGGAAACAACAAATCTTCACGCAGCATCATAGTAGATATCTCCCATGGATTTGATAGAATCAATCATAATCTTCAACATCTTCATAGAATCCATCAATAGAATAAGAAACATAAAAGAATAAACCATTTTTGAATGGAAATCAATCACATAGTATTCATCTTCAATGTCTTCATATTTTTCTCTCTCAATCTCTCATATGCAGATACACTATTTTAATAGAATTGGCTATCTCTGGCTCTCTCTCTCTCAATAGTACATCATCTCCTCACTAAAGTACTCAATAATGACTCTCAATAATACTTTTTAGGTCGTGGATGCACCTCCCAAGAGGTATGTCTGATATGCGAAGCGGCACCAGAGCCACTATAGTGTCCCTTCATAGCTCACTATTGTCATTGTCACTTCAATCTTCTCTTCAGTCTTCAACATCTACTTCTTTCATTTGATTTAGCTCTTTTGAACTTAGATTAATCCTTTCCAAAAGTTAGAAAACTTTTTCAAAGCCACACATACATTCTACAGAACACTTATAGAAGATCTACAGAACATAACAGAACAAGAACAGAGTAGAGACAGAACAGAGACCGAGGCTCTATAGAAGGTTTACAGAGGGTTATAAAAGGTCATCAAAGAATAACAAATCCTCATAACTCATACTAACACCATTCCAAAATATCAAAAACTATTTAATAAACTTCCAAAATGTTTCAACCTTCATCAATTATCAATCTATGCTTCATATAGAAGAAAATCAAAACAAAACAGAAGCTATACAGAGGGTATCAGAACCAATCAGAACCTCAACAAAACCTATCAAGGCATAACAGAGCTTTATATTTTTAATAAAATAATTATGATATTTCAAAAAAAATCAATATCATCCAAAACACTCTCAAACACTTCCATTAAAAACCATACATCACTCTAAATCCATCAAAAACCAATCATTCAGACCTTAAAAATAACAAAAATCAGTCAAAAATTCAGTCTTTTTCCACTCTTAACAAAAACAATCACTGGCACCATGTGCCGAATCTTACCACAATAATGACATGTGACCTGATCCTTGTTGTTGGTATTGAATCCTTGTCCATGTCCTTTTTCTCCATAAGTTCCCTTGGTGTACAAGAGATTGTCCTTTGAGATGATTTCTTTTGCATCCTTGTTTTAAATTTTACTTTCTCCATCAAGTAGAGAATGCTCAATATCTTTGAGTGAGAGATTAGGAACATTACTTAGGGTAGACACAAGGTTCTCATATGGTTCTTAATTAACACTTGCTAGTAGCACTACTATGGATTTATCCTCATCTATGCTTTTCTTTAAAGTTGCAAGTTGAGTTTGTACGCTCTTAAACTTGCTAATGTGCATATTCATAGAAGAACTATCCTTTACATCTAGCTTATAGAACTGCATCATTAATTTTACTTTTGAGTTTTTATCTTGAGTTCCAAAGATCCTATCAAGCTCATCCCATGCCTTTTTGCATCTTTGATGCCGAAGATATGGTGCAATACATCATCAGATAGTCCCTAGGCAATGATGCCTAGAGGCTTGTTGTTCATCTTTTTCTACTCTTTTGTCTTGAGTTGGACTCCTTCAACAAACCCGTCTTCATCATCTTCCTTCTTGCCATCAACATCTCCTGTATCATCTTCAAATAGGTCCCAGAGGTTTTTCCTCATGAGATGATACATTGTCTTTTCTTTCCAAGAATGAAAGTGTTCACCATTGAATTTGGCTATTTGCTCAAGTTCAGACATTTTGAAGGAGGTCTAATCGCGAGTATACTCTGGCATTGTCTATCCTTTTACAATGAGATTGAGGCATACAAGGGATTTAATCAATTGGGCCACATTAAAAATGTTCATGTTTGTTCTTGCAATAACTAAAGTAAAACTAGAAAATGAGTTGTTCTTGGATGTGTCAAGAAACACAAGTGCCAAGAAGCACTAGATAAGTATCAAGAGATACTATCTTGATGAGCTTGATGTTGATGCTTCACCTTCTTGCTAAGCTTGAGTCTTCCAAATCTTCTTAATGAGGGTTGCACTTGCTTGCTTATTTTTTGTGATTTCCTTGCTTGATATCGAGTGTTATAGTATATTAGAGTGGCATTGACAAGCTTGAGCTGAAGGAAGTAAAGGATGAGTTTGAAGCTTAAAGGCTATGGAGTCCATAATTAGGGTTTCTGAACCCGACTAGTTTTTCCTTTATAGTAGCACGTAGAAGCAATCATTGCCCAATATGTTTGGTGAGTAAGAAGCTCATATAGTGTCCTAACAAAGCCCTATGGTTGCAAGTCGAATCATGCTTCTTCATGTCAAGAGTTGGGAGTGTATGACCAATGCAAGTACATATCTAGACAAGGATCTCTAATTTCTACAATGCTAGGCTTAGAGCAGGGAAATCTTGATGTTTGAAGTGATATATAGAAGCGTTAGTAGTAGAGAAACACTTCTTTAGAAGGAAGCTTAGTGAGATTTGGCCTGTAGAGAGAGATATGAGAACTCCAAGTAGGCAAGGTCATGTAGGCTATGGTTGCCATGGGAGTGTAGATGAAGTTGGAAATAAAGTCTGCCACTTTGACTGAGCTCAACAAAGATGAAGAGGATCTGAGAGAAGAGATTTCAAAGTTAAGACATGCTCAGCATGGCTCTAATACCATGTTGAGAAACACGGATTTTGAGCATGGTTTAACTATGGAGGATAGCATTCATAGACATGAACCATGATGGCATATATAAGAGAAAATGACTGTTACTCAAGTGAATTAGGTTCTGAGATTAATTACTTTATTTCAGAAACACAATCTTGAGTAGGACATGACAAGGACATAGATTGGAAGGACAAAGTGCAATAGCATTGCATTGAAATAAGAACCAAGTGCATGCTTATGTAGCCTTTGGGTTTTTCCACTCTCCTCACTATGCTTATGGGATATAGAGCATCTCTTTCTAGAGCGTACATCATTTGTCATATCTTTCAACAGTCTTTACTACTACCCATCAGTCCTTTCTGATGAGAAAATCAATAGATCCCATATAAGTGGAGAACAATCCCAATTGCAACATCTTTGTTTTCTTATAGGTACTTATTGAATGACATCTATGGCCAACATGTATGCTTTGGGGGATGGAGTGGTTCGAGATGGTTCGAACCAATCACCCTATCTCTCTTTCCCTCTATATTCTTATGGGGCTTCTAGTCCACGATTGGCATTGATGGCATCTCTTGAGTAGGTGCTAGTACCAACCTTTCTATATGCATCCCACAAGTTGGATGGGACAAACTAGCCTCTATGAACTTGCCACGTGGAGTGCCTCCTTAATGACTATGAACTTTGGGATTTTGTGACTATCCCTATACCCCCACCAATAAAATAATGCGATGAGTTATTCTTAAGTTTAGAGACTCTATCCAACTAAGCTTGGTAATAGTTTCCTAGTTTAGAGATGGTCTTGTCATGTCTTGCCTATAGTTTTCCTACACCTAAGCCTAGCATATGACCTGAACTAGATATATTGTCTTGATATAGTTTATTATCATTTCTTGCAGTATATTAAATTATTTTAAAGCTAGAATTGGTATTGTTTCTTTCCCTCACTATATTGTACATTTGTAATTTAAGGTGGAAAACTAGATAGAAAACAACATTTCTTGAGTGAGTACAAAGGCTAACCTCTTCTTTTTTCCAATTATGATGAAAATTTCTAATCTTTCCTTATGAAACACATTACCTCATCCTCATAAAGTATGGTAATAGCCTGTAGAAGAGCACTACACAGCTCAATCAATACAATCATAGCATGACTTGCTTAGATGCAAAGATCAAATGAGGAAAGGTCACCTTAATGCTAGCAATGACTTGCCTCTTTATTGGGCCTCCGATATATTGCTAACTTCTCTAGAACTTGATGGCCATCTATCTTTTTAATTTTCTCATCGTGTCATTTGGAATGGATAATTATGTTAGCGCAGTCCCCACCAAGTGATACAATATAACTATAAAAACCATCATATTTATCAAATCACTGCTATACATGATACAAGCTAGTGTGTTCAAAGTAGTTGTGATACACTACCATTATGAAAAACTTTTTCAGTGACATGCAATATGATCTCTCTCATGTGAGCATTAAACTTGTTGGTATCTAGTTTATTAAAATGATCTTTCCCAGTCTTCTTTGCTGGAGTGAGAAAAATGAAGTATCATAAAATCTCCCATGGAAAGCACTAAAGTCAAAAAGCAAGCATTCTAGATAGAATAAGACTAGTCATATACACACATGCTTTGATTTCCCCAATAGCCTTGTAAATTGGTTCATAGAATTTAACAATAAATAACTCACCTTGATACACTCAAATAGTAAATAGCTAAAAGATCTTTTGAAAGAATAGTTTCCTTATAAGCTAAAATGAACATAAAAAAGTATTTGATCAATTGCAACACTCGAATCACATTGGGTCAGAGATTCCCAACTCTAACTTTACAAACATCCTCTAAGCACAATGCACATAGCAAAAGAAGAAGGCCATGCACCAAAAACATCACTTCAAATTTTCTACAGAATAAAACACACAAACTTTACCTAATTCTAGTATAGGATCTTGGTTGATGCAATGAATCCACAACTCTCGGTGTATTTTCTATTAATGCAATTTTTTTGGTTTCATCTCCAAGGTCTTAAGGTGACGATGAACTCTATTTCTCATCCCCCTCTTGGACCTTGTAATTAGAAGTATCCTTTGCACTTATCAAATAACCAAAACCAATACAAGAAGCATAACAATAGGTTAAAACTAGCTCACACTAGAAGACAATAGCAAGACAAATGAAGAGGCAATAGAAAACACCACAAGAGACTAGTTTTTACACAATAAAAATCACAATTTAAACATAGCTAACTACCACTACCTCACATTAGTTGCAAGAGTCTGTTGTGATCCTTTACAAGTTAAATGTACCATTTCAAAATTTCCATCAAATTCTTCAACCTGTTATTAGCTTGTAGTAATTAGCTTTTCTTATTGCACTAATTGAATGCGAGGCTCACACATAGCGACGACCAGAAGAATCTTTTCCTCTCTCTTTTACTCATAAAAAAATGAAGGCATGAGTCATAAAACTCAAAATAGACCTAAAGAAGAGTAAAGAAAAATTGAGCGACACACTATTGGGTGCAATCTCCCCCGTACATGGAGTGGGCATCCCCTCCATGCTATATTTATACTATTAAAATGAATCTTACTTTGCTCAAAGATAGGCCCTTTACAATCACTCTTTTCACAAAAGAGTTTGAGTTCACTGAATAAATGGTTGCAATCCATTGCATAATCCACAACTGCTTAGAACCAAAAAATATTTCTAGAATATCTTCAATATATCTCCTAAAATCTAAAATATCAATAAATATTTACAAAGAGGGTGTGCACATTCCTTAGAGTAAACAATGGTGTGTTTATTTAAATAATTCAATGAAGAAGTCTATGGCATAAATTGCTATTGCCGTGTGTCTCCATTTCATCTGGATCTATACATTAGCTACCAAAAATTTAAAAAATCATATTAGAAAAATAATTAACTGAATAAATATAGCTAGCCATAATAAATCTAATAATCAATGAAATTCCATTAAATAATCAAATCACTAGATGCTAGCACTTGAGATATGAATATTGTGGCATCACCCTACAACTTCACACATGTGCATACATGCAAGTATTATGCTTGGAAAGTATAGGCATCCCCATTGACTTTCAGCCCAAGACGAAAAGTAATTCTCTCTTAAGAACATGCCCTACAACTTCACACATGCTAGCACTTGAGATATGAATATTGTGGCATCACCCTACAACTTCACACATGTGCATACGTGCAAGTATTATGCTTGGAAAGTATAGGCATCCCCATCGACCTTCAGCCCAAGACGAAAAGTAATTCTCTCTTAAGAACATGCCCTACACTAATGGAGAACCATTCAAGGAGCTCATCCCATCAATATGCACACAAGGAAGAACCATTGAAGGCACTCATCCCCTCATGTAGGTGCCACGTGGCAACATAGCCCCATGGTGGGATAACAATTGTCCTTAGTTGCTATTGAGTGGATGTGAAGTCAATAAATATGGAGAGCTACACAAAGCATGTGCATTCATCCATTGAGCTTCTTCATTAGGATGGTTTTGAAATTTTACAAGATAATGGGGATATGTATTGCTAGTTGGGGTGGTCATATAATCAGATCAAGAATAGATTCAGGAATTAAAAGCTCATGATCATTTTCAAGAAAAGTTGGAGAATCATACACTAGATGGACAGGTAATGGACCTTTAAATGGATGGATAAGACTTATATAAAAGGTATTATGAATTTTTCAATGTGCAGGCAATTCTAATCTAAAAGCATTAGCATTGATACAATGAAGAATTTTAAATGGTCCATAAAATCTAGGTGCACGTTTAACATTAGGATTTTTCTCAACACTATGCAATCTACGTTTCTCAATTCACAACCAAACATAATCAAGTTCTTTAAAAAGCATAGCTTGTCACTTCTTATTAGCTTGCTTAACATAGGATTGCTAGGTCTTAGCAATCAATTTCTTAACTTGTTCAAAAGTAGTGAAATGAGTATATACCCAATCATCACTAGAAAGCACTTTCTGACTTAAATGAAATGTTGGTGTTGGCCTTTTGCACCATAGATAATTTCAAAAGGGGTTTTGTGTGTAGTAGAGAGGTGTATTATCATAGGAAAATTGTAAAAGGTGTAAATGTCGATCCCATGTAATGGGTGAAGAGATAGTATAGGCATGAATTAAATCAAGAATGGTGCTATTGGTAGCTTCAATTTCTCCATTAGTTCCAAGATGAAAGGTTGAACTAAAATTAAATTTTAGTACCAAGGTTAGAGAATAGAGTTATCCAAAAATTATTGCAAAAACAGGGATCATGATTAGATAAAATAATGTTTGACAAACCATGATGTACAAAGACATGCTTAAGAAAAATATTAGCAGCCTGTGAAGTAGTTAGAGTTTTCTTGCATGCAATAAAATATGCTTGCTTAATAAATCTATCTATAATAGTCAAAATCATATTATTTTGCAAAGAAGTCATTGGAAAACTAGTAATAAAATCCATTGAGATTTATTTCCAAGTTGAGTTAGGAGGAGGTAAAGGCATTAACAAACCATACTGCTTACAATGATGTCTTTTAATTTGCTAGAAAATAAGACATTCTGAAACAAAGGTAGAAACATTCCCAATCATTGGGACCACATCGACCTGTTCAAAAAAATCAAAAGCTTCTTTAAGAAGCTTCTAAAGGGATAAGACCCATAGGCCTTGTTCCTACGTGCCCTTCCCCGATTTTAAAACCGGGTTCATTAAGCTCCTATTCCTACGCGAGGAGAAGGTATTGACCTCCAGGCAATCTCAGAAAGCGAGAGTAAAGGCTAGAGGGAATCCGCAGAGTCCATTATCACGTCTACGATGGCTCCCAAGAAAACGCAAGGCACACCTGCGGGAGGTTCCTCCCCGAACTTACACGTGGACATCATTGCGGATCCACAAGCCCAGGTTCCACGAATTTATTTCCACATAAAGAAATGCTTTAAGCAAGCACTTATGCATGTTTCTAATTCACCTAGCATAGGGAGAATGCATTTTTACGTTTATTTTTTTTCATGTGGTAGTGATAAAAGTACATTTGATAAATTATCTCTTTGACGATAGACAAGGATTGGTGCATATCATGCAATTGGATCGTTTGCATCTCCAAAGTTTTAAATATAAATCACTTACTTGCCCTATGAACTTAGTTGCAAATTGCCTTGTCGTGCATTTTCAAAGTGGAAGTCTAAAACTCATATTGCCTAGGGTTAAAGAGGAAATTGTTAAGTGCATTGGCCGTGAAGGAAAATAGTATCTTGCATTTAGTCAATAACTTCCTTCGTTATGGCTCACATGAGGAAATTGTTAACTTCTGTTGCACGGCATGAAAATGATACTATGGACATTACACGTTGCATGCAAAGATGTTTGTCGAATGGATTGAAGACTGCATGTCACATGAACTTCATTAACGATGTTGTATCTAAGGGTCGCATGTTACATATTCTTCCTGCGTAAATTTCATTTCATCAAGTTGCATTTGTAAAAGATTGCATGGCTTATCAAAGCATGGAATTCTAAAGCTTAGACAAAAGGGTTGTAGGCATGATTCTTTGATGAAAAACGTAGTAGGTCCTATGTAAGTTACTCTCCAAATTATCATGCGTAATGACTCTAGCAAGAAAATTTAGGGTTATTGCAAACCTTTTGGTGCATAGAAGTAATGATACGCATGTTTACATGTATTGTGACGTCTTGCAAACTAGCTTAGCATCTCTAGGAAAGAATCGTCCTTGTCGCAAGACAAGTAGGTCAATTTACCATAAATCACTTGTGATATTATAATTGTTAGGGTTTCGTATAGGCATAACTAGTTGACACGATAAACACCTCAAGTACTAGCTAGGTCTTGGCACGTCAGAAATGTAGCCAAGTATCGTACTTGGATGCTAAGTCGATGCCCTCAAACCCAAAGGTCCTACCCACATTCACGGAATGTTTGGGTCAATTGGACGCTTATGCAAACAACGATCTAGGGTTTCTACCCTAAGGATCATTTGACCTAATGCTAAAATTCGGATTGAGTTTGGAAACCCTACGACCGAACATTGTCGGCCTAGTATAATTAGGGTTGGGTTGGGTAAGAAGGCACCCTAAACCTTGCTTCTTGTCTAAACAAAATTCCTTGACCAAGAAGCAACATTCAATGGCTAAAATAATCCCATGGGATAGATGTGATAATTGTGCAATAAGTTGCAACGTCGCATGGCCTTGTGGTTTAATCACAAGAGAGATTTTCCATTCCTTGGAATGAGGTTGGCAGGTTCTAGCGCAAGTCTAACTTGCAAGAGGTTGAGTAGTTATCCTGCTACATCACCTTTCTTGGGCTGATTTGCCAAGTTAAGGGAAGTTAGGTATTTGCTTGGAAGGAAAGGATCAATCAAGTTAGAGCAACATGGTCACCAGGATTTACTGTTAATTTATGAAACCTAAGGTGTTGGTTAAATTGGGTTAACGGGGTATGGCCCTAACCCAAGGGCAAAAGGGTGAACAAACAAACCCTTGGGGATCTTGCCAAGTCGCAATTGATCCCGGATCGAATGATGCTGGATGCATTTGGAGAGAAGGATTCAGTCCTTGGCAGCTGGCCAAATAAAAGACCACTGGATTGATTGTGCTTGAGCAGTTTACGAGCACTATTTGCATTGTTTGCTCAAGGATTTGAAAGATGGAAAGTTAATTAATACTTTAGGTTGAAGGCCTGAAGGGAGACGCAGCATCAGTTACCCCCGACTGTCTGCCTGACCCTAACCAAGGAGGTTTTTAACCGTGCCGGGAGCGTGGACCGAACCCGCCGCGAGAGGTCTCTCCGTTGGTGGAGCGGGAGGATGCTTGGGTGCTAGGGGGCTCTGGCCGTAAATCCCTTGCCTTTCAGGCCCTGCACAAGAGGCCAACGTGACTCAGATTGGATATCAAGGCTTGCATACTAGTTTATGAGTGGAATCTTGGGTTAATAATCCCTGTGGATTGCTGGATAGCCTTCGGGTGGATTATTGATTGCCTTCGGGCGGATTATGGATTGCCTACGGGCTGGATCATATGGATGTATTCCAAAGATAAATAAGATAACCTGTTGAAAAGGAACTTGTTTGACATTTTTTTCCTATGTCAAGATTACGTGAAGGAACCAATGTCTAATTGGGTAATTAAGCTATTTTATGCGTGTCCAACTAAATGTGGTAGGTAATTAGACAACTAAAGCAACCCTGAGGAAAGTGCGGTGGATGTGGCCATGAGCCTGTCCTATGGATGGGTGGTCCTGGTTGGCCAAGAACTTTTCTCAAATGGAATCGACAGCAGGGAACTTTGCAAGTTAAGGGAATTTGCAGCAGGCAACGCTAACCTAGAGTTCAGGTTACTAGAATCCCAATTTATGTTGTTTTAGGGGAACGGAATGGGACTATACCTTATGGGCTGAGAGGTCGAGTTTTGCATCCCTCTCGTTTCCCATTCTCCTTGAACCAAGTGCGGGATGGATTTACTTCGACCCTAGCATTTTTGCATAAAGTAGTTTGCCTGGGGTTCAACGCTAGCTACCGTTCTAGGAGTTTGACCACTAGGAAAATCCTGATTCAAGTCGATCCTAAGTGGGAACGGCCAGAATACTTCTGCTATGTGGCAAACTCAGGAAGACCTAGATTGCAAACCTCGTAACATTCCATGGGAGTGTCGAGCGGAGCTTTCTAGACTCTCTTCCCGATGGGCTGCTGAGATGTGTCTTGAAAGGAAACAAGTGGACACATTACAGTTGGTATTAGAGCGAGTCAATGAAGGATCTGTCTTTATAAGAAAACTTAATAAGATGAAGTAAAGAAAATGTTGCTATTAGGAGCATTTCCTTACTTATCGATGCTGTCTTGCAGAGTTATGAAGCATGGAACAGATTCATGGTGTTCCATGTTATTTTTATGACCGCGATGTGGGCTTCAGATTATCGACGAAGGATCGATATGATGAACATCCTAGACCGCATTTACAATCCATCGCCTCTGTACGTGGAACGGAGATGGATGGGTGATTCAGGAATCTATTACATAGCTGCCCACCGGTTTGCGTACCTTCAAACCAACCTAAAGAGAATCAAGTGGTTGGAGGACCTGAAGATCGTGAAGCTATTCATTTTTGTTGAGGCTCACGTAAATGCAACCTTACATGTCGGAGGTCGGAAGTTCAAGCTGAACACGTATGTGTACGAGGAAGTGACATGCATAATCCCCGTTTACAGGATCAAGGTATTGGGACGCTAGGAGAAGAATGGGTACCAAAGGAAAGGATACCCTAATCTTCCAATGACTTATCGATTCCTAAAGATCCATGACCCAAATCCATACTATTACCTAGTTCTCGTAGCTGAATGTAACACAACCTTATTCTCCCCGAATTAATGTATCAGCTTTCTCTACCATTCCAAGAAATATTTTACTCCGAAAGGGCTATGCCCATATGAATGAAATAAAACTTTTTTTAATCAATGATTGCCTTGACTATGAGTATTGATAAAAAGTTAAGTGGTTAGGTTTCTTGGCTGAAAGCTGAATTGGGTATAAAGTATAATAGTAACGATTAGCGAGTTGTTAACGTTAAGAATCTCTTACCCAAGCACAACCTGAGGTACAGATTCCTAGTCCGACCCCTACACCAAGTACGGCCGTGATTCAAGAGAAGAAGTTTCTTCTCAAGCAGATCAAGCCGTCAGAATTTGACGGGAAAGGAAGGACTGTCCAAGCTGATGCTGAGATTTGGATCGAGTCCATGGAAGATTATTTTGAAGCATCCGGTACTGCACTCGCCAACCAAGCAATGCTCGCCAAGCTGAAGCTCACCGGCGAAGGCAGACTTTGGTGGAAGCAATGTGTAGAGACCAAGGGATCTCGGAAGGATCCATTACATGGGAAAAGCTGAAAAAAGCTATGCAAGGAAGATACTTACCACCTGCGTATCGCACACAAAAGATGAATAGTTCTATGATTTGAAACAGCTTGGTCTGACCCTTGACGCATACTAATCAAAGTTCGTCTCTCTTTTGAAGTATGTGCCACAAATGGATATGACACAACAGGTGTCAAAGTTTTGTGCCGAATTAAACCCACCTGTAAATACCCACCTCGAATCAATGCGCCCAACAGATCTTCAGGATGCACTCATTCGAGCTGCGCCCATAATTCAGGAGGTGCAAACCAGGCCAAGAAATAACAAGACTTGGTCTTATAATGATCAGAACAAAGGAGTATATAGGTCCCAAGCAAAGAGAGTTCAAGGTCAAAACCGGGGACAAAGGAAGAAAGCAAGGACCAACAATGTCAATAACTTTGCTCCTACCCAAGGTAATGGCCGCAATCTTCATTTCTTCCATTGCAATGAGCCCGGTCATTTCAAAAGGCAATGTCCCAAACTTGGCGGAAGACAATGTCAAGGACCATTCCAAGGAACTGCCCGTAGCCAAGGAGCTGCCACCCAAGGCAGAGGAAGAACCACCTGTGTTGCCAACAGGGAAATGTGCGATGAAGAAGACCCGACCCCGTGGAAGCAAACTTTGAGAGGGCAACCATCCATGCCGCCCTTCACAAGAAAGGCCCAAATCGCCAATTTTCGGTGATTCAGACACCATCGGATTATCAAGGTAAAGGCTTCAAAACCTTGATTGATTGTGGCAGTATGCATTCCTTTATCTCACCAGCTTTTGCAAGAAGATTAGGAATAGGCACAATAGAAGCATCTATCTTGCTTGTGGAATTAGCAAATGGTCGTGAGGTCACTTGTACCAGGCAAACTGCTAAGGTGGAATTCTTTTTGGGAGGAAAGTTAACTTCGGTCAGATTCACGGTCATGAACCTAGGTATCCATGAGTGTTTGCTCGGAATGGATTGGCTTAAACCTAGTGATGCCCACATTCATTGTGGAAAGGGTCAAGTTTCCTTTCGAAACTCTAAAGGAAAATTGGTCACAACTCAAGGAGAGGCTGGAAATCCAAAAATTCAATTGGCCAAAAGCATCTCGGATTATAAAGGGAGTTAGAAAGGGGCTACATGTCTACTTGATTAAGCTTAATAAGCTAGATCAGAAGAGGAGTCTAGTGAAGAACCTTCATGGCTAAAGGAGTACGTGGACATATTTCTTGAAGAGCTGACAGAACTTCCGCCTCAAAGGAGTTGATCATGAGATCAAGCTAGTGCCGGGAGCTGCGCCAATTGCAAAGAGACCATATAGAATGTCCATCCCAGAAGCAATTGAGCTAAAGGAGCAACTCAAGCAACTGTTAGGATCAGGGCTACATCCGTCCCAGTAGTTCGCCATGGGGAGCTCCAGTGCTGTTCCAGAAGAAGAAGGATGGAACGCTTGGGCTGTGTATTGATTATGAAGGGTTGAATCAATCAACCATTAAGAACAAGTACACTATTCCAAGAATAGATGAACTTTTTGACCGTCTTCAAGGTGCGAAGATCTTCTCCAAGATTGATCTCAGGTCTAGATACTATCAGATAAGGATCAAGGAAGAAGATATCCCAAAGACAGCATTCAACACAAGATATGGACACTTTGAGTTCCTAGTCATGTCATTTGGGCTGACGAATGCACCTGCCACCTTCAACAGGTTAATGCAGGATATCTTTAGGCCATATCTTAATGACTTCGTACTCGTCTTCTTTGACAATATCTTAGTCTAATCCAAACAGGAAGAAGATCATGAACCCCAGCTGGCGGATTGTCCTTGAGACAATGAGGGCACACAAGCTTTATGCCAAGATGAAGAAGTGTGCATTCTTCAAACATCAGATTGAATATCTAAGATTCATTGTGTCAGCAGAGGGAATCTCAGTGGATCCGGCCAAAGTTAGAGATGTTCTAGAATGGCCAATACCAACAACTGTCAAAGAAATACATAGTTTTCTTGGATTGACAGGATGGTATAGAGTCTTTATAAAAAACTATGCTTTGATTACAGCACCTCTGACGGATCTACTGAAGAAGCAAACATCGATTGCATGGTCAACTGTTGAACAATCTAGCTTTGATAGACTAAAGCAAAGTTTGGTATCAGCACCTATCCTTAAACTTTCGGACCTTAGTAAGGAGTTCAAAGTAGTAACGGATGCTAGCACACTTGCCTTAGGATGTGTGCTTATGCAAGAAGGTCATCCTGTAGCATACTCTTCAAGGAAGTTGAAGAGCCATGAGAAGAATCATGCTACCCATGATCTAGAGCTGTTAGCTGTCATCCATGCTCTCAAGCTTTGGAGACACTACCTGCTGGGTAACAAGTTTACCCTAGTGACGGATCATAAAAGTCTCAAGTGGATCTTTATCCAGAATGAACTCAACACGAGGCAACATTGGTGGATTGAAGTGCTGGAGGAGTATGATTTTGAAATCAAATACTGGCCTGGAAAGGAGAATGTAGTTGCCGATGCACTTAGTCGCAAGGCATTTCTTAATTCTCTAATCTTGCAAAATCCATCAACAGATAGATCTCTAGCCACAAAGGTATCCATGCCAAACAACCCAATACTTGAGCTAGCTAGAGAAGAAGCATGACATGATCCAACCTATCGGAAGATGCTCAGGGAGATCCCTATCAAGGATCAAGACCCGAAGCTACAGACTAAGTATCAAGAATTCTCTATCAATAGTGGACTTGTCTACTATAGAACGAGATTATGTATACCGGCAAGCCAGTCACTCAAGCAGAAGATACTTTGGGAAGCTCATGATTCCCCTTTCTCAGGACATCCTGGCTATGCCAAGACCCTCAATGCAGTCAGAAAGAGCTACTATTGGGAGAGGATTAAAGGTGATGTTCTTAAATATGTCATTGAGTGTTTGTCTTGTCAACGTATTAAGGCCGAACATGTCAAAGTGCCAGGAAAGTTGCAACCACTTGATATTTCGCAAATGAAATGGGAATTCATCAGTATGGACTTTGTTGTTGGCCTACCCCAAGTTCAGGGAGGATACAACTCCATTATGGTTATGGTTGATATGCTCACCAAGGTTGCACATCTTATTCCTGTTAAGACAAACTATAAAGCCTCTGACATTGCAAGATTATTTATCAAGGAGATATTCAAGCTACATGGGTTGCCCAGAAGAATCATTAGTGATCGTGATCCTCTCTTCACATCACACTTCTGGAGAGCTATCTTCTTCGAAGCCATTAGGACTCAACTCTGTTTTAGTACAACTTACCATCCCCAAACCGATGGTCAAACGGAGCGAGTCAACCAAGTCATTGAGGATATGCTAAGGGCACACTGCTACCATGAACCAAAAAGGTGGATTCAATACTTGCCACTGGTTGAGTTTGCCTACAATGCTTCTTACCAACAAAGCATTCAGATGACCCCTTTTCAAGCATTGTATGGGCATGACTGTTGAAGTCCTTTAAACTTCTCAGATCCAACCTTGAGGGTTGAAGCTTCAAGGTAGATGCTGGAAGATATGGTTGACCAAATTAAGTCAATAAGACAGGAAATCCAAGCCGCCAAGGATACACAGAAGGCATACGTGGATTTGAAACGTCAAGATAGAACCTTCGAGGAAGGAGACATGGTCTTCATTTGCGTACGCCCGAAGAAGAGTTCCCTATCCTTACGAGATTGCAAGAAGCTAAGTCCAAGGTATTGTGGACCCTACAAGATCCTCAAGTGCCTAGGACCCGATGTTTATAGACTACAACTCCCTGAGAACCTAAAGGTTCATAATGTATTTCATATCAGCCTATTGAAGAAGTATGTACCTAATCCTAGCCATGTACTTGATGATCAACAAGTTGTAATGCCTAGCCAAGCATGCCTTGAGCTATGGCCTAACACGATCTTAGATGTTAGGGAGAGACAATTGAGATCCAGAACCTTGAGAGAATGCCTCGTCCAGTGGAAAGACTATCCCGAGGAGGCTGCCACTTGGATGGATGAAAGCACTCTCAACCAACCAGTTCTTCTTGAGATGAGGACATCTCGATTCCTCCAAGGGGGAGAGAATGTAATATTTCCACTCAAAAAAATATTATTAAACTTGACTCCCCGAACGCCACGTAAAACCTATGCAAGGTTATCTCCCACATCGTAATTACCGGCAGCTTAATCCGTACCCTACACGTGCAAAAAAATGAGGCCTCCGCATTGTGAAATCGAGGCCAGGGTGTTGAAGACCGTAAAAACCCACGGGAGAACACCCTTTTTGAAGGAAAAAATTGGGATAATTATGAAATTTAAGTAAAAAAATTTTATTATTAACCCTTCCCCCAGCCGATGCATGGCTGGAGGGGAGGGAGTGAGAGAAGGAGGGGAAGAGGTGGAGTGCATGGGGATAGGAGAGTAGCATGAGAGCTCCACCTGTGTGGAGTCTCTCCCCCCCTTAAGCACTATATAAACCCCCCCTTAGCCTTGAGCGGGGGAGGATAAGGGGAACGCTGTCATCGCCTGACCACCTCTGCTACCGTGCTGTGGAGAGAGGAGGAGGGACTGCTGCGCCGCCGCCGTGAGAAACGCTGCCCCCACAGTGCCTGCCTGCTACTGCCACCATTTTCCCCCTGCCGTCATCCTAATCACCCCCCGTCGTCAATCCTTCCCTCTTCCCAATCATTAGCTCTTTTCAAAAAAATCAAAAGCTTCTTTAAGAAGCTTCTAAAGGGATAAGGCCCAAAGGCCTTGTTCCTATGTGTCCTTCCCTGATTTTAAAACCGGGTTCATTAAGCTCCTATTCCTATGCGAGGAGAAGGTATGGACCTCTAGGCAGTCTCAGAGAGAGAGAGAGTAAAGGCTAGAGGGAATCCGCGGAGTCCATTATCACGTCTACGATGGCTCCCAAGAAAATGCAAGGCGCACCTGCGGGAGGTTCCTCCCCGAACTTACACGTGGACATCATTGCGGATCTACAAGCCCAGGTTCCACGAATTTATTTCCACATAAAGAAATGCTTTAAGCACTTATGCATGTTTCTAATTCACCTAGCATAGGGAGAATGCATTTTTACGTTTATTTTTTTTCATGTGGTAGTGATAAAAGTACATTTGATAAATTATCTCTTTGAACGATAGACAAGGATTGGTGCATATCATGCAATTGGATCGTTTGCATCTCCAAAGTTTTAAATGTAAATCACTTACTTGCCCTATGAACTTAGTTGCAAATTGCCTTGTCGTGCATTTTCAAAGTGGAAGTCTAAAACTCATATTGCTTAGGGTTAAAGAGGAAATTGTTAAGTGCATTGGCCATGAAGGAAAAGAGTATCTTGCATTTAGTCAATAACTTCCTTCGTTATGGCTCACATGAGGAAATTGTTAAGTTTCGTTGCACGGCATGAAAATGATACTATGGACATTACACGTTGCATGCAAAGATGTTTGTCGAATGGATTGAAGATTGCATGTCACATGAACTTCATTAACGATGTTGTATCTAAGGGTCGCATGTTACATATTCTTCCTACGTAAATTTCATTTCATCAAATTGCATTTGTAAAAGATTGCATGGCTTATCAAAGCATGGAATTCTAAAGCTTAGACAAAAGGGTTGTAGGCTTGATTCTTTGATGAAAAACCTAGTAGGTCCTATGTAAGTTACTCTCCAAATTATCATGCGTAATGACTCTAGCAAGAAAAGTTAGGGGTATTGCAAACCTTTTGGTGCATAGAAGTAATGATTCGCATGTTTACATGTATTGTGACATCTTGCAAACTAGCTTAGCATCTCTAGGAAAGAATCCTCCTTGTCACAAGACAAGTAGGTCAATTTACCATAAATCACTTGTGATATTATAACTGTTAGGGTTTCGTATAGGCATAACTAGTTGACACGATAAACACCTCAAGTACTAGTTAGGTCTTGGCACGTCAGAATTGTAGCCAAGTATCGTACTTGGATGCCAAGTCGATGCCCTCAAACCCAAAGGTCCTACCCACATTCACGGAATGTTTGGGTCAATTGGACGCTCATGCAAACAACGATCTAGGGTTTCTACCCTAAGGATCGTTTGACCTAATGCCAAAATTCGGATTGAGTTTGGAAACCCTACGATCGAATGTTGTCGGCCTAGTACAATTAGGGTTGGGTTGGGTAAGAAGACACCCTAAACCCTGCTTCTTGTCTAAACAAAATTCCTTGACCGGGAAGCAACATTCAATGGCTGAAATGATCCCATGGGATAGATGCGATAATTGTGCAACAAGTTGCAATGTCGCATGGCCTTGTGGTTTAATCACAAGAGAGATTTGCCATTCCTTGGAATGAGGTTGGTAGGTTCTAGCGCAAGTCTAACTTGCAAGAGGATGAGTAGTCATCCTGCTACATCACCTTTCTTGGGCTGATTTGCCAACTTAAGGGAAGTTAGGTATTTGCTTGGAAGGAAAGGATCAATCAAGTTAGAGCAACATGGTCACCAGGATTTACTGTTAATTTATGAAACCTAAGGTGTCGGTTAAATTGGGTTAACAGGGTATGGCCCTAACCCAAGGACAAAAGGGTGAACAAACAAACCCTTGGGGATCTTGCCAAGTCGCAATTGATCCCAGATCAAATGTTGGATGCATTCGGAGAGAAGGATTCAGTCCTTAGCAGTTGGCCAAATAAAAGACCACTGGATTGATTGTGCTTGAACAGTTTAGGAGCACTGTTTGCATTGTTTGCCCAAGGAACTAAAATATGGAATGTTAATTAACACTTTAAGTTGAAGGCCTAAAGGGAGAGACAGCATCAATTAGCCCCGACTGTCTGCCTGACCCTAACCAAGGGGGTTGTTAGCCGCACGGGGAACATGGACCGAACCTGCCATGAGAGGTCTCTCCGTTGTGCGCTACTTGGAGTAGGAGGACGCTTGGGTGCTAGGAGGGGCTCTGGCTGTAAATCCCTTGCCTTCCGGGCCCTACACAAGAGGCCAACGTTACTCGGGATTGGATCTCGAGGCCCACATACTAGTTTACGAGAGAAATCTTGGGTTAGTAATCCCTGTGGATTGCTGGATAGCCTTCGGTCCGATTATGGATTGCCTTTGAGAGGATTATGTATTGCCTACGGGCTGGATTATATGGATGTATTCCAAAGATAAATAAGATAACCTGTTGAAAAAGAACTTGTTTGACATTGTTTTCCTATGTCAAGTGCTAAGATTACATGAAGGAACCAATGTCTAACTGGCTAATTAAGGAAGCTGTTTTATGCGTGTCCAACTAAATGTGGTAGGTAATTAGACAACTAAAGCAACCCTGAGGAAAGTGCAGTGGATGTGGCCATGGGTCCATCCTACGGATAGGTAGTCCCGGTTGGTCGGGAACTTTTCTCAAATGGAATCGACAACAGGGAACTTTGCAAGTTAAGAGAATGTACAGCAGGCAACGCTGACCTAGAGTTCAAGTTATTAGAATCCTGATTAATGCTATTTTAGGGGAACGGAATAGGACTATGCCTTATGGGCTAAGAGGTCAATTTTTGCATCCCTCTTGTTTCCCATTCTCCTTGAACCAAGTGCGGCATGGATCCGCTTTGAGCCTGGCGTTTCTGTGTAAAGTAGTTCACCTGGGGTTCGACACTAGTTGCTGTTCTAGGAGTTTGACCATTAGGAAAACCCTGATTTAGGTCGGTCCTAAGTGGGAACTGCCAGAATACTTCTGCTACATGGCAGACTCAGGAAGACCTAGATCGCAAACCCCGTAACATTCCATGGGAGTGCCGGGTGGAGCTTTCTAGAGTCTCTTCCCAATGGGCTGCTAAGACGTGTCCTGAAAGGGAACAAGTGGACACGTTACATTGGGCGTGAAGAAGCTTCCTCTGGTAGTCCTTTCCATTTGATTAGGTATTCATGGATAGAACGGCCAATTCCTCAACCTTCTTAAGGATTGTGTAGGGCCCATAGTAACGGTGTGCCAACTTGTTGCAAGAACAGTCCTTAAGTGTAGCATAACGGGACTTGGGGACCTTAAGGAGTACCAATTCACCCTCTTGAAAGTCAAGGGGTCTTCTTTTTGCATGAGCATGGAGCTTCATTGTGCTCTTGAGCCCTTTTGAGATTTGCCTTGCATTGTTGAAGTAAAGCTTGCATGCGGTCCAAGTCTTCTTTTCCAAGGGGGTTGAGCTTTTCATTGAAGATCACGGTGGGGAGGGGCACCCGATAACCATTCAATGCTTCGAAGGGGGAGACTCCAATGCTCGAATGAGTGGAGTTGTTGTAAGAAAATTTAGCCAAGTGCAGCCATATATCCCAAGAATTCTGCACATCATGACAAAAATGTCGTAAATAAGTCTCAAGCCACTTGTTGACTCGCTTGGTCTGCCCATCGGTTTGGGGATGATAGACTGTAGACGAAGCCAATTTGGTCCCATGGAGCTGAAAATTGTCTACCAAAACTGACTCATAAATTTGGTGTCCCGATCATGTACTATGACGTGGTGTAAGCCATGCAACTTAAATACATGCTCCATAAACTGAGTGGCAACTTGAGATGCTGTAAACTGAGATTTTGTAGGGATGAAATGGGCTACTTTAGTGAGCCGGTCAACTACCACATAGATGCTATCCCAACCCTTCTTGGTTATAGGTAAACCGATGATGAAATCCATGGTAATGTGGGTCCATTTTCCTTCAGGGATAGGCAAGGGTTGCAACAATCCACCTGGTTTAACAGTGCTATCTTTATTTTGTTGACAAGGTACACATCTAGACATGAAGTCTTTAGCATCTCACCATAGGCCTTTCCAATGATGGAAGCTTTTTGAAATGTGGTCATATGTTTTGAAGACCCCTAAGTGGCCATCAATCGGTGAAGAATGAATCTCTTTAAGGATCCTTTGGGTAAAAGGAGAGGCATGGGGAATTACGATACAGCCATGGATCCAAATGAGGCCATTGTGGAGCTGATTTTGAGAGTTGTCATCCATAACACCTTGCTGTAATTTCTGAAAAAGAGGGCGGATTTCAGCATCAAGCAAGTAGGGCTCTTGAAGCTCTTTGATCCAATCATGGTGGAGTTCAGTGATAGATGAAACCTTGCATGCCCACATGCAAGAGAGTGCATGCCCACATGTGAGAGAGTGCATCAGCCACTACATTGTCCTTGCCACGGGTGTGGGTAATCTCAAAGTCATAGTTTTGTAGGGTAGTTACCCATCTACATTGTTTGGGTGTGAGGTTGGGCTGAGTCAAGAAGTATTTGAGTACACGATGGTCACTTTTCACTTTAAATTTACTGCCATACAAGTAGTGTAATGTGTCCACCTGTTCACTTGTAGGACACATCTTAGCAGCCCATCGAGAAGAGAGTCCAGATAGCACCGCCCGGCACTCCCACGGAATGTCATGGGGTTTGCGATCTAGGTCCTCCCGATTTTGCCACGTAGCGAAAGCATTCCATCCGTTCCCACTTAGGACCGACCTGAATTAGGGTTTTCCTAGTGGTCAAATTCCTAGAACGGTAGCTAGCGTCGAACCCCAGGTGACCTACTTTATGCAAAAACATTAGGGTCGAAGCGGATTCATGCTGCACTTGGTTCAAGGAGAATGGAAAACGAGAGGGATGCAAAGCTTGACCTCTCTGCCCGTAAGGCATAGCCCCATTCGATTCCCCTAAAAAAGCATAAATCGGGACTCTAGTACTCTAGATTCTAGGTCATTGTCCCTTGCTGTCAATTTCCTTCGAGAAAAGTTCCCGACCAATTGGGACCACCCTTCCGTAGGACGGACCCATGGTCACATCCACCACACTTTCTCAGGGTTGCATTAGTTATCTAATTACCTACCACATTTAGTTTGACATGCAAAAACAGCTTCCTTAATTAGCCAATTATTCACCGGTTCCTCCATGTAATTTAAGCACTGATGGGACCTCAAATGGGCCGGCACTGGCTATGGCACTAGCCAAACCTCATGCTCATAACAGACAAACACACCCCCTCACGGCCTCGTGGGCCAAGAGCATCTATCTGCTACGAAAGGATGAATTGTCCTAAAGCCTAATCTATGTGTTTATAGTTTTGCAGTCCAACGTTTCCCTTTCTATAAACTCCACAGAGGGAGAACCCATACATACTGGCAATAAATGCCACGATAATCACATACATGGGAGGCAACCTCTCCGTGGAATCACCGCGGCCCCACTGCAGCTCTCCTTCGCAGGGATTAGCCCCTTGATGCGCTGCTCAACATATAGAACAAACGAAAAAACTCCACTCTTTCATTTTGAAAGTATTCCAGGAGATACCATGTGTCCTTACCAAATAATTCAGTAATATTCCCACCCGTGAATATTGACTTCCCGCACACTGCGTAAACCTTGTGCAAAGGTTATCTCACATATTGAAATTGCCGGCAATGTAACCTGTGACCTGCACGCGAGAAATCGGGACCTCCGCATTGGCAAAGCAAACCCGAGAGTTCAAACCCGCAAGTCACACGTAAACACCCTCTTGGGAGGGGCAAATTGAATATTATCAAGGCAAATTTTTTTATTTTATCCCTTTTTTCCCAGCCGATGCACGGCTGGAGAAAAGGGAGTGTGGGGGGATGGGACTTGATGGAGTCGTGGACTGCATGGGGAGGGGGGAACCCATGCAGGGGGGGGCCACGTGGTGGAGCTCTTCTCCCCCCCCATGCCTATATATACACCCTGTATGCTGCGTGGAGGGGAGGGGACGAAGGCTGCTGCTACCACCGTAGGCCAGAGGCTGCGTAGAGAGAGGAGAGGGGAGTCGCTGTCCTACTGGGGAGCCGCCGGGAGGACGCCGCCGCCTTGCTGGAGACCACCAGGTAGCCGCCCATCCTCGCCATCTCCATCGAGTACTCTCCCTTGTCCTCGACGCCTTCCCAATCATTGGGTTTCATCCGCCCCCCCCTGACGTCGTGCTGATCTCCAGAAGCTTCTTAGAAGCTTCTTTAAGAAGCTTCTAAGGTTAAGGCCATAAGCCTTGGTCCTACGCGGGCTTTTCGGTTTTAAAACCGGGCCTTCCATAAGCCTTGAAAACCGCAAGCCGGTACTCTCAAGGATCCGCGCTTTGGAAGGAATCTCCGGCGTACGAGGGAAAAGGGGAAAAGATCTTGAAGCGGCTCGCAACGGTTGGAGAAGACTCATCGATCGCGTAAGGGTAAAGGCAAACCGGAAGTCCGTAAGCACGCTATCGATGGCTCCCAAGAAGTCGCAAGGCGCGCCTGCGGGAGGTTCTTCTCCTAGCATTCAAGTAGACATATCCCCGAGCCCACAAACCCAGGTTTTTTTTCTATTGTGATTTCATACTAAAGTAATGCACTAAGCATGACGATTCCACGGATTAAGAAGCACCCGTGCATGTTCAAATTCACCTAGCCTAGTTAAATGCAATTGGGAAAAAAATTTGGTATTTTCAATATAAACGCTATTTGTCCATCCATCTTACGACCTTAATAGTAAATTGTTTTGTCGTGCATTTTTAAAAGAAAGCCACATATTGCCTAGGGTTAAAAAGGAAATTGTTAAGTGCATTGGTCATGAAGGAAAGGAGTATTTTTGCAATAACTCCCTTCGTTAAGATTCGCATCAGGAAAGTGTTAATTTCTGTTGCACGGCATGAAAAAGAACCCCGATCTTATATAAGTTGCATGGGAAATGATGCTTGCAAATAGATTAAATCGACACTTGCCTTAGTATTGCATGAACTTCATTCACGATGTTGTTGTATCTAAGGGTCGCACTTATACTTTCGCAAATTTCATTTCATCATGTAGTATTTAGGAATGATTGCATGGCTTATAAAAACATGAAATGCAAATACTTAGACACAAGGTTGTAGGTGTTATCCCTTGATTTAAATCCTAGTAAGCCCTATGTAGGTTATTCTTCAAATTATCTTGCCTTTTGACTTTAACAAAAAAGGGATAGGGCTATTGCGGATCTTATGGTGCGTGGAAGTAATGAATTACATGTTTACATGTATTGTAACATTTTGCAACTATTTTTCTACTTTAGACTAAGTATATCATCTCTAGGAAAGAATTGTCCTTGTCAAAGACAAGTAGGTCAATTTACCCAAGTCATTTGTGGTATCATGACTGCTAGGGTTTCGTATAGGCGTAGCTAGCCGATTCAATAAAAACCTCAAGTACTAGTTAGGGCTTGGCACGTTAGAGATGTAGCCAAGTAACGTACTTGGACACCAAGTCGAAGTCCTCAAACCCAAAGGTCCTACCCACCTTCCCGGAAAATTGAGCCAATGGGACGCGCACGCAAATAATGATCTAGGGTTTCTACCCTAAGGATCATTCGACCTAGTGCTAGAACTTGGATTGAGTTGGAATCCCTAGGACCGAACGTTGTCGGTCTAGTGCAATTAGGATTGGGGTGAGTGAGAAGACACCCTAAACCCTACTTCGAGTCTAATCATAATTCTTGACCAGAAAACACCATTCAATAGGTGAAATGATCTCTTGGAATGGAGGCGACACTTGTGCAACAAGTTGCAACGTCGCATAGCCTTGTGGTTTGATCACAAGAAAGTTTTGCCATTCCTTGGAATGAGGTTGGCAGGTTCTTGCGCAAGTTTAACTTGCAAGGGGATGGGTAGTCATCCTGTTACTTCGCCCTCATTAGGGGAAATTTGCCAAGTTAAGGGAAGTTAGGTATTTGCTTGGACGCAAATGATTAATCAATAAATTAAAGCGACATGGCCGCCGGGATTTACTATTAATAAAACCTAAGGTATTGGTTAAGTTGGGTCAACAGGGTATGACCCTAACCCAAGGCAATAGGAATCTTGCCTAGTTGCAATTGATTCCGGATCGAATGCTGGATGCATTCGGAGAGAAGGATTCACTCCTTAACAGTTTGCCAAATAAACAACCACTGGAATTGATTGTGCTTGTAACAGTTTAGAAAGCACTGTTTGCATTGTTTGCTCAAGGAACTAAAGGATGAAAAGATATATAAATGCTTCAGGTTGAAGGCCTGAAGGGAGAGGCAGCTTCAGTTACCCCCGACTGCCTGCCTGACCCTAACCAAGGGGGTTGTTGACCGTGCCGGGAACGTGGACCGAACCCGCCGCGAGAGGTCTTTCCGTTGAGCTCTACTTGGTGCAAGAGGACGCTTGGGTGCCAGGGGGGCTCTGGCCGTAAATCCCTCGCCTTCCGGGTCCTGCACAAGAGGCTAACGTGACTCGGGAATTGGATCTCGAGGCCCGCATACTAGTCTACGGGCAGAAGCTTGGAATAGTGATCCCTAGCGGATTACTGGATGAGCCTTCGGGCGGATTATGGACAAGCCTACGGGCGGAACTCATTGTATTTCAAAGATAAAATGATGAAATGATAATAAAGAATTTGTCTGATATTGTTTTTCTATGTCACGTGATAAGATTACGTGAAGGAACCAGTGCTGAACAGGATTAATTAAAGAAGCTGATTGCTATGTGTCAAATTAAATGTGTTAGATAATTACATAACTAAAACAAACTGAGGAAAGTGCGGAGGATGGGCCATGGGTCCGTCCTACGGTTGGGTGGTCCCGGTTAGCCAGGAACTTTTCTCAAAAATCTCAAAGAACAGCGGGATGATCATCATTATCAAAGCGAATAATGAGAGCGATAACCTAGAGTTACGTCTTACCCGATTTACGCTATTTTAGGGGAACGGAATGGGACTATGCCTTATGGCAGAGAGGTTGAGCCTTGCATCCCTCTCGTTTCCCATTCTCCTTGAACCAAGTGCAGCGTGAACCCGCTTCGGACCTGGCGTTTCTGCGTAAAGTAGTTCGCCTGGGTCTGACGCTAGTTGTTGTTAGCTAGTGACCAAACAGGAAAACTCTAATTCCGGTCAATCCTAAGTGGGAACGGCCAGGATACTTCCGCTACGTGGCAGACGCGGGAAGACCTAGACTGCAAAACCCGTAACATTCCATGGGAGTGCCGGGGGGAGTTTTCTAGACATCCTTTCCGATGGACTGCCAAGACGTGTCCTAGATGATTCTAGGGGACACGTTACAGTTGGTATCAGAGCCGACCAACAACGGAATTGTTTTCGTGAGATCTCAATAAAATGAAGTAAAGAAATTGTTGCTGTCCAAACATTTCCTCATCTACAATACTGTCTTGCAGAACTATGAAGCATGGAACAAGTTTTTGGTGTTCCGGATCATGTTTATGACTGCAATGCATTCTCTGCATTATAGGCAGAGAGTTGAAATGATGAACATCCTGGAACAGATTTATAATCCATCACCTTTATATATAGAACGAAGATGGACTGGGTCTTCAGGAATCTACTACATAGCTGCCCACCGGTTCGCTTATCTACAAACCAACCTAAAGAGGATCAAGTGGTTGGAAGATTTGAAAGTCGTGAAGCTGTTCATTTTTGTGGAAGCTCACGTAAATTCGACTTTGCATATTCAAGGTCGGAGGGTTGAATTGAACTCATATGTATATGAGGAAGTAACCCGTGTAATCCCAGCCGACAGGATTAAGGTGTTGGGCCGCCATGGGAAGTATGGATTCCAGCGGAAAGGATATCCTGAACTTCCGATGAATTATCGATTCCTAAAGATCCATGACCCAAAACCCTACTATTACACAGTTCCTGTAGACAAATCCAATACAACGTTGTTCTCCCCAAACTAAATGTAATGATTGGATTATCATCACACGAGATGTTGTATAAGGCTACGCCCATGTAAATATAAATAAGGACTTCTTTTATCAATATCCGATTGTGCATCAGGGTTGTTACGAAAAGTTAAGTAGCTTCATGATTTACGAGATAGCTGAACTAAAGATAAGCTAATGTCAACTATCATACAATAACATTAAGAAAACTTTTACCCAGGCACAACCCCAGGTACAGGTTCCAAATTCGCCCCCTACATCAAGTACTGCTGTGATCCAGGAGAAGAAGTTCCTCCTCAAGCAGATAAAGCCACCCGAGTTTGACGGGAAAGGCAGATTCGTCCAGTCTGATGCTGAAATTTGGATTGAATCTATGGAGGATTACTTTGAAGCAGCTGGTACTGCTCCTACCAATCAGGCCATGCTCGCCAAATTAAAACTCACCGGTGAAGCTAGATTATGGTGGAAACAATGGTGCAGGGATCAAGGGACTTCAGAGGGGTCCGTTACCTGGGAGAAGTTAAAGCAAGCCGTGCAGGGGAGATATTTGCCACCTGCATATCGTACACAGAAAATGAATGAGTTCTATGAGCTAAAACAGTTAGGACTCACCCTTGACGCATACTACTCTAAATTTGTCTCACTCTTAAAGTATGCGCCACAAATGGACACGACGCAGCAGGTGTCCAAATTTTGCGCGGGCTTAAATCCACCTGTAAATACTCGTCTCGAATCTATGCGACCATCAGATCTTCAGGATGCACTCATTCGAGCGGCACCTATAATTCACGAAGTGCAAGCTAGACCAAGGGGTATTAAGAATTGGTCTTATAGCGACCCGAACAGAGGAGCATTCAGACCCCAAGTAAAGAGAGTTCAAGGTCTCAATCAGGGTCAAAGGAAGAAAGCAAGGACAAATAACGTCAACAACTTTGTTCCTACTCACAGTAATGGCCGAAACCTCCGATGTTTCCACTGCAACGAACTCGGTCACTTCAAAAGGCAATGTCCCAAGCTCAGCGAGGGATACCGTCAAGGTGCAGGCCGCGGTCAAGGAGCCGCCACCCGTGGAAGAGGGAGAACTGCCTGCATTACCAATAGGCAAAGATGTGAAGCAGAAGAAGAGGAAGATCCGACTATGGAAGCGGAATTCGAAAGAGCGACAGTCCATGCCGCTTTACACAAGAAGGGGCCGAATCGCCAGTTCTCGGTGATTCAAACACCGTCGGACTATCAAGGTAAAGGTTTCAAAACCTTGATTGATTGTGGCAGTACACATTCCTTTATCTCACCAGCGTGTGCTAAAAGATTAGGAATAGCCACAGTAGAAGCTCCTACCCTACTTGTGGAATTGGCAAACGGTCGTGAGGTAACTTGTACCAGGCAAACTGCTAAGGAAGAGTTCTCTCTGGGAGGAAAGAAAACCTCAGTCAAATTCAAAGTCATGAATTTAGGTATCCATGAGTGTCTACTCGGGATGGATTGGCTTAAGCCTAATGACGCTCACATCCACTGTGGAAAGGGTCAAGTTTCCTTTCGAAACTCTGAAAGAGAGTTTGTTACAACTCAAGGTGAGGCAGGAGTGCCAAGAATCCAGTTAGCCAAAGTATCGCGGATCATAAAAGGGGTTAGAAAAGGATTACCTGTTTACCTGATCAAACTCAACAAATTAGATCAAAGGCAAGAGTCTCATGAGGGACCCTCTTGGCTAAAGGAATACGCTGACGTATTCCCTGAGGAATTAACTGAAATTCCACCTCCAAGAGAAGTTGATCATGAAATAAGGCTAATGCCTGGAGCTGCGCCAATTGCAAAGAGACCTTATAGAATGTCCATACCAGAAGCTATTGAGTTGAAGGAACAACTCAAGCAACTGTTAGATCAGGGTTACATCCGGCCAAGCAACTCACCATGGGGAGCTCCAGTACTATTCCAGAAAAAGAAAGATGGGACACTTCGACTATGTATTGATTACCGTGGGTTGAATCAATCAACAGTCAAGAACAAGTATCCTATTCCTAGAATAGATGAGCTTCTTGATCGCCTTCAAGGTGCAAAGATCTTCTCCAAAATTGATCTCAGGTCAGGTTACTATCAAATAAGGATCAAGGATGAAGATATTCCAAAAACGGCCTTCAATACAAGATATGGGCACTTTGAGTTCTTGGTTATGTCATTCGGGCTTACAAATGCACCTGCCACCTTCAATAGATTAATGCAGGATATTTTTAGACCATATCTTGATGATTTCGTGCTTGTCTTCTTCGATGACACTTTAGTTTATTCTAAACAGGAAGAAGATCATGAACCTCAACTTCGGATTGTCCTTGAGACAATGAGGTCTCATAAGCTGTATGCAAAAATGAAGAAGTGTGCATTCTTCAAACGTCAGATTGAATATCTAGGATTCATAGTATCATCAGAAGGAATATCAGTAGACCCAGCCAAAGTCAGTGATGTGCTTGAATGGCCAATACCAGTATCCGTCAAAGAAATACGTAGTTTTCTTGGCTTGACAGGATGGTATAGGGTCTTTATCAGAAACTATGCTTTGATTGCAGCACCTCTTACTGACTTACTAAAGAAGCAGACTTCTATTACATGGTCAACTCCCGAACAAAATAGCTTCGACCAATTGAAGCAATGTTTGGTATCAGCACCTATTCTAAAACTTCCTGACCTCAATAAGGAGTTCGAGGTAGTAACTGATGCCAGCATTCTTGCCTTGGGGTGTGTACTTATGCAGGAAGGTCATCCAATAGCATATTCTTCAAGGAAATTGAAGAGTCATGAAAAGAATTATGCCACGCATGATCTGGAATTATTAGCTGTCATCCATGCTCTAAAGCTTTGGAGACACTACCTGTTGGGTAACAAGTTTACTCTAGTAACCGATCATAAGAGTCTCAAATGGATTTTTACCCAGAACGAGCTCAACATGAGGCAACGTCGATGGATTGAAGTATTGGAGGAGTATGATTTTGAAATCAAGTATCGACCAGGGAAAGAGAATGTAGTTGCCGATGCACTCAGTCGCAAGGCATTCCTAAATTCCCTAATCTTGCAGAATCCATCAACGGCCAGATCTCTGGCTACAAAGGTATCTATGCCAAGCAACCCTATACTCGAACTAGCTAGAGAGGAAGCATGCCATGATTTGGCCTACCAAACCATGATAAAAGAAATATCTACCAAGGAGCAGAATCTGAAGTCACAAGCTAAGTATCGGGAATTTTCCATTGATAATGGACTTGTCTACTACAGAACAAGGCTATGTATACCAACAAGCCAGTCACTTAAGCAGAAGATATTATGGGAAGCTCATGATTCCCCTTTCGCAGGACATCCTGGCTATGCAAAAACTCTTAATGCAGTTAGGAAGAGCTACCATTGGGAGAGGCTCAAAGGTGACGTTCTCAAATATGTCACTGAATGTTTGTCTTGCCAACGTATCAAGGCTGAACATGTCATGATGCCAGGGAAATTGCAACCACTTGACATTCCCCAAATGAAATGGGAATTCATCAGTATGGATTTTGTGGTGGGCTTACCCCAAGTCCAAGGGGGATATAACTCCATTATGGTTGTAGTTGACATGCTTACTAAGGTTGCACACCTGATTCCAGTAAAGACAAACTATAAAGCCTCCGACATTGCAAGAGTGTTTATCAAGGAGATATTCAAGCTACATGGGTTACCTAGAAGGATCATTAGCGATCGAGATTCTCTTTTCACTTCACACTTCTGGAGAGCTATCTTTGAAGCTATTGGAACTCAACTCTGTTTTAGCACTGCCTACCATCCCCAAACAGATGGACAAACAGAGCGAGTAAATCAAATCATTGAGGATATGCTTAGGGCATACTGCTGTCGGGAGCCGAAGAGGTGGATTCAGTACTTGCCGTTAGTAGAATTTGCCTACAATGCTTCTTACCAGCAGAGCATCCAAATGACCCCTTTCCAGGCATTGTATGGTCATGATTGTCGAAGTCCCCTAAACTTTTCTGATCCAACCCTAAGAGTTGAAGCTTCAAAACAAATGTTGGAAGACATGGAGGACCAAATAAGGTCAATAAGACAAGACATACAAGCAGCCAAAGATAGACAAAAGGCATATGCGGATTTGAAACGCCAAGAGAGGGTCTTCGGAGAAGGAGACATGGTCTTCATTCGTGTACGCCCTAAAAGGAGTTCTCTATCTCTAGGAGAATGCAAGAAGCTAAGTCCAAGGTATTGTGGGCCGTATAAAATCCTCAAATGCCTGGGATCCAATGCTTATAAATTGCAACTTCCTGATAACCTAAAAGTTCACAATGTATTCCATATTAGTCTCTTTAAAAAATATGTACCCAACCCTAATCATGTACTTGATGACCAACAAATTGTAATGCCTAGCCAAGGAGTCCTTGAACTAAGACCGGAAAATATTTTAGATGTCAGGGAGAGACAGTTAAGATCTAGAACCTTGAAAGAATGCCTCGTCCAGTGGAAAGATTATCCTGAAGAGGATGCTACCTGGATGGATGAAAGCTCTCTCAATCTTCAATATCCCCAGTTTATCTCGAGATGAGAACATCTCGATTCTTCTAAGGGGGAGAGAATGTAATATTCCCACCCGTGAATATTGACTTCCCGCACACTGCGTAAACATTGTGCAAAGGTTATCTCACATATTGAAATTGCCGGCAATGTAACCTGTGACCTGCACGCGAGAAATCGGGACCTCCGCATTGGCAAAGCAAACCCGAGAGTTCAAACCCGCAAGTCACACGTAAACACCCTCTTGGGAGGGGCAAATTGAATATTATCAAGGCAAATTTTTTTATTTTATCCCTTTTTTCCCAGCCGATGCACGGCTGGAGAAAAGGGAGTGTGGGGGGATGGGACTTGATGGAGTCGTGGACTGCATGGGGAGGGGGGAACCCATGCAGGGGGGGGCCACATGGTGGAGCTCTTCTCCCCCCCCCCCATGCCTATATATACACCCTCTATGCTGCGTGGAGGGGAGGGGACGAAGGCTGCTGCTACCACCGTAGGCCAGAGGCTGCGTAGAGAGAGGAGGGGGGAGTCGCTGTCCTGCTGGGGAGCCGCCGGGAGGACGCCGCCGCCTTGCTGGAGACCACCAGGCCGCTGCCCATCCTCGCCATCGCCATCGAGTACTCTCCCTTGTCCTCGACGCCTTCCCAATCATTGGGTTTCATCCGCCCCCCCTGACGTCGTGCTGATCTCCAGAAGCTTCTTTAAGAAGCTTCTAAGGTTAAGGCCATAAGCCTTGGTCCTACGCGGGCTTTTCGATTTTAAAACCGGGCCTTCCATAAGCCTTGAAAACCGCAAGCCGGTACTCTCAAGGATCCGCGCTTTGGAAGGAATCTCCGGCGTACGAGGGAAAAGGGGAAAAGATCTTGAAGCGGCTCGCAACGGTTGGAGAAGACTCATCGATCGCCTAAGGGTAAAGGCAAACCGGAAGTCCGTAAGCACGCTATCGATGGCTCCCAAGAAGTCGCAAGGCGCGCCTGCGGGAGGTTCTTCTCCTAGCATTCAAGTAGACATATCCCCGAGCCCACAAACCCAGGTTTTTTTTCTATTGTGATTTCATACTAAAGTAATGCATTAAGCATGACGATTCCACGGATTAAGAAGCACCCGTGCATGTTCAAATTCACCTAGCCTAGTTAAATGCAATTGGGAAAAAAAATTGGTATTTTCAATATAAACGCTATTTGTCCATCCATCTTACGACCTTAATAGTAAATTGTTTTGTCGTGCATTTTTAAAAGAAAGCCACATATTGCCTAGGGTTAAAAAGGAAATTGTTAAGTGCATTGGTCATGAAGGAAAGGAGTATTTTTGCAATAACTCCCTTCGTTAAGATTCGCATGAGGAAAGTGTTAATTTCTGTTGCACGGCATGAAAAAGAACCCCGATCTTATATAAGTTGCATGGGAAATGATGCTTGCAAATAGATTAAATCGGCACTTGCCTTAGTATTGCATGAACTTCATTCACGATGTTGTTGTATCTAAGGGTCGCACTTATACTTTCGCAAATTTCATTTCATCATGTAGTATTTAGGAATGATTGCATGGCTTATAAAAACATGAAATGCAAATACTTAGACACAAGGTTGTAGGTGTTATCCCTTGATTTAAATCCTAGTAAGCCCTATGTAGGTTATTCTTCAAATTATCTTGCCTTTTGACTTTAACAAAAAAGGGATAGGGCTATTGCGGATCTTATGGTGCGTGGAAGTAATGAATTACATGTTTACATGTATTGTAACATTTTGCAACTATTTTTCTACTTTAGACCAAGTATATCATCTCTAGGAAAGAATTGTCCTTGTCAAAGACAAGTAGGTCAATTTACCCAAGTCATTTGTGGTATCATGATTGCTAGGGTTTCGTATAGGCGTAGCTAGCCGATTCAATAAAAACCTCAAGTGCTAGTTAGGGCTTGGCACGTTAGAGATGTAGCCAAGTAACGTACTTGGACACCAAGTCGAAGTCCTCAAACCCAAAGGTCCTACCCACCTTCCCGGAAAATTGAGCCAATGGGACGCGCACGCAAATAATGATCTAGGGTTTCTACCCTAAGGATCATTCGACCTAGTGCTAGAACTTGGATTGAGTTGGAATCCCTAGGACCGAACGTTGTCGGTCTAGTGCAATTAGGATTGGGGTGAGTGAGAAGACACCCTAAACCCTACTTCGAGTCTAATCATAATTCTTGACCAGAAAACACCATTCAATAGGTGAAATGATCTCTTGGAATGGAGGCGACACTTGTGCAACAAGTTGCAACGTCGCATAGCCTTGTGGTTTGATCACAAGAAAGTTTTGCCATTCCTTGGATTGAGGTTGGCAGGTTCTTGCGCAAGTTTAACTTGCAAGGGGATGGGTAGTCATCCTGTTACTTCGCCCTCATTAGGGGAAATTTGCCAAGTTAAGGGAAGTTAGGTATTTGCTTGGACGCAAATGATTAATCAATAAATTAAAGCGACATGGCCGCCGGGATTTACTATTAATAAAACCTAAGGTATTGGTTAAGTTGGGTTAACAGGGTATGACCCTAACCCAAGGACAATAGGAATCTTGCCTCGTTGCAATTGATTCCGGATCGAATGCTGGATGCATTCGGAGAGAAGGATTCACTCCTTAACAGTTTGCCAAATAAACAACCACTGGAATTGATTGTGCATGTAACAGTTTAGAAAGCACTGTTTGCATTGTTTGCTCAAGGAACTAAAGGATGAAAAGATATATAAATGCTTCAGGTTGAAGGCCTGAAGGGAGAGGCAGCTTCAGTTACCCCCGACTGCCTGCCTGACCCTAACCAAGGGGGTTGTTGACCGTGCCGGGAACGTGGACCGAACCCGCCGCGAGAGGTCTTTCCGTTGAGCTCTACTTGGTGCAGGAGGACGCTTGGGTGCCAGGGGGGGCTCTGGCCGTAAATCCCTCGCCTTCCGGGTCCTGCACAAGAGGCTAACGTGACTCGGGAATTGGATCTCGAGGCCCGCATACTAGTCTACGGGCAGAAGCTTGGAATAGTGATCCCTAGCGGATTACTGGATGAGCCTTCGGGCGGATTATGGACAAGCCTACGGGCGGAACTCATTGTATTTCAAAGATAAAATGATGAAATGATAATAAAGAATTTGTCTGATATTGTTTTTCTATGTCACGTGATAAGATTACGTGAAGGAACCAGTGCTGAACAGGATTAATTAAAGAAGCTGATTGCTATATGTCAAATTAAATGTGTTAGATAATTACATAACTAAAACAAACTGAGGAAAGTGCGGAGGATGGGCCATGGGTCCGTCCTACGGTTGGGTGGTCCCGGTTAGCCGGGAACTTTTCTCAAAAATCTCGAAGAACAGCGGGATGATCATCATTATCAAAGCGAATAATGAGAGCGATAACCTAGAGTTACGTCTTACCCGATTTACGCTGTTTTAGGGGAACGGAATGGGACTATGCCTTATGGCAGAGAGGTTGAGCCTTGCATCCCTCTCGTTTCCCATTCTCCTTGAACCAAGTGCAGCGTGAACCCGCTTCGGACCTGGCGTTTCTGCGTAAAGTAGTTCGCCTGGGTCTGACGCTAGTTGTTGTTAGCTAGTGACCAAACAGGAAAACTCTAATTCCGGTCAATCCTAAGTGGGAACGGCCAGGATACTTCCGCTACGTGGCAGACACGGGAAGACCTAGACTGCAAAACCCGTAACATTCCATGGGAGTGCCGGGGGGAGTTTTCTAGACATCCTTTCCGATGGACTGCCAAGACGTGTCCTAGATGATTCTAGGGGACACGTTACAAATTCCCCCAGAAACGAATGTCTATCCTACGGCTTAGGTTGTCTCTCCACACTTAAGCGTGGGTCATCGTCATCGAAAACAGGTGCTATGCATCCAGTTCTTTGTATTCTGGTACCATGGTTGACATGCACATGCAAAAGTGGATGATCCTAAAGTGCTCAAACATAATTTTCAATCAGAAACGTCTTGTGCACAACCAGGCTTTCCAATGCTCATTCACTAACCCGGTGCGATGATGTAAGGATAGCACAAAGACAATACTCGTGCTACTATCCTCTTAATTAAAATAAACCAAACTCTATGTCATGATATGCTTTATAAAATCAGCAACAATCAGCATGCAAATCGAACCATTCGAACATCCCGTCCCCTACTTTTAGGTATTGCTTTCGTTGCATAGGTGTAGAGGTTCATTTTGTCATGTTTTGATGTATGAAAAGCAATAAATCACAAACTTTGACAAAGAGATAGGGAAAACTGAGGCTAAACCTCATGCTTTTCCACTACCACACATCCACAAACAATCATTATATTTTTCCTTATTTTTGTGAAGCGTATTTCTATTTTCCCCCTTATTTCTCCCATTTTCTTGATTTATTTGGAAATAAAATATGCTATTTTTTTATTTTTCTTGTTCCAATCACTTCAGCATACTACCATTCAATTTATTTTCCATTTCCCCCCCATAGGAACACATTTCACCCACCCGAAACGACAAAACTACCATTTTACCGCTTAAAAATCGCATTTCGGATTTACGGGAATTAAATAGCGTATGTAAATCATTGCAAAAGCAAAAATTTCTGATAAACAGCAATTAATCATGATGCAACCAGCACTCAAACAAATTTTCATCCAATAAGAACATCATTACCATCATAAACTATCAAAAAATTTCATTTTCCTTCATAAAAATGGTCATACCGTGTTTTTACGAAACCCTAGACGCATTAAATGACTGCGTGACCAGTGGATGGAGCCTCCATTTCTCTCAATCCATTGCTGCACATCAATCTTCAACATCTCCATCAATCTCCATCACCGTTTGCTTCAATTTCCTTCCCGATTCCTCCTTCAAGATAGTGCACATGAACAGCCCATAGAGAGGAGAGAGAAAGACTAGATTCTGATCTCTTCATCCACACAGCCATATCTTGTGCGAAGACCGGTGATAGAATCAGGAAAGAGGGAGAAGTTGGTGGCCAATGTCTGTTCCATGGGTTGCTTACGGCCCAAAATCGAGTTTGGGGGGGGAGGGGGGGTTTTGCGCCACATTGCTAATCACGACATGCTGCTGCCATATCCACGTGAAAAAATGAGGGAGGGGGGATTAAAGTCCCAAAGGGTACCCCCCTTTGGCCTAAGTTTTGGTCCACCTTTTCAAATCTTGGCTAATTTTTGGCCTCTTTCGTGTCACGGCTCTGTTTCGGCCTCTGAAAAATCCTGCGCATCCGTCTCGGCATCCGGCACCGACTGGCAGCTCCTGGCATCCTGCACGACAGTCGGAAAAATTATCAAAAATCCAGAAGTGTCGCTCTGATGCCTTTTAAAAGCCGTCTTTCACGTGGTGCTTAAAATCGTCCTAGCTGTAGCCGCCGCCTTCGATGTCGAATATTTTTTCCCTAAATTCAAAATTTTTTGGCAAATTTTAGGCACATCCCGGGCTCAAAACTCCTCTATTTTTAATTATGATAGTCAAAATTTAGCATATTTAGAGGATGAACTGACGGCTCCATCCCACCTTCTTTATTAAACTCAACAAGGATACTTGTCAACATTTGTAAGCAGTGATGGCAGAAGACTTTGATCTCCCACACAAAGGTTCCATCTTCTTGCTCAATCACTTTGTATCCTTTGCTCCACCAGATAAGTTTCCCCTGATGTGGTATCTCTGCTCCAGATATGGGTGCTCCAAATAAGGAATGAACCGCCCCATCAACCAGCTTTAAGCTTTTTTTCAGGTCTCAAATCAGCCCCAGCATGGACCTGCAATGCATTTCCCCGTGTTAGCATACTTAGAAATAAGAAGGTTTAATCTTATTAAGATTAACCTTATTTTTAAATTCTACTCCCTGCATATCAGCTAGTAGAGCCGTAGACCTATTTTTCCCTATCCTAAAAATCTTGTAGGGGCCATCCCATCTAGGTTCCAGCTTCCCTGGAAATAGCGCCCTACGCGGATCATAGTACGGAACTAATTGCCCTTTTTTAAAGGTATACTTCTTTGTTTTAAGGTCAGGCAACTGCTTCATCCGACATTTAGCTACCTCCTGGTGTAATAAGCTCTGCAATTTCAGCTCATCCAAGTGGGCTATGGTCGTGAAACGTTCAAAGAGTGCAGGGACCACCCAACCATAGGACGGACCCATGGCCCATCCTCCGCACCTTCCTCGGTTTGTTTTAGTTATGTAATTATCTAACACATTAATTTGACATATAACAATCATCTTCTTTAATTAATCCGTTAAGCACTGGTTCCTTCACGTAATCTTATCACGTGACATAGAAAAACAATATCAAACAAGTTCTTTATTAACATTTCATCATTTTATCTTTGAAAAACAAGGAGTTCTGCCTGTAGGCTTGTCCATAATCTGCCCGAAGGCTATCCAGTAATACACAGGGATCACTATTCCAAGCTTCCGCCCGTAGACTAGTATGCGGGCCTCGAGATCCAATCCCGAGTCACGTTAGCCTCTTGAGTAGGACCCGGAAGGCGAGGGATTTACGGCCAGAGCCCCTCTGGCACCCAAGCATCCTCCTGCTCCAAGTAGAGCTCGACGGAGAGACCTCACGCGGCAGGTTCGGTCCACCTTCCCGGCGCGGTCAACAACCCCCTTGGTTAGGGTCAGGCAGGCAGTCGGGGGTAACTGAAACTGCCTCTCCCTTCAGGCCTTCATCCTGAAGTATAGGTATTCATTAAATTTGTAATTCATAAATCAAACAGTGCTCTAAAATCTCTAGCAAACACAAACATTTCCATTAATCGACCTTGTTGTTTGGCAAACTGCTAAAAAATTATTCTTTCCTTTCGAATGTATCAACACTCGTTCCAAGGTGTCTTACAACTTGGCAAGATCCTTTATATTCCTGGTTAGGGCGTACCTTATTAGCCCACTTGGTCAACCCTAAAGTTCATTGGATAATTTAGTTTCCGGTTTATAACTTTCCTTATTTAGAAGGATATCCAAGAATACATCCTTTTGCAAGATAACTTGCGTAAGGCTCTGCCATCCTTGTTGAGGTTATTTACCCTTTCTTCTTGTGAATCAATCACAAGACTATATGACTTCGTACTTGCTGCGCAAGTCGTGCGATGAAATAATCCGTTTTAGTTTCTTTAAGCTCACGTATGTCAGACCTAGGGTCTCTTTTTAAGAACCTCAGGGACAAACCCTAGTTCTTTTACCTTTACGAATTTATTGACCCTACAATCAGGGAAGGTAGTCAAGTGCTTAAGGTATAAATGTTTCTTTGGTCTTTAAATCATTTCCAAGGCATTTTTTTTCCAGCATGGTATTTTCCAAGTTTAGATTGATTTGGTTATCTTTTGGAAGGTAATATTGAGATCACGTCGGCACGATTTGTTATCCTTGGGACAATTGATTTTTCAATCCTAAACTTTATTGCTTTGAGGTAGGTAAATTCAATTTAATCTTCCTTTTTCCTTGCAAACGAAACTCATGCCAAATAACAATCTTTTTCCTTACTAAGATATGCAATTAGCAATGATAACTTCCTAGTAATTTGAGCAACATAAAAAAAACCCTTTCATGAATTTCATGATGATTCGTTGCAAAAAGAATGGGTTTAATGGTGCAAGATGCAGTTTTTATACCTTCAGGATTTAATTGAAATATACCGCTAGAGTAGGTAGATAATCTTGTTCGTAATTCGTTATAATGCATGACGCTATTCAAAGGAAACTATGTTCTATACATTATCATTTGTTCAATTAAACTAAACTCCTTCATTGTAAATAACTCGGAAAAATATATCCTATCCCTAACAATTCATCTTTGCATGATTGACTTAAAACCGATAAAAAACCAAGAAGGAAAAACCTGGTTTTGGGGTGAGATATCCACATGGATACTAGGAGATGACCCTCCCGCAACTACTCCTTGGACTTTCTTAGGCGGCATCGCAATTCGAACGTAAAGACAGCTTTTACTCTTTCTTCCACATTTCCACCGTCTCTCTTTCGAGGTAAGGAGTCGTTCAAAAGGTTGACCACGAGAAGGGATAATAAGACCTCTAAAATCTTAGCTTCTTCGGAGAGGAAAAGGTTTATGAAGCTTAAGAGAAAAAAGGGTCTATAGAAAAAAAAATCACGGTGAAAAAGGTTAGGTGTGAGTGTGGCTTCACAACCATCTATGAAAGCCCTTGGGAGAACTTTAGGCTTGGGGTAAAAGGTATAGGAAGGGGGATTTTTAGTAGGTTTTTGGGACACGAAGTAGTAAAAGTTTTAGGGATTTTAACTCGGGGTTTTTAAAAAAAAGGGTAAAAGTAACGATTGAAGGCTTATAGCATGGGTTCAAAAAGGGCTTAGAGGGTGTGTCAAAAAAAGAATATGAGGGGGTGAAACACGGGGTTTCAACACCAAAAGGGACTTATAGATTTAGGCACGGGGGTTTTTGTGGAAAGGCCCTTACGAATGGTGCTTACGGGAAAGGAGCTTACTAATGGCTTGTGGGCTTTGAAGCCTATTTGAGAAAAGCCTCTTGCGAATGAGCTTGTGGGATTTAGGCTTGTGGGAAAATAGGTTTTAAAGGAGGGCTTTTTAAACCCCCTCCCGGAATGGTCCCATGTGTACAAGGTCTTAGACCTTGCTTCTTTAGGAAGCTTCCAAAACTTAGGAAGCTTCTGTTTCCTCCCTTAAAGGCACATGGTCAAAGGAGAAGAAAAGGAAAAAAAAAAACATGAAATGGGGGGATGATGAACGATTGTCAGGGAGTCGGCGGGGATAAGGATGGCGGCGCTAGCGTCTGGTTTGGGCGGTGGGGCTGGCGGCTCCCTCTATTCACGGCGCAGCTTCTTCACCTCTCCCCTCTTTCACCCTACACGTCACCGTTCCGATTGGCTGCCACGAGAGTGTCGAGCTGCCTCCTGATTTCGTCTATGGGTGGCTGGCATAAGAAGCTCACGGCCAGCAGCAGCTATGGTCTCGGCGAGACGCGTAGAACACCGGTTGAATAGAGAGGGGAAGACAAGGATCTCTCTTGATTTCTCACGACCCTTTTTTCCCTTCTCACCCCTTAGAGGGGATATTTATAGGGAAGGGGTAAGGCCTTCCCTTCCCCCCACGTGTTTGGCCACATGTAGACTCTCCCCTCCACCTCATTCACTCTCCCATTTTAGCACCATCCCCTTCCCTCAGCCATGCTTCGGCTGGGGGAAGGTAATAAAAAAATTTGCATTAAATCAATATTTATCCCTTATCCTCCTCCCAAGAGGAGGTTCTCATGAGAAATACAGGGTTTTGCTAAGCTATTGTCTCGATTGGGCTCAGTGGAGAGTGTATTAGATTAACCCGTCCCAATGTAACATTGTCACTTCCCCGAGACTTCTCATGGCCTTTATAATATTTTTAACAAGAATATTACACTTAACATCCATCTGATAAAGATCCAAGTCAAGTTTCACGACCAAGGACAAGACCAAGCGTAGGGTAGTCATCTTGACGACAGGAGAGAAGACCTCATCAAAGTCAACTCCATGCTCCTGCTTAAAACCCTTAGCTACAAGTCTAGCCTTATAGGCCGGCTTGGGGTGCCCAGGGGTACTTTTCGGCTTGTACACCCATTTGCATGGCAAAGCCTTTTTGCCCTTAGGCAAGGCAATAAGATCCCAAGTCATATTCCTATGCAAGGAGTCCATCTCAGACTGCATAGCCCTCTCCCAGGAGTGACTATCACCCCTACGCATAGCCTCATCATAGGTGAGAGGCTCTCCTACATCCGTCAACAAGACATACTGCATAGAGGGCTCATAGTGATCAGGTGGACGTCTATCTCTAGTAGACTGTCTCACCGCAAGCTCTGCTGCCTGCCCAACTTCCTGTCCAACACCCTGGCCCTGTGTAGGAACTGCTGCAGGTTGTACTATTGGCTATGCTGGAGCCCGAGGCTCCTCCTGAAAGATCACTCTGCGGATCTCAACCACCTTCTTAGGTTGCTTATGCATTTTGTGTTCATGGAAAACTACATCATGGCTGCGTACTATTTTCCGCGCCTGCGGATCCCATAGGTGATAGCCCATCTCTCCTGAATCACCATAGCCAAGAAAGATGCATTTAAATCTCTTTGGATCCAACTTACTCCTCTTGTCCTTGGGCACATGGCAGAATGCCTCACATCCAAAGACACGGAGATGCACATAAGAGGGTGGCTTACCAGCCCAAACTTCCTCTCCAACCTGGAAATCCAAACCACTAGAAGGCCATCGGTTTATGACATGCACTGCCGTACTAACTGCCTCAGCCCAAAAGCTCTGTGGTAGGCCTGCATGGCTAAGCATAGAGCACACACGCTCCTGAATAGTCCTGTTCATGCACTCAGCCAAACCATTCTGGGGTGGGGTGTAAGGGGCGGTCAACTGACGCTTAATATCCGTGTCATCACACAACTGCTTAAAAGCACATGAGACATGTTCTCCCCCATTGTTAGTCCTAAGGCATTTCAGCCTATACCCAGTCTGGTTCTCAACAAGAGCAAGCCAATGCTAAAAGACTGCCAAGACATTGGACTTCTACTTTATGGGATAAGCCCACACTTTCCTAGAAAAATCGTCAATGAAGGTAACAAAGTACTTCGCGCCACCCATAGACATACAAGGCATGGGCCCACAAACATCAGAATGCACCAAAGCCAAGGGCTCACTCATGCATGGCCTACCCGATTTCTTATGCGTAGACCTATTCTGCTTACCATAAAGACAATGATCACACGAGTCAAAACATGCATAGTCTAAAGGCGGAAGATACTGCAAACCAGAAAGCATTTTCATTTCCTTCAAAGGCATATGCCCCAAACGGGCATGCCAAAGTGATACATGTGGGATAGAACCCACTGAAAAAACATGATCAACTGTAGGACCATCCACTACAAGAGGATAGAGGCTGCCAGCCTTAGCACCTCTGGCCAGTACAAGTCTTCCTCTGGTAATCTTCCAGGCAGAGTCTCCAAAACCAATGTGAAACCATGCATCATCCAGCTGACCTGCAGACATAAGGCTGCACGTAAGCACAGGTACATGATGTACATCCCTAAGCACAAAAGAACTGCCAGTGGAAAACTATAACTGTATGTCACCACTGCCCACAATAGCCAAAATCCCTGTCATCTCCAAGCCTGACTGACCTTGATACAGTGCGGTAGGAGTGGAACCAATCACGATAAGGCATCACATGAAAAGACACGCCTGAATCCAAAAGCCAACACTGTGCATATATACTAGGAGTCTCAGTCAACTGTGAGCTGCCAGATGAACTAGCTGCCAAGATAAACTCATCACTATCAGATGGCTCCTCAGTTTGCGTAACATTGATCTCTTCGATCTTTACACTCGATTTTGCAAGTACAATACTGCGATCATAAGACTTTTCCTGCACTTCATCCTTTCCCTTGTCCTTGCACTTCTCATTGCGCAACTCATGACACTGTGGTCTGATATGGCCCTTTTTCCCACAATGATGGCAAGTGACATTAGCGTTGTGCCCACGCGACTTACTACGCGACTTTCCACGAGACCGACCCTTCTGAGAGTCACGGCCACAGCCATTCCCACGGTCATTCCTGTCATTCCTACCTCTAACTGTCAAAGCATGAGAAACACGAGAGGCATCCAATTTCTTCCTGTTGATCTCTTCTTGCAGAAGAGCACTCTCTACATCAGACAATTTCAGCTCAGTAGTAGGAGCACACAAGGCAATACGAAAGACATCCCACGACTCTCCAAGAGTCCCAAGCAAAAAGAGTGGGGTCACCTCATCAGGAAATGTGATACCCTACGATGTCAGATTCTTCAAGATCACATGGAACTGGCTCAAATGAGCAGACATCATCGCATTCTCCTTCATGCGCAGATCCATGAGCTGCTTGAGCCAATACATCTGACTAGCCGGGCTCTTCTTATCATAAAGATTCTTGATCTTTTTCCATAATTGCCATGTGGTCTATGCCTCATCCACTACATTGTAATGAACCTGCTCAGTCAGAGAGAGTATGATTGTGGACTTACAGTATGCATCCAAGTCAAACCAGTCATCATTGCTCATACCTGCAGGCTGCTACCTGCTCAATCGAAGTGGCTTTACATGGTTCTTTTGCACCAAGACCTGCCAAATCTGGCTCTTCCAATAGCCATAGTTGGTACCATCTAACTTTGTGATATTAAATATGGCATTATCAGTTGAAGACGAAGCCATAATGCAGGCTGTAAATGCAGAGACAGTTCAAAAATTGCTTGCTGTTTTCTGTTGTAAACATCCAAAAAACCACTAAATCCAAGGCAAAATGATTGGGAAACTGACTGAGAATCTGCTGCCCACCAAGTACGAGGTACAATACACAAAATCAAGAAATTTCAGCATGAAAAATAGAGCTTGGTCCACCAATAAATGCTTGCTGTAATAAATTGCAGACATGCAATAATGAGAGCAAACTGTCCCAAAACTGGATCCAAAGTCAACTAGACAGTGCTAGGTCCAAAGCCGGCATGAAAAGGACAAAGCAAAGCCAAACGACAGTGAAAATACATGAGCTTAGCACCGAGACATGTCAAATAGCATCTGCCAGTAAGAGACACACCCCCAGACAATCTAGGCAAGATGTACCTGCAACTGCCAAAACTTGACACAAATAGGTGTCTGCCCAAAATGAAAGTAGATCAAAAGCAAGAGACTCAGCTCATAAGCAATCCGGAGACCAAGACATACATCAATGCAACATCCAAAGGTCGGAGGGTAATCCCAAAGTCTCAAAAAATATCTACTTAAAGTCATAAGCTGCTCCAAGACATGAACTGCTCAAAGTTGGTCATGCATACACTATGCTTCCACTGGCACAAACGGCGTACAGGCGAGCTAAAGAGCTCAAACAACCCAAGACAAAGTACCAGTGACAAGTGACCAAGTCAATGCGTCAGACACATCCAAGAGAGCATGACATACATGAAGCAACTGTCGTAGCAACCACTGAGCAAGACATAATCCCAATGGCAAGATCTCTGTCAAGTCAATACATCTAGTAGCAACCCAAAGTCAATATCCCTGTGAGTCAGAAGTGCTCGAAACATCCAAATTAGAGCTCCAAAATATCTGTCAAGCATGGACGAACTAAGAGGCATCAACTATGGACCAAAGCATGTAATGCATAGAGCTTATCCGTCAAGTACAGACAATAGGCATAAGTGGCCCAAATGCGAGTCAAGTCGACCAAACTGCCAATGACAAACCAATAACAACGGAGAAAATGCGATGCTCAAAAGCATTTCAGAATCACGATCATGAGTTCGAAGTCGATCCCCAAAGTGTAATGCATCATGGCATAACCCATAGCATACATCCGGTATCGATAGAGAAGCAATACATGTGACAAATGAGCTTCATCTCGCTCATGTACAACAGCTCTAAACAGTCCAAAACTGTCAATTTCCAGCCCAACAACAATGCCAAATCATGGGCAAATCGAATGCATACATTCCCAAGACATTCGGGCATCAAGTAGGCCGCATATGGGCATCAACTAGCACAACCGGAATGGAGTGTAAGCAACAAATGCTAATGCCAATGTTGCTGCCCTCTTTTCAGCCTATTAGCCCTCTTGATCAAGGTAGAGAGCAAGAAGCAATAGCAAAGTGTGGAGTTGAAGTAGACGAGTGCTAACAACCTGGAAAAATGGCGCAATCTACCCTATTGGTGCTGAACTTGCTGCTACTCCACGTGGGCTGAAAGGGGGTAATGGGGGGCTCAAGAAGGGCCTATCAAAGGCCTATGACAAGCCTCTTTGAGACTTGATAGGTGTAAGGCACAATATGAGGGGAATAAGCTTCAAGGGTTTGAAGCCATAGCTGCCCTTACTGTTTACAACCTGTAGACTAAAATAAAACCCTGAAAGAATGATCAAATACCTTAGTACCAATGCCTTGAAGGTGCCTCAATAGGCCGGGAAGGTGCTAGGGAAGCCGGGGAGTGACAGGAGCTCGAGGAGATCGGATATGGCTGTCGGGATGGATATCCAATGCAAGAAGGGAGTCTATGCGAAGCTAAGCAAGCATCGAGAAGAGCTCGAGCAATCGGAATCCAAGATCTGATACCAGTTGAAAGGGATGAGAGGATCGAAAGACCATGCACGAGCTATGGCGGAGAGCAAGAGCAAGAAAAGAGAGAGAGAGACAAATGGGAACTCCAACGGTCACAATGTGTGACCGGGCCTTCCTTTATTCACTAGTCACTGAAAGAATAAAGAATAAATGTGAGGTGACGGGCGCCCGCCACCTACAGTGTGCAGTGGTGGGTGTGGCACGGCGGAGGTGCCTTTACCCCAACATTTCAGTGGATTTCATAAAACTATATTTATTTTCCGGAGCTCATACACAACGTGGATTCCTTGTACAAGAAGTTGACGGGGACACCTATTCTTTTTAGGCATCAGATTAATTTAATGTGCATGTGGGTAGTTCCACAGCGGGTAATTCCACAAAATACATATCAAATTAATTGACGTTTATGAGTTTAGAGTGCGCACTCAAATTAAATTAAGGTTAGCACGACTGAGCCTATTTAATTATTTATAGCTGAAGATTACTAGGTATTCACTTTTGTTGGGTTTTATCTTATTATTTTTTCTAACAATTGTGAATGCTTCAATTGATGTGTATAGCAGGTGGCAATGGCATTAGGTAGCACTGGGTGGTGGTGTGAATTTAAAATGCCTAGAAGATTTACTATTTTTTATGGGTGCGTGCCTTATCACTAAAGGTATGGCGCTAATATTTATTTAGGCGCACTTATTTATTAAAGCACTTGACAAACCATTTATGATTTTGTATGCGCATAGACGTCGATTAAATATTTCATTACATGATATTTGTATTTGGACACAGCTCAACTTTTGGATGCCCAAATGCCTTACTCTTAATTTGGGAAAAAGCAAACACAAAAGCCAAAAGCATGCTATCTGTAAAGTGGGCTATTATTTAGCTTTGAGACAAATAAATCTATAAATGCATGCCTTGTGAAGTGCTCACACAAGGCATGGGGGGAGATTGCATCCAATTGGTCTTTTTATCTCATGTTGTGCAAACTATCTTTTTACTTTTATGAAGGTTTTGTAGAGTTCTTTGTTCTTGGGAACCTTCCATATTCACTATGTACGCATAGAGCATTGGATCTACACATCAATGGTATCAAAGAAAAGTTGAGATAAAGAGCTTCCAATCGCTTACCATCTCGCACGAAGGCAAAGCTCTTGAAATGAACAAGCTCTGAATTGACAATATAGGCATGTTCCTAGCGGTGAAGAACCCTTTGATGTACCCTCTGATTGCGAAGGACCTCTCCCTGGAGGCGGAGGACCACCTCTGAAGTTCCTTTGCAAATCCTTTTGTTGGAAGAGAAACAAATAAGGAAAATTTCATTAAGTTTGGAGTTTATAAGCTTAATAAACTTAGAAGGAGCTCCACAATTCAACGAATTGTGGCGGAAGTATGTATTGATCGACATCAACTTCAACAAAAATGGCCTACTGTCCTGCTACAAATTCTCAAAAATTATTAAGCTTTTAAAAAACTTAAAGTCATTAAGCTTTAGTAAAGCCTAAACTTCAATTTTCAATCTCTTCCATAGCGGGTGTTTGCACTATGGTACTTCCAAACATGTTTCAAAGTTCGAGCAAGCCCATGTTCCCACCTGCAACTTGGCTGAGCTGATTCACAGCAAACAAGCTATCACACACAGTCTATACAGAATACTTTTTTGTTTGGAAGAAGACCGTTATCAATTTCCGTAGTACCTAAGAAAAAAGCAAAATCGTAAAAGCAAAAGTCATTTTTTAAAAAAAGCAAGTCTTGTGAACCCAAATTTGAGCTATGCTCATCCTTCTAAACGAGATTTTGAGTGTGTGAGGTTGTTTGAGATTTTTGCAAGATGTTCGATCATCACATGGATGATTTAATGGGAGAATGTAATTTTCCAGAGCCGACTATGGAGCAAAAATTGGATCTAATCATGATGCAACTTCAAGAAGAGTGAAGGTCACATCTAAGCAAGCACAATTTTCTACACTTCAACAATCCATTGTCAATCAAGAGGAGTGCAACTTGAAGATATTATTTGACGTAGAATTGATGCGACACTTGATGCACAAGCTCTTAGGAAAGAAGCCAAGATAAGTAAAAGAAATTTCAAATTCTATACTTTTAATAGGCAACGTGATGGCAAAATTTTTTTTTCTTTCATCAGTCGGTTTGAAGACTCATGAAGAACAATATGATGAAAAAGATAAACTTAAATGCTTCACTAACCATCTAGCAAATAGAGCATTATTATGGTGGATTGTCCGCAAGAGTGTTGATTGTCCCTCTACTTGGGAAGCCTTTCAATAGAAATTTTTGCACCTTCCACCTCAATTCCATGAAAAAGCTATCAAACAGTGGGATCTCGTGCAATAAAGAGATTGTGAATCCATTCTGCAATACACTGAGCATTTTTGGAGTGCCTTACTTCAACTTAGAATGCTTGAAGATATTTTCTGAGCCAGCCCACAAGCGCAAGTATATGTCCGGTTTTCTTGGTCACTTCTATGTGAAAGTGAATATTTTCAAGCCAAAGACTTTGGAGGATGCGATTTCTTTAGTGCATGATGCGGAGGATAAAATTTGTGGACGAGAAAAGCAATCGTAACAATTCTCGATTAATGGTAACTTTGGCACAAAGCAATTCAATTCTAACTTTCAAAGATTCAATCAAAATCACTTTGCTTCTTCTTCTTTCCATAAACCCTAGACTCAAACCCTGGACTCGACCTCCTGATTTACCATCAAATCCAAATTCAAACCCTAAGCCTTCTCTCCAGCCAAATCCCAATATACCCAAACTTCCAGCCCTTGCTAATAATGTCTCCAAAGCAAAGCCTATGGTTTGCTACAAGTGTCATCAAGTTGGACACTTAGCAGTGAATTGTCAATCCAAGAAGCAATCTATTCAAATCAATCACTTGGGAGCAACTGATGAGAGGACCATGAAGATATGCGAGACTTCGCTAAAGATGATGATGATATTGGTGATGCTTCAGATACTTTACCAGGTATGCCAAATCCTCATTCATTACTAACAATGAAATATTTTGTGCATGGTCAAGAAAAGATTGTTTTGCATGATAGTGGAAGCACAAATGATTTTATTTCTGCAAAGTTGGTAAAAGAATTGAATTTATCTACTGTTCCAACTCATTATCACATAAAGGCTACATTCTTAGGCACGAGATACAATGGTACACAAGTTCATGATTTAGAAATTAAAATTGGTGATTATTTTGAAACACAATATTAGTGAGTTTGGGAATCTCCCAATTCTCATTTTTTAAATACTAAAAAGGTGGCACCCAGATAACATGCCCATAAGTTTCTCAAAACTATATGATGTGACCTATCAATGGAAAGCCCTTGAAAAATGGAATCTATTGAGCTATAGAGTGTCAAGATTGTGGGAGAGAAGGAAGGAGTCTCACTTGTAGCTTTCTTGCTTGCACAATGGGTGAATACACACACAGGTGGAGGCTGAAAAACAGTTTTCCTCTTCTTAGTTGTGTAAGCCAAAAAGAACTCTACTACATAGAAATAGAAGAACCCTATATATGGGTCTCAAACCAAACTCAACTAACTAAGGTGGCATACTAACTAAGCCACGAACTACAGTAGATAAGGATAGCTGTCATCTAGCTATTATTCATGGGCGGTGTACCAACCGCATCTGCAGCAGCTAACAAGTCGGTGACATAAATGCACAATGGTCACCCTGGCATATCACGAGTGGAGCTTGATATCTCAACACTCCCCGTCGAGCTCAATCCCAATTCCTGCACACCAAGCAGGTCTCTGAACTTGCGCAGCTTCTCTGCGTCCAATGCCTTCGTAAATATGTCAGCTACCTGATCCTCTATGTTGACATAAACTAGATCAATAAGACCTAGTAAAACCCTCTCGCGCACATAGTGATAATGCACCTCAATGTGCTTTGTTCTAGCATGATAGACTGGGTTATTTGCCAAGTGTATACTACTCATGTTGTCACAATAAATGAGAACTGGCCCATCTGTAGACTGATGCATATCATAAAGTAGCTTATGCAACCAAGCTACCTCACATGTAGCCATTGCTGCACCCTTGTACTCAGCCTCTGTGCTCGACAAGGCAACTGTATGCTGTTTCTTGCTGCTCCAAGTGACTGCAGCACTTCCAAAAGAGAACACATATCCACTGGTAGATCGTCTACTATCAAAAATACTACCAGCCCAATCAGCATCAGTGTATCCATGCAACTGTATCTAAATCCCAGTCTCATAAAATAGTCCATATTGCAATGTGACCTTCACATACCTGAGTATGCATCTAGCCACATCCAAATGCGATTTCCTTGGAGCCTGCATAAATTGACTTACCAATCCAATAGCATAGCTCAAATTTGGCCTGGTAATAGTCATATAAATCAAACTTCCTACTATGCGCTTGTACATAGTAGGGTCTTCCAGAAGCTCACCTGCATCTGCGCGCTCAGCTTCACATTCTGCTCCAAAGGAACTGAAATAGGCTTATAGCCTGTCATCCTATATTTGGACAGCATGTCCAATCCATACTGCCTCTGCAAGAGCCATATCCCACTTGGTGATCTTATCACCTCAATGCCCAAGAAATAACGCAGCTCTCCCAAATCCTTCATCTCAAACTTCTGCTTCAATAGCATTTCACATGAAGGATATCTTCATCACTATCACCTGTGATAATCAAATCATCAACATAAATGACAAGTAGCATAATACATTTCTCTGTTTTTCTCACATAAAGTGAGAAATCTGCCTTGGAAATCTGAAAGCCAATAGTGACAAGATACTGTCCTATCTTATCAGACCATGCTCTAGGTGCTTGTTTCAAGCCATACAAGGCTTTCTTCAACCTGCAAACAAACTCAGGATGAACAGTATGCACATAACTGGTGGCTGCTCCATATAGACCTCTTCTTGCAAATCACCATGCAAGAAGGCATTCTTTACATCCATTTGATGTAAAGACCATCCATTTGATGCAGCCATAGCAATGACTGCTCTTACAGTTGCCATCCTTGCAATCGGACTGAATGTCTCTTCATAATCAAAATCCATATGTTTGTGCATACCCCTTGACTACTAATCTTGGCTTGTATCTATTCACAGAACCATCTGCATTGTGCTTCACTTTATAAACCCACTTACAACCAATTGCATTCTTATCTTTAGGCAAAGGTACCAATTCCCATGTAGCATTTTCTTCCAAAGTATCCATTTCTTCATCCATGGCTTTCTCCCATTTTTCTTTTCCCATGGCTTGCTCAAAAGAAGTGGGTTCTGGTTCCTGTATCACTTTGACTATATATGCATAGTGAATGGCTGTAAATCCATCATATTTCAGTCTATCCACAGGATACCTAGCTCTAGTAGACCTCCGCAAAGTAGGCTCACTTCCAGGTGCTCTCAAAACATGCGTGGTCTTTCTTACTCCAGGTGTAACAATAGAAGGAATACCCAACTCATCATCAATGCTCTATTCTGAGCCACTGGATTCACCATCCACATAAGAGTGACCTACATTCACATCAAACATGGGCTGATCTACCTTCTCTTTTCCTTTTCATGATACCTGCATACCACTATCTGCATTTCTTTGAGAAGATTCTTCTGATCTCAATCTGCCTGTCCATGGCAAAGAATGTGAACCACTGCTAGAGGACACTCCATGTCCACTAATATTTTGTGACTGCTGCTGTGAATTCTGTGCGGCATTACCATTTTGTGCATCTACATCATCAATCACATTTACTGGTTTATACCAGCTACTCATCTCATAAAAAATAACATCTCTGCTCACTGTAAACTTACGAGTAGAAGGGTTATAGCATCTATACCCTTTCTGCTGAGAGTAACCAATAAAGATGCACTTCTCAGCTTTTGGATCCAACTTGGATTTCAACTCATCTGGCACATGAACATAGGCAGTGCAACAAAAAATCTTCAAATGAGAAATATCTGGTTTTCTACCAATATACCTCTCCTCTGGAGTCATCCCATGTATTGCTGTAGTGGGAGTCCTATTCATTATGTAGACTGCTGTAGCAACTGCTTCAGCCCAGTAAAAATCTGGCAAGTCTTTTTCGTTGAGCATGGCACGAGATACCTCTCCAATATGTCTGTTTTTCCTTTCTGCAATTCCATTTTGTTGTGGGGTATGACTGCATGAATATTGCTGCTTTATGCCATGCTCCTGCAGGAACCTTACAAACTCATTTGAGAGGTACTCTCCCCCTCCATCTGACCTTAGGCATTTTATTTGTAGGCCTGTTTCTTTTTCAACCATAGCTTTAAGAGTTTTGAAATGCCCAAACACTTCACTTTTCTTTTTCATAAAATACACCCAAAATTTTCTGCTATAGTCATCAATAAAAGTGACAAAATAATGACAGCCTCCAATAGATGCAGCTTTAGTAGTCCACACATCAGAATGGATTAACTCCAATGGCTTCTTACTCTCTTGAACATGTCTAGGAAATGGTTTCCTTGCCTATTTTCCAAATTGACAGGCTTCACATACGTTATGCATTTTTGCAACCTTGAATTTAGGCAATCCTGCAACAATATTTTGGGCCTGCATTGATTTAAGTTATTGTACATTAACATGACCAATGCATTTATGCCAAATATCAATATCTGCAACTACACCGGTCCCATGTGCAAACATTGCTGCACTCAATTCAGGCATGTCTGCATCCAATGTAAACATTTTTCCCTTCTTCTTTCCTTTTGCCTATCAAGCGACCTTTATTTTTCATATCCTCAACAAGGCATCCATGAGGATTAAATCTGACCTGCAAGCCCTGCTCAACCATTTGACCAACAGAAACCAGGTTCTTGGTGATATTCGGGACATGAAATACATCCGATAGGTATTTCTTTTTCCCAACCTGCATAGACAAATGAATTTTTCCAATCTGCACAATAGGATGTGCAGTATCATCACCAGTCTCCACAAATCCTGGTTTTTCCATTTTCCTTGCATCCTGCATCCATTCTGCATGACTTGTTATGTGGTTTGACGCACCTGAGTCAACATACCACACTTCGTTGCTTTCTTCTGCACTTGTCACAAAATTGTTCATGTGCTGCACCATAAACAAATGCTCATTTCTGTCATCACCCTGTCTACTAGAAGATGCATAATTCCCTTGTTGCAATTTTCCATTCATGATGTCATTCTGCTTTTTATAGCAGTCTTTAGCCATATGACCCATTTTACCACAGTAGTAGCATTCAACATTGCTATTTGCATTTTGGCCTCTTTGCCATCCACCATGACCTCTTTGGCTCCCCCTGCCTCTAGAGTTACCATGTCCTCCTCCATAGGACTAGTTTTCTTGAGTTTGCTGCATATTTTGATTTCTACCACAGCCTCCAGATCGGCCTCCTCTACCTCTGCCTCTACCTCTTCTAGCATTTGAGTAGAAGACAGTTTCTTTTGAAGTTCCTCCTGAAGAAGACGCACCACCATTTCTCTGCTCCTCGGAAATTAGAAGAGCAATCAACTCCTCAAAATCAAGAAATCTCACGGACGGAAATGGATGTTTGGAACTCTGCATAATCCTTTCTTAGACCATTCAAGGTCATGGAAATTAAATCATCATCTTCCACTGGCGACCCAATGGGATCAAGTGCATCTGCAATCTTCTTCACCTTCATGTGGTAGTCATTGATGCTCATGCTTTCTCTTTGCACATTGTGCAACTCTTGCTTGAGCTGCATTTTCCTGGCTTGCATATTTGTGCTATACATTTTTGACAAAGTATCCCATGCCTCCTTTGGCGTACTTGCATCCTGAATATGCACAATCATAGAGTGTGAAATACTGATAGACATCCAGTACATAACTTTTCTGGCTCTCTCATGCCATCCTTTAAATGCCTGCATTTGCTGTTGATTGGGAACATCAGGAAGAACTAGTTCTTCTTCATTTCCTACAACGAATTCCCAATATCCTTTTCCCATACGAAAATTCGTCATTCTAAACTTCCATGCTTGGAAGTTATTCTTGTCAAGCTTTTCAGTGACAATCTGTGAAAGAGAATCAGACGCCATTACAGAACACTGCAAAGAATTCTGTCACTGCAAAAAACACAGCTTCAACCTCACAAGGGCAAATTTACAAAACTGATGAAAGTGGTATTTGACCACACAGTCACTTCCTAGTGACACTTTTGCATCAATAGCCAACAAGGATGATTCTGTACCTCCCAATGTCTCTGCGCACAGGCATACAATGCAATTTCTACAGTAATTTTTCATCGACCTGTAGAACAGTGGTCGCACAGTATAAAACAGGGCCTTTTCCTGAGTATGTGCAGAAAACTTCCGCCTCCAAAACAGGCCCCGAAACATTGCAAACTTGGTTTGCTTTCTTGAGCTCCTTACCACGAACAAGGCTCTGATTGTGGGAGAGAAGGAAGGAGTCTCACTTGTAGCTTTTTTGCTTACACAATGGGGGAATACACACACAGGTGGAGGCTGAAAAACAATTTTCCTCTTCTTAGTTGTGTAAGCCAAAAAGAACTCTAGTACATAGAAATAGAAGAACCCTATATATGGGTCTCAAACGAAACTCAACTAACTAAGGTGGCATACTAACTGAGCCATGAACTAGAGTAGATAAGGATAGCTGTCATCTAGCTATTATTCATGGGCGGTGTACCAACCGCATCTGCAGCTAACAAGCCGGTGACATAAATGCACAACGGTCACCCTGGCATATCACGAGTGGAGCTCGATATCTCAACATAGAGCACTCAATTTGGAGTTATAGTGTTCAAGTTATGACAAATCTAAAGATTTGACCACATGTCCCAAACTTATGGAAAACTTTCATATTCCCTAATATGCTATTTTGAGTGCAAAAATTCCTTGGTTGTGCCTTTACAAGCTAGTGATATTATTTAGGAATGCCTTGGCATCACAAATATAACCCTAACATAGATTATTCCACACATTCCATGAAAATTCAGTTTAAAGGAAACCAGATCACATTACATGGATTGCATATCTTTAATAATTTTCCACTGCTTAGTTACACACAAGCTAAACGTGCATTGAGAAAAGGTAGTAAATCATATTTAGTATGGGTGAATGAAATTGAAGCTAAGGAAAATCATATGCATCCTAGGTATGCACAACTTCTTTCACAATTTAAAGATTGTTTTGCTATCGATTTACTACCTAGTTTACCACCTATACGTCCTGAAGACCATAAAATATATTTAATCCCGAGTTCTCAGTAAAGCACCTTATAGACACAATCAGATTGAGCAAAAAGAAATCCAAGCACAAGTTGAAGAATTGTTGAACCGAGGACTCATTAGGCCCACTAGTTCTCCTTTTGATGCACCTGTCCTGTTAGTTAAGAAGAAAAATAATACTTATAGGATGTGCATTGACTATCATGCAATAACAAAATCTTTGTTAAGAATAGATATCCGATACCTAGGGTAGTCGACCTCAGGATAAACTACAAGGGGCCACTATTTTTAGCAAGATAGATCTCAAATCTGGATATCATCAAGTATGATTGGATACACCTGACAATTTCAAGACTACATTTAGAACTCAGTTTGGTCATTATGAATTTCTTGTTATGCCTTTCGGATTGACCAATGCACAAGCTACATTCAGTCATATGATGAATGGTATATTTTTAAAGTACAAAAATTGTGTGATTGTTTTCTTTGATGATATTTTGGTTTTCAGTAAGAATGAGAATGAGCATTATGAACATCTATATTTAGTTTTTGTTGAAAGAGAATCAATTCTATGCTAACCTTGACAAGAGTGAATATTTCCAAATCCAAATTGAATACTTAGATCACATTGTTTCTTTTGATGGTATTCGTGTTGATTCTAAAAAGATAGAGGCAATTTTGAATTGGCCAATCCCTTAAAATGTGCATGAGTTACGTTCTTTCTTAGGCCTTGCTAGCTTTTATAGAAAATTTGTGAGAAAATTTTCATTGCTTGCATTGCCTTTGACAAAATTGTTAAAGAAACGTGTTGTGTATTATTGGTCTAACAACCAGCAAAAGTCTTTTGATTTGTTGAAACATGCTTTAACACATGCACGTGTCTTGGAATTACCTGATTTTAATCGACCATTCTTTCTAGTAGTCACTGATTCTAACGGATCAGGAATAGAAGTTGTCCTCATGCAAGATTCACATCCCAAAGCCTATTCTGGTTGCAAACTTAAACCTTTTGAATTGAAGTATTCCACCTATGATAAAGAATTATTAGCTATAGTTTAAGCCTTATACGTCAATGGAGAACTATCTAATGGGATCCGAATTTATGATTGAAACTGACGATCAAAGTATCAAACATCTCCTTAGTAAGCCACAAATTTTTGATGTTCATATTGAATAGGCTGCTTTCATTCAAATTTTTCATTCAAGTATCCAATATCAACCAAGAAGAGAGAATGTTGTTTTGCAGATGCATTGAGTAGAAGACCAAATATCCATAATATTTTCGTTCTATCTTTTGATTCCACTATATGGATATAGGAGTATAGCGACGGCGATGCAAATAGCAATGCAAATAGCGATGGTACTCAAGCAAAAAAAAGTGGCCAAAACTCAAGTGCGTCATTTTGTGCGAACGAATGAAAGAGAGAGCAAAAGGGAGAGTGAATTGCATCTTATGTTTGAGAGGGAGAGGAAGAGAAAGAGAGAAAGAGGGAGAATGAGAGCTTCTCACCGCCACCGCCGCCGTTTGCGAAGAAGAGGAGGAAGTGTACGGAGGGTGAAGAGGAGCCACCATCGCGAAGAGGAGCCGTCGAGAATCCATCCTCGGGTCTTTGCAGTGAGTGCATTGTTCCCTTTTTCTTTGTTTTTGTTTTTTCTCCTTTTCTTTTGCTTGTTTTTGTTAAAAATCATGTGTATTGAGAGAGAAAGAGAGGAAATGAGAGAGGGAGAGGAAGAGAGAAAAAGAAAGACGGAACGAGAGAGAGAGGAAAAAAACATTAAACACAATAGAGAAATAGAGAAAGAGAGAGAGAGAGGGAGGGAGAGAGGAGAATGAGTGAATTTAAAAAAAGAGAGAGGGTAAGATCATGTTCTTTAATTTCTTCTTTTCTTGTTAGTAGTAGTAGTTCTTTAATTTCTTATTTTCTTATTTGTAGTGGTAATAGTAGTAGTGGTGGTAGTAGTAGTAGTAGTAGTTCTTTAATTTCTTATTTTCTTGTTTATAGTAGTAGTAGTAGTTCTTTAATTTATTCTTTTCTTGTTTTTAGTGGTAGTAGTAGTAGTTGTTGTTGTTGTTTTTGTAGTTATTATTGTTGTTAATTTTTTTTCTTCTTATTCTTCTTTTCTTGTTTGTTATTATTGTGGTAGTCATGGTAGTGGTAGTGGTAGTGGTAGTGGTAGTGGTAGTGGTAGTGGTAGTGGTAGTGGTAGTGGTAGTGGTAGTGGTTGTTTAATTTCTTCTTTTCTTGTTTGTTCTTGTTGTGATAGTCGTAGTCGTAATCGTAATCGTCGTAGTCTTAGTCATAGTAGTAGTAGTAATAGTGGTAGTGGTAGTGGTAGTGGTAGTGGTAGTGGTAGTGGTAGTGGTAGTGGTAGTGGTAGTGGTAGTGGTAGTGGTAGAGAGAGAGAGAGAGAGAGACAGAGACAGAGAGACAGAGAGAGATATATATTTTGTTAAAGGAAATGAGAAAGGGAGAGGAAGAGAAAAAGAAAGAAGGAATAAGAGAGAGGGAATAAACATACAACATAATAAAGAAAGAGAGAAAGAGAGAGAGATGGAGGGAGATAAGAGAATGAATGGATAAAAAACAAAGAGAGGGTAAGATATTGTTCTTTAGCTTCTTGTTTTCTTGTTTGTAGTAGTAGTAGTGGTGGTGGCGGCGATGGTGGTGGTGGTGGTGGTGGTGGTGGTGGTGGTGGTTGGTGGCGAGGTCCGGTGAGGTCCAATACAATACCACGAGACGAGAAACACTCCGTGGGAAACACTTTGACATACGTTAATTTGTGGGTGGGTGGAGACTTTACATATGTTAATTTTGTTGAGTTACAAGAGAAGAAATCCCTTCTTGAACAATTTAAGAAAGAAAAGAAGAATGACAACAAAAACAAATTATTTGTCATAACATAAACCAAATGGACAATGATGAAGGTCGTGATGTTCAAGATCGCGAGGCGTATCTTAATCAGCGTGTCCCATGTCCTTGCTCTCAATGTAAGCTGGCAAAATTAGACAAAAATGTCGATTGTCTATAGAACACATATGATGCTTCGGCGAGTTTCAATCAGAGATAATTGATCAGGTGATCTCAGATTTTGAGCAAACAGTAAGAAAAGTGTATATCAATCATGCATTGTATTCGCAAACTAATTGAATATCATATACAAAAACATTGGGTGTGGCCGGTAAATTTTCTATCTAGGGAGGTGATGTCTCATCCCAAGGAGGAGTGCACCCTTTGCAGCTAGTTATAAGAGTTCGTGGGCGTGTGATGGAAGAAGTACCTAAGCCAATCCACCACTTGGAAGGTACTACCCAATCTATACCGTCAATACCAGAGGAGATAGGAAGCCTTCAAGACTTTCCTACAATCTTGGACTTGAGAAGGAGGCAATGATTGATGCATTGATGCCCATGGATGTCAAGACATCTGATCTGCTTAGAGAGAAATCATTCATACCATTATATGATGGGTGTCGAGTATCTTGCCTGAAGACACTGCTTGCACTCCTAAGTGTGTAAGCAAAATATAGGCTGAGCGATGTGAGTATGACCGAGTTGTTCATGTACCTTGTACATATGCTTCGTTCATTTCTTTCCAGCACTATCATAAAAGAAAAGTTGTGCTTTTTCAAGGTGTTTTATGATTTTTTTAAAGGTTACTGAAGTATCATATATTACCACTTGCAAATACCATGCATGAGTCTCGTGATGATGCGCAAAATATTTTACAAAAGCTTGGTATGGACTACAACAACACAATGATTGCATATTGATTTGAGGAGAATACGAGACTATGGAGACATGTCCAAAGTGTCATACTCACAGGTATCAACAGGACTTGCAAGGGAAAACCATCCCTCAAAAAGTTCTTAGACACTTTTTGTTTATCCCCTACATAAACCACATGTTTTATACGTCCTGAATGGCGAGCTTGACAACGTGACATGCGCAAAATAGATCCACAGATGGAGTTCAACGAATATTAGCAGATTCACGTGCATGGAGTCACATTGACTCTATCTTTCCAAGATTTTTCCAAGAGCCAAGGAATCTTCGGCTCGGTCTTACTATGGATGGCATGAATCCATTTGGTCTGCACTCAACTTCTTACAGTGTGTGGCCTATAGTCCTTCTCAACTACAATATCCCTCCATGATCCCTCCATGGCTTTCTACGAAGAAAGGACATCTCATCCTTAGCTTGCTCGTTCTCGACCACTACAAAGTCAAAAATATGGATGTGTATCTTCATCCATTAGTTGATGAGCTTAAGATTTTGTGGGAGGAGGGGGTCACCATGGAAGATATGAGCAAGCGCAATGGTCAACGGTCTGCCAATATTGGAGCCATTATCATATGGGCCATGCATGACTTCCCGGGATTCGGAGAGTGCTCAGGTAAGTAGGCTTCCATTCTCGTTGGTGATATCTATCATAGCTCGTTCAAGTTTGTATTCACTGGATAGAGGTATTGGGACAGGTCTGGCTACCTCGGGTTATAATGCATGTCCATTGTGTGGGCCACAATGAGACTCCCAAAGGTCACGAACCATGAAGAATATGGTATATCAAGGACACACCGCTTTCTTGCCAGAGAGTCATGAACTCAGGAAAGGTTTTCTTGAATGACCTCTAACACATATGAACCCCCAAAGCTAGTATGAGTTGAAAATGTTCCACACGGAATCACATCCAAATGAAATGTAACAGTTCTCAATTTTCTACAAGTTGCCGTATTGGACCCAGTTAGAGATCAATCACTTTTTAGATTCTATGCATATTTTCAAAAACGTGGGTAACTTACTATTGGACTACATCACAGGAAAGAGAGACATTGTAGGGGTACGAATGGATTTGAAGGAGGTAGGCAAGATGGAGGCACTTTGGCCATAGGTGTTGATGGCTTGCAGCTATCTCACGCTCCTTGGGTTTTGTCCACTAAAGAAGAGCACATTGTGAAGAAAATTATCAAGTCTATCCGCACTCCGATGGGTAAGATGTGTTCTCTGAGGTTCACATTTTCTAACGACGACCAATTATCAGGGCTAAAATCCCATGATTGGCATAAGATATGTTAGGTTTGTACTACGAATGGATTGTAAGTGGCCTGCCTATTTTGCTATTTGGAGTGTGGTCATTGTTTATAATTGTTGAGATGGCAAGCTCAACACGTGTGGACATTGATGATGGACCGCCTAGCTAGATGAGTCCGCACGTCTACACTTAGCACGTTGGTGGTCATTATGATACTCACATGCCCACTGACTGTTTGACTTAGATACTCACATATAGATAAGATACTCTATATTATCTACATTTAGTTTGTTATACCTACCTACAACTCGCAAAGATATAACGCCAGTCAATTAGTGTAGTCGGTTATACACTGTTTGACTTAGAAGGTCACTTTTCTTTATGTTGTATCTTATCTATATTTTGTGTACATTATATAGTGTGTGGAAGAAGAAAAAGAAACAAACAAGAAAATGTTTTGGCCTCCATCTCTCTTCGTGTGTTCTTGAGTGAGCTTTCTCTTGTGTATACAGTGTGTGTTTGGCATAGCAGCTCAAGCACATCCCCCCATCACGCGATTCTTGACATGGTATCAGAGCCGCACCACTAAGAGAGACTAATTTTGAGGGCTGAAGTGAAGGAGAAGAAGCAAGGTTCGAGCAAGCAAGCAACGGGTAAATACCCTTCATGGAAGTTTTGTGTGAGGAACTTCCTCATTGGAAAATGCCTTTATGAGTTTATTTTAGGTGAAGAAAAGGAGCCAGAGCTGGGCATTCCTTAGACTGCAAATGAGTTAAAAGCATGAAAAGAGTGGAATGTGAAAGACAAAAAGGTGATGTACTAGCTATCTGCAGTCATTGATAATACTATGCTAGGACATATCAGGAATGCAAAAACTTCACATATAGCTTGGACAATTTTTGAGAGCATGTTTTCATTAAATACAAAGGCATGAAAGATTCAACTCAAGAAAGAGTTGAATGCCTTGAAGAAAGGAAAAATGTCTGTCAATGAGTATGTGTTGAAGGTGACGAGCATTGTAGATACTTTAGCAACAATTGATACAATGCCACGGATAATGATGATTTGGTTTCTGTAAGATTCCAAACTTTACGCGTGAACCGCCTCTAATAAAGGATAATTGAATTAACTAAATGAATTTTCTTTTAAATTTATTATTCCCCCCAGCCAACTGTTGTGCTAGAGGGGGAGGGGAATAGGAAGTGTGATTAAGCTCCTCGTTGGAGCTTGGAGGAGAAAGTAGGGCATGCCTGATGCCATGCAGGGGAGGGAAGACCCCCCTTCCCTCACCTATTTAAATCGTGCTGCGATCTGGGTAAGGGGACGAAGGCGCTGTCGTGAGAACCTAACGAGGACGCCATCCAACTGCATAGAGGGAAAGAATGAGGCTCTTTGTGTAAAACGTGAGGAAGGGAGAGATTGAGACCATGGCTGCTACCATAAGAGGGCTGCCCTGGAGCCATCAGGCCCTGCTACCGTAGAAGGAGTCATGGCTGTCGGATGGTCGTGAAGGAAGGAGGGGCTGGTCGATGCCACCATGGGGACTCCATGCTGTGCAGCCGCCTGAAGCCGTATGTCATCCTGAGATGCCGGTTCCATCTACCTCCTGCCCGTCGTCAACGTCCATGTGGCTCTTCAGCTTTTCAGAAGCCTTGGAAGCTTCTTAGAAGCTTCCAAGGATTGGACCTCGTAAGCCCCCTTTCCTGTGGCTTAGGACTACCCCCCCACGAATTCCCTCCTAAGACCCCCCATATCCCTTTTTACACTAAACCAACCCCCCTCCCCGGTTTTTCTTAGAACCTTTTCACCCCCCCCTCGGGTTTTTAAAACCCTCAAGCCCCCTTCCTATACCCTTCCCTTACCCTTTCACCCCCTTCCAGTTTTACCCCCTTAGAAATCCTTCCACCCCGGCCTGACCTTAAGGCCTTAACCCCTTCCCATGGGGCCATTAAACCCCCACACCCCTTGGCCTCATAACCCACAAATCCTCTCCCCCGTGCTTAAATCTATAAGTCCCTTCTTGTGTTGAAACCCCATGTTTTACCCCCCTCATATTCCTTTTTTTCTTAACACACCCCGTAAGCCCTTTCTAACCCTCGTGTCCCCTTTTTCCTTACCCATCCTTTTCCTCCCCCCGTACTATGAGCCTTCACCCTTCACCTTTCCCTTTTACCTTGGTTTAAATCCCTAAAATCTTTACTACTCCGTGTCCTAAAACCTCTCTAAAAATCCCCCTTCCTATACCTTTTACCCCAAGCCCAAAGTACTCCCAAGGTTCATATGCTTGCGAAGCCACACTTACCCATAACCTTTTTGCCGTGTATATACCCTAAAGGGCCTTCTTCGGCTTTATAAACCTTTCCCTCTCCGAAGAAGCTAAGAAGCTAAGAACCTAAAGGTCTTATTATCCCTTCTCATGGTCAATCCTTTAAACGGCTCCTTGCCTCGAAAGAGAGACGGTGGAAATCCGAAAAGGAGAGTAAAAGCTGCCTTCACGTTCGAAGGATTACAACTGCGATGCCGCCTAAGAAAGTCCAAGGAGTAGTTGCGGGAGGGTCATCTCCCGGTATCCATGTGGATATCTCGCCCCAAAACCAGGTTTTTCCTTCTTGGTTTTATATCGGTTTTAATTTAATCATGCAAGATGAATTGTTAGGGATAAGATATATTTTGTCCTAGTTATTTACGATAAAGGAATTTAGTTTAGTTGAACATGCAAAATGGATAAAGTATAAAACATAGTTTTCCTTCAAATAGCCTTATGCACTGAAACGAATTATGAGCAAGATTATTTACCCACTAAAGTAGGTAAATTTTGAAGGAATAAAAACTGCATCTTGCACCATTAACCCCTATTCTTTTTTTGCAACAAATCATCATAGAAGATGAATATCATGAAAGGTTTCTTACGTTGCTTGAACTCTAGGAAGCTATCATTGCTAGCAGCATATCTTAGCAAGGAAAAGATTGTTATTTGGCATGAGTTTCGTTCGCAAGGAAAAAGGAAGATTAATTGAATTTACCTAACCTCAAAGTAATAAAGTTTAGGACTGAAAAATCAATTGTCACAAGGATAACAAATCGTGCCGAGGTGATCTCAATATTACCTTCTAAAAGTTAATCGAATTAATGTAAACTTAGAAATACCTATGTTGCGAAATATACCTTGGGAATGATTTAAAAACCAAGAAACGTTTATACCTTAAATACTTGCCTACCTTCCCTGATTGTAGGGTCAATAAATTGTAAATGTAAAAGAACTAGGGTTTGTCCCTGAGGTTCTTAAAAAGAGACCCTAGGTTCGACAAATGTCAGCTTAAAGAAACTAAAACGGATTGTTTCATCGTATATTACAATGCAGGACTTGCGCAGCAAGTATGAAGTCATATGGTCTTGTAATTGATTCACAAGAAGAAAGGTTAAATACCCTTAACAAGGATGGCGGATCCTTACACAAGTCATCTTGCAAAATGATGTATTCTTTGATATCCTTCTAAATAAGGAAGGTTAAAAAACGGGAACTAAAGTATCCAATGTACTTTAAGGTTGATCAAGTTGGGTTAATAGGGTACGAACTAACCCAGAATATAAGGGATCTTGCCAAGTTGCAAGACACCCTGGAACGAGTGCTGATGCATTCGAAAGGAAAGAATCATTCCTTAGCAGTTTGCCAACAACAAGATCGATTAATGGAAATGTTTGTGCTTGCTAGAGATTTTAGAGCACTGTTTGATTTATGAATTACAAATTAAATGAATATCTATACTTCATGTTGAAGGCCTGAAAGGAGAGGCAGCTTCAGTTACCCCCAACTGCTTGCCTGACCCTAACCAAGGGGGTTGTTGACCGCGCGGGGAACTGGACCGAACCTGCCGCAAGAGTCTCTCCGTTGAGCTCTACTTGGAGCAAGAGGACGCTTGGGTGCCAGGGGGGCTCTGGCCGTAAATCCCTCACCTTCCGGGTCCTACACAAGAGGCTAACGTGACTCGGGATTGAATCTCGAGGCCGGCATACTAGTCTACGGGCAGAAGCTTGGATTAGTGATCCCTGTGGATTACTGGATAGCCTTCGGGCGGATTATGGACAAGCCTATGGCTGGAACTCCTTGTATTTTAAAGATAAAAATGATGAAATGTTAATAAAGAACTTGTTGGATATTGTTTTTCTATGTCACGTGATAAGATTACGTGAAGGAACCAGTGCTTAACGGATTAATTAAAGAAGCTGATTGTTACATGTCAAATTAATGTGTTAGATAATTACATAACTAAAACAAACCGAGGAAAGTGCAGAGGATGGGCCATGGGTCCGTCCTACGGTTGGGTGGTCCCGGTTGGCCAAGAACTTTTCTCAAATCTTGAAGAATAGCGGGATGATCGTCAAAGGACAGGAACAACAAAAGCGTTGACCTAGAGTTGTGTCTTAATCGATTTACGCTGTTTTAGGGGAACGGAATGGGGCTATGCCTTATGGCAGAGAGGTTGAGCTTTGCATCCCTCTCGTTTCCCATTCTCCTTGAACCAAGTGCAGCGTGAATCCGCTTTGGACCTGGCGTTTCTGCGTAAAGTAGTTCGCTTGGGTCCGACGCTAGTTGCTGTTAGGTAATGACCAATCAAGAAGACCCTAATTCCGGTCGATCCTAAGTGGGAACGGCCAAGATACTTCCACTACGTGGCAGACATGGAAAGACCTAGATCGCAAAGCCCGTAACATTCCATGGGAATGCCGGGTGGAGCTTTCTAGACATCCTTTCCGATGGGCTGCTAAGACGTGTCCTAGATGATACTAGTGGACACGTTACAGTTGGTATCAGAGCCGACCAACAACGGAATTGTTTTTTTTATGAGATCTCAATAAAATGAAGTAAAGAAATTGTTGCTGTCCAAACATTTCCTTACCTTTGATACTGTCTTGCAGAATTACGAAGTGTGAAACAAGTTTTTAATATTTCGAGTCATGTTTATGACTGCAATGCATTCGCATTCTCCGCTTTATAGACAAAGAATTGGGATGATGAACATCCTAGAGCAGATTCATAATCTATCACCTTTGTACATAGAATGAAGATGGATGGGTGCCTCAGGAATCTACTATATAGCTGCCCACCGGTTTGCTTATCTAAAGACCAACCTAAACTGCTAAGGTGGAATTCTTTCTGGGAGGAAAGAAGACTTCAGTTAAATTCAGAGTCATGAATTTAGGTATCCATGAGTGTCTACTCGGAATGGATTGGCTTAAGCCCAACGACGCCCATATTCACTGTGGAAAGGGTCAAGTTTCCTTTCAAAACTCTGAAAGGAAATTAGTCACAACTCAAGGTGAGGCAGGAGTACCAAGAATCCAATTGGCCAAAGTATCTCGGATCATAAAAGGAGTCAGAAAAGGATTACCCGTTTACTTGATCAAACTCAACAAATTAGATCAAAAGCAAGAGTCTCATGAAGGGCCTTCTTGGCTAAAGGAATATGCGGACGTATTTCCTGAAGAGTTGACCAAACTTCCGCCTCAAAGAGAAGTGGATCATGAGATTAGGTTAGTTCATGGAGCTGCACCAATTGCCAAGAGACCTTATAGAATGTCTATACCAGAAGCAATTGAGCTGAAGGAACAACTCAAGCAATTGTTAGATTAGGGCTACATCCGGCCTAGTAATTCACCGTGGGGAGCTCCAGTACTATTTCAGAAAAAGAAAGATGGGACACTTCGACTATGTATTGATTACCGAGGGTTGAATCAATCAACAGTCAAGAACAAGTATCCTATTCCTAGAGTAGATGAGCTTCTTGATCATCTTCAGGGTGCGAAGATCTTCTCCAAGATTGATCTCAGGTCAGGTTACTATCAGATAAGGATCAAGGAAGAAGATATCCCAAAGACGGCCTTCAATTCAAGATATGGGCACTTTGAGTTCATGGTTATGTCATTCGGGCTTACGAATGCACCTACCACCTTCAATAGATTAATGCAGGACATCTTTAGGCCATATCTTGATGATTTCGTGCTTGTCTTCTTCGATGACACTTTAGTCTATTCTAAACAGGAAGAAGATCATGAACCTCAACTACGGATTGTCCTTGAGACAATGAGGTCACATAAGCTGTATGCAAAAATGAAAAAGTGTGCATTCTTCAAGCATCAGATTGAATATCTAGGATTCATAGTATCATCAGAAGGAATATCAGTAGACCCAGCCAAGGTCAGAGATGTGCTTGAATGGTCAATACCAGTATCCGTCAAAGAGATACGTAGCTTTCTTGGATTTACAGTACGGTATAGGGTCTTCATCAAAAACTATGCTTTGATTGCAGCACCTCTGACGGATTTACTGAAGAAGCAGACTTCTATTGCATGGTCAACTCCCGAACAAAATAGCTTCGACAGATTGAAGCAAAGTTTAGTATCAGCACCTATTTTAAAACTTCCAGACCTCAATAAGGAGTTCAAGGTAATAACTGATACTAGCATTGTTGCCTTGGGGTGTGTACTTATGCAGGAAGGTTATCCAGTAGCATACTCTTCAAGGAAACTGAAGAACCATGAAAAGAATTATGCTACGCATGATCTGGAATTACTAGTTGTCATCCATGCACTAAAGCTCTGGAGACACTACCTGTTGGGTAACAAGTTTACTCTAGTAACCGACCATAAGAGTCTCAAATGGATCTTTACCCAGAACGAGCTCAACATGAGGCAACGTCAGTGGATTGAAGTGTTGGAGGAATATGATTTTGAAATCAAGTACCGACCAGGGAAAGAGAATGTAGTTGCCGATGCACTTAGTCGCAAGGCATTCCTAAATTCCCTAATCTTGCAGAATCCATCAACGGCCAGATCTCTAGCTACAAAAGCATCTATGCCAAACAACCCTATACTTGAGTTAGCTAGAGAGGAAGCATGCCATGATTTGGCCTACCAAACAATGCTAAAGGAGATCTCTACCAAGGAGCAGAATCAAAAGTTGCAAGCTAAGTATCAGGAATTTTCCATTGATAATGGAGTTGCCTACTACAAGAACAAGGCTGTGTATACCAGCAAGCCAGTCACTTAAGCAAAAGATAATGTGGGAAGCTCATGATTCCCCTTTCGCAAGACATCCTGGCTATGCTAAGACCCTTAATGCAGTTAGGAAGAGCTACCATTGGGAGAGGCTCAAAGGTGACATTCTCAAATGTGTCACTGAGTGTTTGTCTTGCCAACGTATCAAAGCCGAACATATCATGATGCCAGGGAAACTGCAACCGCTTGACATTCCCCAAATGAAATGGGAATTCATCAGTATGGATTTTGTTGTAGGCATACCCCAAGTCCAAGGAGGATACAACTCCATCATGGTTGTGGATAACATGCTTACTAAGGTTGCACACCTTATTCCAGTAAAGACAAACTATAAAGCCTCCGACATTGCAAGGTTGTTTATCAAGGAGATATTCAAGCTACATGGTTTACCCAGAAGAATCATTAGCGATCGAGATTGTCTCTTCACATCACACTTCTGGAGAGCTATCTTTGAAGCTATTGGGACTCAACTCTGTTTTAGCACCGCCTACCACCCCCAAACGGATGGCCAAACAAAGCGAGTAAATCAAGTCATCGAGGATATGCTTAGGGCATACTACTGTCGAGAGCCAAAGAGGTGGATTCAATACTTGCCATTGGTTGAATTTGCCTACAATGCTTCGTACCAGCAGAGCATTCAGATGACCCCTTTTCAAGCATTAGTATGGTCATGATTGTCGAAGTCCCCTAAACTTTTCTGATCCAACCCTAAGGGTTGAAGCGTCAAGGCACATGTTGGAAGAGATGAATGATCAAATAAAAACAATAAGACAAGACATACAAGCGGCCAAGGATACACAGAAGGCATACGCGGATTTGAAGCATCAAGAAAGAGCCTTCGAAGAAGGAGACATGGTCATCATTCGCGTATGCCCTAAAAAGAGTTCTCTATCCCTAGGAGATTGCAAGAATCTAAGTCCAAGGTATTGTGGGCCGTACAAAATCCTCAAATGCCTAGGACCAAATGCTTATAGATTGCAACTCCCTGAGAACCTAAAGGTTCACAATGTATTCCATATCAGCCTATTGAAAAAATATGTACCCAACCCTAACCATGTACTTGATGACCAACAAATTGTAATGCCTAGTCAAGGAGTCCTTGAACTAAGGCCGGATAGGATCTTAGATGTTAGGGAGAAACTGTTAAGATCCAGAAACTTGAGAGAATGTCTCGTCCAGTGGAAAGATTATCCCGAAGAGGATGCCACTTGGATAAATGAAAGCACTCTCCACCACCAATATCCCCAGTTTATCTCGAGATGAGGACATCTCGATTCCTCCAAGGGGGAGAGAATGTAAAATTCCAAACTTTACGCGTGAACCGCCTCTAATAAAGGATAATTGAATTAACTAAATGAATTTTCTTTTAAATTTATTATTCCCCCTAGCCGACTGTTGTGCTGGGGGGGGAGGGGAATAGGAAGTGTGATTAAGCTCCTCGTTGGAGCTTGGAGGAGAAAGTAGGGCATGCCTGATGCCACACAGGGGAGAGAAGACCCCCCTTCCCTCACCTATTTAAATCTGCTGCGATCTGGGTAAGGGGACGAAGGCGCTGTCATGAGAACCTAACGGGGATGCCATCCAACTGCATAGAGGGAAAGAATGAGGCTCTTTGTGTAAAACATGAGGAAGGGAGAGATTGAGAGCATGGCTGCTACCATAAGAGGGCTGCCGTGGAGCCATCAGGCCCCGCTGCCGTAGAAGGAGTCATGACTGTCGGACGGTCGTGAAGGAAGGAGGGGCTCGTCAATGCCACCGTGGGGACTCCGCACTGCGCTGCCGCCTGAAGCCGTATGTCATCCCGAGACGCCAGTTCCATCTACCTCCTGCCCACGGTCAACATCCATGTGGCTCTTCAGCTTTTCAGAAGCCTTGGAAGCTTCTTAGAAGCTTCCAAGGATTGGGCCTCCTAAGCCCCCTTTCTTGTGGCTTAGGACTACCCCCCCACGAATTCCCTCCTAAGACCCCCCATATCCCTTTTTACACTAAACCAACCCCCCTCCCCGATTTTTCTTAGAACCTTTTCACCCCCCCCCCCTCGGGTTTTTAAAACCCTCAAGCCCCCTTCCTATACCCTTCCCTTACCCTTTCACCCCCTCCCAGTTTTACCCCCTTGGAAATCCTTCCACCTCAGCCCAGTCTTAAGGCCTTAACCCCTTCCCGTGGGGCCATTAAATCCCCACACCCCTTGGCCTCATAACCCACAAATCCTCTCCCCCGTGCTTAAATCTATAAGTCCCTTCTTGTGTTGAAACCCCATGTTTTACCCCCCTCATATTCCTTTTTTTCTTAACACACCCCCTAAGCCCTTTCTAACCCCCGTGTCCCCTTTTTCCTTACCCATCCTTTTCCTCCCCTCGTACTACAAGCCTTCACCCTTCACCTTTCCCTTTCACCCTGGTTTAAATCCCTAAAACCTTTACTACTCCGTGTCCTAAAACCTCTCTAAAAATCCCCCTTCCTATACCTTTTACCCCAAGCCCAAAGTACTCCCAAGTTTCATATGGTTGCGAAGCCACACTTACCCATAACCTTTTTGCCGTGTATATACCCTATAGGGCCTTCTTAGGCTTTATAAACCTTTCCCTCTCCGAAGAAGCTAAGCACCTAAAGGTCTTATTATCCCTTCTCGTCGTCAATCCTTTAAACGGCTCCTTGCCTCGAAAGAGAGACCGTGGAAATCCGAAAATGAGACTAAAAGATGCCTTGACGTTTGAAGGATTACAACTGCGATGCCGCCTAAGAAAGTCCAAGGAGTAGCTGCGGGAGGGTCATCTCCCGGTATCCATGTGGATATCTCGCCCCAAAACCAGGTTTTTCCTTCTTGGTTTTATATCGGTTTTAATTTAATCATGCAAGATGAATTGTTAGGTATAAGATATATTTTGTCCTAGTTATTTACGATAAAGGAATTTAGTTTAGTTGAACATGCAAAATGGATAAAGTATAAAACATAGTTTTCCTTCAAATAGCCTTATGCACTGAAACGAATTATGAGCAAGATTATTTACCCACTAAAGTAGTTAAATTTTGAAGGAATAAAAACTGCATCTTGCACCATTAACCCCTATTCTTTTTTTGCAACGAATCATCATAGAAGATGAATATCATGAAAGGTTTCTTACATTGCTTGAACTCTAGGAAGTTATCATTGCTAGCAGCATATCTTAGCAAGGAAAAGATTGTTATTTGGCATGAGTTTCGTTCGCAAGGAAAAAGGAAGATTAATTGAATTTACCTAACCTCAAAGTAATAAAGTTTAGGACTGAAAAATCAATTGTCATAAGGATAACAAATCGTGCCGAGGTGATCTCAATATTACCTTCTAAAAGTTAACCGAATTAATGTAAACTTAGAAATACCTATGTTGCGAAATATACCTTGGGAATGATTTAAAAACCAAGAAACATTTATACCTTAAATACTTGCCTACCTTCCCTGATTGTAGGGTCAATAAATCGTAAATGTAAAAGAACTAGGGTTTGTCCCTGAGGTTCTTAAAAAGAGACCCTAGGTCCGACAAATGTCAGCTTAAAGAAACTAAAACGGATTGTTTCATCGTATATTACGATGCAAGACTTGCGCAACAAGTATGAAGTCATATGGTCTTGTAATTGATTCACAAGAAGAAAGGTTAAATACCCTCAACAAGAATGGTGGATCCTTACGCAAGTCATCTTGCAAAAGGATGTATTCTTTGATATCCTTCTAAATAAGGAAGGTTAAAAACTGGGAACTAAAGTATCCAATGTACTTTAAGGTTGATCAAGTTGGGTTAATAGGGTACGCCCTAACCCAGAATATAAGGGATCTTGCCAAGTTTCAAGACACCCTGGAATGAGTGTTGATGCATTCGAAAGGAAAGAATCATTCCTTAGCAGTTTGCCAACAACAAGATTGATTAATGGAAATGTTTGTGCTTGCTAGAGATTTTAAAGCACTGTTTGATTTATGAATTACAAATTAAATGAATATCTATACTTTAGGTTGAAGGCCTGAAAGGAGAGGCAGCTTCAGTTACCCCCGTCTGCCTGCCTGACCCTAACCAAGGGGGTTGTTGACCGCGCTGGGAATGTGGACCGAACCCGCCGCGAGAGGTCTCTCCATTGAGCTCTACTTGGAGCAAGAGGACGCTTGGGTGCCAGGGGGGGCTCTGGCCATAAATCCCTCGCCTTCCGGGTCCTGCACAAGAGGCTAACGTGACTCGGCATTGGATCTTGAGGTCCGCATATGAGTCTACAGGCAGAAGCTTGGATTAGTGATCCCTGTGGATTACTGGATAGCCTTCGGGCAGATTATGGACAAGCCTACGGGCGGAACTCCTTGTATTTCAAAGATAAAAATGATGATATGTTAATAAAGAACTTGTTTGATATTTTTTTTCTATGTCACGTGATAAGATTATGTGAAGGAACCAGTGCTTAACGGATTAATTGAAGAAGCTGATTGTTACATGTCAAATTAATGTGTTAGATAATTACATAACTAAAACAAACCAAGGAAAGTGCAGAGGATGGGCCATGGGTCCATCCTACGGTTGGGTGGTCCCGGTTGGCCGGGAACTTTTCTCAAATGTTGAAGAACAGCGGGATGATCGTAAAAGGACACGAACAACAAAAGTGTTGACCTAGAGTTGTGTCTTAACCGATTTACGTTGTTTTAGGGGAATGAAATGGGGCTATGCCTTATGGCAGAGAGGTTAAGCTTTGCATCCCTCTCATTTCCCATTCTCCTTGAACCAAGTGCAGCGTGAATCCATTCGGACCTGGCGTTTCTGTATAAAGTAGTTTGCTTGGGTCCAACGCTAGTTGCTGTTAGGTAATGACCAATCAGGAAAACCCTAATTCCGGTCGATCCTAAGTGGGAAGGGCGAGGATACTCCCACTACGTGGCAGACGTGGAAAGACCTAGATCGCAAAGCCCGTAACATTCCATGGGAATGCCGGGTGGAGCTTTCTAGACATCCTTTTCGATGGACTGCTAAGACGTGTCCTGGATGATACTAGTGGACACATTACAGTTTCATCCACTCTGAGTGGCCTTAACAATGAGAAGGCATGGAAATCATTTGTTACTTCAGTATATGTATGGATCCAGCTTCTTCCTCATTCCTTACTTCCATCTCCTTTGCACTGCACGTTGTCATGCCCATTCTCCCACAGCCTCATGGATGAAGCTCTGATACCATGTTCAAAGAGTAGAGAGAGAGAAAGGGAAAGACTCCATATCCATGAGCCTTCAGGCTCTCAAGCTCATTCCTTCATTTCCACACACTAAACTGAAAAGCACACACACACTACAAGATAAAGTGACCTAGTGTAAATGTAGACTAGGCTGACTAACTCTAGTCAGGTCACTGACTAGAGTTAGTAGTCAGGTCACTGACTACTAACCCGACTTATTTAATGTAGTCACTGACTAGAGTTAGTAGTCAGGTCACTGACTACTAACCGACTTATTTAATGTAGTCACATGTAGACAGCTATACACACTAGCTGTCATAGATGTCGGTCATAGATGAAGACACACTGACGGTGAGCTTGATTTCTAACAACTCCTTGGACTTTCTTAGGAGGCATCGCAATTGAGTCCTTCAAATGTGGAAGTAGCTTTACACTCCTTTTCAGAATTCCATCGTCGCTCCCTTGCACGTCAATACTCTTCTTCTCTTTTTCGAGTAGGGGAAAAACCAAGTCCCAAGGGTATTTTGGAAAGGGAAGTAACAGTTAAGGGTTTAGCCACGAGGAGGGGTAATAAGACCTTTAAGGTCTTAGTTTCTTTGGGAGGAAAAGGTTTACAAAGACTAAAGAAAAGGCCCTATAGGGGTATATACACGGTGAAAAGGGTGTGTGTGTGTGTGGTTCCAAAAGGCGTAAGAAGAGGTCTTGGGAGATTTTTGGGCATGGGAGTGAAAGGTATAGAAAGGGGGTCTTGGAGGGTTTTTAGGACACGGGGCGGGATGGGGTGTGTGGACATGGGGGTGAAAAAGGCTTAGGGGTTTAAAACCTGAGGGGGAGGGGGGGTGAAAAGGGCTTCGGAGGATTTTAAAAAAAACCCAGGGGTGAAAGGGTAAAAAGGGGAAAGGTGAAGGGTGAAAGGGGCTTATAGCACCCGGGGGGGGGGGGGGGAAAGGGTGTGTAAAAAGGGAACACGAGGGAGGGTGAAAGGGGGCTTAATTAGCCCCCCCTTAAGAAGCTTCTTTTAAGAAGCTTCTATGCTTCACGTGGCAGGGGGGGTATTTTAATGCCGCGTTGGCGACGGCAGGCAGTGTTGCAAATCGGGTCGACGGCTATAGGCAGCGGCAGTCTCAGCAAGTTTCCTCCTCGCCCTCCTCTGGGCAGCGTCGTCCTTCTTTTTTCTTCCTCCTTTACTCCACCTTGGTTGGGGGGGTTTTTTATAGGGAGAGGGAAGGAATTCCTCCCTCCCCTTGTGTTGCCCTGCATGGTGCTTCCCCCTACAAGCTCCCACCGAGGAGCTTCCAACTCCTTTCTATTCCCCTCCCCTTCGAGCACAATAGTCGGCTGGGGAGGGGAATAATAAAAAAAATTGCATTATCCTCAAAAAAATGCTACCTCATTATCCCTATTACTTAAAAGGGGGTTCATGTGTGAATTTCAATTTTTGATATATTACGTCATGATATGATTTGGACTATAGTAGATCAATTTAGCAAACAAGCATATTTTCTACCATGCAAGAAAACATTAACTGCATCTCAAGTTGCATAATTTTTTTAAAGATTGTTTTCACTAATCATGGTTTGCCAAAAGTTATTATTTGTGATCATGATTCTAGATTTTGTAATAATTTTTGGACTACTTTGTTTGCTAATTTGGAAACTAAGATTGATTTCTCATCTACATTCCATCTTGAAACCAATGGGCAAACAGAAGCTACTCATAGTACAATTCTAGATCTTTTGTGTGCATACACAATTTCAAAACCACAAACATGGGATACACATTTGCATCTACTTCAATATGCATACAATAATACACCACACACAGCTACTCATAAAGCACCTTTTGAAATCACTTATGGACATAGATTGCCTACACATGTTACATCATTGTCGAATAAAGTTAAAGCTGCTGATGATATTACCAATATGTATGCTACTATTTTTGCTCAAATTAAAGATATGATTGCGAAAGCCTAGCAATCATACACTAAACGAGCTAATAAGAAAAGAAAAGCCATGAGTTTCAATGTGGGTGATTATGTTTGGTTACACATTGAAAAGAGAAGATTGCAAAGTGTTGAGAAACACCCTGTTGTTAAACTAGCACCTAGGTTTTATGGACCTTTCAAAATAACACCATATTGGGGAATATAGAAATTTCCCATAAGTTTGGGACACGTGGTCAAATCTTTGGATTTGTCATAACTTGAACACTATCACTCCAAATTGAGCGCTCTATAGCTCAATAGATTCTATTTTTCAAGCACTTTTCAATGATAGGTCATATCATAAGGTTTTGAGAAACTTATGGGCATGTTATCCAAGTGCCACCTTTTTAGTATTCAAAAAATGGAAATTGGGAGGTTCCCAAACTTAGTAATATTGTGTTAAATAGTTCACAAGATCAATGACAATGCATTTAAATTGAAACTACCCCAACATTGGACGATCCATAATACTTGTCATATCAGTTTACTACGACCTTTTAGAGACCAACTACCTGTCCACCATGTTTATGAAAACCCTCCTTTGTCAGAAAAAGAAACTGAAATCCTTGAACGTGAAACTATTCTAGATACTGACTTTATGGCCACTAGAATTGGCATAGATATTCTAGATATTTGATTAAATTTAAAAATCATCATGTTGAAGAAGCCCAATGGATGCACACCCACGACCTAAGTGCTTACCCCTCACTGTTTGCTCCACATTGAGCTAATAGCAATTGAGGACAATTGCTATCCCACCCGGGGGGTATGATTCTAGGAGGCATATTCCACGGTGGATTTTGTGAGGTTTTTCGATGGATTCCATAAAATTATATTTATTTGCTGGGGCTTGTACACAAGGTGGATTCCTTATGTGAGAAGTTGACGGGGATGCCTATCCTTTTTGGGCATTAGATTAATTTAATGTGCATGTGAGTGGTTCCACAGCGCGTGATTCTACAAAATACATATCAAATTAAGGGACGTTTATGAGTTTAGAATGCACACTCGAATTAAATAAAGGTTAGGACAGAGTTCCAACTTATTTAATTATTTGTAGGTGAAGACTACTAGGTATTCACTTTTGTTGGGTTTTATCTTATTATTTTCTAACAATTGTGAATGCTATAGGCGGCGATGGCTTTGGGTAGCACCGGGTGATAGCATGAATTTAAAATACCTACAAGATTTACTATTTTTTATGGGCATGCGTCTTATCTCTAAAGGCGTGGCACCAATATTTATTTAGGCGTGCTTATTTATTAAAGTGCTTGACAAAACATTTATTATTTTGTATGCGCATAGGTGCTTGATTAAATATTTCATTACCTGATATTTGTATTTGGGCACAACTCGACTTTTGGACACCCAAATGCCTTACTCTTTATTTGGGCAAAAGCAAACACAAAAGCCAAAAGCAGCAAAGTGGGCTATTATTTAGCTTGGAGATAGATAAATCTATAAATACATGCCTTGTGAAGCGCTCAAACAAGGCATGGGGGAGATTGCACCCAATTGGTCTTTTTGTCTCATGTTGTGCAAACTCTCTTTTTACTTTTATGAAGGATTTGTAGAGTTCTTTGTTCTTGGGGATCTTCTGGCATTCACTACGCGTGCATGTAGCATCCAATTTGCGCACCAGTGTTATGCTATTTGAAGTCCATGCCCCTACCATAGAATTGTGAAATTTGGCAACTGTCTCTTTAAATGTATTGGTGTCACCATCCCTAAACCTCAAATTTTGTAAGAGTGCTGCTAATCTATCTAGGTGTATCCACACTTCTGCCTTTGCAATCCTTATTATTCCCTCATTGCTCCAATCTATAGCATCAAGGTGCAACTTTTTCTATACTTCATACTTCTGTGGTTGTTTCACAAATACATTTTCTTCCTCATCTCGAGATGGAGATACAAACTTTCTAGCCTTTGGTCCGCCAAAGCATGGTTTTCAAAGGATGTTTCCACTCTTGTCTGATTTTTTGTCCTTTTTTATTTCTAATTGGTCCCCATGCAATCCAACTTTAGAGAGAGCTTGTTCTACCTTCCTGCATATGTAGCATAAACTTTTGATACAAGCTGCATCTTATATGCAAAGCATACATATTCATATTCTAGCTTCTCAATTATTCCAACCAAACAATACAATGTGCAATAGTGAATCCTTGTCAATGGTATTTCAAAAATAGGGCACTAATTTGGATCCATTGGGACTAGCACTCCATTTCTCATGACTTTTTGATCACGTGTTGGAGCACCTTCTTGTCCTATCTTGGTAAGTCATTCTTTCTTTCCATCTTTCCCTTTCTTCCTAGTTTGCATACAATATATGCATGAAAATTTTACATTTACTATATTCGATAAACCAAACATGATATTCATCTTTTTTAAATCACCTGCAAGATACCATTCAACTTGATAGTCCCCAAATCCTTCAACATGTAAAGTTTCATCTTTATTTTGCTGTTGAATAACACTAGGTATATTAGTGCGGTTTAAAAAACTTTAAGTACTTCATGGTCCCCATTTGGTACTTCAAATGCTACAAGCCACAATATTTCATTCTCTGACTGTATACTGAAGTTTAAAGGATGGTTTTCATTGATGTCGAGATCGAATGCTTGATTCATAAGTGTTTACTCACACATTCAAAATTTTGCCTCTTGATAATCTCACTCCCATACAAAGTTATTGGATGCATTCAATGCAAAGGTAACTTCTTTGGAGCCATACTTCAGTATGTGTGTGTGTTCCAGATATGTAGGCTCACCAATGGGTTCTAAAACTTTCTCATTTAGTTATTTTCGAGCCTTCTTCATGTGAAATGGCTTTGGCAGAGGCACTACTTGCTTAGTTGAAGACCTGGTTAAAACTTGTATCCAATTGTTGATAGTGCATATTGTATGACTCAAAACTTAGTCCCACCTTGTCACATAATCCGTGAGCATTTGTAGTAATAGACAAGTTGCTTACATCCCTAAGACCTTCATTCGTGACACCATCCACAATATTCTTGAATTTACGATTTTCCAATGCATTGTTAACCATATCCTTGCTAAGGACTTTAGCAATAGTGTCATTCTCTACATGAGGAAACATATTTCGTATTGTAGAAAATTAAGCATATATGTATCTATGATATTGTCCACTTCCTTTGGTTAATTGGTGAATTGGTTTAACTAATCAGATGCACTAATGTGCTTGTTTGGTTTTTAAAGTTGGCCCAATCTCCAAAGTTTTTATGAGCTTCGTCTTCAAGTTTCTATTCTTCTTCTCCAACTCCATAATTTTATACTATAACTCAATACTTTGTACATGTGTAGTATGCATAGCATCTTCAATGATAGACATTGCTTATTGTATGCTTTCATTCTCCCTATCCTTCTCAGTCAGCAATCTATCTTTTTCCATCAAAGACTACACACACCCTTGTAATCTTGTCTACATATTTGTTAAGGCTCGATGATCCTTGTGTCACAAGTCTACATATGTATCCATACAATCCTTCATTGCCTTCATAAGAAAACTTTGTAAATGATGTAAGCCCATTAAATTGTAGTAGCCTTTGAGTCAGTGGATCAAGTGGATAAATGCACCCGTCAACACAAAGATCCACATTTTTTTCCCTTGCATTTCTTTCTTGTTGCGTCATATATCTTATTCCATCATCCCTTTCCACAATTCCTTTGAACAGTGGTGCATATTCATGCTCCAATTGAAAGTGAATATATCTCTTTCTCTTAGTACATCCTACACCAGCTACATTCTATAAATAAAAATGTATGACAATTTTAACTTGGACTAACATTCAAATCACATAACTATACCCCTTTGATTCACTATTCCTATATTCTTTTTTAGCCAATTGGATCTTGACTCTTTCACTTGATTTCAGTCTCATGATAGACCCTAATCAACCCCTAGTGGCTCTAATCTTATTTTATGTTCTATCTAAAATATGCACACACACACACACACACACACACACACACACACACACACACACACACACACACACACACATTGGCTAATGTTTATTAAGCACATTTATACAAAATCTTGGATAGTGAAGAACCATAACATCATCTTATCTTCTCTGCAAATGTACTATCTTTCACTTTATCACTTATTTTCTTAGTTCATCTCATATAGTCAGATTCTCTCTCTCTCTCTCTCTCTCTCTCTCTCTCTCCATGAACTATTGCTTAAGGATTAAACAACAATTGTGAAGAATAATAACATCATACAGATTAAAAAATAAATATACCTCCATTATCACTTGATTGATTGTAGTATAGATTGTTGAAGAGGAAGATTACTTATAATATAGTGTTGAAGAGGGAGATTGCTTGTAGTAGTGTAGAGAGTGTTGTAGATGGAGATTATTTTATTTCAGCAAGTGGCATCAAAACCACTCATCAATGCTACTTTAGAAGATTTCGTATGCAAGAAGCCATATTTTGGAGGAAAAGAGAAGAGTACACAAATTTTGGGATAAAACTAGAGCTTTTAGAGGGAAGGAGAAAATGCTTGGAAATGGGCATATACTTGTCCAGAAGAGATAACAATTTACAAGTAAAATCTTGAGTTAAAAAGGTGCCTTTGGGTAATAAATAATCTTAAAATATGACATGTACATCAACTTATATTGCTTTTTAACTTTTGTCCTTTTAAGAAGCGAGAATGAGAATAATTCTAATATATTTTAATGTTGAAAAGTCATGAGGGCATTAAAGAGTCGTATGTTTGATTGGCTCTGTTTTTGGAGAAAATTGAATTGTATTTTTTTAGTTGTGAGCATTTTGAGAAAATGTAACCTTATCCTATAGTTTGGGGATAAAATAACAGGTGAATTCTATTCAAAATAAAAATATAAGATTTACTTGATTAGTATAACATTGTTTTGGAATCTCTAGGGAGAGGTGAGAGAAACCCCTTAAGGGGCAAAAAGAAGAGTCCATATTTCTCCTAATGGAAGATATTAGAGAATCCTGGTAGGACTTTTGTAAGACACAATTTATAAATCAAAAGACTTATTCTACTTGCTTTTCTAACATCTAAAGCTTCTTTCTTTAATTACATTGAAGTGCATTCGAGTAACAACATAAGTTGTCTAAAGAATTTTTGAAATTCTAAGATAGAATTTAAGGATTTAGAAACAAGTCTCTTTTCCTTCACTAAACCTGATTACCCTCTATGGACTAACAATCATTATTATCAGATTTGATCGTAACTTTGAGTTGCTATATAATGATATGCTCTTTGGCTTGGATGATAACATGAAAAATTTAAGGTGTGCTTGAGCTTTAGGTTTGGATGGATAACATGACAACTTTAAGGTGCGCTTGAGTTTTAGGTTGAACTTCAACACTAGCCACCCCTTCATCAGGCATTGGAGCCCACAATATCTTTGTATCTCTTGGGAGGTATATAATAGAGAGAACTACTAGAGCTTCTGCACCACATGGGAAAGAGAGGGAAGAGCCTGGAGAATTCAACTAGGGCTTCTACATGATTGCAAAAGAGAGACACAATTTATGAAGCAAAAAACTCATGCTATGTGCTTTTTAAATATCCCAAGCTTCTTTCTTGAATTACATTGAAGGGCGTATGAGTAACCATATAAGTTGATCAAAGAGTTTATGAAACTTTGAGATAAAATTTCAAGATCTAGAAATAACTTTCTTTTCCTTCACCAAATCCAATTATCCTCTATGGGCCAACCATCATTGTTATGGGGTATAATTGCAATTTTAGGTTGTCATGTGGTGGCCTTCACGTTTGATGGATTTTGAGATAACTTCAAGGTGTATTTTAACCCCAAATTGAGATTCGGAAATAGCGACCTCTTCAACTTACATGGGAGATTTTACATCATCTATGCATCTCTTGGGAGTGATGGAATAAACTCATCAAAATGTGGCAGAGCTTCTCAACTGTGTGGGAGAGAGAAGAAAGAGCTCAGAGGATTGTAGCTAGGCTTCAACTTAATTGTAGAAGAGAGATACAATTTATCTACAAATTTAGAATTGAATCTATTTTCCTTCACAAACATAATTATCATTTATTGGCCAACCCTTGTTATTATGGGCTATGACCAAAACTTTAGCTTGCCATGTAATGATTGGTTCTTTGGGTTAGAATAGTTGAAAGAAAACTTGAAGATGTGCTTCAACTTTGACTTAAACCTCAACACCCCTGATCCTTTCATTGTGCATGAGAGGTTGCATGACATCTCTTCATCTCTTAGGAGTTGTAATGTACCGGTCCTTTCAATAGTCCCCATGCATGAAGGGGGATTTGGGAGGAAATTAATAAATCTACATAATCTTCAATATACTCATTGATATGGCCAAAGCCATCATGCCATCGCACGCGGCGATACGCGGCGACAGGAAGAGTTTGAGATGATCAACGGTGGCTGTTATCCTAGATATAATCCTTCTAAGGCTATAAAAGCCTTAGACGAGGCTTGAAAAGATTGATTGTTTCTTTTACTCTGTAGGTCTATTACCGCTTTTATATATATGAATGATATATTACACGGAGAGAGAGAGAGAGAGAGATGAAGAAGAAGAAGAAGAAGATACAAGGAGTGAGAAGAAGAGATAAAGAAGGAGAGTAGAGGGAAGAACAAGGAGAGGAGACGGGACGGGAAGAATAGGAGAAAGGTAAGAAAGAGAAGGATAAAAGGAGGGAAAATAGAGTAAGAAGAGAAGGTGAAGAGAAGAAGAAGAGAGTGGAGGAGTAAAGTAAAGAGGAGAATCACAAATAAAAAGAGCATCAGCATCATATACCTACGAGGAGTCCTCTTCTGCCTGTCCGCACACTGCTTCCCAATAGACTCTAGCACTCATGGATAACTCCACCCTTCTCCATCTCGCAAGGGATCCTCCTAGCCACTCAAGGTTTCTAGTCATAATTTCAAGATCCACGAAGCTTGGAAGGCTAGTGAGTGAGAACCCTATATGGGATGGCCCTGAAGAGACAATACTCTAGTGTGGGGAGCATGGAAGTTACAAATGTGCTCCTAAACATGGACAACACAATATCACATGCAATCCAAACCTAGGTTTCTTCATAGGTTAATATTCATTTAATATAAGAAATAAGAACATATATAAGATATCTTTCAATATTCGATGGAAAAGTTATATATTAATAAAATGGAAAAAATAAAATTTCAATAAGAAATAAATGTTAGAATGAATTAAGAATTATTAATTTAGATTTTAAAATTTGAAAGATAGGATAAATTGCAAGTCATTCCATTGCATTGAATTAAACTCTTACTTTAGTTGCATATAAGCAAAGTACATCAAATAAATCAAAAGTTAATTCAAAAATAATCATTAGAAAAATCCAATATAAATTTTAATAAGAAATTAGAAATCAAGTAATTATATCAAGAATATATTTCCTTGGCATTTAGGAATCATATAAATATAGAAAAAGTGAATTACGATAGTAAAAAATAGGTTATTAAATTTGTTGAGTAGAAGTATTCTTTGATGGAGAAAATTTCATTGTTATTAATTAAGTTGAAATTAATAAATTACATATGTAGCCATTAGAAATTATTGAATTATGTATGTAACCTTTAGAAGCCTAGGATATTCAAATCAACTTGTTTTGCCAACATAACAAAGTGACTTACGAACCGTAACTCATAAAGCAACCAAAAATCTGACATGATTCTCTTTTGAAAAAATAGAAGCCAAAATTTCTTACAAAAAATTATCTCCTTCTTAACTTACGTAACTTCTAAGATAAAAATTAAGATTCCAAGGTTTCCAACTTAGCTTCCACAAGTAACGATTAATCTTAACCATATCCTAGCACATAGAAGTCTAGGAAAATAGTCAAAACTTGTAATAAGCTCAATTGACCAATGCTTAACAAAGGTTTAAATGGAGAAAGGTTACGAGTAAAGATCAAAACAAGATAGAAAAGTGAATCATAACTAAGGAAAGATCCAATAAAGAAGACTATTTAGAATTAAGATTTCAAAATAAACTTAGTAAAATCCAAGAAGGGGATGAGACTAAGTTGGAAATAATTACTGCTAGGTTAAAGCCTTACTCTGATTACCTCCCTATTTTTTGTAGAAATATTGCATGAAAAAGAAATACTTGTGCTTGAAAATGGTGCATACATGTTTACTTGATGCAGTTAGGAAGTTTGATTGAATTGGTCAAAACCCTAACGTACCAAATTTACGACAAGATGAAAGGAAAATATGCTAGACCTCCCCCAAGGCTAGTTGCAAATTCCTTCACCAAGGGGGATTGATTTTCGCCACCCTCAAAGAGTTTTGACCAACCCCAATGGTGAGAGGTTGCTCCATAGGGGAATCCTTGGATAGGAGGACTTAAGGGTATAATTGGGGCTTTGGCCAGTAAACTCTTAGGCTCCCAAGAACCATCTAAACCGGTGTGTGACTCAAGATGGACTTCTTGAGGGCCAAGTACTAGTTAGGAATGAAAATATTACTAAAATAAATGCATTTGAGTCACTCTTCCATATGGGAAAAAGATAAACACTTGTATAAGATTGTCTAATGATGTAACAAGCGGGATACACACTGACTAGGGTTTAGACACCCCGTCACACTGACCGGGGTATTTAAGGTGTAAGAGCCCCAGATTAGGGCAACGAGTTATTATCAAAATCATACTCTTCACCTTCATCTCCAGCTTTCATGGCTTCCTCCTTCCTTCTCTCCTCTTTTCTCTCTTTCTCTCTCTTCTTCTAGTCTTCTTCCTTCTTCTCTTGTTCTCTTTCTCTCTCCTCAACTCTCCTTCTCTCTCCTCTCAGCTTCTTTCATTACAAGTGGTATCAGAGATTCAGGCTTTGGTCCTTTTTCTCTTTCCCCTTTCTCCCTTTTCAAATCCCAAAAACCCTAGTTACTCAGCTTAGAGGTACAGGTACAGCAAGAAGGACTGCAGTTAACTTTAGCTTTTTGAAGCAAGCATGAGCTATGGCTGGAGTCTCAGATATATGTGGAGGTAAAATGGTTAAAGTGGACGGTCGTCACTTCTTTTCATGCAAATTTTAGGAGTCCCAGGGCAAGTTGGAGGTTCAATAGTTTAGAGAAGGGAAAAAAACCACAGTTACTTTTTATTCCAGACCTTTCTCTCTTTCCCATCAAGCTGTTCCCTCAAGCTCCTATGGTGGACTACCCCCAAATCCCTTCTTCTTGCTGCAACCAGCCCTCAACCTCAGCACACTCAGCCCTCCCACAATCTTCCTAGGGTCATTGCCCACCTGGCAAACTCCCTGGTGACTACCTTTAGCCCAACAGGGATAGTAGGCAGCAGCCCGTAAAATGTGGTGCATTTTGCGCTGAGCTACCTGCCTCTTCTAGCACCCCTTTCCTCCTCCTCCTCCTCCTGCTTTGCCACCTCCCCAGCACTCTTGGGCACCGACTCAACATACTCCTCCCTTTCCCCCTTGGTACTTTGACCCGGGAATCAACTCCCATGGTGGACAACAGTTGGGACACTTTGAAGCAGTTTGGGGTAGCCATGGATTCTTCAAGGACCTTGAGAGCTCACACCCCACAAGCCCTTCAGCTCATGAAGGATTTCTCTTGCCGAGATGAAGACATTGAGCTCAGCATGCATGGGAGCCTTGCGGGCAGCCATGAAAGCTTCACTTGAAAGCTTCCCATTCTTGAATCTCAAGCTGCTCAGGGATAAGCATGGGAGCCTTCTTCATCAGCAGGAGCATTCAAATGCTGAAGCACTCTTCCACGAATGCCCAACCAACAACCGGACTTGATCAATGGAGCAAGGGGAATCATGATGATTCATGCTTCAACGGTCTTCCCAAGCATTAAAGAGGTATGCCATTCTGATCTTAATCTCTCAATTTAGCCACTTGCTGAGCTTAATCCATTGTTGGAGATTCAAGATTACATACAAGCATCATATCTCTTCCTGAAATTCATTGTAATGGCTGACATTAACCCCCTACCTTGTCTTATGATCTTGGATGAATAATAGCCATTGTAAATTGGGTAAATAGTAGCCAGTGAGTCACTGGATTGCCAAGGTGACCCCTACCCCAACCTTTAACATTCCTTGCATCTCATGAAAAGGCCCAATGTCTTCTTTCCAACCAATGCATCTCATGGTGATTGCTTATTAAAAATGTCTGCCATGTATACTCCGGCTGAGAAAAAAGGCTGATGCCAGGCGAGGTGGTAAGACAAAAGAGAGGTGACCTTACCACCTAAGACCCTGAAGGGGTGCACAACCCGGCCCGGGGGAAACTTTGCCTACCTTTCGGTGATCGAGAGCCCAATACTTGTTTGCAGGTGCAGATACTTCCATGAGCTCCACTCTCTTGCCCCAATGATCTCTCTTGGATACCCCACAATGCTAATGGCACCCATGTATGATACTTGAAGTACATGCAATCAATGGAGATGTATGGCAGTAAATGTACTTATGCATGAATGAAAGAGTTGATGGGTATGCAATGATGCTCGGGATTATGTTCAGTATGCTCAAGATGCTATTGATGTGGTAGATCAGGCCCCTTGATCTATGCTCTATCCATGTAAGACATTGGTACTAAGGGACATGCAGTGTTTTTGGTCACAGTCCTATAGGACTGTCAAAAAGATCCCATTGCAAAAAATTCTGTCTTGAATCTAGGGGTAAACCTTGTAGCTACCTCGAAGAGGGCTTTGTCCCCTCCGGTTTGAATCAAAAACCTCCCCAATCGGAGCTACGGTGTGAAAGTTATGCCCATTTTTATGCACTAGGGTCACTGTGGATAGGATGCAAACCGCTCCAGGACAGGCACTGTAAACCCCTTACAGAAAGTTCTGATCATTTTCTATCATAAATCTTAATAGCTCATCTCAAAGAGGCCATCGTCTCCTCCGACTTGAGCCCAATTGGAGTTTCCTACAAAGAGTTACGCCCCTTTTACTGACAGCGGTCCTGTGGATTGTATCCAGATGGCAGGCCAAAAAGGCAAAAGCAAGGCCCAAGAGGAACTCAAGAGGGAGATTAGAGACTCCCAGACCTCCATGAATGAGGAACCAAGCTCAGCGCAAGATTACCATGGTGACATACAGGAGGAAATGCCTGAAACGGACCCGTATACCCTTCTTAATCACACCCTCTGCCAACATGAGCTCTGTCATATGGAACGCCACAATGGTATGGTCACCAACCACCGCCAAATGATGTCCAAGTTTGATGAAGCGATCGAGCACATGGCTATCTCAAACTAAAAGATTCAACATACCTTAGAACAGCTCACTGCTCTTGTTACTCAGTTAGTGACCACTTCATCCCAAGAGAAGACCAATGACTCTAGACATGAGTCTAGATGCCCTCCACATCAGGAACCGTTGCATGGCCCACAGGGTATACTTGGCACAAAGGGAATTTCCCCTTCTACCTATGAGATCGGGGAACCCTCTCATACGGATGATCAGCCCCTATTGAATTCCCTCGTCCACCATGCCGGCAACGTTCACTTGAGGCCTTCTCCCACCTTGGGTCGAATTTCACCCGCTCTACCTAGGAGCCCCCATGCACCCCATATGAATCAGCCCCATCAAGGACAATATGGTACAAATTGCCAGCCTGGCATTCATGGACAACATGGTTATAATGGACAACATGGGCTTAATGCACCATAAGGGATGTATGGATAGCATGGCATGTATGGCCACCACGGGTAGCATGGAAAGCAAGGATTTCATAGGCAACACGGCCCCTATGATCTGCGTGACAAGGTCATCCTAACAAAGTACAATGGAAAATCCCCCTCACCATCTCACCTGGAAGACTGGATGTCCAAGTTGGAGTCCTACTTCAACATCTACCCCTGCAGCACTGATGATTAGAAAATACTCTTTGCTTCTCTCCATTCGGAAGGTTTTACCTACACTTGGTGGCGCTATATTAATCAGGAGAATCAACAATTCATTGATTGGGAAGATTTCAAAATGCATATAGTCCAAGTATTTGTGTCCCCTGTGGAAAAAGAACGGTTGGCAAGATGATGGTACACTCTTGACCAACATAACCTCACTGTACATGACTACACAAATCAGTTCATAAACTTGACCATATATGTGGAAAGCATTAGTGACGATGCTAAATTGCACAAGTACATCTATGGGTTAGAACCGAGTCTATCAGTTGATGTCATGGCCCAAAAACCTACTACAATGTTTGATGCAATCAAACTGGCTGAGAGATATGCAAGAAAGTATCGTAAGAATGAGCATTTTCAGCAAGGTGTTGGACCTCCTTGCATCCCTTCACGATCAGCCCCATACGGAGGTGGTTTTTTGAGGCACTTCTATGCCTAATAACAGCCCCAAAGTACCCACTTACCCTGCCTTCCATGCTGAAAGAAAAATGGGCACTTTTGGGACAGCCTCGGGCTCTACTACTGAAAATAGGTATGCTGAAAATAAACAGTCCACTGCATCACCTTCCCATAGATCCAGTAGTCAACGGTTCATCTCCCCAGATATTGTGAAGGAACGGAAAGAAAAGGGCTTATGCTTTAAATGTGGAGATAAGTACACTACTGATCATGACTCCAAATTCCCGTACAAGATAGCTAAGGTCAAAGTTCATAGCATGTATGTCATGGAAGATTGGCACAATGAGGAGGATAACCTGGCCATTGACCAAGCTGAGCCCACGAAGGATGTTGATCATGAGAAGTTTTATGACCTGGAGGATGGGTTTCCCTTGGACCTGGGCGGTGCTCCCTCACAGATACTTGATTTAACATCCCACCCACATCCCACTTCCCTTTGCTCGATCCCACTTCCCGCAGCCCCAGTACCCTTCGCATTCAAGGCAGTATCAATGGAAAACATGTTTTTATCCTTGTGGATAGTGGAAGCACTCACAATTTTGTCAATAAATCAGCCATTGATTGGTTGAAATGTACCCCTATAGCATTACACCACCCCTTGAAGGTCCAAGTAGCAAATGGAGAAGAAGAAATCAGCACACATGTATGTCCTGCAGTTCCTTTATGCCTCGCTGAAAATTATGTGGCACTAGTTGATCTGATTGCCCTAGATATGGGCCCCATTGATATTGATTTGGGCTGTGATTGGCTGAAACAATTGGGGAAAATTGCTATGGACTTCTCTCAGCTTTACATGGAGTTTATGATGCATGGACAGCCTATCCACCTAGAGGGAGTTCGAGATCATTTTGATTTTCAGCTCATTACAGCAAAGCAACTCAAACGAGAGTTTCAAAAATGCTCACAAATCTTTGTTTTGTGGTTAAATAAGGACATTTCTGATCAGCCCTCTGCAGTATCTCATGACTCTGCCTTGCAGGCCTTACTTGAGGAATACAATGACTTATTTCAGATGCGTACATCCCTTACATCCCTCCCTCCCAAGAGACAAGTGGACCACCCACTTGACCTAGAGCCCCATTCCAAGCCAGTGAACAAACCCCCCTATAGACTCTCCAAGTGTGAGCGTGAAGAGGTTGCAAAGAAAATCAAGGATTTGTTGGAGATGGGTTTCATTGAACCGAGTTCTTCCCCCTATGCATCCCCTGTCCTCTTAGTAAAACATACCAGCTACTCATCTCATCAAAAACAACATCTCTGCTCAATGTAAACTTACGAGTAGAAGGGTTATAGCATCTATACACTTTTTGCTGCAGAGAGTAACCAATAAAGATGCACTTCTCAGCTTTTGGATCCAACTTGGATCTCAACTCATCTGGCACATGAACATAGGCAATGCAACCAAAGATTTTCAAATGAGAAATATCTGGTTTCCTGCCAGTATACCTCTCCTCTGGAGTCATTCCATGTATTGCTACAGTGGGAGTCCTGTTCATTATGTAGACTGCTGTAGCAACTGCTTCAGCCCAATAAAAATCTGGCAGGTCTTTTTCATTGAGCATGGCACGAGATACATCTCCAATATGCCTGTTTTTTCTTTCTGCAATTCCATTTTGCTGTGGGGTATGACTGCATGAATATTGCTGCTTTATGCCATGCTCCTGCAAGAACCTTGCAAACTCATTTGAGAGGTACTCTCCGCCTCCATCTGACCTTAGGCATTTTATTTGCAGGCATGTTTCTTTTTCAACCATAGCTTTAAGAGTTTTGAAATGCCCAAAAACTTCACTTTTCTTTTTCATAAAATACACCCAAACTTTTCTACTATAGTCATCAATAAAAGTGACAAAATAATGACAGCCTCCAAGAGATGCAGCTTTAGTAGTCCACACATCAGAGTGGATTAATTCCAATGGCTTCTTACTCTCTTGAACATGTCTAGAAAATGGTTTCCTTGCCTGTTTTCCAAACTGACAGGCTTCACATACCTTATGCATTTCTGCAACCTTGAATTTTGGCAATCCTGCAACAATATTTTGGGCCTGCATTGATTTAAGTCGCTGTACATTAACATGACCAATGCGTTTATGCCAGATATCAATATCTGCAACTACACCGGTCCCATGTGCAAACATTGCTGCACTCAATTGAGACATGTCTGCATCCAACGTAAACATTCTGCCCTTCTTCTTTCCTTTTGCTATCAAGCGACCTTTATTTTTCATATCCTCAACAAAGCATCCATGAGGATTAAATCTAACCTGCAAGCCCTGCTCAACCATTTGACCAACAGAAACCAGATTCTTGGTGATATTTGGGACATGAAATACATCGGACAGGTATTTCTTTTTCCCATCCTGCATAGACAAAGGAATTTTTTCAATCTGCACAATAGGATGTGCAGTATCATCACCAGTCTCCACAAATCCTGGTTTTTCTATTTTTCTTGCATCCTCCATCCATTCTGCATGACCTGTGTGGTTTGATGCACCTGAGTCAACATACCATACATCATTGCTTTCTTCTGCACTTGTCACAGAATTGTTCATGTGCTGCAGCATAAACAAATGCTCATTCCTGTCATCACCCTGTCTACTAGAAGATGCATAATTTCCTTGTTGCAATTTTCCATTCATGATGTCATTCTGCTTTTTATAGCAGTCTTTAGCCATATGACCCATTTTACCACAGTAGTAGCATTCAACATTACTGTTTGCATTTTGGCCTCTTTGCCATCCACCACGACCTCTTTGGCTCCCCTTGCCTCTAGAATTACCACGTCCTCCTCCATAGGACTGGTTTTCTTGAGTTTGCTACATATTCTGATTTCTACCACGGCCTCCAGATCGGCCTCCTCTACCTCTGCCTCTACCTCTTCCAGGATTTGAGTAGAAGACAGCTTCTTTTGAAGTTTCTCCTGAAGAAGATGCACCACCATTTCTTTGCTCCTCAGAAATTAGAAGAGCAATCAACTCCTCAAAATCAGGAAATCTTTCACGGACGGAAATGGATGTTCGAAACTGTGCATAATCCTTTCCTAGACCATTCAAGGTCACAGAAACTAAATCATCATCTTCCACTGGCGACCCAATGGAAGCAAGTGCATCTGCAATCTTCTTCACCTTCTTGTGGTAGTCATTGATGCTCATACTTTCTCTTTGCACATTGTGCAACTCTTGCTTGAGCTTCATTTTCCTGGCTTGCGTATTTGTGCTATACATTTTTGACAAAGTATCTCATGCCTCCTTTGGCCTACTTGCATCCTGAATATGCACAATCATAGAGTCTGAAATACTGATAGACAGCCAGTACATAACTTTCCTGGCTCTCTCATGCCATGCTTTGAATGCCTGCATTTGTTGTTGATTGGGAACATCAGGAAGAACTGGTTCTTCTTCATTTCCTGCAACAAATTCCCAATATCCTTTTCCCATAAGGAAATTCGTCATTCTAAACTTCCATGCCTGGAAGTTGTTCTTGTCAAGCTTTTCAGTGACAATCTGTGAAAGAGAATCAGATGCCATTATAGAATACTGCAAAAAATTCTGTCACTGCAAAAAACACAGCTTCACCCTCACAAGGGCAAATCTGCAAAACTGGCAAAAGTAGTATTTGACCACACAGTCACTTCTTAGTGACGATTTTGCATCAACAGGCCACAAGGATGATTCTGTAACTCCCAATATCTCTGCGCATAGGCATACGATGCAGTTTCTACAGTAACTTTTCACCGACCTGTAGAATAGTGGTCGCACAGCATAAAACTGGGCCTTTTCCTGAGTGCATGTAGAAAACTTCCGCCTCCAAAACAGGCCCCGAAATGGCCTCAAATAAAAAAAATAGGGTCGGCATGGGCTAAAGCCCTCTCCCGTAGCATATACTGCCCTCTTGCTTCACCGCGAAGGGCGTCTCAACCTGAGACAATGCACTCTTGCAATTTCCGACTGTGCTACCTGCAGAGATCTGCTCCCAAAACAGAAAATGAAAGCAACACTGCTCCTCTTACCAGAACACCGCGAGCTTGCCTTGCTTTCTTGAGCTCCTTACCACGAACAAGGCTCTGATACCATGTCAAGATTGTGGGAGAGAAGGAAGGAGTCTCACTTGTAGCTTTCTTGCTTGCACAATGGGGGAATACACACAGAGGTGGAGGCTGAAAACAGTTTCCTCTTCTTAGTTGTGTAAGCCAAAAGAACTCTCATACAAAGAAATAGAAGAACCCTATATATGGGTCTCAAAACCAAAGACAACTAACTAAGGTGGCATACTAACTGAGCCACGAACTAGAGTAGATAAGGATAGCTGTCATCTAGCTATTATTCATGGGCGGTGTACCAACCGCATCTACAACTGACAAGTCGATGACATAAATGCACAACGGTCACCCTGGCATATCACGAGTGGAGCTCGATATCTCAACAAGGCAATGGGTGGCAACCTTATAGAACTATGACTTTGACATTTCACACACGTGGGGCAAGGATAATATTGTGGATGATTCTCTCTCTCGAATGTGGGCATGTAGAGTGTCCTCTATCTCAAAGTTGCATAGTGATTAAGAGCTCCAAGAGGCTTACTTGTTAGATGATCATTTCAGCCACACATTTCAGAAATTACAGCATGGGGTTATGGCTGAAAACTTCCAATATCAGCTCAAGCATGGCCTTATTTGGTCCCATGGCAAGATTGTCATCCTGCACACTTCCCCTTTCATGCAGAAGATCATGAAAGAAATGCATTCTTGCCCCACTGCCGGTCACTTAGGTGTACGTATGACAGGATTGCCAAGAGCTTTCATTGGAAAGGCTTATGGAGGGACATCAAGGACTTTGTGACCAAATGTGTTCCATGCCAACAGAACAAGGATGGTACACTTAGGCCCGCTGGCATCTTGCAGCCTCTCCCTATCCCTGACGGGAAATGGACTCACATCACAATGGACTTTATCAACTGGCCTTCCTGTGACTAAGAAAGTGTGGGACATTATCTATGTGGTAGTTGATCGCCTCACCAAAGCTGCCCATTTTATCCCCACTAAGATCTAATATAGTGCCTCTCAAGTGGCCACTCAGTTTATGGAAAATGTCTTTAAGCTGCATGGCTTACCACAAGTCATAGTACATGATCGTAATGCAAAGTTTATGAGCAACTTCTAGCAGACAGTTTTCACCTCCATGGGGACCAAGCTTGCTCCATCCACTGCGTACCACCCTCAGACTGATGGCCAAACTGATAGAGTGAACAAATGGCTTGAGATATATTTGAGGCACTTTTGCCATGATGTGCAGCACATTGGGATACGTGGCTTCACTTGACTGAGTTTGCATATAATAACTCCACACACTCTAGCATTGGAGTTTCCCCTTTTGAGGCCTTATACGAGTATAAGGTTCCCCTTCCTACAGTCTTGTTTACTGATAAGATTAACCCTTAGAGTCAAGCTGAATTGGATCGCATGCAAACTTTACTTCAGTAATGCAAAATGAATCTTCAAAAGACCCAAACACACATGAAATTCTATGCTGATTAAAAACGAAGGCATTTGGAATTCCAGGAGGGGGAATTGGTCCTTTTGAAAGTGCCTAAGTCCCGCTACTCAAGTCTCAAAGAGGGCAGCAGTAACAAGCTAGCCCATCATTTCTATGGCCCATATCGAATCCTAAAGAGAGTTGGCGACTTGGCCTACCACTTAGAACTCCTCCTTACCACCAAAATCCACAATGTGTTTCATGTTAGTTAGCTAAAACCCTTTGTAGGCTCCTCAGAGGACTATGTGGAAGAACTTCCCCCCATAGATGAAGAGGGCATCACTCAATATGTCCCTGAAGTAATCATTGGGCAACGAGATAAGCACTTACGATCCCGATCCATCAAAGAATACCTCATCAAATGGCAAGGCCTACCCTTGGAAGAAGCCTCTTGGCACCTAGCAAACATCCTCAATGAATTTTCCTACCTCCGTGAACCCCAACGACTGGAAGACTAGCCGGTCATGCCCCAAATTGCCCACCCTCTGCCCATAGACTGCACACTGTTTTAGAACAGTTTTGTACTTAATCAACTCACATGCATGTGCATTCTACATAGGCTAAAAGTACTCGTCATAAGCTCCATTTTGACATATGGTGCACCCTATTTGGAGCAGCCTATCAAAAGTTATGACCAGTTTACTTCAGTAGACCGGTTCCAAACTGTATGCTGTCCCTAGTCTCTCCACACCTAATCTTCATTGTCAAGGGCTCTGAGTAGTACTCTACAACCCTCCCTTAGCCCACCCATCACTCCCGTCTATTTCTCCTTTTTCTAGGGCAAAAGCCTTTTGACTGGGGATGGATTGTAACAAGCGGGATACACACCGACTAGGGTTTAGACACCCCGTCACATTGATCGGGGTATTTAAGGTGTAAGAGCCCCAGATTAAGGCAACCAGTTATTATCAAGATCTTACTCTTCACCTTCATCTCCAACTTCCATGGCTTCCTCCTTCCTTCTCTCCTCTTTTCTCTCTTTCTCTCTCTTCTTCTAGTCTTCTTCCTTATTCTCTTGTTCTCTTTCTCTCTCCTCAACTCTCCTTCTCTCTCCTCTTAACTTCTTTCATTACAAATAAATATACAAGTTGTATTTAAAATGATTATTTTATTTTTTATGTGTTGTGACTTATGTTACATGAATGAACATTGTAACTAAAATGACTAATTAAGGAAGCTAATTTTATTTACACAACATAAATGTGTTAGGTAAGTAGACAGCTAAAACTATTCAACTGAGAAAAGAGGAAGGGTGTGATTCCTAATGAATCCATCGTACGATAGGGCGATCTTGGTAAGTCAAGGCTTCTTTTCAATTCGATGCATTAGAGTATAGGGAACATGGACCACATAGAATCAACTAGAGCCTCAACTCCATATCGTTTTAGGGAACAGAATAAGACTTTGCCCTACAACACTACTAGATACATGCCTTATACTGACATTCAAAGCTGTGAAAATGTTCATAAAGAAAATTTCCCCCATCATCACAAAAAACATCGTATTAGTGACACCATAGAACAGTCACTATCAGCGTCGCTATTTGTAATGAACGGGGATCACGGGAGCATGGCATGGAACATACCAGTCACACTGACTGTATATAAGGTATAAGAGGGTATTTTGAAGCATCACAAAAATTATCAAGAAACTCTCTTTTCACCTTCTCAAGCTTCCATGGCTTCTTCTTCTTCTCCCTTTTCTTCTTCCTCTCTCCCTCTTCCTCTCTCTTCTTCTTGCCTTTCTCTCTCCTCTTCCTCTTCTTCTGCAGTCCTTCTCTCTCTCCTTCCCCTTAGTTAGGATAGTTAAGTCTCTTTCATTACAAGTGGTATCAGAGCTTTGTCCTTGATCCTTCTCTTTCCCCATAGATTTAGGGCTCTCACTGTTTCCCACAGTTAGAAAACTCCAGTTATGTCTCTTTCACAGGTACACAGGAGTACTCAGGCAGGCTGTCAGCCCTCTTGAAGACTATGGCAGCCTTTCTTGGAGCTTTCCCAAGAACCATGGACAAATTTGGAGGCCGGCAGACAAATTTGACAGGTCGTCACTAATTTTCATGTAAGTTTTTAGGGTTTTGGGCAAAAAGGAGGGTAGCACAGTTATTAGAGAAGGCCAAAAACTCAGTTACTTTTCAAGAAGACCTTCTCTCTCCTCTTTTCCCCAAGCTGCCATGGAAGCTCCAGCCCAAGAAACTCAGAAATCTTGCTCCCCCCCTCTTCCTCAATAAGAATGGCTTATCCAAAGGCTTTCCCCTCAGCTGGAGCATCACATTGAGCAGCAGCAACCCTGGTCTACCCTGCATGTGGCCCCCCCAAGAGCAGCCTGAAATTTGTGGCGCAAAAAACGAGCTGCTTCCTGGCTTGCTGGACAGCCCTCCCAGCCCTCCTCTCCTTCCTGGCCTCACTCCTGGCTCTTGGCAACCTTCTTGGGCAGCATTAGAGGCATCTTCCTTAGCCCTTGGACTCCCCTTTGCACTTCAAGAAACCCTGGTCAGGTGCAGTCCATGGCAGCCATGGAACCTTGGCATCAAGCTCAAAAATCTTGAAGATTTTGGTCTCTTCTTGGTCCACGGGAGTCCCTCTTCAACCTAGCTCAAGATTTCAGCCATCAAGAAGCACCGGAAGATGATCACAAGCAAGATTTAAAGGCATGCACTTGTGGGTAGCCATGGCTATGGAGTAGGACTTCAATTTCAGCAAGAACTCTTCATGGGAAGGCAATGAACCATCCTGCCCCAAGCTTGACTTCACCCTTTCTTGACGGAGCACAACCATTTTAGAGCTATGGAGCATGCAGGATCAAAGTGGAGCTCTCATGAAGGACTGAGGTGGCATTAATGGCTGCCTTCTTCTCCAAAAGACTCAAGGTAACCGATTCTTGGCTCCCATTCTCTCTATTTAAGCCTCTTGTTGAATCCCATCCACTTGTTTGAGAGAATGTATGAGTCCAAGTAGATAATAGGAGTCCCAGACATTGAATGCATGCTGAGTATTAATCCCAGTCATTTCCCTTTGATCTTATAGTACCGAAATGGATTTTACTCATGTTGAAGCTTCATTGTAATTATATTTTTGCTTACCCATAACCCATTTGGCTTCTTGTGAATTGGCTGAGCCAAGAAGTGATAAAAAAATCCATTGTATAAGGGTGAGTAGGCAGTGAGTCACTGCCGGTAAGCTCTCTATTTCTATTCCCCATTCCAATTCCATGCACTTCATGAAAATCTCAAGATTTTTATTCCTGAAATGCATCTCATGCTGGGTGTTTAATTAATAAATGTTTGCCATGTATATTTCAGGTGAGGAAAAGCCCGATGCCAGGCGAGGTGGCAAGACAAAAGAGGGGTGATCCCCCTTGCCATCAAAGACGCTGAAGGGGTGCACAACCCGGCCCGGGGGGAACTTTGGCCACCTCCTGGTGATCCGGAGCCCAAGGAATTATTGCAGGTGCAAGTACATTTGATGGAATAGCCCAAACCCTGATTCGGAGCCCAAGGAATTATTGCAGGTGCAGGTACATTTGATGGAATAGCCCGAACCCTGATCACTTGAGCCTACAAGCCCCTACATGCATTGGTAATATCACGAACCACTTGGTAATGTATGGTGGATGCAATGCAAGAAGGCCAGGGTATCCAGGGGTCATTTCTGTAACAAGGGGTTTGGTGGACTGCACTTGAGATGGCAGGCCACAAGGGTAAAGCAAAGGCCTAGGAGGAATTTCAGCGTGAAATAAGGAACTCCCGTGCCTCAATGAACGATCCTAGCTCAGCCCAGGAGGATCGTGAAGACATGTTTGAAGAGGGTGCCCCCGAGATAGACTGCTTGTCTCTGCTCAACTAAACCTTATGCCAACATGAGACCCGTCATGCTGAACGACATCGAGAGATGGAGCAACTCCATAGGGAGATGGAAACCCACCAAGATCACTATCATTCTGAGGTGATGGCCAAGATGGACTTACTCATAAAGTGCATGGGTGCCCTCATTCCCGCTATTGCCCCCCCTCGGATCGACCCAAGGAGTATGTCCCTCCCCGTGAGGCTAACCGCCCTCCCCCCTTGGAGACCAGGCACAGCCCACAAGGTCTCGGTGGTACCCATGGCATCCCCCATAGCACTTATGAGACGGGTGAGCCCTCCACTTGAGATGATGGGCCCCTCCTCCCCTCCCCCGTTACAAATCCTTCAAGCCCATCCTTGGCACCCCAACTCCCCTGTAATGGAAGTTACTTGCACACTCAAGGGAATGGCTCCAATGCAAATCTTGGGCAGCATGGAATGCACGGAGTGCATGGGCAGCATGCATATGGCAATGGGCAGTATGCACATGGCAATGGGCAACATGCACATGGTAATGGACAGTATGCATATGGCAATGGGCAGCATGCATATGGCAATGGGCAGCATGGATATGGTAATAGGTAGGATGGACATTTTGGACAGCAAGGTCCTAATGGGCAATTTGGTTCTCATGTAATGCACGGGTAGCATGGCCCCCATGGGAATTTTGGACAGCAAGGCATGTATGGGCAGTATGTAGCACATGGCATTCATGGGTAGCCGGGCCCAAACGAGCTGTGTGACAAGATTGTGTTTACTAAATTCAATGGGAAATCCTCATCCCCAGTTGAACTAGAGGAATGGACCTCTAAATTGGAAGCCTATTTTCTCATCTACCCCCGTACCGATGAGGCAAAGATCATTTTGCCTCCCTTCATTTAGAAGGTTTTTCCCACACATGGCGGAGATTTGTTAAAAGAGAAAATCATCAGTTTCGTGATTGGGAAGAGTTCAAGATGCATATGATCTAAGTTTTTGTCTCCCCAGTGGAAAAAGAACGCTTGGCTAGGCAATGGTATCAGTTTGATCAGCAAAATCTCATCGTGAGGGAGTACACCAACCAATTTATGAACCTATCCATGTATGTTGAGGCAGTAAGTGATGAGGCCAAATTGCATAAATACATTTATGGGCTAGATGCGCATCTTTCAGCTGATGTAATGGCTCAAAAGCTAGCCACCCTGTTTGCAGCCATAGAATTGGCTGAACGCTATGGTTGAAAATACCGCCGCAATGAGAGCATGCAGCCCATTGTAGGACATCAAAGATGTTGAGAGATCGAGCTCCACTCGCGATATGCCAGGGTGACTGTTGTGCACTTATGTCACCGACTTGTCATTTGCAGATGCGGTTGGTACACCGCCCATGAATAATAGCTAGACGACAGCTATCCTTATCTACTCTAGTTCGTGGCTCAGTTAGTATGCCACCTTAGTTAGTTGTCTTTGGTTTGAGACCCATATATAGGGTTCTTCTATTTCTTTGTATGAGAGTTCTTTTTGGCTTATATATCTAAGAAGAGGAAAACTGTTTTCAGCCTCCACCCTTGTGTGTATTCCCCCATTGTGCAAGCAAGAAAGCTACAAGTGAGACTCCTTCCTTCTCTCCCACAATCTTGACATGGTATCAGAGCCTTGTTCGTGGTAAGGAGCTCAAGAAAGCAAGCCAAGCTCGCATTGTTCTGGTAAGAGGAGCAGTGTTGCTTTCATTTTCTGTTTTGGGAGCAGATCTCTGCAGGTAGCACAGCCGGAAATTGCAAGAGTGCACTGTCTCAGGTTGAGACGCCCTTCGCGGTGAAGCAAGAGGGCGACCTTGTTTTTTTGATTTGAGGCCATTTCGGGGCCTGTTTTGGAGGCGGAAGTTTTCTGCACGCACTCAGGAAAAAGCCCTGTTTTATGCTGTGCGACCACTGTTCTACATGTCGGTGAAAAGTTACCACAGATATTGCATCGTATGCTCGTGTGCAGAGACATTGGGAGTTACAGAATCATCCTTGGTTCCTGTATATGCAAAATCGTCACTAGGAAGTGACTGTGTGGTTAAATACCACTTTCGTTAGTTTTGCAGATTTGCCCTTGTGAGGCTGAAGTTGTGTTCTCTGTAGTGACAGAATTTTTTGCAGGATTCTGTAATGGCGTCTGATTCTCTTTCATAGATTGTAACTGAAAAGCTTGACAAGAACAACTTCCAAGCATGGAAGTTTAGAATGACGAATTTCCTTATGGGAAAAGGATATTGGGAATTTGTTGCAGGAAATGAAGAAGAACCAGTTCTTCCTGATGTTCCCAATCAACAGCAAATGCAGGCATTCAAAGCATGGCATGAGAGAGCCAGGAAAGTTATGTACTGGCTGTCTATCAGTATTTCAGACTGTATGATTGTGCATATTCAGGATGCAAGTACGCCAAAGGAGGCATGGGATACTTTGTCAAAAATGTACAGCACAAATACTCAAGCCAGGAAAATGCAGCTCAAGCAAGAGTTGCATAATGTGCAAAGAGAAAATATGAGCATCAATGACTACCACATGAAGGTGAAGAAGATTGCAGATGCACTTGCTTCCATTGGGTCGCCAGTGGAAGATGATGATTTAGTTTTTGTGACCTTGAATGGTCTAGGAAAGGATTATGCACAGTTTCGGACATCCATTTCAGTTCGTGAAAGATTTCCTGATTTTGAGGAGTTGATTGCTCTTCTAATTTCTGAGGAGCAGAGAAATGGTGGTGCATCTTCTTCAGGAGGAACTTCAAAAGAAGCTGTCTTCTACTCAAATGCTGGAAGAGGTAGAGGCAGAGGTAGAGGAGGCCGATCTGGAGGCCGTGGTAGAAATCAAAATATGCAGCAAACTCAAGAAAACCAGTCCTATGGAGGAGGACGTGGTAACTCTAGAGGCAGGGGGAGCCAAAGAGGTCGTGGTGGATGGCAAAGAGGCCAAAATGCAAACAGTAATGTTGAATGCTACTACTGTGGTAAAATGGGCCATATGGCTAAAGACCGCTATAAAAAGCAGAATGACATAATGAATGGAAAACTGCAACAAGGGAATTATGCATCTTCGAGTAGACAGGGTGATGACAGAAATGAGCATTTGTTTATGGTGCAGCACATGAACAATTCTGTGACAAGTGTAGAAGAAAGCAACGATGTATGGTATGTTGACTTAGGTGCATCAAACCACATGACAGGTCATGCAGAATGGATGGAGGATGCAAGGATAATGGAAAAACCAGGATTTGTGGAGACTGGTGATGATACTGCACATCCTATTGTGCAGATTGGAAAAATTCCTTTGTCTATGCAGGATGGGAAAAAGAAATACCTGTCCGATGTATTTCATGTCCCGAATATCACCAAGAATCTGATTTTTGTTGGTCAAATGGTTGAACAGGGCTTGCAGGTCAGATTTAATCCTCATGGATGCTTTGTTGAGTATATGAAAAATAAAGGTCGCTTGATAGCAAAAGGAAAGAAGAAGGGCAGAATGTTTACGTTGGATGTAGACATGTCTGAATTGAGTGCAGCAATGTTTGCACATGGGACCGGTGTAGTTGCAGATATTGATATCTGGCATAAACGCATTGGTCATGTTAATGTACAGCGACTTAAATCAATGCAGGCCCAAAATATTGTTGCAGGATTGCCAAAATTCAAGGTTGCAGAAATGCATAAGGTATGTGAAGCCTGTCAGTTTGGAAAACAGGCAAGGAAACCATTTCCTAGACATGTTCAAGAGAGTAAGAAGCCATTGGAATTAATCCACTCTGATGTGTGGACTACTAAAGCTGCATCTCTTGGAGGCTGTCATTATTTTGTTACTTTTATTGATGACTATAGCAGAAAAGTTTGGGTGTATTTTATGAAAAAGAAAAGTGAAGTTTTTGGGCATTTCAAAACTCTTAAAGCTATGGTTGAAAAAGAAACAGGCCTGCAAATAAAATGCCTAAGGTCAGATGGAGGGGGAGAGTACCTCTCAAATGAGTTTGCAAGGTTCTTGCAGGAGCATCGCATAAAGCAGCAATATTCATGCAGTCATACCCCACAACAAAATGGAATTGCAGAAAGGAAAAACAGGCATATTGGAGAGGTATCTCGTGCCATGCTCAATGAAAAAGACCTGCCAGATTTTTATTGGGCTGAAGCAGTTGCTACAGCAGCCTACATAATGAACAGGACTCCCACTGCAGCAATACATGGGATGACTCCAGAGGAGAGGTATACTGGTAGGAAACCAGATATTTCTCATTTGAAAATTTTTGGTTGCATTGCCTATGTACATGTGCCAGATGAGTTGAGATCCAAGTTGGATCCAAAAGCTGAGAAGTGCATCTTTATTGGTTACTCTCTGCAGCAAAAAGGGTATAGATGCTATAACCCTTCTACTCGTAAGTTTACAGTGAGCAGAGATGTTGTTTTTGATGAGATGAGTAGCTGGTATAAACCAGTAAATGTGATTGATGATGTAGATGCACAAAATGGTAATGCTGCACAGAATTCACAGCAGCAGTCACAAAATATTAGTGGACCTGGAGCGTCCTCTAGTAGTGGTTCACATTCTTCGCCATGGACAGGCAGATTGAGATCAGGAGAATCTTCTCAAAGCAATATAGATAGTGGTATGCAGGTATCACGAAAAGGAAAAGAGAAGGTTGATCAGCCCATGTTTGATGTGAATGCAGGTCACTCTTATGTGGATGGTGAATCCAGTGGCTCAGAACAGAGCAATGATGATGAGTTGGGTATTCCTTCTATTGTTACACCTAGAGTAAGGAAGACCAGGGATGTTTTGAGAGAAGCTGGGAGTGAACCTATTTTGCGCAGGTCTACGAGAGCTAGGTATCCTGTGGATAGGCTGAAATATGATGGATTTACAGCCATTCACTACGCATATATGGTCAAAGTGATACAGGAACCAGAACCCACTTCTTTTGAGAAAGCCATGGGAAAAGAAAAATGGGAGAAAGCCATGGATGAAGAAATGGATGCCTTGGAAGCAAATGCTACATGGGAATTGGTACCTTTGCCTAAAGGTAAGAATGCAATTGGCTATAAGTGGGTTTATAAGGTGAAGCACAATGCAGATGGTTCTGTGAACAGATACAAGGCAAGATTAGTAGTCAAGGGGTATGCACAAACATATGGCATTGACTATGAAGAAACATTCAGTCCGGTTGCAAGGATGGCAACCGTAAGAGCAGTCATTGCTATGGCTGCATCAAAGGGATGGTCTTTACATCAGATGGATGTAAAGAATGCCTTCTTGCATGGTGATTTGCAAGAAGAGGTCTATATGGAGCAGCCACCAGGTTATGTGCATGCTGTTCATCCTGAGTTTGTTTGCAGGTTGAAGAAAGCCTTGTATGGCTTGAAGCAAGCACCTAGAGCATGGTCTGACAAGATAGGACAGTATCTTGTCACTATTGGCTTTCAGATTTCCAAGGCAGATTTCTCACTTTATGTGAGAAAAACAGAGAAAGGTATTATGCTACTTGTCATTTATGTTGATGATTTGATTATGACAGGTGACAGTGATGAAGATATCCTTCATGTGAAAATGCTATTGAAGCAGAAGTTTGAGATGAAGGATTTGGGAGAGCTGCGTTATTTCTTGGGCATTGAGGTGATTAGATCACCAAGTGGGATACAGCTCTTGCAGAGGCAGTATGGATTGGACATGCTGTCCAAATATGGGATGACAGGCTGTAAGCCTATTTCAGTTCGTTTGGAGCAGAATGTGAAGCTGAGCGCAGATGCAGGTGAGCTTCTGGAAGACCCTACTATGTACAGACGCATAGTAGGAAGCTTGATTTATATGACTATTACCAGGCCAGATTTGAGCTATGCTATTGGATTGGTAAGTCAGTTTATGCAGGCTCCAAGGAAATCGCATTTGGATGTGGCTAGACGCATACTCAGGTATATGAAGTCCACATTGCAGTATGGACTATTTTGTGAGACTGGGGTTCAGATACAGTTGCATGGATACACTGATGCTGATTGGGCTGGTAGCATTTCTGATAGACGATCTACCAGTGGATATGTGTTCTCTTTTGGGAGTGCTGCAGTCACTTGGAGCAGCAAGAAACAGCCTACAGTTGCCTTGTCGAGCACAGAGGCCGAGTACAGGGGTGCAGCAATGGCTGCATGTGAGGTAGCTTGGTTGCATAAGCTACTTTATGATATGCATCAGCCTACAGATGGGCCAGTTGTCATTTATTGTGACAACATGAGTAGTATACACTTGGCAAATAACCCAGTCTATCATGCTAGAACAAAGCACATTGAGGTGCATTATCACTATGTGTGAGAGAGGGTTTTACTAGGTCTTATTGATCTAGTTTATGTCAGCACAGAGGATCAGGTAGCTGACATATTTACGAAGGCATTGGGCACAGAGAAGCTGTGCAAGTTCAGAGACCTGCTTGGTGTGCAGGAATTGGGATTGAGCTCGAGGGGGAGTGTTGAGAGATCGAGCTCCACTCGCGATATGCCAGGGTGACTGTTGTGCACTTATGTCACCGACTTGTCAGTTGCAGATGCGGTTGGTACACTGCCCATGAATAATAGCTAGACGACAGCTATCCTTATCTACTCTAGTTCGTGGCTCAGTTAGTATGCCACCTTAGTTAGTTGTCTTTGGTTTGAGACCCATAAATAGGGTTCTTCTATTTCTTTGTATGAGAGTTCTTTTTGGCTTACATAACTAAGAAGAGGAAAACTCTTTTCAGCCTCCACCCTTGTGTGTATTCCCCCATTGTGCAAGCAAGAAAGCTACAAGTGAGACTCCTTCCTTCTCTCCCACAATCTTGACAAAAGATACCCTATCAGGCAACCCCCATATGCTAATAATTATCACAGAAACAATGCAGGGAATGGCAGCCCCAAAACTCCTACTTACCCCACTTTTAATGCTGAAAGAAAATATGGCAGTTTTGGGACAACACCACCCTCCAAAAGTGACCCAAAGTATGCTGAAAATAAGGCAAGGAATGGCTTCAGTCCTAATGGTAAAAAATTCATTCCTCCTGAAGTTGTCAAGGATAGAAAGCCAAAGGCTTGTGCTTTAAACAAGATACTACTACTATATAGAAAATGCCTACACAAATCACGTGACCTGAAAAGAAGAGTATGTGAGCTCCATAGATCCAAGGGCAAGCTATAGATTCTCACCATCCGAAAGCTTGTCCCGTTGCAAAGGAGCATCGAATGTACTCTGCAAAAAAAGAAACAACTACACATCAATCCACTATACAATAATGCATTTTAATTAAAATTAGTAACTACAGATAAGAAAGATGAGTGACTTACAAGGCCACCGCGTCCATACAATCGGTCAATCAATCCTGTGAGATCGTGTCTCTCTATATGTAGAGTCTCTAGGCCGGTGGGATCGTGGTTTGTAATGGAGTGCTGCAAAGAAAACAAAATACAACTGTTAGAAACACGATTGTCAGTACAAGGGATATTGCAAAAAAATAAGCAAGCAGAACAAAAGAAAAACTTACAAAGTCCTCCAAATATGTCTTGTGGTTGCCACTCCCAAGATGATGGACCACTCTTGTGCCTCCAATCGTGTGCTTGCCGCCTCGCGCTGCTATCTCCAAACGTCTTGGAGAATTTGTAGCCCCCTCTCTAAGTCGGTGCCAGTCGTTCTCGTCTAGCCACTCGAGCTTTGAGACCCCACTCTTAAGTGCCTTGCGTGCGTTCGATCGTCTGTGTGACATGTATGCACGCATGCATTCCATCATCCAGCCTGTGGAAAACCTATATGTTGCGGTAGGTACCAAAAACTCCTAATGGAAGGATGCTACTATGTAGTCCTTGCTCCCCTCCAGTATGTTCTTCCAATGATCCAAGACGTTGTGCCGAAAAACTTATTGGCACAACTCTCTCATATGAGCCATCACCCTCCTCCTCTCATCATTCATGATGATGGCTCCTGTCCTATCATCTATAAGGTATCCATACCCCTTTGGGGTATGCCTAAGATGTGTCCTCTCCCACTTGCGACCACACTCCTAGGCATATCCAAGAGACCCCTGTACATCTGGTGTAGCTACGGGGATAGTATCTCTTGGAGTAGCACCCATAGGGGTGCCACCTGTTGCTGCAGACAGCTGATTGGAGTAGACATCTCCACAGTGTGACAAATCCCATAGGTAATGCAACTCCAGTGGAACGATGAGATGGAGACACTGCATCGATACCTCCACAACCACCACCTGAGACATGCTCTCTTGAACCACCATGAGAGTGAGGATTAGCATTTGTATCCCAAGCCGACCATGAGCTCACTGCATCCATATCTTCGCAGTATCCCCCAGAATCACTCCCTCTGTTTGGCCCAAGTCTAGAGCATCGACCTCATCTACTGTAACCTGAAGCATCGAGGCACACCAAAGTAGATCTAACAGAACAGCCTGATGGTATCCGAGATAGCTCCTGGTCTGCCATATCTCTAAATCGAGCCATCTGATCTGGAGACATACGCATGAAGATCTCCTGTAGCTCCTTGTCACTCATCCCTCGACTCATCATGCTGATCTAAATATCCAAAAGGGTCACCTACACAAATAAAAATTGATGTTAGCATAATCAGTATAAATTATACAAAGTACGCTAATATAAATCTTAAAAAAATAATTTTACTTAAAATGCATATCTTATGTACCCTTATAAGTGATTCGCCAACAAATTGAGTAGGTAGATGCTTCAAGTATGAAGTATCCTATGGTCCCATGTCAATCTCCTGACACAACTCTACATACATTGGAAGGTCGATAGACATGTCATCACAAAAGGATGAGTCCACCTCGTTCTCAAAGAATTCTTGGACTCTTGTATTTCCATCATTGTTACCCGATTTTGGCTCCTCTACATGCTCCAAGCTTTCAATGGCCTCCACCCCTTGCAATATCGACCCCTCTATTTGCATGTTGTCCTCATCTACGCTCAGCAACACTTTGATTATATACTCTCACACTTTGGGGAGCTAAAGATATAACATACCACCATCGAGGTTGTTGGGGGTTTGGATAGAAATTTACATATTCAAAATCACGTACAAGAGAGATTTAACTTTTGTGATATGTACCATGTCGTAATAAAATAAAATAAAAATATGAGTTCATGCCTATTCACAATGGGCTGGCAACACAAACGTGTTGCACAAATCTGTCCATCTTTTTTCAGAATCTATTTCGAGAAATATAGATGGACCTCGTCGAACTATTGCTCCAGCTCCTTCAAGTACTACTTTGAACCACTACACATCGAATAGGATAATGGAGAAGCTATGGTAATCTACCGTAATAATACTTTGCAAGTTTCCAAAATACTCCATCTCATCTATAACTGTGTTTGGATCCGTTGCTCATCGTTGGCTCCCTTGCTTGAACTTTTCCATGATACCATAATCTGTTGTGGAGCGCATTTTGTCAATATGCTCCATGCAGAAATGTCATCCGCGCGACCACGCCGCACTATATATTTTGTACTGCGTACATTGAAACACTCAATTAGTTGTCGCATATAAAATATAGATACCATAAACCCTAAACACATCATCACCTTTGGACTACATTCCCTCGAGCATTCCCACTCCTCGATTGAGACTTGCGCCTCTTCGTGAGACACTGCAATCAAAGCTTCATGCAACCATCACGTTGACATAAACCATGGCATCTCCTCGATGCCCTTGGAATATGGAATCGGTCAATGGTGCGTACTACGTCAAAATTTAGATCGTGCTTCTTTCCGCGATCTTTCGTAGCTTGCTCGTACCTAGCGAGTGTAACGTGTCCACTAGAATCATCCCGGACACGTCTTAGCAGTCCATCGGGAAGGATGTCTAGAAAGCTCCGCCCGGCACTCCCATGGAATGTTACGGGACTTGCGATCTAGGTCTTCCCGCGTCTGCCACGTAGCGGAAGTATCCTGGCCGTTCCCACTTAGGATCGACCTGAATTTGGGTTTTCCTGTTTGGTCATTAGCTAGCAACAACTAGCGTCAGACCCGAGCGAACTACTTTACGCAAAAACGCCAGGTCCGAAGCGGATTCACGCTGCACTTGGTTCAAGGAGAATGGGAAACGAGAGGGATGCAAGGCTCGACCTCCCTGCCATAAGGCATAGTCCCATTCCGTTCCCCTAAAACAACGTGAATCGGGTAATAGTTAATTCTAAGTCATCGATCTCGTTACTTGTTTCGGTGATGACGATCATCCTCTGTTCGTTGAAGACTTTGAGAAAAGTTCCCGGCTAACCGGGACCACCCGTCCATAGGACGGACCCATGGTCCATCCTCCGCACTTCCCTCGGTTTGTTTTAGTTATGTAATTACCTACCACATTAGTTTGACATATACAAACAGCTTCTTTGATTAACCCTGTTATGCACTGGTTCCTTCACGTAATCTTATCACAGGACATAAAGAAAACAATGCCAAACAACTCCTTTATTATCATTTTATCCTTTTATCTTTGAAATACAAGGAGTTCCCGCCCGTAGGCGTATTCATAATCCGCCCGAAGGCTATCCAGTAATCCACCAGGGATCACTATCCAAGCTTCCGCCCGTAGACTAGTATGCGGGCCTCGAGATCCAATCCCGAGTCACGTTAGCCTCTTGTGCAGGGCCCGGAAGGCGAGGGATTTATAGCCAGAGCCCCCCTTGGCACCCAAGCGTCCTCCTGCTCCAAGTAGAACTCAACAGAGAGACCTCTCGCGGCGGGTTCGGTCCACGTTCCCGGCGCGGCTAACAACCCCCTTGGTTAGGGTCAGGCAGGCAGTCGGGGGTAACTGAAGCTGCCACTCCCTTCAGGTCAGGCCTTCAACCTGAAGTATTTAGATATATTCTCATCCTTTAGTTCATTGAGCAAACAATGCAAACAGTCCTTTCTAAACTGTTACAAGCACAATCAATTTCAATGGTTGTTTAGCTGGCAAACTGTTAAGGAGTGACTCCTTTTCCTCCGAATGCAACCCGCATTTGATCCGGAATCAATTGCAACTTAGCAAGATTCCTATCATTCTTGGGTTAGGGTCATACCCTACCAATACTTTAGGTTTTGTTGTGGCAGGATCCAGCGACCATGTCGCTTTAGTTTATTGTCTGGTCATTTGCTTCAAGGCAAATACCTAGCTTTCCTTTTCCTTGGCAATTATTTCCCAAGAAAAGTGAGTAACAGGATGATTACTCATCCTCTTGTAAGTTAAATTCTTTCAATAACTTGCCAACCTCATTTCGAGAGATGATAAACTCTCTGGTGGCCAAATCTCAAGTCTATACAAAGTTGCAGCTTTTTGCACATGTATTGCATCTATTCCACGGGATCATTCCACCCATTGAATGGCGTTTTTCGGGTCACGGGGTTACCTCGAGATGAGTAGCAGGGTTTAGGGTATCTTCTTACCCAATCCATTCCTAGTTATATTGGCCCATGGCCCTAGGAATTTCCAACTCAGTCGGAGTTTCGTCATCTGTACGAGTGATCCTTAGGATGAAACCTTAGATCATTTTATGCATGAGCATCCAATTGATTCGACATTTCGTGAATGTGTGTAAGATCTTTGGGATTGCGGGTTTAGACTTGGCAACAAGTGTAAAACTAGGTCGAAATCTTATTGCACTTGGCACTTGGGATACCTATCATATCGACTGAGCCATGCCCATATGAATCCCTTGTGTTTTAGGTTACTTAGACAACTCAATATTCTTGTATTGCAACAAGGATGAACCTTCTAAAGGTAATAAACTACATCTAATGGAGAACAATAGTTACAACTCCACCAACACGCGTAAACATGCGATTTATTGCTTTTACGCATCACATGGTCCATGATAACTTTATCCTTCTCTGGTGCACGATAATCTGGGTACTAACTTTTCCTAGGACTACTAGGTCCTACATCAATAGTCATACCTACAACCTTGTTGTCTACACTTTGGCATCTTATGCTTTGACTCCTAAATGCGGCTCTTAATGAATGTCATTTTTCGCATGACGATTACGCAATACACAACATTCTCCTAGCTACGAAGTAGTCAATGAAACTCATCCAAAGCTAGTGTTAACTTATTCCATCTTACATGCTACTTGCAATTTCATAAGATCTTCTTCGTACTCTATTATTCCTTTTCGGATAATACCTTATGGGGTTAACCTTGCCTCATGAAATCATTACGAGAAGGATGTTGCCTAACATGCGGCACACGCTTATTTCTACCATGTCTAGGACGGAAGATAATGTACTTATAAATTCCATTTCTTTGCCTAAGTTTAGACTCATTACCTTGATAAGGTACCAGAACTACATGCAACTAGCCTTCTACTCGTTCAAATTCACGACATATTTCAATCTTACCTAATGTTTCAGGAGATGCTTTGTCACATGTATTTCTTTCCAATTTCCGTATGCATTAAAATTAAACGTAAAAATGCAATTTCCTTTATGAGCTAAGCGCGCCTAATCTTTTCCTTATGCGGAAATAACTCGGAAGAACCTGGACTTGTGGAGTCGGGGAGATGTCCACTTGTACATTCGGAGATGAGCCTCCCGCGTTCGCACCTTGTGATCTTTTGGGGGCCATCGTAGGCGTAGATTCGGTTTCTGAATTCGCTTTTGTCGTCTACGGGTTGTCTTGCCTTGACATGCAACCTTCCGACCTTTGCCTTTCCTCATAGGCGGAAGATTTCTTTACGGGATGTCGCTTGCGGTAAAAGGGCTTTAAAGACTTATTGCGGAAAGCCTTTCCCGACGGTCTAGTAGGGGTCCTTACGGCTTCATCTTCCCCTCTTCAAAGTCCCGGGGAGGGTATGAAGAGGTCTTCTTAGTAATGTGGTGGGAAGGGACCTTAAGGAGGCCCCCTCCTTAGAAGCTTCTAAAGAAGCTTCTAAGAAGCTTCTGTAGCTTTAACAGAAACACGGGGGGGGGGGGGGGGTCGTGATCCACGTGGCGGGGCAGCCTGAGCTGGCCGGCGGACAGGGCGGCAGCGACTGGCGGACTGGACTGGCGGTGGCTATGGCAGCTGGCGGCAGCGCGGCGGCTCCTGAACGATGGCGGCCCTTCCTCCCTTCACGTCGGCACGGCGACCTCTTCCTCCTCTAGCTCTCTCCCTCCCACAGCTTCTCCCTCTCTCTCCCTTCACGGTTCGTCCTCTCCTTCAGCTCCTCTCCCACAGTCCTCCCTCTAACACACCCCCTTGATGGGGGGTGTTTATATAGGCATGGGGGTGGGGAAGAGGGCCTCCACACACGTGGAGGACTCCCCTCATGCAGTCCCCACTTCACTCCTTCTTGGCCATCCCCCTCCCACTCCCTCTCCTCCAGCCATGCATCGGCTGGGGGAAGGGATAATAGTAAAAAAATTTGCCTTGTATTATCCTATTGCCCTTCCCAAGCGGTCGTTCCCTTGCGGTTTTTCGGTCCTCAACCCCGGCCTTTAATTCTCGACGTGGGACCTCATTTTCGAGCGTGCAGGGTGTGGATTAGGTTACCAATAATCACGAAGTAGGGAAATACTCTTGCACAGGGTTTACACGGCGTGCGGGAAGTTAATATTTGCGGTACGGGGTACGCGGAAATATTACATTCTCTCCCCCTTAGAAGAATCGAGATGTCCTCATCTCGAGATAAACTGGGGATATTAAAGATTGAGAGAGCTTTCATTCATCCAGGTAGCATCCTCTTCGGGATAATCTTTCCACTGGACGAGGCATTCTTTCAAGGTTCTAGATCTCAATTGTCTCTCCCTGACATCTAAAATCTTGTCCGGCCTTAGTTCAAGGACTCCTTGACTAGGCATTACAATTTTGTTGGTCAACAAGTACATGATTAGGGTTAGGTACATACTTCATTCTTCAATAGACTGTTATGAAATACATTATGAACCTTTAGGTTTTCAAGGAATTGCAGTCTATAAACATTAGGTCTTAAGCACTTGAGGATCTTGTATCGTCCACAATACCTTGGACTTAGCTTCCTGCAATCTCCTAAGGATAGATAACTCTTCTTTGGGCATACGTGAATGAAGACCATGTCTCCTTCCTCAAATATTCTATCTTGACACTTCAAATCCGTGTATGCCTTTTGTCTATCCTTCGCAGCTTTGATGTCCCGAGAAAGTGAAATCATGAGCTTCGCACAATATCTTTTGCTTAAGTGACTGGCTTGCTGGTATACATAGCCTTGTTCTATAGTAAATAAGTCCATTGTTAACAGAAAATTCATGATACTTGGCCTGTAACTTCAAATTCAGATCCTTGGTAGATATTTCTTTTATCATAGCTTGGTAGGCCAAGTCATGGCATGCTTCCTCTCTAGCTAGTTCGAGTATAGGGTCGTTTGGCATGGACACCTCTGTAGCTAGAGGTCTAGCTATTGATAAATTTTGCCAGATTAATGAATTAAGGAATGCCTTGCGATTGAATGCATCAACAACTACATTCTTCTTTCCAGGTCGGTACTTGATCTTAAAATCATATTCCTCCAATACTTCAATCCATCGACGTTGCCTCATGTTGAGCTCGTTCTGGGTAAAAATCCATTTGAGACTCTTATGATCGGTTACTAGAGTGAACTTATTTCCCAACAGATAGTGTCTCCAAAGCTTTAGAGCATGGATGACAGCTAATAACTCCAGATCATGAGTGGCATAATTCTTTTCGTGACTCTTCAATTTCCTTGAAGAATATGCTACTGGATGACCTTTCTGCATAAGAACACACCCCAAGGCAAGAATGCTAGCATCAGTTACTACCTCGAACTCCTTACTGAGATCAGGAAGTCTCAGAATAGGTGCTGATACCAAACATTGCTTCAATTGGTCGAAACTATTTTGCTCGGGAGTTGACCATGTAATAGAAGTCTGCTTCTTTAGTAAGTTAGTAAGAGGTGCTGCAATCAAAGCATAGTTTTTGATAAAGATCCTATACCATCCTGTCAAGCCAAGAAAACTACGTATCTCTTTGACGGATAATGGTATTGGCCATTCAAGCACATCTCTGACTTTGGCTGGATCTACTGATATTCCTTCTACCGATATGATGAATCCCAAATAACCAATCTAATGTTTGAGGAATGCATAATTTCGTCACCTTAGCATACAACTTGTGTGACCTCCTTGTCTCAAGAAAAATCCGAAGTTGGGATTCATGATCTCCTTCCTGTTTTAGAATAGACTAAAATGTCATCGAAGAAGACAAGCACGAAATCATCAAGATATGGTCTAAAAATATCCTGCATTAATCTATTGAAGGTGGCAGGTGCATTTGTAAGCCCGAATGACATAACCAAGAATTCAAAGTGCCCATATCTTGTATTGAAGGCCGTTTTTGGAATGTCCTCATCCTTGATCCTGATTTGATAGTAGCCTGACCTGAGGTCAATTTTGGAGAAGATCTTTGCACCTTGAAGGCGATCAAGAAGCTCATCTATTCTAGGAATAGGATACTTGTTCTTGACTGTTGATTGATTCAACCCACGGTAATCAATACATAGCCGAAGTGTCCCATCTTTCTTTTTCTGGAATAGGACTGGAGCTCCCCATGGTGAATTGCTAGGCCGGATGTAGCCTTGGTTTAACAGTTGCTTGAGTTGTTCCTTCAACTCAATAGCTTCCGATATAGACATTCTATAGGGTCTCTTCGCAATTGGCGCAACTTCTATTACTAGCTTGATCTCATGATCTACTTCTCTTTAAAGCGGGAGTTCTGTTAACTCTTCAGAACTACGTCCACGTATTCCTTCAGCCAAGTGACCAATTCACTTTACTACTTTTATCAATATTCACAGTCAAGACAATCGGGAAAAAGTTTTATTCCATTCATATCAGCATAGCCCTTTCATGGTATAATTATTTCTTGGGCCGATGGAACAAGTTAATACATTAATTCAAGGAGAATAAGATGTTGTTGCATTCAGCTACAGGAACTGAGTAATAGTACGGATTGGGGTCATCGATTTTCAGGAATCGATAGTTCATTGGAAGATTAGGGTATCTTTTCCTTTGATATCCATTCTTTTCACGACGGCCCAAAACCTTGATTCGGTCGGCAGGGATTCTTTGAATCACTTCCCCGTACACAAACTTATTCTGGTTAACCCTTCGACCTCCAACCTGTAGGGTCGCGTTTGCGTGAGCCTCAATAAAGACGAACAGCTTTACGATCTTCAAATCCTCCATCCACTTGATTCTCTTCAAGTTAATTTGAAGGTACGCAGGTTGATAGGCAGTTATATAATAGATCCCTGTAACACCCATCCATCTCCATTCCACGTACACAGGTGATGGATTGTAAATGCGATCTAGGATGTTCATCATCTCAACCCTTTGTCGATAATCCGTGGAATGCATCGCGGTCATAAACATGACTCGGAACACTAAGAACCTGTTCCATGCTTCATAATTCTGCAAGACAGTATTCAAAGTAAGGAAATGTTTGGGACACAACATTTGCTTTACTTCTTCTTATTAAAATTTCCTAAAAACAAATCCTTTGTTGGTTTGCTCTGATACCAACTGTAACGTGTCCACTAGAATCATCCCGGACACGTCTTAGCAGTCCATCGGGAAGGATGTCTAGAAAGCTCCGCCCGGCACTCCCATGGAATGTTACGGGACTTGCGATCTAGGTCTTCCCGCGTCTGCCACGTAGCGGAAGTATCCTGGCCGTTCCCACTTAGGATCGACCTGAATTTGGGTTTTCCTGTTTGGTCATTAGCTAGCAACAACTAGCGTCAGACCCGAGCGAACTACTTTACGCAGAAACGCCAGGTCCGAAGCGGATTCACGCTGCACTTGGTTCAAGGAGAATGGGAAAGGAGAGGGATGCAAGGCTCGACCTCCCTGCCATAAGGCATAGTCCCATTCCGTTCCCCTAAAACAACGTGAATCGGGTAATAGTTAATTCTAAGTCATCGATCTCGTTACTTGTTTCGGTGATGACGATCATCCTCTGTTCGTTGAAGACTTTGAGAAAAGTTCCCGGCTAACCGGGACCACCCGTCCATAGGACGGACCCATGGTCCATCCTCCGCACTTCCCTCGGTTTGTTTTAGTTATGTAATTATCTACCACATTAGTTTGACATATACAAACAGCTTCTTTGATTAACCCTGTTATGCACTGGTTCCTTCACGTAATCTTATCACAGGACATAAAGAAAACAATGCCAAACAACTCCTTTATTATCATTTTATCCTTTTATCTTTGAAATACAAGGAGTTCCCGCCCGTAGGCGTATTCATAATCCGCCCGAAGGCTATCCAGTAATCCACCAGGGATCACTATCCAAGCTTCCGCCCATAGACTAGTATGCGGGCCTCGAGATCCAATCCCGAGTCACATTAGCCTCTTGTGCAGGGCCCGGAAGGCGAGGGATTTACAGCCAGAGCCCCCCTGGCACCCAAGCGTCCTCCTGCTCAAGTAGAACTCAACGGAGAGACCTCTCGCGGTGGGTTCGGTCCACGTTCCCGACGCGGCTAACAACCCCCTTGGTTAGGGTCAGGCAGGCAGTCGGGGGTAACTGAAGCTGCCACTCCCTTCAGGTCAGGCCTTCAACCTGAAGTATTTAGATATATTCTCATCCTTTAGTTCATTGAGCAAACAATGCAAACAGTCCTTTCTAAACTGTTACAAGCACAATCAATTTCAATGGTCGTTTAGCTGGCAAACTGTTAAGGAGTGACTCCTTTTCCTCCGAATGCAACCCGCATTTGATCCGGAATCAATTGCAACTTAGCAAGATTCCTATCATTCTTGGGTTAGGGTCATACCCTACCAATACTTTAGGTTTTGTTGTGGCAGGATCCAGCGACCATGTCGCTTTAGTTTATTGTCTGGTCATTTGCTTCAAGGCAAATACCTAGCTTTCCTTTTCCCTGGCAATTATTTCCCAAGAAAAGTGAGTAACAGGATGATTACTCATCCTCTTGTAAGTTAAATTCTTTCAATAACTTGCCAACCTCATTTCGAGAGATGATAAACTCTCTGGTGGCCAAATCTCAAGTCTATACAAAGTTGCAGCTTTTTGCACATGTATTGCATCTATTCCACGGGATCATTCCACCCATTGAATGGCGTTTTCCGGGTCACGGGGTTACCTCCAGATGAGTAGCAGGGTTTAGGGTATCTTCTTACCCAATCCATTCCTAGTTATATTGGCCCATGGCCCTAGGAATTTCCAACTCAGTCGGAGTTTCGTCATCTGTACGAGTGATCCTTAGGATGAAACCTTAGATCATTTTATGCATGAGCATCCAATTGATTCGACATTTCGTGAATGTGTGTAAGATCTTTGGGATTGCGGGTTTAGACTTGGCAACAAGTGTAAAACTAGGTCGAAATCTTATTGCACTTGGCACTTGGGATACCTATCATATCGACTGAGCCATGCCCATATGAATCCCTTGTGTTTTAGGTTACTTAGACAACTCAATATTCTTGTATTGCAACAAGGATGAACCTTCTAAAGGTAATAAACTACATCTAATGGAGAACAATAGTTACAACTCCACCAACACGCGTAAACATGCGATTTATTGCTTTTACGCATCACATGGTCCATGATAACTTTATCCTTCTCTGGTGCACGATAATCTGGGTACTAACTTTTCCTAGGACTACTAGGTCCTACATCAATAGTCATACCTACAACCTTGTTGTCTACACTTTGGCATCTTATGCTTTGACTCCTAAATGCGGCTCTTAATGAATGTCATTTTTCGCATGACGATTACGCAATACACAACATTCTCCTAGCTACGAAGTAGTCAATGAAACTCATCCAAAGCTAGTGTTAACTTATTCCATCTTACATGCTACTTGCAATTTCATAAGATCTTCTTCGTACTCTATTATTCCTTTTCGGATAATACCTTATGGGGTTAACCTTGCCTCATGAAATCATTACGAGAAGGATGTTGCCTAACATGCGGCACATGCTTATTTCTACCATGTCTAGGACGGAAGATAATGTACTTATAAATTCCATTTCTTTGCCTAAGTTTAGACTCATTACCTTGATAAGGTACCAGAACTACATGCAACTAGCCTTCTACTCGTTCAAATTCACGACATATTTCAATCTTACCTAATGTTTCAGGAGATGCTTTGTCACATGTATTTCTTTCCAATTTCCGTATGCATTAAAATTAAACGTAAAAATGCAATTGCCTTTATGAGCTAAGCGCGCCTAATCTTTTCCTTATGCGGAAATAACTCGGAAGAACCTGGACTTGTGGAGTCGGGGAGATGTCCACTTGTACATTCGGAGATGAGCCTCCCGCGTTCGCACCTTGTGATCTTTTGGGGGCCATCGTAGGCGTAGATTCGGTTTCTGAATTCGCTTTTGTCGTCTACGGGTTGTCTTGCCTTGACATGCAACCTTCCGACCTTTGCCTTTCCTCATAGGCGGAAGATTTCTTTACGGGATGTCGCTTGCGGTAAAAGGGCTTTAAAGACTTATTGCGGAAAGCCTTTCCCGACGGTCTAGTAGGGGTCCTTACGGCTTCATCTTCCCCTCTTCAAAGTCCCGGGGAGGGTATGAAGAGGTCTTCTTAGTAATGTGGTGGGAAGGGACCTTAAGGAGGCCCCCTCCTTAGAAGCTTCTAAAGAAGCTTCTAAGAAGCTTCTGTAGCTTTAACAGAAACACGGGGGGGGGGGGTCGTGATCCACGTGGCGGGGCAGCCTGAGCTGGCCGGCGGACAGGGCGGCAGCGACTGGCGGACTGGACTGGCGGTGGCTATGGCAGCTGGCGGCAGCGCGGCGGCTCCTGAACGATGGCGGCCCTTCCTCCCTTCACGTCGGCACGGCGACCTCTTCCTCCTCTAGCTCTCTCCCTCCCACAGCTTCTCCCTCTCTCTCCCTTCACGGTTCGTCCTCTCCTTCAGCTCCTCTCCCACAGTCCTCCCTCTAACACACCCCCTTGATGGGGGGTGTTTATATAGGCATGGGGGTGGGGAAGAGGGCCTCCACACACGTGGAGGACTCCCCTCATGCAGTCCCCACTTCACTCCTTCTTGGCCATCCCCCTCCCACTCCCTCTCCTCCAGCCATGCATCGGCTGGGGGAAGGGATAATAGTAAAAAAATTTGCCTTGTATTATCCTATTGCCCTTCCCAAGCGGTCGTTCCCTTGCGGTTTTTCGGTCCTCAACCCCGGCCTTTAATTCTCGACGTGGGACCTCATTTTCGAGCGTGCAGGGTGTGGATTAGGTTACCAATAATCACGAAGTAGGGAAATACTCTTGCACAGGGTTTACACGGCGTGCGGGAAGTTAATATTTGCGGTACGGGGTACGCGGAAATATTACATTCTCTCCCCCTTAGAAGAATCGAGATGTCCTCATCTCGAGATAAACTGGGGATATTAAAGATTGAGAGAGCTTTCATTCATCCAGGTAGCATCCTCTTCGGGATAATCTTTCCACTGGACGAGGCATTCTTTCAAGGTTCCAGATCTCAATTGTCTCTCCTTGACATCTAAAATCTTGTCCGGCCTTAGTTCAAGGACTCCTTGACTAGGCATTACAATTTTGTTGGTCAACAAGTACATGATTAGGGTTAGGTACATACTTCATTCTTCAATAGACTGTTATGAAATACATTATGAACCTTTAGGTTTTCAGGGAATTGCAGTCTATAAACATTAGGTCTTAAGCACTTGAGGATCTTGTATCGTCCACAATACCTTGGACTTAGCTTCCTGCAATCTCCTAAGGATAGATAACTCTTCTTTGGGCATACGTGAATGAAGACCATGTCTCCTTCCTCAAATATTCTATCTTGACACTTCAAATCCGTGTATGCCTTCTGTCTATCCTTCGCAGCTTTGATGTCCCGAGAAAGTGAAATCATGAGCTTCGCACAATATCTTTTGCTTAAGTGACTGGCTTGCTGGTATACATAGCCTTGTTCTATAGTAAATAAGTCCATTGTTAACAGAAAATTCATGATACTTGGCCTGTAACTTCAAATTCAGATCCTTGGTAGATATTTCTTTTATCATAGCTTGGTAGGCCAAGTCATGGCATGCTTCCTCTCTAGCTAGTTCGAGTATAGGGTCGTTTGGCATGGACACCTCTGTAGCTAGAGGTCTAGCTATTGATAAATTTTGCCAGATTAATGAATTAAGGAATGCCTTGCGATTGAATGCATCAACAACTACATTCTTCTTTCCAGGTCGGTACTTGATCTTAAAATCATATTCCTCCAATACTTCAATCCATCGACGTTGCCTCATGTTGAGCTCGTTCTGGGTAAAAATCCATTTGAGACTCTTATGATCGGTTACTAGAGTGAACTTATTTCCCAACAGATAGTGTCTCCAAAGCTTTAGAGCATGGATGACAGCTAATAACTCCAGATCATGAGTGGCATAATTCTTTTCGTGACTCTTCAATTTCCTTGAAGAATATGCTACTGGATGACCTTTCTGCATAAGAACACACCCCAAGGCAAGAATGCTAGCATCAGTTACTACCTCGAACTCCTTACTGAGATCAGGAAGTCTCAGAATAGGTGCTGATACCAAACATTGCTTCAATTGGTCGAAACTATTTTGCTCGGGAGTTGACCATGTAATAGAAGTCTGCTTCTTTAGTAAGTTAGTAAGAGGTGCTGCAATCAAAGCATAGTTTTTGATAAAGATCCTATACCATCCTGTCAAGCCAAGAAAACTACGTATCTCTTTGACGGATAATGGTATTGGCCATTCAAGCACATCTCTGACTTTGGCTGGATCTACTGATATTCCTTCTACCGATATGATGAATCCCAAATAACCAATCTAATGTTTGAGGAATGCATAATTTCGTCACCTTAGCATACAACTTGTGTGACCTCCTTGTCTCAAGAAAAATCCGAAGTTGGGATTCATGATCTCCTTCCTGTTTTAGAATAGACTAAAATGTCATCGAAGAAGACAAGCACGAAATCATCAAGATATGGTCTAAAAATATCCTGCATTAATCTATTGAAGGTGGCAGGTGCATTTGTAAGCCCGAATGACATAACCAAGAATTCAAAGTGCCCATATCTTGTATTGAAGGCCGTTTTTGGAATGTCCTCATCCTTGATCCTGATTTGATAGTAGCCTGACCTGAGGTCAATTTTGGAGAAGATCTTTGCACCTTGAAGGCGATCAAGAAGCTCATCTATTCTAGGAATAGGATACTTGTTCTTGACTGTTGATTGATTCAACCCACGGTAATCAATACATAGCCGAAGTGTCCCATCTTTCTTTTTCTGGAATAGGACTGGAGCTCCCCATGGTGAATTGCTAGGCCGGATGTAGCCTTGGTTTAACAGTTGCTTGAGTTGTTCCTTCAACTCAATAGCTTCCGATATAGACATTCTATAGGGTCTCTTCGCAATTGTCGCAACTTCTATTACTAGCTTGATCTCATGATCTACTTCTCTTTAAAGCGGGAGTTCTGTTAACTCTTCAGAACTACGTCCACGTATTCCTTCAGCCAAGTGACCAATTCACTTTACTACTATAAATATTCACAGTCAAGACAATCGGGAAAAAGTTTTATTCCATTCATATCAGCATAGCCCTTTCATGGTATAATTATTTCTTGGGCCGATGGAACAAGTTAATACATTAATTCGAGGAGAATAAGATGTTGTTGCATTCAGCTACAGGAACTGAGTAATAGTACGGATTGGGGTCATCGATTTTCAGGAATCGATAGTTCATTGGAAGATTAGGGTATCTTTTCCTTTGATATCCATTCTTTTCACGGCGGCCCAAAACCTTGATTCGGTCGGCAGGGATTCTTTGAATCACTTCCCCGTACACATACTTATTCTGGTTAACCCTTCGACCTCCAACCTGTAGGGTCGCGTTTGCGTGAGCCTCAATAAAGACGAACAGCTTTACGATCTTCAAATCCTCCATCCACTTGATTCTCTTCAAGTTAATTTGAAGGTACGCAGGTTGATAGGCAGTTATATAATAGATCCCTGTAACACCCATCCATCTCCATTCCACGTACACAGGTGATGGATTGTAAATGCGATCTAGGATGTTCATCATCTCAACCCTTTGTCGATAATCCGTGGAATGCATCGCGGTCATAAACATGACTCGGAACACTAAGAACCTGTTCCATGCTTCATAATTCTGCAAGACAGTATTCAAAGTAAGGAAATGTTTGGGACACAACATTTGCTTTACTTCTTCTTATTAAAATTTCCTAAAAACAAATCCTTTGTTGGTTTGCTCTGATACCAACTGTAACGTGTCCACTAGAATCATCCCGGACACGTCTTAGCAGTCCATCGGGAAGGATGTCTAGAAAGCTCCGCCCGGCACTCCCATGGAATGTTACGGGACTTGCGATCTAGGTCTTCCCGCGTCTGCCACGTAGCGGAAGTATCCTGGCCGTTCCCACTTAGGATCGACCTGAATTTGGGTTTTCCTGTTTGGTCATTAGCTAGCAACAACTAGCGTCAGACCCGAGCGAACTACTTTACGCAGAAACGCCAGGTCCGAAGCAGATTCACGCTGCACTTGGTTCAATGAGAATGGGAAACGAGAGGGATGCAAGGCCTGACCTCCCTGCCATAAGGCATAGTCCCATTCCGTTCCCCTAAAACAACGTGAATCGGGTAATAGTTAATTCTAAGTCATCGATCTCGTTACTTGTTTCGGTGATGACGATCATCCTCTGTTCGTTGAAGACTTTGAGAAAAGTTCCCGGCTAACCGGGACCACCCGTCCATAGGACGGACCCATGGTCCATCCTCCGCACTTCCCTCGGTTTGTTTTAGTTATGTAATTACCTACCACATTAGTTTGACATATACAAACAGCTTCTTTGATTAACCCTGTTATGCACTGGTTCCTTCACGTAATCTTATCACAGGACATAAAGAAAACAATGCCAAACAACTCCTTTATTATCATTTTATCCTTTTATCTTTGAAATACAAGGAGTTCCCGCCCGTAGGCGTATTCATAATCCACCCGAAGGCTATCCAGTAATCCACCAGGGATCACTATCCAAGCTTCCGCCCGTAGACTAGTATGCGGGCCTCGAGATCCAATCCCGAGTCACGTTAGCCTCTTGTGCAGGGCCCGGAAGGCGAGGGATTTACAGCCAGAGCCCCCCCTGGCACCCAAGCGTCCTCCTGCTCCAAGTAGAACTCAACGGAGAGACCTCTCGCGGCGGGTTCGGTCCACGTTCCTGGCGCGGCTAACAACCCCCTTGGTTAGGGTCAGGCAGGCAGTCGGGGGTAACTGAAGCTGCCACTCCCTTCAGGTCAGGCCTTCAACCTGAAGTATTTAGATATATTCTCATCCTTTAGTTCATTGAGCAAACAATGCAAACAGTCCTTTCTAAACTGTTACAAGCACAATCAATTTCAATGGTCGTTTAGCTGGCAAACTGTTAAGGAGTGACTCCTTTTCCTCCGAATGCAACCCGCATTCGATCCGGAATCAATTGCAACTTAGCAAGATTCCTATCATTCTTGGGTTAGGGTCATACCCTACCAATACTTTAGGTTTTGTTGTGGCAGGATCCAGCGACCATGTCGCTTTAGTTTATTGTCTGGTCATTTGCTTCAAGGCAAATACCTAGCTTTCCTTTTCCTTGGCAATTATTTTCCAAGAAAAGTGAGTAACAGGATGATTACTCATCCACTTGTAAGTTAAATTCTTTCAATAACTTGCCAACCTCATTTCGAGAGATGATAAACTCTCTGGTGGCCAAATCTCAAGTCTATACAAAGTTGCAGCTTTTTGCACATGTATTGCATCTATTCCACGGGACCATTCCACCCATTGAATGGCGTTTTTCGGGTCACGGGGTTACCTCCAAATGAGTAGCAGGGTTTAGGGTATCTTCTTACCCAATCCATTCCTAGTTATATTGGCCCATGGCCCTAGGAATTTCCAACTCAGTCGGAGTTTCGTCATCTGTACGAGTGATCCTTAGGATGAAACCTTAGATCATTTTATGCATGAGCATCCAATTGATTCGACATTTCGTGAATGTGTGTAAGATCTTTGGGATTGCGGGTTTAGACTTGGCAACAAGTGTAAAACTAGGTCGAAATCTTATTGCACTTGGCACTTGGGATACCTATCATATCGACTGAGCCATGCCCATATGAATCCCTTGTGTTTTAGGTTACTTAGACAACTCAATATTCTTGTATTGCAACAAGGATGAACCTTCTAAAGGTAATAAACTACATCTAATGGAGAACAATAGTTACAACTCCACCAACACGCGTAAACATGCGATTTATTGCTTTTACGCATCACATGGTCCATGATAACTTTATCCTTCTCTGGTGCACGATAATTTGGGTACTAACTTTTCCTAGGACTACTAGGTCCTACATCAATAGTCATACCTACAACCTTGTTGTCTACACTTTGGCATCTTATGCTTTGACTCCTAAATGCGGCTCTTAATGAATGTCATTTTTCGCATGACGATTACGCAATACACAACATTCTCCTAGCTACGAAGTAGTCAATGAAACTCATCCAAAGCTAGTGTTAACTTATTCCATCTTACATGCTACTTGCAATTTCATAAGATCTTCTTCGTACTCTATTATTCCTTTTCGGATAATACCTTATGGGGTTAACCTTGCCTCATGAAATCATTACGAGAAGGATGTTGCCTAACATGCGGCACACGCTTATTTCTACCATGTCTAGGACGGAAGATAATGTACTTATAAATTCCATTTCTTTGCCTAAGTTTAGACTCATTACCTTGATAAGGTACCAGAACTACATGCAACTAGCCTTCTACTCGTTCAAATTCACGACATATTTCAATCTTACCTAATGTTTCAGGAGATGCTTTGTCACATGTATTTCTTTCCAATTTCCGTATGCATTAAAATTAAACGTAAAAATGCAATTGCCTTTATGAGCTAAGCCCGCCTAATCTTTTCCTTATGCGGAAATAACTCGGAAGAACCTGGACTTGTGGAGTCAGGGAGATGTCCACTTGTACATTCGGAGATGAGCCTCCCGCGTTCGCACCTTGTGATCTTTTGGGGGCCATCGTAGGCGTAGATTCGGTTTCTGAATTCGCTTTTGTCGTCTACGGGTTGTCTTGCCTTGACATGCAACCTTCCGACCTTTGCCTTTCCTCGTAGGCGGAAGATTTCTTTACGGGATGTCGCTTGCGGTAAAAGGGCTTTAAAGACTTATTGCGGAAAGCCTTTCCCGATGGTCTAGTAGGGGTCCTTACGGCTTCACCTTCCCCTCTTCAAAGTCCCGGGGAGGGTATGAAGAGGTCTTCTTAGTAATGTGGTGGGAAGGGACCTTAAGGAGGCCCCCTCCTTAGAAGCTTCTAAAGAAGCTTCTAAGAAGCTTCTGTAGCTTTAACAGAAACACGGGGGGGGGGGGGGGGGGTCGTGATCCACGTGGCGGGGCAGCCTGAGCTGGCCGGCGGACAGGGCGGTAGCGACTGGTGGACTGGACTCGCGGTGGCTATGGCAGCTGGCGGCAGCGCGGCGGCTCCTGAACGATGGCGGCCCTTCCTCCCTTCACGTCGGCACGGCGACCTCTTCCTCCTCTAGCTCTCTCCCTCCCACAGCTTCTCCCTCTCTCTCCCTTCACGGTTCGTCCTCTCCTTCAGCTCCTCTCCCACAGTCCTCCCTCTAACACACCCCCTTGATGGGGGGTGTTTATATAGGCATGGGGGTGGGGAAGAGGGCCTCCACACACGTGGAGGACTCCCCTCATGCAGTCCCCACTTCACTCCTTCTTGGCCATCCCCCTCCCACTCCCTCTCCTCCAGCCATGCATCGGCTGGGGGAAGGGATAATAGTAAAAAAATTTGCCTTGTATTATCCTATTGCCCTTCCCAAGCGGTCGTTCCCTTGCGGTTTTTCGGTCCTCAACCCCGGCCTTTAATTCTCGACGTGGGACCTCATTTTCGAGCGTGCAGGGTGTGGATTAGGTTACCAATAATCACGAAGTAGGGAAATACTCTTGCACAGGGTTTACACGGCGTGCGGGAAGTTAATATTTGCGGTACGGGGTACGTGGAAATATTACAGCGAGCCACGTCTCCATGGAGGCATGGTGCAACATACAAAAGCGATTCACTTTCTCCTCCATTATAGCATCCATTCTTTTTTCTACCCCATTTTCAACCATCACATCTCCGATTCGTCCTTCAGCAACCATAGCATACTATTGTCTGAATCCACTATTGGTAGCCATTGTGAAATATGCACTAACGCCTTAGACACTAACCAACCTTCAGTCATGCTACCTTCTGGCCGAGCTCGTTGTCGCACAAAGCCTTTCACACCTGTTAGAGTGTGGATAGTCTTGACTATTTACTTCACAATGCGCTCTTCTTTAGTGGACAAAATACAAGAAGTGCGAGGTAGCTGCAAGCGACCATCAACACTCGACTGTGTGGAGCCCCGAGAGGAACACCAAGGAAAAGGGAATTCTCTTGCAAGAAAATCTATCTTGTAACATCAACAATCTTGTTTATCATGTTTCATATGATCACAATGAAGAAAAGAACACCAGGCACAACAAATCTTCATACAGCATCATGTAGATCTCCCACGGATTTAATAGAATCAACCATATTCTTCAATATCTTCACAAAATCCATCAATAGAACAAAGAAAGCAAAGGAATACACCATCTTGGAATGGAAATACATCACATAGTATTCATCTTCAATATCTTCATAGTCTTCTCTCTCAATCTCTCATATACAATCACTCTGTTTTAGTAGAATTGGCTATCTCTGACTCTCTCTCTCTCTCTCCATCAATAATATATCATATCCTCACTACAATCTCTCAAAATTACTCTCAATAACCCTTCTTAGGTCGTGGATACCCCTCCCAAGAGGTATGTCTGATATGAAGGGTCACCAGAGCCACTACAGTGTCCTTTCATAGCTCACTACTGTCACTTCACTCTAGTCTTCTCTTGAGTCTTCAGCAGCTACTTCTTCCACTTCTTTCAGCTCTTTTGCACTTGTATTCACCTCTTTCCAAGGCTAGAAAACTTTCCCAAAGTCACACATACATTCCACAGAACACTTACAGAAGCATACAGAACAGTCTACAGAACAGTACCAGAACAGCTACAGTACAGAACAGAACAGAAACAGAACAGAAGCAGAAGCTCTACAAAAGACCTACAGAAGGTTACAGAAGGTTATCAAAACTACATAACTCACTCTCAAACCATTCCAAACTCTCACAAACCATTCAATAAACTTTCACAATATCTCAATCTTCATCAATCAATACTCCATCCCTCTTTACAGAAGACAATCAGAACAAAACAGACCAAAACAGAGCAAAACAGAAGGTATACAGAACCAATCAGAACCTATCAGAACATCACAGAACCACCAATAAACATCATGATCTTCCAAAACACAATCATTATCATCTAAAACACTCTCAAACCACTTCCAAACCAATCAATCATCTCATAAAATCAACCATTCAGCTCTCAAAAACAACAAAAATCAGCCAAAAAACAAGTTATTTCAACACTCAACATATCCCCACACTTAATAAGGAAGCGTCCTCGCGACCCAGGAAAAAGGGAATACAAGTTCATTTTAAAATCTCAACTTTGATCTTCCATATCTTCTAAAAAAGAATCCATCCACCACGACCCCAACTTATAACCTGTTTCTGATAGAAAAATACAAAGAAAGGAAAACCCTTTATACAGTAACACTTCTTATCAAACTAAAAATCACAACAAATTTGTAAAGGATATAAGAGTTAGCTTCTTCGTCATCAGCATCAGCTTCAACTCTCCAACCACGAACCCAACACCACAATTTTCCAAAACGTAGCTCGTACACGAAATCCAATAGAAAACCACCACGTTCGTTTGATATAAATGAACTCACAACACAAACACTAATACACAACACAACCATCTGAATGACTCCTTCAAAAAGAGAGTGGTTCATTAAAAAGCTTTCACTATACATTGGAAAGGTATCAATGAAGATGATCCCTCTTAAAAGATTGATATTGTCGGAAACGATCCATAGATAAGGATTCATCTACAAAGTTTTTAGGAGGATTTTGAAAAAATTGGAGACATCACATCCTTTCCAACAGGACCAGGTATCTGCTAGGCAAACAGAGGGCATGAAAATATAGTATCTCCAGCTGTTGGGAATCAATGCTAACATTGACATTCATGCACAACTTTGGAATAGGCTTTGAATCAGTATGAGAGTGCCTATGCATATACGCCAGGTACCAAGCAAAGTGAGCAGTTAATCTCACTGAGGGATCGGCAGACTGTGAATACTGTTGGGCAAAATGAACATAATTCTGATAAGCTTGACTGGAAGCTGTCCATTCTCCTGGAATTACTGGCCAATTAATCTGCGGTCCTGTAAGGCAATCATCCGAACTCCATCCCCTTCTTCTGGAAATCTGATTATCAAAACCGTCACAGACACTAACCAACTGAGGTGGTTGAGATATGGAAGTGTGAGGAGAGGGTAATGGAATAAGGGAAAGTGAATGGAGGGAAGGATAGGAAAAATCATAAAAGGAAGAAAAGGTTAAAGAAGGAGTGGCAGAAATTTGTAAGGAATCACTAAGGAACGGTGTTAACTGATAAATAGGAAATGTGGAGGGTACATTAATGGAGGGAGAAGGACAGGGTGGAGAAGGGGAAAATACCCTATCCTCAATAAAGGAACAATAAGTGAAAATAGGAATTTGAGGGAGAGATGAAGGTTGAAAAAGAAGGGGTAAAATTATTGTGGAATTAGATTGACAAAGGGAAAGATATATAGCATAGCGGTGAGCCATTTGTTGGTAATAGAGGAGGGTAGGAACAGAAGGTCCTAAGAGAGATCGTCTATGATAGGCATCAAAGAAGGTAGCATCAAACGGATTATGTTTGGAAAGATAGGTTAAGAGATCCATCCTCAGTTGGTTAGTACTCTGGGCAAAGGTAGGAGCTGTGTTTTGTCTTTGATTTAGGACCACCGAATCAATCATGGGATGCCACGAATTATCATGACAATCAGCTACTTTGAAGGAATAACTTTGGAACATGTCAGCTATGCGCAACTCCAAATGATTGACATATAAAACAGCCTGTAAGACCGCATCCCCCACATACCATGCCATATCTACCTCATCTGGAATTAACAAATCTCCTCGGAGATACATGTATGACATCAACATGGTATCTGGTGTGACAGAATCTTCAAAAACCATTCTGACTACCTCTGTCAACAACTCAGCAGACCAAGCCCCACTCCAACCATCCTCTGGAAAAGGTAAATCCATCGTGGAAAGCTTCATATAGAAGACCAACTTCTGTAAGTGGTAGTGGACAAAGAAAGAATGGTCGGGTAAGACATAGTCCTGAAACTGCTCAAAGGTAAACCATAACAAGTCCATTCTGGACTGCAATCTTTCCACTTTATCTTGGAATAGAGGGCACAAAGTAGCCTGTCTCTGAAGAGCAGCCAAGTCCTGCTGTGAAAGAGAAGGAATCAATGGAACAGGAGGGCTTGGAGGAACAGAGCGGGACTTTGCAAGCTGATCTTGCAACTGCTGGATTTGGGAGACTTGGTTGGCCACTGTGTCATTAGCAATCTGTAAAGCTGAAAGCTTGTCATCTAAGATAGCTTGGAATTCTTTCGCTTCGCTGGACATCCTCTCCTTCTCTGCTGAAAGGCTAGTAACCTGTGATTGAGCTTCGAGTAACTAGGTCTTCAATGAAGAAATCTCATCGCTTTGGGTGGCAACCAATTGGGTTTGCTGTTCCATTTGCTTAAATAAATCTGCTAGGGTATCCTTAGCAGAAGCTAACTCAGATGTTGCCTTATGCAACTGGTCCTTAGACTGCATGAGCTCCTCATAGAAAGACGCGTACAGCTGTTGAACATAGGCTGTCACTGACAACTCAATGGAACTTTGAATATCCTTGCAGAGGAAAGGAATGGCATCTCCTGAGACGAGACTGTTCAGGGAAGGAACTGAGATCTCCAAGGATCCTTCTCGATGTGCTCGGAACAGGTTATTGCAAGTGAGATACCCAGGGAGTTCACTGCCAGAAGTAGCAGGGATAGGCACTGAGGGAAGTACAGCAGGGGCTTTATCTGCTACCCTCTTCAAGCGTTTGCGCTGTATGACCAGGGGAGGCGGAGAATCATCATCCTCGATGTCAATGGGTTCTGACTCTTCTGAAGGTGGAGGAGGAGGTACTGGATCTGATGGAGGAGGTGGAGGCACAGTCTTCTGTAAACCTGAATAGGTCAAGAAGGCAGACAAATATGATCTGTAGGTAACATTGGTAACATTACCCCTGGTGACTTTAACAAAATGCTGATCCATTTTAGTGAGGAGGTATGTGCTCCAATCAATAGCAACTCCTTTCAGCACCATCCTGGAAGCTGTAAAAAGCTCTTTGGACAAATAGTGGGATGGCGTTTTGGCAGGCATAAACCTGTCCTGAAGGAACTGACAGATCGTCTTCCATACGGGATCAGTGATCATAGAAAAGGAAACTCCTGAAGAGTTTATCACCTTCTTAACATCAAGGATTTCCCTTGTCTGCTTCTGCAACAGCTTTAGAATCTCTTCATTAGAGAAGAGCTGACGAGTGGTCACAAAAGGTTCACCTTTGAAGGGAAGAGACAGAGCCTTCCCTAGCCCTCGAGATGTCAATGTCATAGACAGGCCTTGGACTAATCCTGTCTTCTTGCTGTAAGAGGCCAGGAACTCATCACATAACGACGGATCTTCTGGAAGCAATGGAAAAGGAGGGGCCACAAAAGCAGCAAGTCCCGCCTTCGTGAGGGGCTCAAAAGTAAGTAGGGAAGAGTAATCCCTACTAACTAGTGGGACGTACTGGATAGGGGGAGGAGCATGAGAAGGCGCCATTCAGATGGTTACACACACACCACAAACACAGACAATCAAAGAGAATGCCTGCAAAGCAATAGTCAAAAACCAAGGATAAGAGAATAACCAATAAAACGTGACACGACCAACTAACCCCAAGCAAACCACATCCTAGAAAAAATTTGACATGACCTTGAGACAAATGTGACCGAAAGCTTCATGCGATGCATCAGACAAACACCCAGAACCCCGTATCAGGCAACAAAAGAAAAAAACTGCATACCGTACCCGTAACCGTAACTAAGACAGGAAACCAAAATAATACCAGATCCTACACATATCAAAACTACATCTGTGATAAACCAAGACTGGACCATGGAAAACAACTCTAATGACGGCACAAACCCATCCCACGAAACGATTCATTAAAAAAGGGAATTAAGTGCAGTGAGGGGGGAATTAATTTAATGAAGGGTTGATTTTAATCAATTATTAAAAATTAGTGAATTTTTATTAGGTGATAAACCTTAGCAAGAAAACGGCGGTTCCTTATTATAAATTAAATTACCAATTATTAGGTTAAAACGGTGCAGTTAGTCGATTCCCGGACTGCGATTCCCGACTGGGTCTCTAAATGCAATTCATTGATTACAAATTAAGGTGATGTGGAGCGCTTTTTTGCCAGCGCGTGCTCTTGTGACGGCTGGTTTATTTTAATTAAAAAATTAAAGTGCCTCTTTAGCGCACGTAGCGCGTGCTAAGTGAACGGCGGGTTTATTTTAATTAAAAAGTATGTGTGTATTGAGCGCGAATGCGCGTGGAAACTGTGGGTGAATTAAAGGGTTCATTTTAACAATTAATTTGTGATTAAGGGGGAAATAAAAATAAATAAAGCACATAAAATAAATACCTGGAAGGGGTGTGTATGTAATGCAGAAATGCGCACGGAAGAGTCTCCCAAAAGAAGTGAATCCAGTAAAGAAAAAGTAAAGATCACTGATGAAACAACAACGACAACACCTTAGCGGATGGATTAATTTGGTGTTTGTGGGTTTTTTATTTTTATTTTTATTTTTTATGTTTTATTTTTTTTGTTGTATTAAGTTGGGAGTATTTATGGTTGAATAAATGGAAAATGAGCAAAGGAGGTGAGGGGAATTTTGGAGAATTTTTTAGAAGTTTTTTACTATTTTGTACTATTTTTTAATGAATTTTCTACATTTATTGGCAATTTGGGGGTTAATTAGGAAAGGTTTAATTTTCAGAAATTGTAGGGTAGGTAATGGCCAGCGGACAAACTCCCAAAAATTGGCAAAAAACAAAATGAATTTTTAGAAAATTTTCTGAATTTTTTTTAATGGAAAAATTAAGTTAGAAATTAATTAAATCACATAAATCATGTTAATCAAATAAGTCAGTTAGAAATAAGTCAGATAAGTCTGGTTAGTGTGGGTAAGTCATGTTAGTCACAGGAAGTCAAGTCAGGTAGGTTAGGCAGGTTAGGTTAAGTTAACTAGGTTAAGTTAACTAGGTTAAGGTTAGCAAACCTAGTTAGGGTTGGGGGGGTAACTAACCTAGTTAGGGTTAGGGGGTGGGGTTAGGTTAGTTAACTAGATTAGGGTTAATGGGAGTTAACTAGTTTAGAGTTAATTTTTAACTGGAGTTAAGTTAGTTGAATCTAACTGAACTTAGGTTAGTATTAAGTAAATTAAGGTTAGTAACTAACTTAGGTATAGTTAAAGGAAGAGGTGGTGGTGGAGGAGGAAGCAGGTGGTGGCGGGTGGCTGGGGCACGTCCGGCGGCGACGGGGGCAGCCGGGGCGCGACGAGGGCGGCCGAACGGGCGGGCGCGGCGGCGACGGGGGCGGGCTCTGCAGGCGGGGCGGCGAATCCTCAGGCGGGCGGCGACGTCGGCAGGGGATGGAGGAGGGAGGGAAAGAGGAGGGACGGTGGCGACGGGGCAAGAGGGGAGGAGAAAGGAAGGAGGAGGAGGAGGAGGGGGAAGAGGAGAAGGGGGGGAGGCGCAGGGAGGAAGAAGGGAGGGAGAAGGGGCGACGGAGGAGGCGGCGCGACGGGAGGAGGGCGGCTGTCTGGAGCACGACGGCGGCAGAGGAGGTGGAGGCGGCTTCCGGGAGGAGAGCGGCTGCGGGGCGCAGGGCCGGGAGAGAAGAAGGGAGAGGGAGGGGTAGAAGCAGGAGAAGGAAGAGGAGGAGGAAGTGGAGAAGGGGGGGAGGAGGTGGAGGGTGGAGAGAAAGAAGGGGGAGGGACGCAGGGAGGACGGGGAAAGAGAGAGAAGAGGGAAGAGATAGGGAGGGAGGTGGTTGGGTTAAGGGGTGGGCGGGCAGGTTGGGGTGGACAGGGGGTGGTGGGCAGGGTAGGTGGTCAGGGCCCAAGGGGGGTAGAAGGTGGACAGGGGGTGGGCAGGGCCACGGGCGCATACCCCCGTCCCGCGCACGTGCGCGGGGCGGGGTAAAAAAAAATTTGCCGTGACGGGATTGAAATGACGCTGGGATGACGGGACGGGGTATGCGGTCACGACCGGGACACGTGGAGACGCATAAAATCGAAAAAGGGCGCGTTCACGCGCAAAACGGGCGCGTGAATACACGTAAGAATAAAGAAAAATTAATAACTCCCAATCCGGACGTCAAAACGAAATAGCGTAAAAACAAAAAGTGGGCAGGACGACAGGGAGAAAACAAGAAAAATATATGACGAAAGTTCCAGGAGGGGTAAAGGGAGGTCACGTGCAAAAAACACAAAAAACGAACCAAAAAACGCAATTAAAAATTAATATCGAAAGATCCGTGCATCGGAACGAGGTGCAGAAAAAAGAAAAACGGTGCAAAAAGATTGCCCGACAATCCTATCTCATCAAAACAGGATTCTGACAGAGATAAGATGCATTCACATGGGAAAAACCCAAAAAACAACCCTGAAAATGGGATCGAAAATTAATATCGGGCGAACCGTACACCGGAATGACATGCAGTAAGAAGAAAAATGTCCGCAGGAAGGAGTGGCACAGGGGTATCATGTTAAAACGCAGTTCCGGTGGAAGGAGGAGGGGTTCATATGCAAAAAACTCCAAAAATACGCCCGAAAACTCAGTTAAAAATTAATAAGTAAAAATCCGAAAGTCGAAAAAGGGTGGAGGAAAAAGGAAAAAGGTGGGGGAAGGCACAGGGGACACGGCTGTCAAATCAAATTGGAATGCCGATACAAATAGGGCAGGTTCACATGGAAAAATAGCAAAAAGACGCAGGAAAAAGTCTTAAAAAGCCGGAAAATTAATAATGGACAAACCGTGTATCGGAATGATGCGGAGGAAAAAGGAAAAATGTCAGGGGAAAAGTGGTTGTCAGGGATAGGATGTCAGAGCATGGTTTCGAAGCAAGAAAAGCGCGTTCACATGGAAAACCGGCTAAATTGTGCAAAATGCTTCAAAAATTAATAACTCAAAAATCGTGCACCGGAACAAGGGTAGGTAAAAAGGAAAAATGATCAGTTCAAAGGGAGGAACAGGGCTATAAAGTTGGATTTGGACTTTGGTGAACGTAGGGTGCATTCACATGGAAGGACCTCAAAATCAAGGAATGAAGGAAAACTGCAGGGAAACAGCCCCAAGGGTGGGCAGAACATAACCGGGTGGGTGGGAAGGGACCCCATTAGGGTAAAAGCAAGTCATGGTATACATGCATGAGCAGGGTAAGGCATATGCAGGTGATATACAATGTAGACGCGCAGGGACGCGTCCCCACACTTAAGACCTTAACGGATAGGGTTAACCGAGCAACAGGGACCTAGGACCATGCCATAGACCATCCACCAACTTCCCCACACTTAAAACATGACCGTCACGAAGAAACCAAAGTGTAGGGTTAGAAAAACTTGGCCCATTTTGTTGAGGATCAAAGTAAGGGTGAGTGTCGATGGCACGTCCAGTGTTGTTGTCGGCGTCTGGAGGTACCAAGGCATCTTCTCGGCACACGTTCGTCATGGCAGGGACCACGCAGCAGTACCCAGGGAGGTAACTGGTCGAAGGAATCGCAGGAAATTCGTCGATGATGAGGGATATTGCACTCAACTCACAGTCACTCAATTGGAATGAAAGAACAGTCACTCGCCCCATGACTAATATCACTCGAGGAAGCATGATTAAAAACCCATATCTCATACCCGGTTGAGGAATCGACAAGGGGGGAATGACGCAGAAGGAGTATGCCAGGGTGCACAGTTGATGGTGCATTAGTGCATCTAACCCGTCTGGCATAAGTGCAAGGAGGGAGGCAAGGGAGCCTTATGGTGCAGTGTACAGAACAGGGTGAAGTGTCTTGTGATGACGGCAAAAACCCATCCCGTGGGTGGATAGGGAAACGGGAACATACCTGACTCCAAGTGTCGTAACGTTCCTCAATCTCACCTCTCGGTATTTGATTGAAGAAACTCCAGTCACACTCAGCCCACCCTCTGTCTCACTCTCTGTTGATAAATACAGGAGGGCAGCCTTTTCCTGAAACCCATTGATGTAATCCTCACAGTCACTTGTACAAAGGTTGTATGCCTTGTGCGCATTTGATGGTGCAACTGTGCATCCCGCACTGTGCCGGCATACGGTGCAAGAAGGAAGGCCAGGGAGCCTTACAGTGCAGTGCACAGAAACAAATTGTGCTTTGTGCTTTGAGAGACCCATCCCGTGCGTGCAACACTTCATTCACACTACTCACCTCTCATTTGATTTGAAGGGAAAAGACTGGTCTCTCGCCCCACCCTCTGTCTCACTCGTTGGTGATAGATACAAGAGGGCAACCTTACTCACTTCCCCATCCGGTTAGGATGAAAGCTCACATCACTCAAGGGGTTGTCGATGAAGATCGCTTCGTCAATTGTTGAAGAGGCGTACCCAGGGAGGTAGCCATCAAATCGAACATTGTGTTGGATAGGAACATGTCGTCGGCTGGAGGACAAGTAGTCACTTTGCAGAGAGACCCAGGACACAGCGTACCAAGGGAGGCAACTTCGGAATTGGATCCTGGGAATATCAATTAATGAATCCCTTTCTGGACTGTTGGGTGTTACCACCTTTTCCACAGCCAGCTTCTCGCCCAAGGGTGTTTATCACCTTTTCTTGGAACGAGGCCTGCTATGACAGGGAATTTCTTCCTTTTCTCTCATAACAGATTTGTTTGTTTGTTTTTTTCTTCTTTGTTTTTTCTTGTTTTCCCCTATTCCCGAGGGTGTTTCCACCTTTTCTCGAAGAATAAGTCGGCATGACAGGGACCTAAGTCCTTTTCTCCCATGACCGATATGTTTTGTTTTTTTTTCTTCTTTTTTTTTCCTGCAAATTGAGCAATGGAATGGTAGAAAGACCATGTATCAAGACCAACCTCGCCACTGTCGCTGGTGGAAAATAGAGGATAAGAGATCAAGGCTGGAAGGGGGGTTTGAGGGGACAGAGGGTTGCGTCCACCTCATCAGGACTGACTGAAGAACGGCTATCAGAAGTAGCATCATAAGAAGTACAGTGCCGTGCCAACGAGGAAAAAGATCAAGTGACCATAATTGTCAAGATCCCCAAGGAGGGAAGTACTTCTTTAGGCAATATCCATTGATCAGAAAGGGATCATCAGAGGCATCAACGGTCTGTACTTGGACAGAACCATTAGGGTTGACTGCAAGTACCTTATAGGGGCCCATCCACCGCTGCTAGAGCTTGCCAGGAAACTTGCCAAAGCGTGAATCATAGGCTAGGACCAAATCACCTTCTTTGAACTCCTTGTGCTTGATGAAGCTATCATGGTAAGCCTTGCGTCGAGCTTGCGTGGCTTCCATGCACTGGAGAGCCATCCTACGAATTTCGTCCAAACATTCGAGGTGCAGGAGACGACGTTGCACTGAATCATCATCCCCCAAACGCTCTTTGATAGCCACTCTCAAAGAGGGTAGTTCCAATTCAACAGGAAAAACAGCTTCTGTTCCATACACCAACTGGAAAGGTGTCTGTCCCGTTGCTGCTTTATGGGAGGTTCTGTACGCCCAGAGGGCCTCTGTAAGTCGATCATCCCAATCACGAAGATGTGCGGCAATTGTTCTTGTCAGAATCGAGCAGAGGATGCGATTGGTGACTTCGACTTGGCCGTTGGCTCTAGGGTAATAAGGAGTGGACTTGCGATGGCGGATCTTATACAACTCTGTCAACTCTTCCATGACTTTGTTGAGGAAATGAGTGCCTCTATCACTTACCAGCTCTAGGGGACTACCAAAACGGGTGATGATATTCTCGTACATGAACAGGGCCACGCTGTTACCATCGTCCCGCTTTAGGGCTTTAGCTTCACACCACTTTGTGACATAATCTGTACATACGAGGATGTATCGGTTCTGTTTCCTTCTAGTGGGAGGGTCGATCGGACCTACGAAGTCAATGCCCCACTTCTCAAACGGCTTCAAAGGAAGGATAGGTTGCAGTGGCATGGCACTTGTCTTCGTGGGTTTCCCCATTCTTTGACAAGCATCACATCTTTTACAGTAATCATAGGCATCCTTGTGAAGGGTAGGCCACCAATATCCTGCTAGCAGAGCCTTCCTGGCTGTAGCTTCTCCTGCAAAGTGACCTCCGCATGGCTCGTCATGGCAAGCCTTCAGAACAATCCCAATCTCATTTTCTGCAACACATCTTCTGAGCACTTCATCTTTGCCTTTCTTGTACAGTGCACCGCCTAGCAGGGTGTAGGGGGCTGATTCTAGCATGAGCTTCTTCCTTTCCCGACTAGAAATACCAGGAGGGTATTGTTGGGTTGCCAGCAGATTGGCAATGTCTGCATACCAGGGAGTTACAGTTTCTACCAAAAATAGGAAAGCATCAGGGAGGTCTGGATCATCCTGCTCCTCGTCTGCAGTTTGTGGGATACGCGACAGATGATCAGCCAGAACATGGGAACGACCAGGCTTAGTAATCACCTCAAAGTCGAACTCCTGGAATAGAAAGAGCCATCTCATCATTCGTCCTTTCACATCTGCTTTGTTCATCAAGAAGGACAGGGCCTCATGATCCACATAAAATTTAAAGTGGGTAGATAGGAGGTAATGGCGAAACTTCTCTAAGGCAAACACCATTGCCAAGCACTCCAGCTCTGTCACTGTATAGTTTCGTTCCCTATCAGTGACTTTCCGGCTTGCATAATAGATTGGTTGATCCAGCTTCGAGGGGCCCTTTTGGCAGAGGATAGCACCTAAGCCTTCAATTGATGCATCAGTGTGTACATGGAACTCTTTCGTCCAATCAGGAGGTTGCAAAATGGGTGCCTCAATTAGACACTGCTTCAGAGTGTGGAAGGCTTTGTCACATTCTTCCGTCCAAGTAAACTCTGCATCTTTCCTCAGAAGCTTGTGCAAAGAGGTTGCCTTTGTTGCGAAATGAGCTATGAACCGTCTGTAGTAACCCACATGGCCTAGGAATCCCCTCAACTGTTTAAGGTTGGTGGGTGCTATCAAAGCTGCGATCTTTTCAATCTTTGCAGGGTCTGTTGATATTCCTTGTCAGAGACAATGTGGCCCAACAGAACTCCGGAAGAGACCCCAAAGATGCATTTGTCGGGGTTGAGGGAAATCCCATACTCCCGGCATCGATCAAAGCATTGTTCCAGGTGTTCCCAGTGTTCACGGATCAAACTATAGACACAGAAGTCATCTAAATACACCTCAATAAAGTCATGCAGATGATTTTGAAATGCGGCCATCATGACTCGTTGGAAAGTAGTAGGGGCATTGCAGAGTCCAAACGGCATCACTCGGTAAGCGTAGGTCCCCCATTCTGTGGTGAAGGTTGTTTTGGATTGGTCTTCTTCTGCGATTTGCACTTGGTTGTATCCACTGAATCCATCCAGAAGAGAATAAAGCTCATGTCCTGCCACTGTGTCCAACAGTTGGTCTGTGAAAGGGATAGGAAAGTGATCCTTCTTTGTTTTGGAATTAAGCTTTCGGAAATCCACACATATTCGCAATTTTCCATTCTTCTTGGGTACAACCACGATGGGTGAAACCCATTCACTATTTGCCACTGGATAAATGAACTCGGCTTCCAGAAGCTTCAGCAGCTCCGCTTTCACCAATGTGGAATAATTCGGGTTCATTCGCCTCTGTCGTTGCCGTACTGGCTTGGCATCAGGCTCCAAGTCAATATGATGTTGACATATTGTGGGATCAATCCCCTTTAGGTCTTTGTAAGACCATGCAAACACGTCCAAATTTTCTTTCAACAAGTTGTACAAGGTTGACAGCTCCTCTTCTGGGAGACTGCTACCCACCTTCAAGTGGCGTTCAGTGCCTTCTGCATCCACAAAGGTTAACTGCCTTTCACCTTCTACTTCACGAATGAAGGTCCCGCGGACTGCTTCTGGGTAGAGATCCGACTCCTTCAAGGGAGTGGTGTTCTCTTCTGATGTCCCATTAGAACCAACTTCTTCTTTTGGTGGAGACTTAGGTTGCTCCTTGAGATATTGAAATGGGATTAAAGCCGTTTCGGGTTTGGTGTCAAAATTAATTACCTCTTGGCTTGAAGACTCATCTTCTGAAGATGACACATCCAGGAACGTCACATAACAGGGACCCTCTGATGCCTGTTGGGTTTGTGGGACTAGTGCTTGTTGGCACGGTGCATCATCATCATCTTTCTTTGGCAAGGATGGGTTAGGACGACAGAAGCCACTCTTGAAAGACGGCTTGTTCTTCTTAATCCATCCCTTATAAAAGTTTTGCATATGAGAAGATCCATTTACTAGACTAAATGGTACCATCACCATTCTGTCCCGTAGCATGAGGTCGTCTGTTTCTGATGCTTCTGGAACTTCTTCCTCAAATATATCCTCTTTAGGTGGGATAGACCCTTCCATTTCACTTTCATAATCTTCTTCGTCCATATCATATCCATCCTCTTCTGTCTCTGCTTCTGCTTCTGCTTCTGCTTCTGCTTCTGCTTCTGCTTCTGCTTCTGCTTCTGCTTCTGTCTCTGTCTCTGTCTCTGCTTCTGCTTCTGTTTCTGCTTCTGCTTCTGCCTCTGTAGGAGCTCTGTAACAGAAGAACAAATTCTCTGTTTCCTCTTCTACCTCTGTCTCTGTTTCTACTATGGCCATGTAACAGGGAGAGCAATACATCCATGCTTCTATCTCACTGTCAGAAGTGATTTCAGAAGTCATGCCCGATTCAGGCAGGAAGTATTCACCCATTGATAATGGCTTGGCATCTTTTGGAAGTCGGCTTACAGTATCCACTGTTAAGGAATGTGCCACTGTTTTCTTGGGAAGGATCTGTTTGACAGCATCTTCGTCTGCTGATGTTCCATCCGTAACCTCATTAGGAGAGTCAGAAGATAATTCCAAGGAGGTGGATCCATGTCCTTTTTGAGAACCATACAGTTTCAGCACCACTTTGTTGGGTCCTCTACCCAAGGTCAAGGTTCCTTTGAACCAATCCGTCCTTGCTCTGGCTTCAAAAAGCCATGGTCTGCCCAGTAACAGAGGATAGGATGTACCATAAGAGTTTGGCTTCACCACCAAATAGGTCAGCCAATAATCTTTTCCAGCCACTGTAGTCTTCACATATGGGAGAATGCCCAAAGGCTTGATTCTACTCTGATCCGCCAGTCTGATGAGCCATTGGGTGGGTTGCACACCCTGTAAGCCTAGATCCTTCATTGTAACATCCGTCATAATGTTCACTGACGAACCACCATCAATCAGTGCATTTGAAATGAAGCAACCTTCTATCCATACACCAGTCTCTGGAGTACCCGGATCTAGGAAAGCATTAGCCACATCCACTTCTTTTACAGGCTCTGGAGCCTTATTGGGCTTTGTTGCTGTTGAGGGAGCAATCCTTAAACCACGTCTTCTTGTCAGTATACTTTTGAACCTTTTTCGGCAACTGGGAGACAACATCAATAATTGTCGGAATGTGAGGTTTGGTTTAAAGGTATCTAGATCTCTAACCAGATCGTATTCCTTAATAGGATCCACTGGCTTCTCTAACCGATTAGGGAATGGGGCAACACCCATTTTCATTTTCCCTCTTTCTTCCATCAGAGGAATCATGGGAACTTCTTCTGCCACCTGTGGCACTGTCTCCTCTTCTGTATCCTGAACCTCTGATCCTGTCTCTGTAACTGTCTCTGTAACTCTCTGTGGCACTGTAGTGCTCTGTACGGCACTGTTAGGCTCTGTTCTGTTCTGTTCTTTTGGTGGAAGACTGAACTTCACTGTTCTGGAAGGAGGGTTATTTTCTTTCTGAATAGGTAGTTCCTTCTGCTTTGCACGCGTGATGGCAGCAACTTCCAATTCCACTAAATTGGAGGTAGGCTCTTGGGCCTTGGACGGACTATCAGTAGCACTGTTTTTCACTGGGGCTGGGCTTGGACAGTCTTTTGCAGTGTGGCCTTCTCCTTTGCATCTACTGCATAAGGGCTTGTAATCCACTGACCTTCGAGGATTTGGACAATTTGGTGAGATGTGTCCCTTTTCTCCGCATCTGTAACATTCCACTTCTGATCTCTGACCACCGCCAGACTGTCTTCCTCTGTAACTTTGAGAAGGAAATCTTCTGGGTCCGAAATTAGGACCAAACTCTCTAGGCTTGGGTCCAATATCTTGTGTTGTCATTTTGGATTCCAGTAGGTTGAATCTTGCGTCTTCTTCCTTCCTTCTCCTATCATGCATCTCCTTCAGAGAGCAAATGTCCTCTGTATGATTCTTCCGCAAACAGTAGGAACAGAAGGCTCCAGGGATGGTTGGTTTTCGTGTACATTCAGTGGCTAAATGGCCTGCTTGATGACACTTACCACACCAAGTGTTTGACCGCATCACATCTCTTTCTGCTCCTGCAACGTTGAATATGCTTGCGGTATTCACTTTCAGCGTCTGTAGCTGCTCTGTAATCACATCCATCAACTCCTTTTTGATGTTTGCAACTGAGTTAGATAAGTAGTCCTTCAAGCTTTCACCTCCTGAGACACTGGCAGGAGGGTTTTGAGGAGTTTCTATAATCACCGCATAAACTGATTGGGCTGGTACAGAGGGGTCTCTGTTCTGGTTCTGATTCAGTGCTCCTGTTTGAACTGTTGGCTGTTGGCTCCAGTTGGTAGGGTTCCACTGTTGCTGCTGATTTGGCATTGAGGAAATTGGTTGAGACCATTGTTGTTGTGGTTGAACCATCATTTGAGGCAGGGATTGTGGCCACTGTGGATTTGGTGCACTGTACTGTGATACCGGGGGCATCTGTTGGTAGGGGTAGGGAACAGTCCCTGGGACTGCATTTGGTGGATACATCATTCCTGGCATCAGAGGAGGTAGGACTCCTCTTCCTGTATTCATCCCCAATCTAGCTTCCACTTCATCGTACAGTCTTGCACCTTCTGTTGCAGCTTGCAGGGTGGCTGGTCTTTGTAGCTCCACAAACTTACGGACTTCTGGTTGTAATCCTCTGAGAAACACCCCCTTCTGAATGCCATCATCTAGATTATGGTTAGTCCATCTCTTCAGGATGGATTCCATTCGTGAGACATAGGCTTCCACTCTTTCTCCAGAGGACTGACTTAGGTTCATAAATTCCTCTCTCATCCGCTCTTCAAAACCTTCACGCCTGAATTTAGTGAGGAAGGCCAACTTCAGGTCGTCCCATGTGCCAAAAGTTCCTGCTGCTTGTCTCTCATACCACTGAAACGCCGCGCCCTTGAAAGTGGCGGGGAATATTGCTAACCAATGCTCAGGGGTTCTGGCATTGTTAGCCACACACGCTACCATAAACTCTGCTACATGAAGATCGGGGTCTTCATTGTACTCTCCCTTAAAAACTGGCAATGGGACTACATTCGCTGGTCTGTCATCAATATTTCCAGGACGGATCTGGCTTGGAAGTGGACCTCCAGCAGGAGGAGGAAGGGCTTGATGTGCCATTGGGACTTCTGTAAAGAGTTCCGCAAGGGCGTCAAAGGCGGCTTCTGCTGCTAGCTCATTCTCAGCCTTGATTTTTGCTTTCTCTCTTCTCACGTACCTCTGGACTCGTTCTAATGCTTGCCTCTTTATTGCGTCATTCATCAGGGGGTTGGCTCCACTTATGTTCTTAGTGCTCCACAGAGGGTTAACAGAAGGCCTCAGTCTCTGTAGGACTCTCTTGCCAACATTTCTTCTAATTCTTTCTTTTCAACGTCCCTGAATTCTGCTTTCATGCCACTGCACAGAGGAAGGTATTCGGTTCTGAAGGTGTCAAAATGCATACGTCTAAGCATGGTGGTGGTGCCATCATCATAGTAATGCCAGCTTCTGATGGTTTCAACAGTGTATGTTGTGAAAAACACTCTATCTACCAACTTCCAGTGGGTTGCTAATTGAACAAACAGAAGATTATCAGTACACCAAGCATCCCATGTATCTTGCTGTTGAGCATCCACGAACAAATTCCAACTCTTTTCCTTCTTGTCCCTGTGAACCTCTACAGACCAAGACTCCTGAAGCTTCTTCACAATCTCCCACTTGATGTTGTCTGGAAACTTTTCAATGAATGCCAAATCTTCCATGGATGGTCATTCTCTCTGTTTCTGCTCTTTAGTTTGTTCCCAAACAGTTTGCCACCAAGATGCAAGTTTCTGCTGCTTCAACAGGAAGAGGAAACTGTCCACCACATAGAGCATGCATCATGATGGTGATGTGTTTCCGCCATTGTGGGATGAACTTCTTGTGGAAAGTAGCTTTGATTATGAGAAATTCCAACTCTTCAGTGGAAGAAGGAATTTTACAAACATCCATTGAATTCTTCTCTTCTTGGCAATGCCATTTCCTTCATTTTCAGCCTCTTTTGGTGCTTGTTGATGGCAAGCTTCCCCGGCTGCGCACCAAAAACATGGAGCCCCGAGAGGAACACCAAGGAAAAGGGAATTCTCTTGCAAGAAAATCTATCTTGTAACATCAACAAGCTTGTTTATCATGTTTCATATGATCACAATGAAGAAAAGAACAAGTCACAACAAATCTTCATACAGCATCATGTAGATCTCCCACGGATTTAATAGAATCAACCATATTCTTCAATATCTTCACAAAATCCATCAATAGAACAAAGAAAGCAAAGGAATACACCATCTTGGAATGGAAATACATCACATAGTATTCATCCTCAATATCTTCATAGTCTTCTCTCTCAATCTCTCATATACAATCACTCTGTTTTAGTAGAATTGGCTATCTCTGACTCTCTCTCTCTCTCTCCATCAATAATACATCATATCCTCACTACAATCTCTCAAAATTACTCTCAATAACCCTTCTTAGGTCGTGGATACCCCTCCCAAGAGGTATGTCTGATATGAAGGGTCACCAGAGCCACTACAGTGTCCTTTCATAGCTCACTACTGTCACTTCACTCTAGTCTTCTCTTGAGTCTTCAGCAGCTACTTCTTCCACTTCTTTCAGCTCTTTTGCACTTGTATTCACCTCTTTCCAAGGCTAGAAAACTTTCCCAAAGTCACACATACATTCCACAGAACACTTACAGAAGCATACAGAACAGTCTATAGAACAGTACCAGAACAGCTACAGTACAGAACAGAACAGAAACAGAACAGAAGCAGAAGCTCTACAGAAGACCTACAGAAGGTTACAGAAGGTTATCAAAACTACATAACTCACTCTCAAACCATTCCAAACTCTCACAAACCATTCAATAAACTTTCACAATATCTCAATCTTCATCAATCAATACTCCATCCCTCTTTACAGAAGACAATCAGAACAAAACAGACCAAAACAGAGCAAAACAGAAGGTATACAGAACCAATCAGAACCTATCAGAACATCACAGAACCACCAATAAACATCATGATCTTCCAAAACACAATCATTATCATCTAAAACACTCTCAAACCACTTCCAAACCAATCAATCATCTCATAAAATCAACCATTCAGCTCTCAAAAACAACAAAAATCAGCCAAAAAACAAGTCATTTCAACACTCAACACTGTGGCCAAAGCGCCTCCATCTTGCCTACCTCCTTCAAATCCATTCATGCCCATACATTGTCTCTCTTTCCTATGATGTGGTCCTATAGTAAGGTGCCCATGTTCTTGAAAATATGCATGGGATCCAACAAGTGGTTGATCTACAAGTGGGTCCAATATGGTAACTCATAGAAAACTGAGAACCCTCACATTCCGTTTGGATGTGACTTCGTGTGGATCTTCTTCATGGTTTGTGACCTTCGGGAGTCTAACTATAGCCCACACAATGGACATGCATGATAACCTGAGGTAATCAGACCTGTCCCAACACGAGCTATGATAGATATTTCCAATGAGAATGGAAGCCTACTTACCTGAGCACTCTCTGAATCCCAGAAAGTCCTGCATGGTCCACATGAGAATGGCTCCAATATTGGTGGACCGTTGACTATCGCACTTGCTCATATCTTCCATGGTGACCCCCTCCTTCCACAAAACCTTAAACTCATCGACTAATGGACGAAGATACACTTCCATATTTTTGACTTTGTAGTTGCCATGAATGAGCAAGCTAAGGATGAGATGTCCTTTCTTCATAGAAAGCCATGGAAGGATATTGTAGTTGATAAAGACAATAGGCCACACACTATAAGAAGTTGAGTGCACACCAAATGGGTTCACACCATCCATAGCAAGACCGAGCTGAAGATTCCTTGGCTCTCGGGCAAAGCCTAGAAAGATAGAGTTAATGTGGCTCTATATGCATGAATCTGCTGATATTCATTGAACTCCATCTGTGGATCTATTCTACACATGCCATGTTGTCAAGCTCACCATGCCGGACGTACAAAACATGTGGTTTATGCGAGAAATAAGCAAAAAGTGTCTAAGAACTTTTTGAGGGATGGTTTGCCCTTGCAAGTCCTGTCGATACATATGAGCACCACACTTTGGACATGTCTCCATAGTCACGTATTCTCCTCGAAACAATATGCAATCGTTAATACATGCATGGATGTTGTTGTAGTCCATGCCAAGCTTTAAGAAAACATGTTATGTATCATCACGAGACTCAGGCATGGTGTTTGCAAGTGGTAATATATGATACTTCAGTAACCTGAAAAAAAATCATAAAACACCTTGAAAAAGCACAAATTTTTTTTATGGTAGTGCCAAAAAGAAATCAATGAAGTGTACGTACAAGGTACCTGAACAACTCGGTCACACTCACATCGCTCCACCCGTATTTTGCTTGCCCACTTAGGAGTGCAAGCAATGTCTTCAAGAGAGATACTCGGCACCCATCATATAATGATATGGATGCTTCCTCTCTAAGCAGATCGGATGTCTTGACATCCATGGACATCAATGCATCGATCATTGCCTCCATCTCAGGCTTCAAGATTGTAGGAAAGTCTGAAAGGCTACCTATCTCCTCTGGTATTGACGGTATAGATTGGATAGTACCTTCCAAGTGGTGGATTGGCTCAGGCACTCCATCCATCGCACTCCCACGAACTCTTCTAACTGGCCGCAAAGGGTATACTCCTCCTTGGGATAAGACCTCACCTCCTTGGATAGAAAAGTTTCTAGCCACACCCAATGTTTTTGTATATGATATTCAATTAGTTTAGGAATACAATGCATGATTGATATACACTTTTCTTACCATTTGCTCAAAATTTGAGATCGCCTGATCAATGATCTTTGATTGAAACTCCTCGAAGCGTCGTATGTGTTCTATAGACAATCAACGTTTTCGTCTAATTGCCATCTTACATTTAGAGCAAGGACATGAGACACGCTAATTAAGATATGCCTCACGATCTTGAATATCACGACCTTCATCGTTTTCCATTAGGTCTACGTTACGACAAATATTTTTTTTTTTCTATCTTTCTTTTTTTCTTTCTAAACTTGTTTGAGAAGGGCTTTCTTCTCTTGTAACTCAACAAAATTACATATGTAAATTCTCCACCCACTCACAAATTAATGTATGTCGGAGTGTTTCACCTCTCATGGTATTGCACCGGACCTTACCACCACCACCACCACCACCACCACTATTACTACTACAAACAAGAAAAGAAGAAGTTAAAGAACAAGATCTTACCCTCTCTTTATTTTTTATCCATTCATTCTCTTCTCTCCCTCCATCTCTCTCTCTTTTTCTCTTTCTTTATTATGTTGTATGTGTATTCCCTCTCTCTCATTCCTTCTTTCTTTTTCTTTTCCTCTCCCTCTCATTTCCTTTAACAAAACATCTCTCTCTCTCTCTCTCTCTCTCTCTTACTACTACCACTACCACTACCACTACCACTACCACTACCACTACCACTACCACTACCACTACCACTACCACTACCACTACTACTACAATTACAATAAACAAGAAAAGAAGAAAAAACTACTACTACTACAACAAACAAGAAAAGGAAAAAAAAAACAACAACAACAACAACAACAACAAAAACAACAACAATAACCAAAAAACAAGAATACTACTACTATTACCACTACCACTACCACGACTACGACTACCACAACAACAACAAACAAGAAAAGAAGAAATTAAACAATGACTACTACAACAATAACAAAAAACAAGAATATAAGAAATTAAACAACAACAACTACCACTACCATTACCACTACTACTACAACTACCACAACAACAACAAACAAGAAAATAAGAAATTAAATAACAACAACAATAACTACCACTACCACTACCACTACCACTACCACTACCACTACCACAACAATAATAAACAAGAAAAAAAGAAAAGAAGCAATAAAACCACAACAAAAAAAACAGCAACAACTACTACTACCACTACTACTATATAAAAAAAGAAAATAATAAATTAAAGAACCACTACTACTACAAACAAGAAAATAAGAAATTAAAGAACTAGTACTACTACCACCACTACTACTACTACCACTACAAACAAAAAAAAGAAGAAATTAAAGAACTACTACTACTACTACTACAAACAAGAAATTAAAGAACATGATCTTATCCTCTCTTTGTTTTTTATTCATTCATTCTCCTCTCTCCCTCCCTCTCTCTCTCTTTCTCTCTTTCTCTATTATGTTTAATGTTTTTTCCCTCTTTCTCTCGTTCCTTCTTTCTTTTTCTCTCTTCCTCTCCCTCTCTCATTTCCTCTCTTTCTCTCTCAATACACATGATTTTTAACAAAAACAAGCAAAAGAAAAGGAGAAAAAATAAAAACAAAGCAAGAGGGAACAATGCACTCACCGCAAAGACCCAAGGATGGATTCAGCAGCTCCTCTTCGCGAGGCGGCTCCTCTTTTCCCTTCATACACTTCCTCTTCTTCGCAAACAGGGGCGGCTAAAAAGCTCTCCTTCTCCCTCTTTCTCTCTTTCTCTCCCTCTCTCTTTCAAATGCAAGATGCAGTTCGCTCTCCCTTTCGCTCACTCTTTCGTTCGTTCGCGCAAAATTATGCGCTCTGGTTTCGGCCCACTTTTTTTCGCTTGTATACTGTCGTTATTCCACTAATTTGCGTCAGAAATGGCCGTCGCTATACTCGTGTATCCTTGTAGTGCAAGTATAGGGGTTGACATATCCATACTCCCTCTTATTTCTCACTCTTCTGAAACCAAGTGCGATACAAGTCCGCTTCGGTTTGGGAAATCTAGCATAAGTAATTGCTCAAAGACTGATGCTAGTTAATCTAAATAGGTGACCTTAGTTTACTTAGAACCCAAAATTTAGGTCGATTCTCATGGAAGTGACTGAGACCTTCCATTGCGAAGTGGACTCGAGAGTCTAGGCAGCAAATCTTGTGTTATTTGGAAGAGTATCGAGTATCATCACCTAGAAAATTATCTCAATGGACCACTAAATCATGTTATTGAGGGCATGTCACATGTGGTATCAAAGCGAAGTTTGAATTAATGCACAGAAAGAATTGTATTTAATCTTATTTAAAGAAATTTTTGATGCAAATATGATTCATCCACTAACAATCAATGTAATCTCTTTTAAAATAGTAAAGATTGGTAAAAATTCTTTGTGTTCCCAACAATGTTTTTCTCCTTGATGCATTTTCTTGATTTTGATTGGTGAGATCGCTTCATGAGAATCTTGAAATGTATGTATAATCCTTAGCTGGTGTGTCGGGAGCATTTGTGGATGCAAAATGGAGTCTAATGCTTTATCTATACCGATCAACTTACTTATCTTCAAACAAGTCTCAAAACATGTACCCATAGATGTGGGTTTGGCCTACATATCTCTACTTTGATTCTCTTATAATGTACTATGTACCAAATAATATTGGCTTTAAACATATTTGTACTTTAGAGATACCTACAATTTTATAAATGAGAAAATAGGTTGATATGTGTAATTACATTTATTTTGTATCTAAATTCTCCAATTGCTTATTTTTAAATTACTATTTTTAAAGCTATGCATAGTTTTTAAAGCATAAAGACTTTAATTCTTAATTAAAATAAAATGGTAAATGTACATTCTCAAATGTAACTAGTACATACTTTGACTACAATGTTAATGCATGTAGTAGCTTAATTGAATAACAAAAAACTATTCACAATATGAATCATATCAATCTTGTGGAATTGAAGTTATTTTTATCCATATCTATGAAGATTGAATATATGCCTTTTGAATGCTGTACTAGTTGGAAAATACTCACAAGTTTTTGGAGCTAATAAGATATGGCCCCCAAAACCTATTGCATAGCTTGAGATATCGACATGATGAAGAGTATCTGGCAAAACATAAAACATAAACAAAAATAAGTTGCTTGGACAAAGTTTAATATGTAGTGGCTTTGAAACTTTCATTTTTAAAACTTAATAATTAAGTTAAAAACTTTATAAAAGCATAATACAAAAAAAACACATGAACATGCTATACAAGTAGCATATCGAAGAGGTGATATAAGTCTCTTTGTTATTTTCTAATTATGGGAGAATGTGCCATTCCCGCATATGCTTTCGAGATATTTTCCTTTTCTTACTTTTCTTTACTGTTCATGATGCAAAGATAGGTACCCATAAAACCTCAATTTTAAATGTAGATTCTAATCTTGGCAAAGTTTATACTCATGAAGATCGTAGTTGCCTTTGACATAGTCAAGCTTACAATCATGATGAGTAAGCGAATGAGCAAACCACATTACTTCTAAGTACAAAATTATTTAGTTTTATCTTGAAAACTATTTGAAGTAAGTATTATATGATGAAATAAACTCAAAATAACCTAAGTATTACCTTATATATTAAAATATCAACTTATACTTAATAGTAGTAAGAGACTATACTAATAACTAACTCAACTAAAGAGTTGTTAATATTTGCTAATAATGTCTAGTTCTAATAGCTAGCTATACTAACTAAAGTATTAATACTGATATTATTAACATTAACTAATCATACTCGATTATTGTTTAACCTATACTATCTTAGGTAAATAAATTGACCAAAGTGTTAAATAGCATGACAACTAAATTCACATCCATTGTAAACTACACATATAAACAAATTAATTAGTTAAGTACAAACTATGTAGATCATTTACAATACAATTAAAGCAATTTAATCATCTAAATTATTACTTATACATTATTACTAATAATTGAAGTATAAACATCCATTAAAGTAGACTTTGACAATTAACTTTGGCTAAGATAGTAAATATTACTAGGTAAACGTTTGATTAATAGAATAATAGAAAGATTATATATTAATTAAACTAACATAGGCACACATATGGCCTAAGGTATATCACTAATATATATGGGCCACTCAATATTAGACCACTGGCATAACTAGCCTTATGTTAACTCCTAATTGAGGCTATATTTTGCTAATAACCCACTATCAATGGATTTGTCTCCCTCCCTACTCCATCTATTATCCCCTTTTCTTTCCTAATTACATTAACTAACTTCTATTGTCTCCAACCTCTGTACCTCTCTTCTTACTATTATCAAGAGACACGTCTCTCTGATTGATAAACAATATGGACAGTCTTTCTTCATTATGAGCCTTCGAAAGGATGAGATTAACATACAAATTGGGGATTTAAATAGTTCATATGGGGGTGCATGATGAAGATACATATTGTCACAATGTGGAGACAAGAAGATGGATAAGCCATCTCCTCTATCTCTCTCTGTCTCTCTGTCTCTCTCGTTTTGATCATTTAACCACATTTTAGGAGGAATGAAGATGTCAGTCATACTTAGACCCTATTGCCCATGCAACTCATAGACACGACAAAGTTCATGGACTCAAACGTTGTCACACGAGTAGTGAAGTGTAGGAACACACTTCTCAACTCGAAGACTAGATGACAAGGAGTGTAATAGGGATGTATGAATTTGCTTAGGTGCTAAACTCACCTAGAAATTTCATCAACATATAACCAAAGATCTGATAGAGAACGCAACTAGAACAACAATATCTCCTATAACCTAAAGCACACACATGCAATGACGACCATACATACATGAAGATCTTGAGTTTTGATCTCATTTAGAATGCATTCAAGAACCTCAACAATGAAATAGTACCTCATTTATCTCATGTTAAGCACCAAAATAATAATCTTAGTCCTCACCCATATCACGTACTTCTTCTGACATACACTACAAGATATATGCCTTATACCGACGTTTAAAGTGACGAAAATGCAAATAAAAAATTTTCCTCCGTTGCCGCAAAAGCGTCGTTATTGGCGACGCCATAGAACAGTCGGTATTACCGTCGCTATCAGCGTCGGTATGATAGCGACGCCAATACCGATGCTGATAGCGACAGTTTGCGATGTATATAACGACACTAATAGCGACGTGAGTAGTAAAATTTGCACCGCTAATAGCGACGGTAACAGGGGAAAAAAAATTTGTGGCAGGGCAGCTTGTAGCACTATGTGCTTTATGAGAGCCATACAAAATAGTTTCTGCACTACTGTGTACAATACACTTGCAAACAAAAACAATGTATACTGAAATCATAAAACTGATACATGAAATAAATACATGATCGCATAAAAAGCGATTGGTACAATCATGACAGGATATCACTAATACATAGAAAATGTCTACATAGATCAGGCGACTCAAAAATAAAGGTATGTGAGCTCCTGGGATCCAAGGGCGAGCTATAAATCCTCATCCCCCGAAAGCTTGTCCCGCCGCAAAGGAGTATCGAATGGACTCTACAGAAAAAGAAACAACACATCAGTCCACCATATAATAATGCATTCAAATATCTCATGCTAACTACAAACAAGAAAGATGAGTGACTTATAGGGCCGCCGCGTCTATACAATCGGTCGATCAATGCAGTGAGACCGTGCTTCTCTGCATATCGAGTCTCAAGGCCAGTCGGATCGCGATTTGTAATGGAGTGCTGCAAAGAAAATAAAATGCCAACTGTTAGAAACATGATTATCAGTACAAAGAATATTTCAAAAAAATAAACAAGCAAAACAAAAGAAAAACTTACAAAGTCCTCCAAATATGTCCTGTGGCCGCCACTCCCAAGATGATGGACCACTCCGACCTCGAGTCGTATCCTCGTCGCCTCGCGCTACTGACTCCAACGTCTTGGAGAATCTGTAGCCTCCTCCCTCAGTCTGCGCCAGTCGTCTGCATCTAACCACTCGGGCTTTACAGCCCCACTCTTGATTGCCTTGCGTGCATCGGATCGTCTATGTGACATGTGTGCATGCATGCAATCCATCATCCAGCTCGTAGAGAATCTATCTACTGTGGCTGGCACCGAAAACTCCTTGTGCAAGGATGCTACTATGTAGTCCTTGCTCCCCTCCGGTATGTTCTTCCAATGATCCAAGTCATTGTGCCAAAAAACTTGTTGGCACAACTCTCTCATGCGAGCCATCACCCTCCTCCCCTCATCATTCATGATGATGGCTCCTGACCTACTATCGACTAGATATCCATAACCCCCTGGAGTCTACCTAAGATGGGTCCTCTCCCATTTGCGTCCACGCTCCTGGGCATATCCAAGAACCCCTGTGCATCCAGTGTACCGAAGGGGGTAATATCTCTCGGAGTGGCACCCACAGGGGTGCCACCTGCTGACGACTGCGCAAAAGCCGAAGTAACTGGAGTAGACGTCCCCACAGGTGTGACAAATCTTGGAGGTGACGCAGCTCTAGTTGAACGACGAGATAGAGACACTGCATCCGTGTCTCCACACCATCCACTTGAGCCTGAGGCACGCTCCCTGGAAGGGCCACGAGAGCGAGGAGCCGTACCTGTATCCCGTATCTTTGCAGCATCCCCCTGATCCCGATGCACTCCCTCCCTCTGGCCCAAGTCATGCGTGTCGAGCTCGTCTGCTCGAAGTTGAAGCATCCAATCGTGCTGAAGCAGATCTAGCAGAGCGCCCTGACGAAGACCCACATAGCTCCTAGTCTGCCATCTCTCTGAATCTGGTGATCTGGTCTGGAGACATGCGTGTGAAGATGTCCTGTAACTCCTCATCGCTCATCCCTCGACTCATCCTGAAAATGTCACCTGCATAGACAAAAAATGATGTTAGAATAATCAATTAAAATCATACAAAACACAGTAATATAAATCATTTAAAAAAAATCTCACTTAAAATGCATATCTTATGTACCCTTATAAGTGATTGGTCAACGAATTGAGTAAGTGGATGCTCCAAGTATGAAGTATCCTATGGTCTCATGTTAATCTCCTGACACAACTCTGCATACACTGGAAGGTCGATAGACATGTCATCACAAAAGAATGAGTCTGCCTCATTCTCAAAGAATTCTTGGACTCCTGTATTTCCATCATTGTTAGCTGATGCTGGCTCCAAGCTTTCGACGGCCTCCACCCCTTGCAATATCGACCCCTCTATTTGCATATTATCTTCATCTATGCTCGGAACATCGCTTTGATCATATACTCTCGCACTTTGGGGAGTTGAAGGTATAATATACCACCATCGAGGTTGTCGGGGGTTTGGATAGAAGATTACCTGTTCACAAACACGTACAAGAGAGTTCAAACCATTGTGACATAAACCATGTTGTAATACAATTAGCAAGCAAATGAGTCCATGCACCTATTCACAATGGGCCGGCAACACAAAGGTATCGCGAAAATCCGTCCATTTTTTTTCGGAATCTATTTCAAGAAATCCAGATGGACCTCGTCGAACTGTTGCTCCAGCTCCTCCAAGTACCACTTTGAACCACTGTACATCGAATAGTATCATGGAGAAGCTATGGTAATCCACCGTAACAATACTTTGCAAGTTCCTAAAATACTCCATCTCATCCACAACCGTGTTTGGATCCATTGCTCATCGCCGGCTCTCTTGCTCGAACCTTGCCATGATACCACAGTCCATTGTGGAGTGCATTTTGTCAATACGCTCCACGCGAAAATGCCGTCCGCGTGACCACACTGTACTATATATTTTGTACTGTACATTGAAACACTCAAATTAGATGTCGCTTATAAAATTTAGATATGACAGATTCTGAACCCCTCATCACCTTTGGACTACATTCCCTCGAGAATTCCCACTCCTCCATTGAGACCTCTGTCCCTTCGCGAGACACTGCGGTCAAAGCTCCATGCAACCATCGCGTTGATATAAACTGCGGCATCTTCTCCGTGCCTTCAGGATATCGAATCGGTTGATGACATGTACTACATCGGAATTCAGCTCGCGCTTCCTCTCGATCTTGCCTAGCGATCTGGTACTTGGCGAGCCACGTCTCCATAGAGGCATGGTGCAACATACAAAAGCGATTCACCTTCTCTTCCATTGAGGCATCCATTTTTTTTTCTACCCCATTTCCAACCACCACATCTCCAGTCAGTCTATCATCGTCCTTCAACGACCATAGCATTTCATTGTCTGATTCCACCATTGGTAGCCATTGTGAAATATGCACTAGCGCCTCAGACACCAACCAACCTTTGGCCATGCTACCTTCTGGCCGAGCTTGTTGTCGCACAAAGCCTTTCAGGGTTTTCATGAAGTGCTCCAAGAAGAATATCCATCGCGTATGGACAAGTCCAGCAATCTCCACTTCATCCACAAGATGCACAAGAAGGTGGATTTGTATCATGAGCATGCTGGTGGGCAGGTATTTCTCAAAGAGATAGACCGTCTCCACTGCTCCCCGCCTCGCGGATTCAATAGAGGACGTCTTAATCTCCTTCTGTGAGATCCATTGCACCAAAGTCGACAACCTGTAAATGGCCCCACGTATTTCTGGAGTAAGACATCCTGCGATCGCGATCGGTAGTACAAACTGCCACAAAGGAGAAAGCATTATGAATAATGGCTACATTCCAATTAGAAAAATGCCCACGCTAATTACAATCCATTCGTAGTACAAACCTGACATATCTTATGCCAATCATGGGATTTTAGCCCTGATAATTGGTTGTCTTTAGAAAATGCGGACCTGAGAGAACGCATCATACCTGTCGGAGTGCGGATAGACTTGATTACTTGCTTCACAATGTGCTCTTCTTTAATGGACAAAACCCAAGGAGTGCGAGGAAGCTGCACATCAGCACTCGACTGCGGCCAAAGTGCCTCCATCTTACCTACCTCCTTCAAATCCATTCGTGCCCCTATACTGTCTCTCTTTCCTGTGATGTGGTCCCATAACAAGCTGCCCACATTCTTGAAAATATGCATGGGATCCAACAAGTGGTTGACATGTAAGTGGGTCCAATATGGCAACTCGTAGAAAACTGAGAACCGCCGCATTCCATTTGGATGTGATTCCGCGTGGACCATTTTCAACTCGTACCAGCTTGCGGCATTCATTCTGTTGGAGGTCGTCCAAGGAAACCTTCCCTGAGTTCATGGCAAGAAAGCAGCGTGTCCTTAATATACCATCTTTTTCATGGTTCATAACCTTCGGGAATCTAACTGTGGCCCGCACAATGGACATGCATGATAACCTGAGGTAACCAGACCTGTTCCAATACCACGACCTAGTGAATACTTGGTTGAATGAGATAAAATATAGATATTACCAGTGAGAATGGAGGCCTGCTCACCTGAGTACTCTCCCAATCCCGGAAAGTCATGCATCGTCCACATGAGAATGGCTCGAATATTGGTTGACCGCCGACCATCGCGCGTGCTCATATCTTGCACGGTGACCCCCTCCTCCCACAAAATCTTAAGCTCATCGACTAATGGACGAAGATACATGTCCATATTTTTTACTTTGTAGCGGCCTGGGACGAGCAAGCTAAGGATGAGATGCCCTTTCTTCGTAGAAAGCCATGGAGGGATATTGTAGTTGACAAGGACTATAGGCCACACACTGTAAGAAGTTGAGCGCAGACCGAATGGGTTCACACCATCCATTGCAAGACCGAGCCAAAGATTCCTTGGATCTCGGGCAAAGCCTAGGAAGGTTGAGTCAATGTGGCTCCATGCGCGCAAATCCGCTGATATTCGTTGAACTCCATCCGTGGACCTATTCTGTGCATGCCACGTTGTCAAACTCGCCATGCCGGACGTACGAAACATGTGGTTTATGTGGGGGATAAGCGGAAAGTGTCTGAGAACTTTTTGAGGAATGGTTTGCCCTTGCAAGTCCTGTCGATGCCTATGAGCACCACACTTTGGACATGTCTCCATAGTCTCGTATTCTCCTCGAAACAGTATGCGATCGTTGATACATGCATGGATGTTATTGTAGTCCATACCAAGCTTCCGTAAAACATGTTGTGCATCATGACAAGACTCGGGCATGGTATTTGCAGGTGGTAATATATGATATTTCAATAATCTGAAAAAAAATCATAAAACACCTTGAAAAAGCACAAATGTTTGTAATAATAGTGCCGAAAAAAAATTTCAATGAAGCGTATGTACAAGGTACCTGAACAACTCGGTCACACTTGTATCGCTCCACCCGTATTTTGCTTGCACACCTAAGAGTGCAAACAGTGTCTTCAGCCGAGGTACTCAACACCCATCATATAATGGTATGGATGCTTCCTCTCTAAGCGGATCAGAAGTCTCGATATCCATGGGAATCAAAGCATCGATCATTGCCTCCATCTCAGGCTCCAAGATTGTAGGTAGATCTGGAAGGTTGTGTGTCTCCTCTGGCATTGACGGTATAGATTGGCCTTGCGAGTGGTGGATTGGCTCTTGCACTCCATCCATCGCACGCCCACGTACTCTTCTAATTGGCCGCAAAGGGTGGATTCCCCCTTGGGACGAGACATCACCTCCCTGGATAGAAAATTTGCCAGCGAGACCCAATCTTATTGTATATGGTATTCAATTAGCTTGCGAGTACAATGCATGATTAATATTAACTTCAAATTACCGTTTGCTGAAAATCGATCGCCTGATCAATGATCTTAGATTGAAACTTGCCAAATCGTCGTACGTGTTCTATAGACAATTGCCATTTTCGTCTAATTGCCAGCTTGCATTGAGAGCAAGGACATGGGACACGCTGATTAAGATACGCCTCGCGATCTTGAACAACGGGACCTTCTTCGTTTTCCATTTTGTCTACGTTACAACAAACAATTTGTTTTTGTTATCATTCTTTTCTTTTCTTAGATTGTTATCCTCTCCTTCCATCTCTCTCTTTTTCTATGACCTAGCATATAGTATCATAGAACACTAGTATTTAGTACCTAGTACTCAGTACCTAGCACATAATATTTCGTTTTCTCTCTTCCTCTCCCTCTCTCATTTCCTCTCCCTCCCTCGCCCTCACCCTCTCTTTCTCTCTTTCCCTATTAGGTTTAATGATATTTCTCTTTTTATCTCTCCTCTCTCTCTCTCATTTCCTTTTCTCTCTCCTCTCTCTCTCATTCCCTCTCTCTCTCTCCTCTCCCTCTCTCATTTTCTTTTTCTCTCTCCTCTTCCTCTCTCATTTCCTCTCCCTCCCTCGCTGTCACCCTCTCTTTCTCTCTTTCCCTATTAGGTTTAATGATATTTCTCTTTTTCTCTCTCCTCTCTCTCTCATTCCTCTCCCTCCCTTGCCCTCTCTCATTCCTTTTTCTCTCTCCTCTCTCTCTCATTTCTTTTTCTCTCTCCTCTCCCTCTCTCATTTCCTTTTCTCTCTCCTCTCCCTCTCATTCCTCTCCCTCCCTCTCTCTTTCTCTCTCTCCTCTCTCTCTCATTCCTCTCCCTCCCTTGCCCTCTCTCATTCCTTTTTCTCTCTCCTCTCTCTCTCATTCCTTTTTCTCTCTCCTCTCCCTCTCTCATTTCCTCTCCCTCCCTCGCCCTCACCCTTTCTTTCTCTCTTTCCCTATTAGGTTTAATGGTTTTTCTCTCTTTTTCTCTCTCCTCTCCCTCTTTCACCCTCACCCTCTCTTTCTATCTCTCTTTCCCTATTAGGTTTAATGATTTTTCTGTCTTTTTCTCTCTCCTCTCGCTCTCATTTTTCTTCTCTCTCCTCTCCCTCTCTCATTTATGTTTCTCTCTTTCTCTCCCTCTCTCATTTCCTGTCCCTTCTTCACCCTGACCCTCTCTTTTTCTCTTTCTCTATTATTTTTAATAATGTTTTCTCTTTTTCTCTCTCCTCTCCCTCTCTGATCATTTTTTTCTCTCTTCCTCTCCCTCTCTCATTTCCTCTCCCTCCCTCGCCCTCACCCTCACCCATACCCTCTTGCTCTATTTGCCTATTATGTTTAACATCTTATCTTTTTTCTCTCTCCTCTCATTCTCTCTTTTTTCCTCTCTCCTCTTCCTCTCTCATTTCCTTTTTCTCTCTTCCTCTCCTTCTCTCATTTCTTCTCCCTCTCTCTCCCTCTCTCATTTCCCTATTATGTTTTCGTCTCTCCCCCCTCTCCCTCTCCCTCTCTCATTCCCTCTCCCTCTCCCTCTCATTTTCTCTCTCTTCCTCCCCCTCCCTCTCTCATTTCCTCTCCCCCTCCCTCTCCCTCTCTTTAATTTCCCTCTCTTTCTCCCTCTCCCTCTCCCTCATTTCTTCTCCCTCTCTCATTACATACAAATTATACAAAAAATAAGTAAATAAGAGAGAGAATACACTCTCCCTCTCTCATTCCCTCTCTGTCTTCCTCTCTTTCTCCCTCTCCCTCTCCCTCATTTCTTCTCCCTCTCACGTTATATACAAATTATACAAAAATTAAATAAATAAGAGAGAGAATACACTCTCCCTCTCTCTCGTTCTCTCGATCATTTCATCCCCCTCTCTCTTCCATTTCCTCCCTCTCACTCTCCCTTCCTCCCCCTCTCCCTCCCTCCCCCATTTCCTCCCTCTCCCTCTCTTTCTCTCTCATTTCCTCTCCCTCTCTCAATATATATACACAAATTATAAAAGCAAAAGGGAGAGGGAGACAGAGAATGCACTCTCCCTCCCTCTCCCTCTCTCATTTCCTCCCCATCCCTCTCCCTCTCCCTCTCCCTCTCCCTCTCTTTCTCTCTCATTTCCTCTCCCTCTCTCAATATATATACAAAAATTATAAAAGCAAAAGGGAGAGGGAGAGAGAGAATGCACTCTCCCTCCCTCTCCCTCTCTCATTTCCTCCCTCTCCCTGTTGAGATATCGAGCTCCACTCGTGATATGCCAGGGTGACTGTTGTGCATTTATGTCACCGACTTGTTAGTTGCAAATGCGGTTGGTACACCGCCTATGAATAATAGCTAGATGACAGCTATCCTTATCTACTCTAGTTCGTGGCTCAGTTAGTATGCCACCTTAGTTAGTTGAGTTTGGTTTGAGACCCATATATAGGATTCTTCTATTTCTTTGTTCTAGAGTTCTTTTTGGCTTACACAACTAAGAAGAGGAAAACTGTTTTCAGCCTCCACCTTTTGTATATTCCCCCATTGTGCAAGCAAGAAAGCTACAAGTGAGACTCCTTCCTTCTCTCCCACAATCTTGACACTCCCTCTCCCTCTCCCTCTCTTTCTCTTTCTCTTCCTCTCTCATTTCCTCCCCCTCCCTCTCCCTCTCATTCTCTTTCTCTTTCTCTTTCTCTCCCTCTCTCTTTCTCTCTCTCCCTCCCTCTCCCTCTCCCTCTCTTTCTCTCTCATTTCCTCTCCTAAACAAGCAAAAGAGAAAGAGAATTAAACCCTAAACAAGCAAAAGAAGGAGAGAATGGACTCACCGATGAGATATGGCGAGGGTTTGGTGGCTCCTCTTTGCGATGAAGGCTCCTCCTCTCCTTCGCGAACGACGGCAGTGGCGGCGGCGGCAAGCCTTCTTCCTCTCCCTCTCTCACGATGATCGCTCTCTCTATCGCTCTCCCTCTCAAAACGATCGAGAAAATGAGCAAAATGAACCCGCGCTCGGTTTCGGCCTGTTTTTTTTCCCTGTGGGGCATCGCTATTTGCGTCACTATTTGCGTCGCAAATGCGATGCAGATAACGACGGCGCTACCTGCATTGCTATCCGCCGTCGCTATAGGCTTAAATCCTTGTAGTGATATCAATAACCTATTTTTTGCCAATTTAAAAACTTCAATAAAAACCAACACATCAAATACAATGTTCTTTGATGCAACCAATATTAAAAGCTATTTATCACAACCACTCAATGGAAGAAAAAAATCATTACTCCTAAGAAGTGAACTATTGTCTCCATCGCAATGTAGGTGGTGCCATGATATGGACATCGAGCTGCCGCCTTCCCAGTTTGAAGCTCGACTCACAAAAACACGGCCGGGTAAGGCGAACATACATTCTTCCACTATCAACAGTGCGCCCTCTCTTACTCTGATATAGGGCCCCTGAAATTATGCAAGCAAATCGGCCTTAAAGCCCACCAAAACCAAGCCTCTCGATTATTGATGCCATCTCCCCTTGGTCATGCGAGTTGGTGAGCGATAACTAAAGGCTCTTCCAATATTATGGCCAACTCGCACGTAGATAGGTCATACCCGTACACCCTGCCAAAAGTAAACAGCTAGCCTCCCCTTATGCAAATGCATCCATGTCACTTCGTGAGGATAAAAACCAATTGTAGAACTCAAGATTATACTGGAGTGTGACACACACATCCAATACTTGTGGTAGCTTACTCAATAATAATATATATTTTGCAATATCAAGTAGCATGGTACCTTGTTTGAGTCTACTCGCAACATGTAGCTTCTCCTTGGTGAGAATCTTATCAAGTAGAGATTTTTCTTGGTAAGTTCTGGCAAGTCCATACCCTGAATGGCAGTCAGTACTTGAAAGGAAGTTGGCGCCACATTATTGGGTCTCTTTGAGACCGCCATTTGGCCAATTTCTCCTCTCTGAGACTTTGGGCTCCAAGTTCAACCATTGTAGCACCGTTTTCAAACCAACACTTTTCAAACTAACTTTGACCTTTTGATTGTCTCTTTAGTTTCTATATCTCTAAGAGATTTGGTTGGCAAAGCACATAGTTGAATATCACAATGATGCATAAGTTGTCAGCTTCCTCTTTAGAGATGAGTTGCATGCGTTTATGTAGGATCCTGTCATAGTGCTCATCAATATATTATTTATCTTACTAGGATAGAGGATATGGCAAGTATTCCTCAAGCTGCTCCCTAGGGAATGTGCCCATGTCTGCAAGGATATAGACACGTGCGACTATTTTGAGTTTAGCATCCAACTGAGCCAAGCACTCTATGACACTTCTATGTTCTATGAAGGCTTGCTCGGTTGCCATCTCATGCAAGTATCTAGGGGTATCCCTAGGCTTTAGTGTAGCTGGGGGCTCCGGCCTAGATGACAAGATTGGTCAATGCTAGGATTACTTATGTCCTCGAGGTTTTCATGTTTCTCATGAGGCTTTGTTGCTATTGCATCATGGTTCTCTTCAGATGTGATTGGTATAGTTTTGCGTCACCCTGTTGTGACAGTGTTGTATCCACTCTTGATTGGTCAATGCAAGTTCTATTGTCAATGGATTTAGTGTTGCAAGCAGACGTTGCTTGTAATGGTTGCTTTGACTTATTAGAACACATGAATGCGTCTGAGGTTTCATCGCTATTAGGAGAGACGCAATGGGTTCCTTGGTGGGTGAACTTGATGCTTTATTCCTCAGCTCTTCAACACCCTTGGCCTCAATCTTCTTGGTGTCTACAACCACTTGCAACTGCCATTGTTATTTTCATTCTTTTCTCCTTTTTTTCTTAGGCAATCGAGGTGTATCCCTTGAAGAATTGGGACCCTGAACTAGGTTAGCCATTGATGTGTTTGGATGGGCCTCAACATTCTCTTTCTCTAGTGTGTCCTCATGGGACATAGCTACGGCTTGCTAAAAAGCCTCGCTAGGTTGTGAGGGTACAAGTGCCTCTCTTTCTCCCCTCCATTTAGCTCTTCATTTGATTGCATTGGCAGTTGCTCTTGGTTGGGCATTTACTCTAGACTCTTATCCTTATCCATTGGAACATGCCTCCATTGCTTCTTATCAGAGAAAGTGTTGTGTTTAGAGCTTTTTTTCTCTTGCTCTCTGAAGGTTTTGGTGACTCTAGTGTAGAACCAAGAGATGGTTTAGGGTTCTTGTCATGTAGGCGTGGACGGAACCAGTCGAAGAAGTCAGGGTTGTATTGATGGGAAGCATAGAGATCTAGAATTTGAGGGTCTTGAGTGAGGTAGAAGACATATGCATTAACATCAAGTACCATGATCCATACTCCTAGCTTGCTAGCCACATGTAGATCTTCTTCTACAAGCACTTTATCATACAAGGGATGTTTTTGGACAGTGGTAGAAAGCTGGATCTCATGGACCATTGCCAACACTCTTAATGAGGTCAGGGAAATGTACATGGAATCATGTATTGATTTCCAAAGGGCTTTCCTTTGCTCGGCGAGTGTCATTAGTTGGTGGCCGATTTTGGCTATCAAACTTTGATTGGAGTACCATTTTTATACAAATTTTCCTTGTCCTTTTCCTTTTCGCTTGATTGCTTCAAGCTCTTCCTTGTTTGTCTGACATTGAGCGATATAACGTGAGGGCATCAAGTGCAATTCTCTAGTCGTGGCCTTTGGGATGTCCTCCATGACTTCCTTAGAAACAGTTACATAGCGGGAGTAAACATGTTGTTGCTCAGGGGTTCCGCTATAAGCTTTGTGTGCTTTGGAGTTGGCCTTCCAATGTCCCCATGGACGTAGGTCCGTGTGATGGTTGTCAGCTTGTGATCAAGATTCATCAAACACTTCATCTCTAGTTCATTGGTCAGGTGAGCCATCTCCTAGGCCAAATATTTGAGAGATTTCTCCTCAAGCCTAGGCTTTAGGTGCTTCGGTAGTGTTGGAGGTGTCAAGGATGTTAGTTGCGACACCTCTTCCACAGGTGAATTGCTAATGACATGTTCCACAAGAGGCATCGTCACAGCCAAAGGCTGTGTCTGATGTGATTCTTGATTGGAAGGAGTAGCCACTAGTTCAGTGGACTGGCTACTATTGGTAGACTATAGTGTCAAGTCCTTAGGCAAATCGAAAGTAATATCATATTGGGAAATATGGCCGGAATTTCCCATAAGTTTGGGACAGGTGGTCAAATCTTTGGATTTGCCATAACTTGAACACTGTAACTCCAAATTGAGTGCTCTATAGCTCAATAGATTCCATTTTTCAAGCGCTTTCCAATGATAGTTACATCATATGGTTTTGAGAAACTTATGGGCATGTTATCTGTAATATTTCCACTTAAAAATATTACTAAACCCGACTTCCCGTACACCGCGTAAAACTCGTGCAAAGGTTATTTTCCGTATTGGAATTATCGATAGTGTAATCTGTAAACCGCATGTGAGAAATCAAGGCCTCCGCATTGGCAAACTGAGCCCGGGGGTTCAAAACCACGTAATCCGCAGGGAAACACCCTCTTGGGAGGAGGTTAAGTGGATAATGTGCAATTTATTGCAAATTTTTTTGCCAATTTCCCCCCAGCTGATGCGTGGTTGAGGGAAGGGGATGGGCTAGGTGGGAGAGGTGGTTACAAGAGGGAGTCATGGGCTGCATGCACAGCCCACGTGGGGGAGGTCCCCTCTCCCCCCTTGGCCTATAAAAACCCTCCTTAGTTTGGGGGGGGGGATAAGGAGGAAGAAGGGCAGAGAGTTGCGAGCTGAGGTCGTGGAGAGGAAGCTAAGGGCCGTGCTGCCTGGAGAGGATGCCGTATACGCCACCGCCGTGGAAGCCAATCGCCACCATCGGGGAGGGCGCCACTGTCGTTGTTGCCAAGACCGCCCTAGCTCTGCTATGTCAGGCCGCCACCATTTCCTGACAAGCCCATCATAAGTTTTTTTTTTCTTTCCTTTTTCCCCTACGTTAATCTCCCAATAGTCTTTTCTTTCCCACGTTGATTCTGACTTTTTGTCAGAAGCTTCTTTTAGGAAGCTTCTAAGGGGGCTTATATAAGCCCCTTTCACACCAATCCCAAAAGCCCATTGCTAGCCCCCGGGATTTTTAAGCGAAGAAGAAGAAGCTCATAAGCCTCCCCTTCCCAGAAGACCCATCGTAAGAGCCTTTTTGCAATAAGGCTTCAATTCCCACAAGCCTGCTCGTGGAAACCCCAATTCTCGTAAGCACTCATAAAGTTCCATTTTCGCAGCTCTTCCGAAAAAGGCCCAAGCTCCAACCCCTAAGGCCTTCCATAAGCCAAATCCCGCAAGCCGGTATTTTTTTTCAAGGCTCCGTACTTCTAAAGGGATCTCCTGCATACGAGGGAGAATGGCAAAGATCTTGAGGCTGCATACCAAGGCGAGTAAATTCATAGACGGTGAAGGCAAACCAAAAGCCGAATTCATGCCTACGATGGCCCCTAAAAAGTCACAAGGCACGCCTGCAGGAGGTTCATCTCCTAGTATTCATGTGGACATCTCCACGAGCCCACAAGTCTAGGTTTTTACTAATTTTGGTTCCACGCAAAAGTATTGAATTAATCACGATAACTTCATGGATTAGGAAGTACCCATGCATGCTCAAATTCACCGTCTAGTTAAATGCAATTGGAAAATAAATTGGCTATTTGAACATTTACTAGAATTAGCTCAAGATATGAAAATTGATCATTGGTACTTTCAATGGAATGAACAAAAAAAACATAAGGTGTCTATGCATTTTTAGGACCTTATCAGCAAGTTGCCTTTTGTGCATTTCAAAGTGGCGAGCCTAGGACAATTGTTGCCTATCATTACAAGGTTGAAATTGTTGAAGTACATCCTTTACTAGGGATGGAAAGATTAATGGCATGTCGCATTTTTAGACAAATCTTCTTTGTAATGGTTCATTAAGGAAGTCATTATCACTCGTGAGAATTAGCAAAGCATGGAAATGATTTTAAGGGCTGCATGAAATAGGTTAACTCTAGCTTCAATTGGCATGAATTTCATTTAACTACATTGTAGTTAGGAAAGGATTGCATGTTGCACATTCTCGTATGCAAAAAATTCATTCATCAAGAATTGTAGTTAGGGAAACGCTGCATGGTTCATTTAAGCATGAAATCTTAAAAGCTTAGAAAAAGAATTGTGAGCATGATCCTTGAATGTAAGACCTAGTAGGTTCAAGGGAAGTTATGCTGCAATCTAACATGCATTTTTGTCTTAACAAGAAAAGTTAGGGTTATTGTGAATCTAGTCATATGTAGAAGCAATGAATCGTGTGCTTACGTGAATTGTGACATAATGCAACTAGTCTTCCCCTTTTAGATCAAGTTAACATCTCTAGGAATGGTTCATCCTTGTCGCAAGGCAAGTAGATCAAATTACCTAAATCACCTAACCCGCAAGGGATTCGCATAGGATGGTTCAAGATATATGTTAAATACCCCATGTGCTAACTAGGGTTTAGCACGATAAGGACTCGACCTCGCTTCGCACGTGTTGCCAAGTCAAAACCCTCATACCCAAAGGTCCTACCCACATTCACGGAATGTAGGGACAACTGGATGCGCATGCTAATAACGATCTAGGGTTTCCACCCTAAGGATCAATCGACCAGGTGTTGAAACCCAATTTGAGTTTGGAATCCCTAGGACCGGGTCGGCCTAGTGTGAATTAGGATTGGATTGGGTAAGAAGACACCCTAAACCCTGCTCCTTGTCTAATCATAATTCCTTGACCAAAAAGCACCGTTCAAAGGGTGAAATAATTCCTTGAAATAGATGTGACACTTGTGCAACAAATTGCAACGCATGGTCTTGTGGTTTGATCACAAGAGAGTCGCCATTCCTTGGAATGAGGTTGGTAGGTTCTTGCGCAAGTTTAACTTGCAAGAGGATGAGTATTTATCCTGTTATAACACCTTTCATAGGAAAAATTGCCAAGTTAAGGGAAATTAGGTATGTGCTTGGAAGCAAAGGATCAATTGACAATTTAGAGTGACATGGTGGCCAGGATTTATTGTTAATATATGAAACCTAAGGTATTGGTTAAGTTGGGTTAATAGGGTATGGCCCTAACCCAAGGACTAAAGGGTTAACAAACAAACCCTTGGGGATCTTGCCAAATCGCAATTGATCCCGGATCGAATGCTGGATGCATTCGGAGAGAAGGATTCACTCCTTAGCAGTTGGCCAAGTAGACGACCACTGTAATTGATTGTGCTTGTAACAGTTTAGGAGCATTGTTTGCATTGTTTCCTCAAGGAACTAAAGGATGGAAAGATATTTAATGCTTCAAGTTAAAGGCCCGAAGGGAGAGGCAGCTTCAATTACTGCCAACTGCCTGCCTGACTCTAACCAAGGGGGTTGTTAGCCGCGCTAGGAACGTGGACCGAACTCACCGTGTGAGGTCTCTCCGTTTAGTGCTACTTGGAGCAGGAGGACGCTTGGGTGCCAGGGGGGGCTCTGGCCATAACTCCCTTGCCTTCCGGGCCCTGCACAAGAGGCCAACGTGACTCGGGATTGGATCTCGAGGCCCGTATACTAGTCTATGGGCGGAATCTTGGATTAGTAATCCCTGTGGATTGTTGGATAGCCTTCGGCGGATTATGGATTAGCATGTTGGCTGGATTTTATGGATGTATTCCAAAGATAAATATGATAACCTGTTGAAAAGAAACTTGTTTGACACTGCTTTTCTATGTCAAGTGCTAAGATTACATGAAGGAACCAGTGTCTAACGAGCTAATTAAGGAAGCTTCTTGATCCATGTCCAACTAAATGTGGTAGGTAATTAGACAACTAAAGCAACCTTGAGGAAAGTGCGGTGGATGTGGCCATAGGTCCGTCCTACGGATGGGTGGTCTCGGTTGGCCGAGAAATTTTCTCAATCGGAAGGGACATCAAGGAGCTCTTCTCAAAGAAAATGAACAGCAAGTGCGCTGACTAAGAGTTTAGGTTACAAAAATCCTGATTTATGTTGTTTTAGGGGAACGGAATGGGACTATGCCTTATGGGCAGAGAGGTCGAGCCTTGCATCCCTCTCGTTTTCCATTCTCCTTAAACCAAGTGCAGCATAAATCCGCTTCGTCCCTGGCGTTTCTGCGTAAAGTAGTTCGCTTGGGGTTCGATGCTAGCTACCGTTTAGGCAAGTGACCATTAGGAGAAACCCTGATTCAGGTCATCCTAAGTTGTCTGTTACATGGTAGACTCGAGAAGTCCTAGATTGCAAACCCGGTAACATTTCATGGGAGTGCTAGGCGGAGCCTTTTAGACTCTCTTCCTAATGGGCTGCTAAGACGTGTCCTAAAAGGGAATAGGTGGACACGTTACAGTTGGTATCAGAACGAACCAACGAAGAATATGTCTTTATAAGAAATCTTAATAAGAAGAAGTAAAGCAAATGTTGATGTTGAGAACATTTCCTTACTTTCGATGTTGTCTTGCAGAATTATGAAGCGTGGAATAGGTTCTTAGTATTCCAAGTCATGTTTATGACCGTGATGCATTCCTCAGGTTATCGACGAAGGATCGATATAATGAACATCCTAGACCATATCTATAATCGATCTCCTTTGTACGTGGAACGGAGGTGGACAGGTAACTCAGGAATCTACTATATAGCTGCCCACCAGTTTGCGTACCTTCGAACCAACCTAAAGAGGATTAAGTGGTTGGAGGACCTGAAGATCGTGAAGCTATTCATTTTTGTTGAAGCTCATGTAAACACAACTTTACATGTGGAAGGTCGGAGGGTTGAGGTGAACTCATATGTATGTGAGGAAGTGACCCGCTGTCGTGATGCTGCGCATCCGAGTCGTATACACCTCTATTTCTTTTGTTGTGCATTTGTGTTAATCTCCGCGTGTGATTCATTGTTTGTGTGATGCATTTTAATAATCCGCATCCAATGTATATATTCCCTTAGTGCATGCGCATGATTTTGTTTGGATGCATGATGTGTCACCATTGCTCCTTTCTCACTGAAATCATCATGAGAGATTGATAGTATATAAACTATCAGAGGCAAATATAAACTGTCAGAGGCCGTCACAGTGGCTGAACAGGTTGCGAGGAGGATGAATTCCGTCAATAGGACTGAAATGCTGATTGCAAAGAGATGTCAGACATCAGATGTTGTGGAAAATCACTACGTCAGAAGCAAGGAGATGAACAGAGGGTAATATGTGAAAGCTTTATGCAGAACATGAACCAAAATTAATGCCCTTATTACGAGATTAAGTGGATGATGATGCTGTGTCTTAGCGGGGGGGGTAAAAAGGAAGGTCGCTTGCCTAATTCTGACATGTGAATAAGAAAAGGAAAAACTAAAGATAGAGGAAAAAAGGAAGGGAAAAAGGAGACTAATTGGGGAAAAGGAGGATTCGAATGGCGAAAGGGAGGGAAAAAAGACGGGTTGTCACGCGTTCGAAGGAAAGAGAGTTCTTGGAATGGAGGGAAGGAAGTAGCCACAGACACTGAGGATTCCATTCCCTTTCTGAAAAAAGACAAGGCCTTTGCTGAACAGCTTTTCTCATCACATCATGATCTCGCCAGCCAGGAACAGAAGTATCAGGCATTGAAGTTCCTGTGACTGTCCGTCAACCAAATTATGACAGGGACTATGCGTTGCCATACCCTAGGGAACGGCTTCTTCCATCTTTGGACTATCGTCCGGTTGTATCCAGTCGTGTGGATCTTTTAGAACATGATGCATATCAACGGCAGCTGCTACAGTCCAGGCAGTTGCAGGGAGCAGCTCAGAGTTTGGAACCTCTGGACTACTCAATGAGGGCAGGGCTCACAGCTGAATTGGCAAGAACGAGATATGTGGAGGATCCTTACACAGAGCGTAGCCTACTGATGCCACGAACACTTCATAATGATGCTTATCAGAGCCTAGCTTATCTAAGAGATCCTCTTACGGTAGCAGTTATACAGCTGGCTTGCAAGCTAGCACTGCTCTGCCTTTCACCTCAGCTGCTTGGCGGTACATATGATCGGCATGGTGCTGCGTTCGAACCCATAAAGAGTTGGATTTGATGTCTTGAAGAAGACAGAAACACCGTTGCAGAGACTATCCATTGATGCGAATTGAATTGCATTCATTTTTGGAGGCCGACTGGCTTGAGTCAATCCTGGTGCTGGTGAAGCCAATTTTGACACATACGTGGCAAACCCATTTGAAACTCTTAAGCAGAGGCAAGAAGCTGAGGTTCACTCGTTACTTGATAAACTGCAACCTGAAATGATTGTGCTAGATCCAAAGCAGATTGGCTCTGTTCGGCGTGATGCAAATGAAAATCAGCAAATGAAAAGCCGGCAGGCTATAGAAGCCAATAAGCTTGCTGCTATCAAGGCTGGCAAGGCTGTGGTCCTAAAAAACAAGACGAAAGGGAAGAACAAACCCACAAGGCGGCAAAACAGAATAACATTATAACTGCAAAGCGGCCGTTTATTGAAGCTGAAGATCGGTTGAGGCCTTCCAAAAAACTGAAATCAACAGATGGCAATGTTCCACGAGCTCTAAAGCGTTTTGTCTGAGATTGCTGCACCAAGTCATGAATTCTTCCTGATCATCTCAGATTAGGACGATTGAATATGGCCTTTATGTACCCAATTGGCAATTTGAGGCCCCTTCAAGTTCTGATTTTGGGACATTGCCAACCAACTCTTCATTAATACTCTCAGTTCAATGCAATGTTCGGGGTAGTTTGACCCCAGGCTGCAATGCAGTGGGTTATGTTGACCGCTCTATCCTGGGCTTGCTCATCTGTACCAGCGGCCACCTTATCGAAGAACCAAGGAATGCAGTTTAAATTCTCCCTACGGGGGACCACTTCCAGCCAATGCCCCAGCCTGGTGCTTGGCAGCATTTGACCCTGAGGGTCTTCTGAGTTCACTCCCAGCTGAATTGACTTGCTTGATTGGGACTCACTATGGTCATGTGCTATTGCATGTTAAGGGCCACAAGAAGCAACTCTGGCAATGGACTTCCTCAGGATTAGTGCTGCTGCTAGCTGGACTCTTGTTGAATTTTGCAGGAATGCCCTTAAACAAGCAGCTTTACACATTGTGCTATACATTGGTGACTGGTGGTGCAGTGGCATTGGCATTTGCCGCTGTCTTTGTACTGGTGGATATATTCAAGTGGAGATCATCAACTGCTATTTTCAAGTTTATTGGGGCCCATTCTTTAATGGTCTATGCACTGTTTGCATGTGATGTGCTGCCCATAGCTTTGCATGGGATCTACTGGAAGTCATCAGAGAAAGATCTGGGTAATACAAGTGGCATTAATCAACTATAAAGTGCTTCTTCATCTCTGAGAGGGGCCCGTATACAAAAATAGGTGTGTCTACCTACGGTGCAGGGTCAGCTTAAGCTGGCTTTAATCATCATCCTCTCAGTTTTTGCCATTATCCTGGTTACAGCATTGGGTACAGGAATCAGATTTTACTTCTAGGATCTTACTTGTATGTCAATCTGGACTACGGAACTTCAGCCTTCATTAATCCTCCTAGCTCTTATAATGGTTATGGATATGGTTCTAGATGCATTCTTTGCAAAGATCTCTTCACAAACAGGAAACTGAATATGTTCAGATTTTTCTGAACATGAGCTTCATGTATCTCATTTTGACAATAACTTTGACTTCCAATATTTGAGATCTTCTTGTTAGTCTTTATTTCTTGCTGTACCTTGAACCCCGTGTTCTGCAGCTCTTACACAAATTCTACGACATTTCTGGTGAACCCGACGTGAAAGTGCTGCGTCATCAGCAAGATGGGAGACTCGCAAGAAGAGATGACAGATGATAATGTCATGAAGAACTTGTTTCAGTCATTTACCATGTATATGCAGCAGCAAGTTCATGCAAAGCAAGACAGTGATGCTATGGATGCTTTGAAAGCTGTCCAACAGGAGATGAAGCAGTTTAATGGCCAACAAGTGTCAACTTACCTGCATTTGTATGAAGAAAAGATGAAGTTTTTTGGGGTTTCTCAAGATGTTTGGAGCCGCTACTTCTTGCGGATCGTGGTGCGCGCTCTTGAAGGTCGAATTGCAGAAATTCAAGAGGCACATGCAGGTTGGGCTGAATTTAAAAAGGCATTAAAAGATGAATATTTCTTGGAGGATACAGGTCTTATGAATCGCAGGAATTTTTTAGCATGGGTTTCTATGCCTAATAAGGGACTTTCTGTTACCGCTCTTCTGCGAGAGTTTGAAAGCCGTTATGATCAGTTGAATGGGACTGAACAGCAAGCTTTGGAGATGCAGAAAGTGGAGTTATTTTTGCAAGCTGCAGATGCTGATTTACAGGAAAAGTTGGATGATCTTTTGGAAGATCAAGCTACTGATTCAGGTTTAAAGACTGAGTGGAGACATGTCATTGATGCTGTGAATGCTCTTGTCAAGAAGCAGCGCAGGAGAGTCAGATTGCATCGAAATACAGGATCAGTTCCTGAAAAATCCTTGGAGACTTCTTCTTCTACCCCTGCTGCTTCTTTGCCTAAGCCTACTCTTCCTGTTATGAATCCACCAGTTCCTGCTGCTCCAGTGCCCTTATCTGTAGATGATGTTATTAAAGGCTTGGCGGATTTGACGATTGAAGCAGTCAAAGCTGAAGTTGGTAAGTTAAAGGAGCAACTTATGTCAGTACCTGCTGTAGCACCTGCTCCAGTGACTGCTTTTCCAGCTGGTCAAAGGAAAGGGCGACGATGTATTTGGTGTGATAGTACAGAGCACCAACACTGCAGAGATTGTGATGCTTTTCAGGAAGCACGTAAGAAGAATGTAGTGTTCTGGGGACAAGATGGGAAGATATGGCTGACAGAGACTGGCGCTCCTCTTGACACGAACTTTGGTAAGGGAGGTATGAAGAAGCTTGTTGATGATATGGCTGCGCGATCAGCTTATGTGAGTGTTAGAGGAGATGCTTCAGCTTTTGGAGTCCAGCTTGAGCAGAAATCTGATGGAGACTCTGCCTTATGGTCTTCTGCCTTGGAGATAGCGAGAGAAGGGAAAGTTCAAACTTCTACTATGACTTGTGTGGGCTCTAATCAGAAAATTTCAGATTTGCCTAGAGCTGCCAGGCAGTACATTGGTCGTAAGGAGAAAGAGTTGAAGAATGCAGGTATTTTGCAAGCAGAAGAGCATGTGGATGGATTGTATGAAGGGATGTCTTATGCAGATACATTGTTTGAGATGAGAGCAATGCTGAAAACTGATGTATGCAAGGGTTCAAAGATCATACCTGTGCAAACCTTGGATATGTTTCAGGAAATTTCTGGTTTTATGCTGCAAACAGAGTTAGAGGCTGAGAAAACTCAGCAAGCTGAATTTATGGCTGATCTTGATCAGCTAACAGAATTGCAGAGGGCTGAATCCATTCAGCCAACAGAGTTGAATGCAGAAAAATTTCTGCATACAGAGTTTCAGGCTGCACTCATGCAGTCCATAGAGCTAAAGGCTGAAATCATTCAGCCAACAGAGTTGAATGCAGAAAAATTTCTGCATACAGAGTTTCAGGATGCGTCTATGCAGTCCATTGAGCCGAGGGCTGAATTCATTCAGCCAACAGAGTTGAATGCAGAAAAATTTATGCATACAGAGTTTCAGGATGCGTCTATGCAGTCCATTGAGCCGAGGGCTGAATTCATTCAGTCAACAGAGTTGAATGCAGAAAAATTTCTGCATACAGAGTTTCAGGCTGCACCCATGCAGTCCATAGAGCTAAAGGCTGAAATTTTTCAGCCAACAGAGTTGAAAGATGCTGAAAATTTGCAGAAATTGCAGCAAAGAAAAGAGTGCTTGAATGATGTCAAGGTTGACACAAAATATAAAACAGTTGATAAGAAGGTTAAGCCGGTTGTAGGCCCGCTTCCTTCTGATAGTGATGAACAGATTGAAAAAGCTATGAAGCAGCCTATGTTGAGGGAACCTGCAAATCTTGGACATAAGTTTTCAGGGCTGAAATCTGTTTTTGCTGTTAATGAAGTCATCATAGTTGGGCATATGGTTGGATACTATGGCAGAAAGCCTTCTCCTGCAAAGGTGGATGCCATAAACGGGATTGCAGAGTATTGCTCAACTACTTCAGAGGTGCGGAGATTTGTGGGAGCTTGTGTATTTTACATGAATTGGATTCCACATTTTGCTCATATTGCAGATGTTCTCTATCAGCTGTTTCGAAAGAGGCAGAAATTTTATAGGGATGATGAAGCTGATGGAGAAACAGGTTTACTAGAATCAGAAGATGGACTTGACCTGTTTGTGGAGTTGAATGATCCTGGATAGTTGGCACATCCGGAGGATGCGCAGGTTTAGAGGGGGTGGATGTCGTGATGCTGCGCATCCGAGTCGTATACACCTCTATTTCTTTTGTTGTGCATTTGTGTTAATCTCCGCGTGTGATTCATTGTTTGTGTGATGCATTTTAATAATCCGCATCCAATGTATATATTCCCTTAGTGCATGCGCATGATTTTGTTTGGATGCATGATGTGTCACCATTGCTCCTTTCTCACTGAAATCATCATGAGAGATTGATAGTATATAAACTATCAGAGGCAAATATAAACTGTCAGAGGCCGTCACAGTGGCTGAACAGGTTGCGAGGAGGATGAATTCCGTCAATAGGACTGAAATGCTGATTGCAAAGAGATGTCAGACATCAGATGTTGTGGAAAATCACTACGTCAGAAGCAAGGAGATGAACAGAGGGTAATATGTGAAAGCTTTATGCAGAACATGAACCAAAATTAATGCCCTTATTACGAGATTAAGTGGATGATGATGCTGTGTCTTAGCGGGGGGGTAAAAAGGAAGGTCGCTTGCCTAATTCTGACATGTGAATAAGAAAAGGAAAAACTAAAGATAGAGGAAAAAAGGAAGGGAAAAAGGAGACTAATTGGGGAAAAGGAGGATTCGAATGGCGAAAGGGAGGGAAAAAAGACGGGTTGTCACGCGTTCGAAGGAAAGAGAGTTCTTGGAATGGAGGGAAGGAAGTAGCCACAGACACTGAGGATTCCATTCCCTTTCTGAAAAAAGACAAGGCCTTTGCTGAACAGCTTTTCTCATCACATCATGATCTCGCCAGCCAGGAACAGAAGTATCAGGCATTGAAGTTCCTGTGACTGTCCGTCAACCAAATTATGACAGGGACTATGCGTTGCCATACCCTAGGGAACGGCTTCTTCCATCTTTGGACTATCGTCCGGTTGTATCCAGTCGTGTGGATCTTTTAGAACATGATGCATATCAACGGCAGCTGCTACAGTCCAGGCAGTTGCAGGGAGCAGCTCAGAGTTTGGAACCTCTGGACTACTCAATGAGGGCAGGGCTCACAGCTGAATTGGCAAGAACGAGATATGTGGAGGATCCTTACACAGAGCGTAGCCTACTGATGCCACGAACACTTCATAATGATGCTTATCAGAGCCTAGCTTATCTAAGAGATCCTCTTACGGTAGCAGTTATACAGCTGGCTTGCAAGCTAGCACTGCTCTGCCTTTCACCTCAGCTGCTTGGCGGTACATATGATCGGCATGGTGCTGCGTTCGAACCCATAAAGAGTTGGATTTGATGTCTTGAAGAAGACAGAAACACCGTTGCAGAGACTATCCATTGATGCGAATTGAATTGCATTCATTTTTGGAGGCCGACTGGCTTGAGTCAATCCTGGTGCTGGTGAAGCCAATTTTGACACATACGTGGCAAACCCATTTGAAACTCTTAAGCAGAGGCAAGAAGCTGAGGTTCACTCGTTACTTGATAAACTGCAACCTGAAATGATTGTGCTAGATCCAAAGCAGATTGGCTCTGTTCGGCGTGATGCAAATGAAAATCAGCAAATGAAAAGCCGGCAGGCTATAGAAGCCAATAAGCTTGCTGCTATCAAGGCTGGCAAGGCTGTGGTCCTAAAAAACAAGACGAAAGGGAAGAACAAACCCACAAGGCGGCAAAACAGAATAACATTATAACTGCAAAGCGGCCGTTTATTGAAGCTGAAGATCGGTTGAGGCCTTCCAAAAAACTGAAATCAACAGATGGCAATGTTCCACGAGCTCTAAAGCGTTTTGTCTGAGATTGCTGCACCAAGTCATGAATTCTTCCTGATCATCTCAGATTAGGACGATTGAATATGGCCTTTATGTACCCAATTGGCAATTTGAGGCCCCTTCAAGTTCTGATTTTGGGACATTGCCAACCAACTCTTCATTAATACTCTCAGTTCAATGCAATGTTCGGGGTAGTTTGACCCCAGGCTGCAATGCAGTGGGTTATGTTGACCGCTCTATCCTGGGCTTGCTCATCTGTACCAGCGGCCACCTTATCGAAGAACCAAGGAATGCAGTTTAAATTCTCCCTACGGGGGACCACTTCCAGCCAATGCCCCAGCCTGGTGCTTGGCAGCATTTGACCCTGAGGGTCTTCTGAGTTCACTCCCAGCTGAATTGACTTGCTTGATTGGGACTCACTATGGTCATGTGCTATTGCATGTTAAGGGCCACAAGAAGCAACTCTGGCAATGGACTTCCTCAGGATTAGTGCTGCTGCTAGCTGGACTCTTGTTGAATTTTGCAGGAATGCCCTTAAACAAGCAGCTTTACACATTGTGCTATACATTGGTGACTGGTGGTGCAGTGGCATTGGCATTTGCCGCTGTCTTTGTACTGGTGGATATATTCAAGTGGAGATCATCAACTGCTATTTTCAAGTTTATTGGGGCCCATTCTTTAATGGTCTATGCACTGTTTGCATGTGATGTGCTGCCCATAGCTTTGCATGGGATCTACTGGAAGTCATCAGAGAAAGATCTGGGTAATACAAGTGGCATTAATCAACTATAAAGTGCTTCTTCATCTCTGAGAGGGGCCCGTATACAAAAATAGGTGTGTCTACCTACGGTGCAGGGTCAGCTTAAGCTGGCTTTAATCATCATCCTCTCAGTTTTTGCCATTATCCTGGTTACAGCATTGGGTACAGGAATCAGATTTTACTTCTAGGATCTTACTTGTATGTCAATCTGGACTACGGAACTTCAGCCTTCATTAATCCTCCTAGCTCTTATAATGGTTATGGATATGGTTCTAGATGCATTCTTTGCAAAGATCTCTTCACAAACAGGAAACTGAATATGTTCAGATTTTTCTGAACATGAGCTTCATGTATCTCATTTTGACAATAACTTTGACTTCCAATATTTGAGATCTTCTTGTTAGTCTTTATTTCTTGCTGTACCTTGAACCCCGTGTTCTGCAGCTCTTACACAAATTCTACGACACCGCATAATCCCCACGGACAGGATCAAGGTGTAGGGATGCTACGAGAAGAATGGGTACCAAATGAAAGGATACCCTAATCTTCCGATGACTTATTGATTCCTGAAGATCCATGACCCGAAACCATACTATTATCCAGTTCCCGCCGTGGCTAAATGTAACACAATATTATTCTCCCCGAACTAATGTAATAGTTGCTCTATCATCCCAGGAAATATTGTAGTCCGAAAGGGCTATGCCCATATAACTGAAATAAGACTTCTTTTATCAATGTTATCTTGTCTATGAGAATTGATAAAAAGTTAAGTGGCTAGGTTTCTTGGATGAAAGCTGAATTGGGTATGAAATATAATCATAACGATTAGCGAGTTGTAACGTTAAAAATCCTCTATCTAGGCACAACCCCAGGTACAGGTTCCCAGTCGGCCCCCTACATCAAGTACGGCCGTGATCGAGGAGAAGAAGTTTCTTCTCAAGCATATCAAGCCGCCAGAATTTGATGGAAAAGGAAGGACGATCCAAGTTGATGTTGAGATTTGGATAGAGTCCATGAAAGATTACTTTGAAGCGGCTGGTAGTACTACACTCGCCAACCAGGCAATGCTCGCCAAGTTAAAGCTCACCGGCGAATCCAGGCTTTGATGGAAGCAATGGTGTAGAGACCAAGGGATCTCAGAAGGATCCGTTACCTAGTAAAAGCTAAAGAAAGTTGTGCAAGGAAGATACTTACCACCTGCGTATCACACATAGAAAATGAATAAGTTCTATGAGCTAAAACAGCTGGGTTTGACTCTTGATGCATACTACTCAAAATTTGTCTCACTTCTGAAGTATGCGCCACAGATGGATATGACACAACAAGTGTCGAAGTTTTGTGCTGGTTTAAACCCACCAATAAATACCCGCCTCGAATCTATGTGCCCAACAGATCTACAGGATGCACTCATTCGAGCTGCGCCCATAATTCAGGAGGTGCAGGCTAGGCCAAGAAGTAACAAGACTTGGTCTTATAATGATCAAAACAGAGGAGCATATAGGCCCCAAGCGAAGAGAGTTCAAGGTCAAAACCGGGAACAAAGAAAGAAAGCAAGGACCAATAATGTCAACAACTTTTTCCCTACGCAAAGCAATGGCCGAAATCTCCGTTGTTTCCACTGCAACGAGCCTGGTCATTTCAAAAGGCAATGTCCCAAGCTTGGCGGAGGACAACGTCAAGCTCCTTTCCAAGGAACTAGCCGTGGCCAGGGAGCCACCACTCGAGGAAGAGGAAGAACCGCCTATGTTGCCAACATGGAAATGTGTGAAGAAGAAGCCCCGACCATGGAAATAGAGGTTGAAAGGGCAACAGTCCATGCCGCCCTTCACAAGAAAGGCCCGAATCACCAGTTTTCGGTGATTCAGACATCATCGGAATATCAAGGTAAAGGCTTCAAAACCTTGATTGATTGTGGAAGTACGCATTCCTTTATCTTACCAGCTTGTGCAAGAAGATTAAGAATAGCCACAGTAGAAGCACCTACCTTGCTTGTGGAATTAGCGAATGGTCGTGAGGTCACTTGTACCAGGAAAACTGCTAAGGTGGAATTCTTTCTGGGAGGAAAGTCAACTTCGGTCAAATTCAAGGTCATGAACCTAGGTATCCATGAGTGTTTACTCAGAATGGATTGGCTTAAACCTAATGACGCCCACATTCATTGTGGAAAGGGCCAAGTTTCCTTTCGAAACTCTGAAGGGGAATTGGTTACAACTCAAGGAGAGACTGAAAAGTCGAAAATTCAATTGGCTGAAGCATCTCGGATTGTGAAGGGAGTTAGAAAGAAATTACCTGTCTACTTGATTAAGCTCAATAAGCTAGATCAAAAGCAGGAGTCTAGTGAAGGACCTTCATGGCTAAAGGATTACGCGGACGTATTTCCTGAAGAGCTGACAGAACTCCCGCCTCAAAGGGAAGTGGATCATGAGATCAAGCTAGTGCCAGGAGCTGCGCCAATTGCAAAGACGCCTTATAGAATGTCCATCCCAGAAGTAATTGAGCTAAAGAAGCAACTCAAGCAACTGTTAGATCAGGGCTACATCCATCCTAGCAGTTCACCATGGGGAGATCCAGTGCTGTTCCAAAAGCAGAAAGATGGAATGCTTTGTTTGTGTATTGATTATAGAGGGTTGAATCAATCAACTGTTAAGAACAAGTACCCTATTCCTAGAATAGATGAGCTTCTTGACCGTCTTCAGGGTCCGAAGATCTTCTCCAAGTTTGATCTCAGGTTTGGTTACTATCAGATAAGGATCAAAGAAGAAGATATCCCAAAGACAGTCTTCAACACAAGATATGGACACTTTGAGCTCCTAGTCATGTCATTCGGGCTGACGAATGCACCTGCCACCTTCAACAGGTTAATGCAGGATATCTTTAGGCCATATCTTGATGACTTCGTACTCGTCTTCTTCGATGATACCCTAGTCTATTCCAAACAGGAAGAAGATCATGAACCCCAGCTTCGCATTGTCCTTGAAACAATGAGGGCAAACAAGCTTTATGCTAAGATGAAGAAGTGTGCATTCTTCAAACGCTAGATTGAATATCTGGGATTCATCGCATTAGCAGAAGGAATCTTAGTGGACCCAGCCAAAGTCAGAGATGTTCTAGAATGGCCAATACCAACAACTGTCAAAGAAATACACAGTTTTCTTGGATTGATAGGATGGTATAGGGTCTTTATCAAAGACTATGCTTTGATTGCAGTACCTCTAACGGATTTATTGAAGAAACAAACATCTATTGCATGGTCAACTGCCGAACAATCTAGCTTTGATAAGTTAAAGCAAAGTTTGGTATCAGCACCTATCCTGAAACTTCCGGACCTTAGTAAGGAGTTCGAAGTAGTAACTGATGATAGCACGCTTGCCTTAGGATGTGTGCTCATGCAAGAAGGTCATCCTATAACATACTCTTCAAGGAAACTGAAGAGCCATGAGAAGAATTATACTACTCATGATATAGAAGTGTTAGCTATCATCCATGCTCTAAAGCTTTGGAGACACTACTTGTTGGGTAACAAGTTTACCCTAGTGACGGATCATAAAAGTCTCAAGTGGATCTTTACCCAGAACAAGCTCAACATGAGGCAACATCAATGGATTGAAGTGCTAGAGGAGTATGATTTTGAAATCAAATACCGGCCTGGAAAGGAGAATGTAGTTGTCGATGCACTTAGTCCCAAGGCATTCCTTAATTCCCTAATCTTGCAAAATCCATCAACAGCTAGATCTCTAGCCACAAAGGTATCCATGCCAAACAACCCAATACTTGAGATAGCTAGAGAAGAAGCATGCCATGATCCAGCCTATCAAAAGATGCTAAGGGAGATCCCTATCAAAGATCAGGACCAAAAGCTACAAGCTAAGTATCATGAATTCTCTATCAGTAGTGGATTTGTCTACTATAGAACGGGATTATGCATATGGGCAAGCCAGTCACTCAAGCAGAAGATACTTTGGGAAGCTCATGATTCCCCTTTCTAAGGACATCCTGGCTATGACAAGACTCTCAATGCAGTCATGAAGAGCTACTAGTGGGAGAGGCTTAAAGGTGACATTCTCAAATATGTCACCAAGTGTTTGTCTTGTCAACATATTAAGGCCGAACATGTCAAAATTCTAGGAAAGTTGCAACCACTTGACATTCCCCAAATGAAATGGAAATTCATCAGTATGGACTTTGTTATTGGCCTAACCCAAGTTCAGGGAGGATACAACTCCATCATGGTTGTGATTGATATGCTTACTAAGGTTGCACACCTTATTCCTGTTAAGACAAACTATAAAGCCTCAGACATTGCAAGGTTGTTTATCAAGGAGATATTCAAGCTACATGGGTTGCCCAGAAGAATTATTAATGATCGTGATTCTCTCTTCACGTCACACTTCTAGAGAGCTATCTTTGAATCCATTGGGACTCAACTCTGTTTTAGTACATCCTACCATCCCCAAACTGATGGCCAAACGGAGCGAGTCAATCAAGTCATCGAGGATATGCTAAGGGCACACTGCTGCCATGAACCAAAAAGGTGGATTCAATACTTGCCACTGGTTGAGTTTGCCTACAATGCTTCTTACCAACAAAGTATTCAGATGACCCCTTTTCAAGCATTATATGGGCATGACTTTCGAAGTCCTTTAAACTTCTCAGATCCAACCTTGAGGGTTGAAGCTTCAAGGCAAATGCTGGAAGAGATGGATGAACAAATGAAGTCAAGTAGACAGGACATCCAAGCCATCAAGGATAGATAGAAGGCATACGCGGATTTGAAGCGTCAAGATAGAACCTTCAAGCAAGGAGACATGGTCTTCATTCACATATGGCCAAAGAAGAGTTCCCTATCCTTAGGAGATTGCAAGAAGCTAAGTCCAAGGTATTGTGGACCATACAAGATCCTCAAGTGCCTAGGACCCAATGCTTATAGACTGCAACTCCCTGAGAACCTAAAAGTTCATAATGTATTCCATATCAGCCTACTGAGGAAGTATGTACCTAATCCTAGCCATATACTTGATGACCAATAAGTTGTAATGCCTAGCCAAGGAGTCCTTGAGCTACGACCTGACAGGATCTTAGATGTTAGGGAGAGACAACTGAGATCCAGAACCTTGAGAGAATGCCTCATCCAGTGGAAAGATTATCCCGAGGAGGATGCCACTTGGATGGATGAAAGCACTCTCAACCAAGCAATACCCCCAGTTTTTCTCGAGATGAGGACATCTCAATTCTTCCAAGGGGGAGAGAATGTAATATTTCCACTTAAAAATATTACTAAACCCAACTTCCCGCACACTGCGTGAAACTCGTGCAAAGGTTATTTTACCTATTGGAATTACCGACAATGTAATCTGTAAACCGCACGCGAGAAATCAAGGCCTCCGCATTGGCAAACTGAGCCCAGGGGTTCAAAACCACATAAACCGCGGGGAAACACCCTCTTGGGAGGAGGTTAAGTGGATAATGTGTAATTTATTGCAATTTTTTTGCCAATTTTCCCCCAGCCGATGCACGGCTAAGGGAAGGGGATGGGCTAGGTGGGAGAGGTGGTTACAAGAGGGAGTCGTGGGCTGCATGCACAGCCCATGTGGGGGAGGTCCCCTCTCCCCCCTTGGCCTATAAAAACCCTCCTTAGTGGGGGCGGGGGGGGGGAGGGGGAGGTAAGGAGGAAGAAGGGCAAAGAGCTGCAGGCTAAGGTCGTGGAGAGGAAGCTGAGGGCCGTGTTGCATGGAGAGGATGCTGTATATGCCACCACCGTGGAAGCCAATTGCCGCCGTCAGTGAGGGTGCCACTACCGCCGTTGCCAAGACCACCCCAACTTCGCCATGTCAGGCCACTGCCATTTCCTAACAAGCCCATCATAAGTTTTTTTTTCTTTCCTTTTCCCCCTATGTTAATCTCCCAATAGTCTTTTCTTTCCCACGTCGATTTTGACTTTTTGTCAGAAGCTTCTTTTAGGAAGCTTCTAAGGGGGCTTCTATAAGCCCCTTTCACACCAATCCCAAAAGTCCATTCCTAGCCCCCGGGATTTTTAAGAGAAGAAGAAGAAGCTCATAATCCTCCCCTTTCCACAAGACCCATCATAAGAGCCTTTCCGCAATTAGGCTTCAATTCCCACAAGCCTGCTCGTGTAAACCCCAATTCTTGCAAGCACTCATAATGTTCCATTTCCACAGCTCTTCCGAAAAAGGCCCAAGCTCCAACCCCTAAGGCCTTTCATTGCAAGCCGGTATTTTTTTTCAAGGATCTGTACTTCTAAAGGGATCTCCTGCGTACGAGGGAGAAGGGCAAAGATCTTGAGGCTGCATACCAAGGCGAGTAAATTCGTAGACCACGAAGGCAAACCAGAAGCTGAATTCATGCCTACGATGGCCCCTAAAAAGTCACAAGGCACGCCTACAGGAGGTTCATTTCCTAGTATTCATGTGGACATCTCCCCGAGACCACAAGTCCAGGTTTTTACTAATTTTGGTTCCACGCAAAAGTATTGAATTAATCACGATAACTTCATGGATTAGGAAGCACCCATGCATGCTCAAATTCACCAAGTCAAGTTAAATGCAATTGGAAAATAAATTGGTTATTTGAACATTTACTAGAATTAGCTCAAGATATGAAAATTGGTCATTGGTACTTTCAAATGAATGAATGAAAAAAACATAAGGTGTCTATGCATTTTTAGGACCTTATCAGTAAGTTGCCTTTTGTGCATAGGACAACTGTTGCCTATCATTACAAGGTTGAAATTATTGAAGTACACCCTTTACTAGGCATGGAAAGATTAATGGCATGTCGTATTTTTAGACAAATCTTCTTTGTAATGGTTCATTAAGAAAGTCGTTATCACCCGTAGGAATTAGCAAAGCATGGAAATGATTTTAAGGGCTGCATGAAATAGGTTAACTCTAGCTTCAATTGGCATGAATTTTATTTAACTACATTGTAGTTAGGAACGGGCTCTTCTCAAAGAAAATGAACAGCAAGGGCGCTGACCTAGAGTTTAGGTTACAAAAATCCCGATTTATGTTGTTTTAGGGGAACGGAATGGGACTATGCCTTATGGGCAGAGAGGTCGAACCTTGCATCCCTCTCGTTTCCCATTCTCCTTGAACCAAGTGCAGCATGAATCCGCTTCGTCCCTGGCGTTTTTGCGTAAAGTAGTTCACTTGGGGTTCTACGCTAGCTGTTGTTTATGCAAGTGAAGAAACCCTAATTCAAGTCGGTCCTAAGTGGAAACGGCCGGATTACTTCCCTTATGTGGTAGACTCGGGAAGTCCTAGATTGCAAACCCGTAACATTCCATGGGAGTGCCGGGTGGAGCCTTCTATACTCTCTTCTCGATGGGCTGCTAAGATATGTCCTGAAAGGGAACAGGTGGACACGTTACATTATCCGGGTTCCACCTTTTTAGTATTGAAAAAATGGGAATTGGGAGATTCCCAAACTCACTAATATTGTGTTAAGTGGTCGTGTCTTTTGTTGCCCTTTGAGCATTCATTTGTGCAGATTGAGCATCAGTTGAGCTAGTCACATGCATATCCTTAGGCTAAGAGCTAAGGGCGGTAAGTATCATGTCCCACCTCTTGGACATTTGGAAGCTTAGATGGAGATAGTGATTGGGATTGAGCAACTGCACTTGGTGACTGATGTTGTGCTTCATGTGTCCATTTAGGGGAAGAGGATGTAGGATATTAGGGACTCCTAGGTGGACTTGGCACTAGCTAGAAGACTTGCTCATGGTTGTTAGATGATTCTGCCATTTGCTTTATTGAGCAATCAGCCTTATCATGAGCAACATTGTGCCTATGTTGCTCATTATCATCTTGGAAAGTCAAAGGCTTCTTGGGCACTAGTGGCTTTTGTACACACTAGATAGTTACATTTGATATTTTCTTAAGCACGCTAGGCTAAGGATCTACCCTTCGAATAGTCTCGTTTGTTTTCTTGATTTCAATCATGAGAGGCTTGGTCACTCCAATGTTTTTTATTCGAGACTTGTCTTTTCGTTTATATTTCCTCTTGGGCCTCTTTGCTCTTGATACGTTCTAGCCTTTAGCTAACAGAGGTGGTTTAGTAGGGGGTTTTGGTACCCAAATCCATCGGTTACCTACGTAATACCCTTGAGCACATAACAAGGCTTTGGATATCCATCGTGGTGTTGTGCTGACTCTCCATTGATACCTTTGTCTATAAGGCTTGGGCTTCTTTTGTGGTCTTCTACAATATTTGTAAGTCCAAAGCATGTCCTCAACATTGTCACCTAACCTTCTTGCTCCAAACATGGCCTTGCTCACTTGTTCTCTCTGTTCAACATGCGCTTCTATCAACCAAGGGTTAACAAGTCCTTACTCTCATTACTAGGCTTGCCTGGCATGTCAAAATGTTCCTTGTCTTTCCTCCCCGAGGTTTGATGAGGTCACTGTTGCAAAATGTTGTGATTATCCTCACACTCGGTAGTGTAAAGTGTATCCTCTGTGCTACACAATCAGCCTCACACTTCATCACCCTTTTGAAGGGTCTTCCTAGGAGGGTTTCCTTTCCAGAATTTGCACTATTTGGAGGAACATGGAAGAGGATAGGCAAGCTTTCCATTTCAATAGTTACAAGGATTTTGCACTTTCATATAAGTGCTTGTGAGTGTCCCCCGTAAGGACTAAGAGTTGCATTAGCTCTAATTGGCCTGGTAGGGTTCATGCTTCATAGGTCAAGATATTCAAATCACCTCCTTCATCAATGAGAACATCAGCAGTGTGCTCTCTTTTTGCGGTGAGTTTCACCCTAAGATAAGCAGGCGGTACTATGTTTTCATCTTCCGGGTCTTGGCTTATAAATTCAAGCCTTGTGATACATGCCTTTGAGTCCTCGACTGCACAACCAAATGTGGATTCTCCACTGATGGCTTGGGTCATCTGTGCAGTGTTGTTCAAGGTGCATCTATCATTATGACTATCATGTCTAGTCATCCTTGCAGTTGTAGCTTGATGTTGTTGCATTTCGCCTTGACTGGATGTATTCCGAATGCAACAAATACGTGTTTTTGCGGTGTGGCTTTGTTGCCCTTGTTGGCTAGATTGGCCCATTTAAGTTCTAGGGTCTCTATTTGTCTTTGTTCGGGTATGGGCTTTTGGTTGTTGTTTTGCAAGTGAGAATTATTCTTATGTAGAGCCATTACTACACTAGGATCTAATTTGAGGACCTCTCACAACACGCGTTTTCCCTCTAGCCTACTTGGGAGAGGAGAGGTGCGAAAGGGGCAGAGCCCCCTCTATAGTAGGGGTCTAGGGGGGCAGTTCCCCCAGCCCGTAGGGCCGTTACGTTAAACACCATGCGTGATGTGAAGGACCGTTTGCAGCCAAGTTTTGAACCACTTGCTCTAGATTTCAGCCCAGTGATAGATCTATTATGTGCTCTTGGCTCTATGTGGTCTTTGGGTCTGTACTTTCTTGTCCTGGTTTGTTGGTCTGATTCTGGGTGGTTTGACTCTCAGAGTCGGATGGTCCCGATTGTGGTGGTTCGATCGGACAACTTGGTCCGATTAGACGATCATCCGATTGGACAAATGGGGTGTGCGAGTGGACGGTTGGGACAGTTTTTCGTGCGTTCGATTCTGGGAATCGGACGTCCGATTTAACAAGTGTCCCGATCCTGGAATGGTCTTATTTTGAAAATCGGAGTGGGTACATCCGATCCAACAAGGCTTCTGGTTCAATTTTGTGATCCAAGCGTCGCGATGATCAAATGGGTCGAGCATCCGATCGGATGGGTTGTGTGTCCGATTATGGGTTGCCCGATTTTCAAAATCAGATAGGGTGTCCAATCGGACCATATAGGTTTTTTTGAGTGGTCCGATTCTGGGAATTGGACAGGTCGCTCGTTCCGACTCTAGGAATCGAACAGGTCACTCGATCCGACTCTGGAAATCGAACAGTGTGGGGGGTGTTCGATTCCACTCAGCGGAAATACATGTCGATCACTTATTTGCCCAAAAACTCTAGGATAAATGTCGCTAGTGGCTACCATAACTTCCACAAATCAAAGAGAGGTGTATAACAAATCTCTCTCTCTCTCTCTCTCTCTCTCTCATATTCATAGTAAATCTAATTATATATATATATATATATATATATATATTAGTATTAATATATGTAATGTAACATAATATACCAACATGTAAGATGCTATATATACATTAATATTAATATGTCTATTCTATATATATTACATAGATATGTAATATATAAACATTATCTATTTTGATTATATAATATATATGTAATTAGCCAGGTCAGATTATAATATTAAATCCAACTTAATTATATAACGTGATAATAATAATAATATATAACTATTAGATAACATAATATGATAACTATATAATAATGTAATATATTGATATATAATTATTGTAATTATGTTATCTTAAAATTATCATATTATATATAAATTAACAATTCTACTAATATGTAATATATATATAATATTTAATATTCAAATTACATAATTTTATTAATTATTATTAATCCTTAAAATTATACTTTATATACATGTAATTAGTAACGTGTGTGTGTTACATATACGCACTTATATATGTGTGTATGTTTAATTTTTTTAACGTTAATACGTATATGAATATGTTAATAACATTATAATTATAAATATATATTAATAGGTGGGCGTGCAGGTGGGTGAGGTCATGGGAGTTTGCCATGGGTCACAACCACAGGTGCGGCCATGCACACCACCATGAAAAACACACCTAACTGCACTATTTATGAGTGGGGTAATATTGATCTTTTAATGCTTTTTCTATTCGCCTATTGTGTGTGTTGACCGATCAAAAAATGTCAATTTGGAAGGCTGATGCAAGGAATTTATTTGCAACGATTTTTCTTTTGAAAGTTAGGAAGCTGGTAGTCTTAGCTGGAAAAGTCTCCAAAAAGGAAAGGCAAAATGCAAAAGGGGACCAGGGAAAAGTAAGAACGACATTTTGCTTTTCGACCCAAAATGCAGCTTGTTTAGATGAACTTCTTCGATACGTGTATATATATATTTCTTAGGTCACAGAGATGTGCGACGACTCGTGAACGACTACTACGACAACAGCAATAATTACCGTTGCGACGATCAGTACTGACCTACAGCAGCAACAACAACAACTACAGCAGCAATTGTAACAGTGGACGTATATAATCATACCCACGAACGACGACAATTACGTCGACGACACCACAATAGAAACAATGTCAGGATCGCAATGCCAGAGGAAGAGTTGGGCAGACATCGCTGAGGAAGAAGACGACGACCAATTCCTTGCGCACTTGCCGCCGCTCATCACTATCATTAACTCATGCAGTTATAATAACACCAGCACCACTTCCACTCCTCCTCCTCATCATTATCATCAACATGAGTTATTACACGAAAATAGGCTTCCAAATATGCTAACGTCAGCTGATCATGCTGGTGCGACTGCATCACTAGGCGCAGTACACCAGAAGATTAATAAACATCACGTGGAAAGTGGCGATAATGATGATGGCGACGATGGCGGAGAGTGGCAGCAGGTTGTGAGCAGGCGATCTATTCGCATTATGAAGAAAGCTTCTTCTTCTGCTCCTGTTGCCAAGTATACCAATTGCAACAGCCGCCACCATCGCAATTCTAATAATAAGTCTAGCAGCTCGGGGCCGGCCACCAGCATTGCTACTTCACCAGCCCCTGCAAGGTCTTCACTCAACGCCTGCAACAGACCTTCAGCACCATTAACAAGGATCATACCGCCTCGATGCAATTATGCTCACATGAAGGAGCATCACAACACAACCGGCAATAATTATCACCAACGCCCGTCGACTTAATTTCGTTCGCACCATACTCCTGTGGGAGCAGCTGCAGCCGCCATCTCACAAGTCTAGTAGTAGAAAGCCATCTCCACAACCTGTCTAATAGTAGAAGAACGGATCATTGGAGTACATAGCAAGAGCAAGTGCCGGGCCCCCTTCGCCCTGTAATGGTCAATGCTTGCCACTATCTATTTCAGATGAGGACGCTCAGTATATCGCAATTTTGCCTCACTTTTTTGTCGTGCCAAGGAACCATGCAAGTGCAGTCACCACCAAAGCTATTGATGTTAACGCAGATTATTACTCTCTCAAACACTTAGAGCCGAGCTATTGATGTTAACGCACATCAACCACTTGGTGGTAACCTGTCTTCTATGCCATTAAACCTGTCGGGGTACTGAAGCTGGAGGGTTGGCATCGTTGCGTAAGGGGAGCCTACCTGTTTACTTTTGGCGGGGTGTATGGCGATGACCTGTCTGCGTGCGAGCTGGCCATAATATTGGAAGAGCCTTTAGTGATCGCTGACCAACTGGCATGGCCATTGGCTCTAAGAGTGGTTACTTTGTAGTTGGTGGTGGCAGCAGCTACATTGCGATGAAGACAACAGTTCACTTATCATGAGTAGGGCGTTTTTCTTCAATTGAATGGTTGTGAAAAATAGCTTGTAATGTTGATTGCATCAAAGAACAATGTATTTGATGTGCTAGTTTTCCTTGAAGTTTTTAAGCTGGTGCAAAATAGGTTATTGATATGTCAAAAGAAGTATGTGGTATGGTTGAGGACTAAGATTATTGTTTTGTTGCTTACCCTAAGCTACATGAGGTATTATTTTGTTGTTGATCAGACTCTAAAATGCATTCTAAATTAGATCAAAACTCAAGATCTTTTTGTATGCTTGGTTGTTGTTGTTGTGTGTGTGTGCTTTAGCTTACAACAAGAGGTATTGTTATTCTAGATGCGGTCATCTCTCATGTGTTTGGTTATATGTTGATGAAATTTCTTGTTACATTTAGTGCCTAGACCAAGTCATACATCCCTACTAGCACTCCTTGTCATCTAGTCTTTAGTTTGTGAGGAATAGAACTTTGAAAAGACCCTCACAGAAGTTGGACTATGAGACCACTAGGACAACTTTCTATCTAGACTTAAAAAGAGAGAAAGCTAGAGTGAGATTTCGACAAAGATAGAGTCTTGTGTACAAAAAGAGGGTGAGTGCGTTGAGGAGTTTGTATTTAGTGAATGGGTTAAAATTAGAGAATCGAAGAGTGAAACCATAGATTAAGAACCCTAATACATTTGAGGAGGCAATGAGTATAGCAAGGTATCAAGAGAAGGAGACCAAGAAAAAGAGAGAGTTAGTATTGACCTTGGGGTTTGAGAAACCATGAGAGAGGTCGAGTTTAGTGAGAGTTGAGAGGAAAGTCTTTGACCACAAATTATTCTACTAAAGCGACTCGTGAGATTCATGATGAGGGAGGGTGTACCGATAATATTTTGGAGTATGAGGGCTATGAATATGAGTTTTTGATAGATAGAGGTTAGCAGGAGATGGAATTGAGTCCTACAGGAGATAGGGAGAGGTTAGATAGCTTGGAAAGCCTAGATATTTCATATTCTTTTGAATATGATGAGAGATAAGATAGTCTTGAGTATATTGATGATGAGAGCAGTGATGATAGTCTTGATAACCTTAGGAGCATTGGAGAGAGCACTGATAACTTTGAATAGGAGATTGTTTGTCTTGATAGCAGCGAGAGCATTGACAGATCTAAGTGTTTGTTAGACGAATAGAGAGTTGAGGAGAATTTGTTAATACTTTTAGAGGACCTAGAGGTGAAGGGCTCAAAATTTGAAAGAGTTGATGATGAAGTTAAGGATTCAAATTCATTGCCTAAAGAGATTGATGCGATTGAGTGTGGTAGTGAGCTTCTCATTGAAGAAGCCAATCAAGAGAGTATTGAGATAATGGATTCTCACTCTTATTGTGATGTTGTTGTTTGTAACTCAATTCAGTTTTGTTTGGTTTCTTATGAGTTGGTTGATGATGGTGATAACAGCCTTGGATAGGCTTCTATCTGTCATGTTGTTGATATTGTTTTGATCAAACCTAACCTCATGCTTCTTCATCATTGTGGTGATGGTTGTATGGTTGATTTGGCAAAAATAAAGAAGGCAAAACTTTGTTTGAAGATCTAGTAGTTTCTTTAAGTTCTCCTAGAATTTTTGATGATGTTTGTGATGATCTTGATTGCATGGGTGAGTTTCGTCTCTTCTCATGTTCACTAGTTATTGACCATAGACCTTTCTTCATGACGATTAACTTTATCCTTGTCTACCATGTGTGGAAACTTCGTTCCTTTGAAGTAGCATGACAATGAATATTTGCCCATATTAGATGTTTCAGCACTAGCAAATAACTAGCAAGTGATTTGAACTTGGATGTATCAAGAGACACAAGAAGTACTAATGCCAAACGACACTAAATGAGTAGTATCAAAAGATATTATACTTGTTGAGCTTGATGTTGAACTTTGATGTGCTCATGATGTTGAATCTTCCCCTCCTTCTACTGATTTGATTTGCTGGAAACTAAGTGGAGCACCAAATTGGAGTAGCAATTAACTAGTTGAGATCATAGATGTGAGAGAATAAAGAAATTTATGAGCTTAAAGACTAGTGGCTATGGCTTCCTCTTTAGGGTTTTTCGACCTGACTGATCTTTTGCTTACACAGCAACGTGTGCAGGTGACTATTCCTTGAGATCTCTAGTAGGTAGGTAGCTTAAGCCATAGGCTTTGAATACACCATGGTCACAGGTGACATTGGAGTACGTATTATCTACATAAGCTATATGACCAGGAGCAGGCAAAAACTGGGACAGTAATAGAGAAAATGAGCAATGATGAGATGCAACGCGTTGAGTATAGAAAAAGATCTCTTGAAGAATTCTTGTAAAGATATTGCTTATATGGAGAGATTTAGGAGCTCCAAGACATGTAGGTACTGCTAGCTATGGAGGTTAGGAGGTGTAAAGTGAAGATGGAGTGAAGAGAAGAAGACTTCTACTCAAACTAAGTTGAGTTGTGGTTGAGGAGAGCTAGAAGAGCATTGTGTTGAGCTGAACCATGCTCACCATGGCTTTGATACCATGTTGAGAAATACAGATCTTAAGCAAGGTTAGCTATGGAGGTTGGAAGTTTGTGACAAGAAGCATGATGATTAATGACTGGAGAAGACTCTTACTCAAGTGAACTAGGTTCCAAGATATATTAGCTTGGATTCATAAGCACAATATTGAGTAGATGTGGATAAGACTAAAAGTACAAAGTACAAAGTACAATAGCATCCATATTCAAATGATTGTCAAGTACACTCTTTCATAGTTGCAGAATGGTACCACTTTTCCTCATTGTGCCTATGGGTTACAAGGCATGTCTTCTAGGTTGTTGCATATTCCTTGCCTTACTGCTCCATAAAAAGAGGCTATCATAGAAGTGTGATTGTATATTTGCCAACACATCCTTGCCCAAAGGTTTTTGCTTACAAGAACAAAGTTATAATGGCCAAGAAAAACTAATGAAATAGAGTACCACTCTAATTTTCGCAAATCAAATAGTGAAGAGTTAGTTGCTGAAATGAGCACATTAAGGAAAGCCTTTTCCATATACATAATATGGATGTCTTAAAAAAGAATTGAAGCCTTCAAATCTTCAAGAAATAATCTATGTAAAGACTAGGTAGCTTTATGTATAAAAAAGGACACGTGGAAGGACACTACCATAACTTCTAATAGAAGTATCAAAATAGATCATTCCACATATCAAAACAAAGCTATACTAAATATTACTTTGTGACCCTATGTAGCTGGCTGAATTCTAAAGGTTAGGCATAGTAAAATCTATTCTAAAATAGATTGTTATCTAGACCTTTTTTAGAGTGCAATTGGCTCCCATATGACTATGTCTCATCCACCAATATGACTATGTCTCATCCACCAATGCATCCCGTAGGTAGGACAACTCATCCAAGATGGTATCTGGTCTCCAAGAAGCTTCCTCAAGTGGCTCCCATATGACTATGTCTCATCCACCAATGCATCCCGTAGGTAGGACAACTCATCCAAGATGGTATCTGGTCTCCAAGAAGCTTCCTCAAGTGGCAAACCTTTCCACTTAATCAAATATTCCACGATGGAGTGAGAATGGAGCTTCTTTTCAGGCTAACCTATGACCTCCTCACGAATGTACTGAATAAGTCCTTCATCCATAGGAGGTAGCTCATCAACTATTTCCACCTGAGTACCTTAAAAGGGTTTGAGTTGACTACTATTTACACCTGAGTACATTAAAAGGGTTTGAGTCGACTAACATAGAAGACATTATGAATCTTAGTGAAATAGGGAAGTTCTAATCGATATGGCAAGTCTCCAATATGCTTCAAGATCCTATAGGGCCCATAGAAGCTATGAGAAAGTTTGTTTTTAGAGCCATTCCTTAAAGTAGAATATCAAGACTTGGGTACTTTCAAGAGAACTAAGTCTCCCTCCTAGAACTCCAAAGGTTACCTCTTCTCATTAATAGAATACACCTTCATCTGATCTTGAGATTTTCTAAGATTTATCTTACATTGTTGAAGAAGAGCCTACATTATTTCCAATTTCTCCTTTCCATGAGGGTTAATATTCTCACTAAAAATAATTGTGGATAAGGGTATCTTATAGCTATACATAGCCTCAAAGGGTGAAACTCCAGTGCTAGCATAAATGGAGTTATTATAGGAAAAATGAATCAAATGTAACCATGAATCCCACACATGCTATACATCATGAAAGAAATAGCGAAGGTAATACTCAAATAACTTATTAACCATGAATCAAATGTAACCATGAATCCCACACATGCTAGACATCATGAAAGAAATAGCGAAGGTAAATACTCAGACAACTTATTAACCATTTCTATATGACCATCAGTCTACTAGCATATAGAAGGAGCCAATTTAGTTCCCATGGAGCTGAATATTGCCTACCAAAAGTTACTCATGAACTTGATATCTCTATCATGTACAATCACATGCTGTAATCCATGCAATTTAAAGATTTGCTACATGAACTAACTAGCCACTTGTGAAGTAGTGAATCAAGTCTTAGTAGGAAATAAATGGGTGACCTTAGTGGGTTTGTCCAGTATCACATAAATGCTATTCCAACACTTTTTTAGTAATAGGTAGACTAGTAATGAAGTCCATGGTAATGTGTGTCCACTTTCCTTTTGTAATAGGTAATGGTTGCAACAATCCACCTAGCTTATAGGTACTATCCCTAACAAGGCATACATTTCATGATAATCTTTAACATCTTTCCATAATCCTTTCTAGTGAAAATGCTTACTGATTTTATCATAGGTCTGAAACACTCCAAAGTGAACTCCTTGGTAAATTTCAGCCTAAAAGAAGAAGTAGAGCGAATAAAAATCTTACCATTTAATCAAATGAGGCCATTTTTAAGGTGATAATGAGAGTTTTCCTCCATAAGACATTGCTTTTATTTTTTAAGTATATGGCTGAGCTCATCATCCAAAAGATAGGCTTCTTGTAATTCATCAATCTAGTTACCATGTAGCTCAGTCATAGCTGAAATCCGATACGCCCATAGTCTAGAGAGAGAAACAACTACCACATTGTCTTTGCCCCTTGTACCAGTCAAAATTATAATTTTACAAGGTAGCTACCCACATGCGCTGGTTAGAGGTAATTAGATTTGACTTAGTAAGGAAGTACTTTGGGATACTATGATCACTTTAAACTCTAAACTAGTTGCCATGTAAGTAATGGTATCACTTCTTTATTGCATGCAGAATAGCCAACATCTCTTGGTCATAAACATTCATAGCGATTTCTTTATCTATAAGCTTTTGAATTTCAAAAGAAATAACTCCATGATCTTGTAGCAAAATAGCCTCTATATCATGGCTACTAGCATCAAAGTGTATGGTAAACTCTTTAGAGAAATCCAAGCATACTAGAATAGAAGCAAAAGTAAGTAAGTTCTTTAAAAGTGGTTGAAGCTATTGTATGCAAGTTCATCCAAAAAAAAATCTTCCTTCTTCAACCTATCAGTCACATCACAAAGGAGCTTCTATAGTTGTATAATGCTTAATGAATCTTTGGTAGAATGACGATAGACCAAGAAATCCTCAAAGAGAGGTAGTGGTGGTAGGTGTTACCAATCTTTGACACATTGCATCTTCTTAGGATGAGTCTATATCCCTAGTGTATTGACAATATGACCTAAGTACTCCAGTTCAATTTACATAAAACCACATTTCTTCTCCCTAGTAAAGAGTATGTGATGTCTCAACACATCCAAAACCTTCCTCATATGGAATAAATGGTCATGTAGAGTCTTGTTGTAAATCAATATGTCATCAAAGAAGAGTAAGACAAAATGAAAGAGGAAAGGCTACAAAGTCTTATTAATCTAACTGTGAAACATAGTTGGAGCATTAGTAAGCCCAATTGGCATCACTAGAAAATGGTATAGCCCATGATCACTCCTAAAGGTAGTCTTCACTTCATCATTGTCTTGCATACGAATCTAACGATATCTAGACCTCAAATCAATCCTGGTAAAGAATCTATCCTCCTTGAGATCATCAAGCAAATCATCAACTCTAGGTATTGAATACCTACTCTTCACTACGATCTTGTTTAGATCACTGTAGTCAATAAATATCTTGAAAGATCCATCTTTCTTCTTAAGGTGAAGAACTAGGATCAATAAATCCCATCTATAAAAGATCCTTGATATACTTAACTACTACCTCATGCTTGCATTTTGACAACATGTAGGGTGGCTTATGGCCCATTGGCTTTGAATGAGGCTTCAAATCAATAGGGTGATCCATTGCTCTCTTAGGAAGTAATTAAGTAGGTACTTCAAATAAGTCCTTATACTCCTCAAGAAATTGTTTTAAGCCAGATCCTCTTTTTAGTTCTTGGATTGATATTTTACCTCTTTATTCAAGTGCAATATCAAAATATGTGAGCAATTCTTGTGCTCCTTCTTGAGTTGTTTAATGGTAATAAGTTGAAAATGAGATTTACTTTGGATTCCTTGTAGATGGATAGATTGCCCATCAGTGGCAAAATCCATGTACAACAGTGAGAAATCCATAGTTATCTTCCCTAAAGTCATTAATCAATCACAACCAAGTACAATATCAATGGGTCTCATTTTCAAAGCAATTCAATTCATCGTACTTCATAATTTTCAGCTAAATGTATGGGAACCTGTGGGCACATTTGAGTGTTGATTTCCTCATCTCCATTACTTGTACTCTTATGGGTTATTGAAAATGAGTGGGAAAGTAGTGTCATTTATCTACAGCTAACTAATTTTATAAAATTGTGTGTACTGCCATTGTGTATCGAGATAAACATGTCCTTTCCATAAATGATACCCTTCATATGGAGTGTATTAGGGCTCTTTGAACCTATACCAAGTATCCATGAAAATTGAACAAATGATAGTGGCAACAAGAGGTAAATCTTTCCCACTAGGGTCAAAAAGAATATGCCCTTCTTGGTCAAATCCACAACCTCATAAGATTGATCAGGATCAGCATCCTCATTATGCTCTTCAAATTTAGCTTGTGCACTAATTGTTAGTTCATTAACAACCTCACCATCCCCATCCTCAAGTATTATCATGTTATAATTCTTAGCCTTAGCATTCTTAAAAGTACACTTTGATGCATCATTAGTTGTATACTTTTCATCACATTTGAAACATAGGCACTTTTCCTTTCTTTGCTTGAAATGATCCATAGGTATAAACTTAGCATTGTTTGTTGATTTAATTTGGGGTCTAATGTCAGTTTACATATGCTTCACTTTATGGCTAATTGCTGGCTTTGAAGCACTTTGTTGTCTTGAGGATTGAAAGCAAGGTATGTACAGACTTTGGGACTGGTAAATGAAGTATTGGCACCTCCATAATTCCCACCAAAGTTTCCCTTTTTAGCAATAGCCCTTTGCTATCTAAAAGAAGCATGCATAGGAATGTCTCTTCTATACTTACAAGGATATCTCTCAACTAGCTTAATAGTATAGTCTAATAGTGTGGTAGGTTTCAATGCCATAATATAAGCTAACAATTTAGGCTCTAGACTATAGATATGTAACTTTGCATCATCGCTCACACTCTCTATATACATGGTAAGATTCAAAAACTAATTTGTATACTCTCTAACTTATAGGCTTCTTTGATCCAATTGATACTATCTTCTTGCCAACTTCTCTTTCTCAATGGGAGATACAAACACATGAGCCATCTTAGCATTAAATTCCTCCAAACTATCAACTTGTTGATTTTTCCTCTTTATGTACCTCCACCATGTATGAGCAAAGCCTTCAAGGTGAAAAGTAGCAAAGTGAATCTTTTGGTCATTTGACCTAGGAAAAATATCGAAGTAGGACTCCAACTTGAAAGCCCACTCTTTCAAATCAGTCGGTGATGATGAATGGTCACTGTATTTGGTTAACACAATCTTATCATGGAGCTCCCTCTCAACAAAGCTCTGCTGTCCATTAGTTACTTGGGGCTCCATGTCCATGTAATTACCATAATTTGGGGTTTGAAAGATTAGAGGTACTCCTATGATAGTTGGTTTGAAAGTTGCCTGAAGGAACAGTTGGCTGGTTTCTAGTTGCTTGAGGAGGATTTGACCCATGAATGCTCAAAATAGGCTCATCAACTCTAAAAGAAGTCTTCCCAATCTCATAAGTGCGATGTGGTATCCCTTTCTTTCCAATAATACCTGATTGAGGATTATTGTCTAATGACTAAAAGGATTGTTTATCTCTACTCTCTTGTTTGCCATCTATGTTGCCACAAGCATAGAAATCTGAGAGCTAAGTTTGTTGTCCGAAGAATCCTTAATAGAAGAGGCATACTTCTCCAAAGAATCCTTTGTAAATTGAGCCATATGCTCCAGAATTCCTTAGTGTGCATTTTTTATTGAACCAATTGTTCAACCAGCTGATCAAATTTAGAAACCAATTCCATGTGTCTAATGGAATTCCTAATCTCATGGTTACAAAGAGTGACAGTAAGAGTACTATAAGTGACATATGCTTATAAATCTTTCTCATTTGATGTGCCTCAGGTATTGTCTGACCTGTTTCTCTAATATATTGATGTGCATCATCATTAGTCTTATTCTTTCCCTTGTTTCAAGTCATTTCTACTCACTATAGTATAGCCCTAGTAGGCCTGCTATTATAAAAATGGCTATAACTTTTGATCCAGATATCGAAATCAAGAAATTTTAGTGAAAATTGAAGCATACAAATAGATCTTTAGGATGAGTTACATCACTCAAATTTAAAATCAAAATAGAATATTCTAGGAATATTCTTCTACTATTGTCTAGAACATTTCTACACCCTTTAAAAACATTATTTTAGTGTACCCATCTCTTCCAAGTCAAAGATAACCTGTAGAGGTCTTGGAGATTCTCTGAATTACTCTATAACACCTAAAACCAAGTAAAAGTCTTCCAAGAGTGATCCTAATTCATTATTTGAGTGTGTTACCCTATGTAAAACTTATAATCCACTTGGAGTGACCTATAACACCTATGAATGATTGAAAATTTAGTCAAATGAAGCCCCAAATACCCTGCCTTCAAAGAATGTATCTAATCCTTGCTCTAAGGAGTAGAATGGTTGAAATTTCTCTTGTAGCAAACCTAGAATAACTTGTAAATATCTATGGTTGATCAATGGATTCCCAAACAATGCTATCCAATTGAAAGCTTTATATCTTCAAGAACTCCACTTGTGGTACCTGTGGTAAGGGATATAACAGCATGACATGCTCCCTACATGGACTCCGAATCACCGAGAGGTGGGAAAAGTTTCCCCTGGTTTGGTTGGTTGCACCCATTTTTGGGATCTTTAATAGTGGGGGAGGTCACCTCTTTATTATTGCACTATCTCCCCCATTATCTAACTTTTTTCTTTGTGGAAATATCAACATGGCAGTAGCATTCTAATTAATCAATCAAGGGTGAAATGTATAACTAAAAATTTCTTTCATTGGAATGAAAAAATGAGTATTGGCTGAGAGTCTTACCAATGCAATTCAGTGACTCATTGATTGTTAGTACTTACTCTTTACAATAGCTCAATCTTGCAGGGCAAAGAAAATCATACAATCAAATTAGGGTTATGCATCAAGATATTGTAAATGATATCTATGATGAAATAATATTGAAATGAATGTTAAAATTCAATGTAATAGGCTCTACTCAATGAGAAGAGTAGTAATCTCTATTTTATTTATCAATTCAAAGAATTCATTGATCAATAATCTCCCATCAACAAGTGAAAAAGCTTAAAACAAGTGGATATTGAAAGATTTCAGAGATTAAGTAAGTGAAATATCTTAATCAACCTTGAAGAAGATGCAAAGATTAACTTAAAGATAAGTTAAGGAACTTGTTTGATAAAAGGAATGCTTGTTTTGTTTTTTTGTATGTGTTGTAAATTACGTGAACAAACTCTGTGTCCTAAAAGGCTTAATTAATGAAGTTGATTTTAAATGTTGCACATAAATGTGGTAGGACCTAATTAGAAAACTAAAGCTATCTAGGGAAGTGGGTGGACGGAATCCCCCGACAGGTCCATCCTATGGCTGGGTAGTCTTAGAGAACTGGGAGGCTTCTCACAAGGATTTATCGTCGAATGACTTTAGGTATTGTTAAGTTAGAACCCGATTCATACCGTTTTAGGGGACTGAAATGGGACTATGCCCTACGGACAGAGAGGTTGATTGGTGGATCCCTCTCGTTTTCCATTCTCTTTGAACCAAGTGCGGTATGGATCTGCTTCGGATTGAGTATCTCTGCATAAAGTAGGATGTCCAAAACCTGACACTAGAATGCTGTCAAGAGACCTTGACCCTAGGAACCCAGATTTCAGGTCGATCCTAGTGGGTTGGCTGTGAATGTTCCATTACGAGGCGGACTCGGGAAACCCTAGGCAACAAACCCCGAAACATTCCATGGGAGTGCCGGGCAGTGACGCCTATAATCATTTCTCAATGGACCACTAAAACGTGCATGGACAATCGATAGGCGGGCACATTACAGCTACTCAAGCCGCCAATCTGCTGCTTCTGTTGGCTCTAGCAGGGTAAAATACCAAACACCTGGGTAGAATTCTCCTAGATCACTCCTTCTTCTCCCAATTCAGAGTGTTGTTTGTTGTGCCTGTAAACTACAATCGCGCATCGCGCAATCCTTCTTTTTGCATAAAATCCCCCAAAAATGACTGAAAGCCACTTGCTTTTTTTACATGTCATCCTATTCTAGAAGTTGTCTACAACTTTTGGATATTTATAAGAAATAATATCCAAAAGATAAAAAATAGGCTAAACTTATCCGAAAATATAGTATTTTTGAACCATCCACACTAGGACACTAACAGTAATGACCTATGGCATTGACTCTCTAGATAAAAAAGAAAGCTGAATGAGGATGTACTCTAGAGTTTTTCACATTGTGTCCACATAGTGGCATGGCAATGTAAGGCTTCCTGGGTAGTAAGTAGTCCAGTAAAATAACCCCCACACACAAAATCATGACATTCCTCTAGAATAATGGCACCTCATCATGCACTAACAACAAAAATACACCTCATCCACTCCTCTTTTGTACAAAATACCAACTATAATGGAAAAGCAAAGTGCTTGTTGCTTAATTTTCCTCTTCTTAGATTTAGAAAGAGTTTTTGTTGGGTTGCCTATCGATAGATAATTCATAATCAATGTGTATCACGATGGGATTGGTATTGTATCAATCTTTCATAGATCCTTGCAATCACTAATATTAGCTCACTCTTCCTTAGGCTCACCTAAACATTTAACAATTCCATGTAATTTTAGTGAATTACTTTGAATCTCATAGTCAAATTCCTTAAAATACAAGGGTGAGCAAATTATTCAAAAGGCGAGAATCTATTACTTATGAGTTGCCAAAATTGGAAGAAAATGGTGGTCCTGATACAAGGGCTAGCCAGGAGTATATAGAAGATGAAGAAATAAAGGATATGGTTGCAGAGGATGAGGAGGACTCAGAATCTGGTGACAACTAGGATTTTGGCACATACCAAAGGATGTGCAGGTTCAGAGGGGGTGGATGCCGTGATGTTATGAGGACACAGTGTGAAAAAGTATGGAATGCATCATCATCTGACTTCTTATTAATCAAGAGAGTCAATGTGATTTGAGTCATTAGTATTAGTGTGAGTTGCATGGATTATCCAAAAATACTAGATTTTTGGATAATTTTAGCCTATATTTGATATTATTTATTGTAAAAAATTCGAAAAAGTTAGAAAAGCTTCTAGATTAGGATGGCATGCAAAAAGCAAGTTGCTTTTTCAGCCAGTTAGGGGATTTTCACAAGAAGGACAGATTGACAAAATCGCACGCGTCGCGATCACTGTAAACAGGCTGAAAACTACAGATTGAATTGAAAGAAGAAGGAGTGATCTGGCAAATCCGTGGTCAGGTGTCCTGGGGTTTTACCCCCCTTTCGAAGCCAACGGAGCCATCTGATTTGGGTTCTGAGTAGCAGAGAAGGAGCTGTAATTTTTATGCACGTTTTGTTCTACGAAGGAGCTCCAGGAGATCTAATGCCTGGAGATTGCTTCTGAGTAGTGTGAAGATTCCAAGTTCTTTCAATACATATTGATTCAATTCATTGTGATTTGTTTTTGTCGTGTTTACCACTTGGGTATTCTCTATCTTCTCTTCCATCTCCTATCTCTACTTCCTTCTACTTACGATCCCTGGTGGATTCGACCTTTCGACAAAAACCCCTTCGACAGTGTGCAAAATATCCTTCCTTAATTAATCCAATTAAAATTCAAGCACGATCAAAGCAATCAGCCCTAATATCATCTTCTAGGAAAACATTCCTTAATTCCCATGGCAACTTGTCATTACAAACCCCTGCCATGCATCAACACAAGCCTTGGAATATTTATCCAAATCACAATGCAACAATCCCTTGATTGAAAGAAAAACATTTAGGGTGTTGTTCAATCAACCAAAAAAACTAATTGTATTTTTTCTAAACAATACAATAATAGATGCGATAATAATTCCATCGCATATTCGCTCTCCCCCTTGGGGCCAAAGAGTAGAATTTACTTAATATTCCCTCCTTTAGCCTAAGGCATATGCTAAAGGTTCCAATACTATACATGACGTAAGTCCTATCATTCCCATGCAAATTAATCAATCTAGCAAGAGCATTTCTGCCTCTTCTCTAAGTGACAATTATCTTTTAGCATTTTCCTACTATGCAACATTTTATCTTGGCTTTATCTTCCTTTGTCATAAGGCAAGGAGTCGCATGTCATCGACGTAAAGTTCACATAATCTCTCCCATGTATGTACCATATATATGCATTTGCGAAGCTTAAACAATATTATCTCAATAAATATTAATCAGAGACTCATCAATGCTCAATACTTTAGTGTCCCATATGTTTCTTATGCTATGCATGGATTCATCACATAGCAACTAGGTGCAATTTAACTCCCTTTGATACAAGCACTTCACAAACTTCATATTTGAATATTTAAGATGCGATTTATCCTTTCAATGACCTATTCTAGCACCATAAGGTATAGAGACTAATGTATCTCTTGCGAGCATTAAAATAAGCATCTATCAATTTGAAAATACATTACTTACGACCGAAATCGCAATTGGATTAACAGTGATGCCTTCACCCAAAGCTTCATTGCTAGTTGTAGGATTTCCATCTGCATGCGACATTCTTTTCTTGGAGGCCATCATCCGCAAGTAGACTCAAGAAATTAAGAATGTGGAATAGATTCAAGATGGGAGAGCATAAGAAAAGATGGTTAAATCGAGGATTGAGATAGAGGAAAATTGTGCAGCCTCTCGGGGTAACTCTTCTGATCTCTCTCTCTCAAGCTCTCTCTCACAATCTCTTGGAGAGGTATCCTCTCTCTCTCCCTCTCTCTTGCAGCCTTTCGGGGTCTCCTTATGCTCTCTTGTGCCTCCCCATGCCTCATATTTATAATGAATTAGAGAGGAGGGGATAAGGCTGAGAACAAGAGTGGAGGGGCTCTTAGAAGACTCAGTGATCTGATACTCAGATCATAAATCTGATGGTTGTATTGACTCCAAAAGGGGGGTAAAACCCTAAGACACTTGGCTAGAAAGCTCTTAGTTCACTCCTTCTTTTCTCTGTTCGAAGTGTTGTTTTCTATCTGTGGATTGCGATCGTGGTGCGCGCGATTTCGCCAGTCACTTTTCTTTATTTTTCTTTTTATAAAATCTCCAATACTAACTAAAACATCACGTGTCTTTTTTTTAAAATGACTTTTAGTTCCATCTTTTTAGGATAATATCTAAAATATAATAGTTTTTTTGCCCAAAAATCTAATATTTTTGGACTATCCAAACTATACACATTAATATTAGTGATTAATATGGGGTCCCATTCACATTGTAGTTTTTGTGAAGGATGGCTATGGTCCTTATCAATCTGAGAAAAGTGTTGAATTTATGACTCTCAATTTTTTAAAATATTTTTTAATTGAATAAAAATCCTTAATTATTAATGCTAGTTAGTTTTTACCTTAGTTAGTATTTAGTTAGTAACCTTACTAACTTATTAATTAACTAACTAACTTTCTAACTAACCAACTAACTTTTATTATGTGGAAATATTACAGCAGCAGAGAAGAAGCTACTATTTGATGCATGTTTTTAGTCTACAAGGGATTTATCTTCTCAGGATGCAAAAATAAACTGACAGACTTCACCTCTATAAGTATTCAACTATATCTTCTATTTCTTCAAACCCCTTCTCTTTTATCAATTGCTCTCCCTGAATCTCCCTTCACCCTACTATCTCTTACCCTTGTGGTAGACTTTCAACCCCACATGCTCCGACAGTGGTCAACTTGACGTGAAAGTCGGCAACAAGTGTGTAAAGATGGGAGATTTTGCAAGTTCAAGTGGTGGCGATGCTTTAAAACAGATGATTGCTTTTTTGTAGTAACAACAGCAATAGTTATTGTTACAACAATAGATGCAAACTTGGTAGGAAGTAGAAAGAATTAATTCCTTAGCTGTGAATGCATTGCAAGCAGTAGGACAAGAATTGAAGTAGTTTATGGGTCAAAATGTTCCGGCCTTCATCTGGCTGTATGAAGAAAAGATATTGTTTCATGAGGGTACTGCAGTATGCATGGAGTCGGTTCGGTCATACATGCATTGCATGATCGGATTGATGAGTTACATAGAAGAGATACTGATTGGACATTTTTAAGAAAGCTTTGAGAGAAAAAATTTTCTTGGAAGATGCAAGATTGGTAACTAAAAAGACATTTACAGATTGGATTGAAAAGTCCTACAGCTTTGCTCCATGAATTTGAAAGTTCGTATGCGTAGTTGGATGCTGATGTGAGCAGCAATCATTGAAGAGTCAGAAAATTGACTTGTTTCTAAAGGCTACAGATCTTGTCTTGCAAGAGAAACTGATTGATTGTTTAGAACATGCCTCTTTTGAAACTGGGCTGAAATCAGATTGGACTAATGTAATTGGAGAGTGATATGTTGGTAAAGAGAGAGCGGATGAAATTAAGATGGGATAGAGGCACCACACCTACTAGTACTCAGTGGGGGACTGAAATTGCAACCAAGATGCCTGTGGCTATGGCAAAATAATCGGCTATACCTATTAGTCTGACTCTTAAAGTTGATGCTTTGGATGAATTAATCAAAGGCATGCGTGATTTGAGGCTAAATTTGAAAGAAATCTATGCAAAGGTCAAAAAGTTGGATCTTAAGGTAGAAGAGAAGGGTCAAGAAACAACCCAAAGACCTTACAAAGAAGGATACAAGAGGAGATGCATTTGGTGTGACAATTTACAACATGAAAAGCGAGACTATATAGCCTACCGTGAAGCAAAAGAGAAAATGTTAGTCTTTTGGAAAGATGGCAAAATACATGCAACATAAACTCGTCTTCCAATAGAGTCAAATTTTGGAAATGGTGGCATGCAAAAGAGGTTGGAAGAGATGGCAACAAGGACATCATTTGTTGCCATAGATGCAACCACATATGCAAAAGAGGTTGGAAGAGATGGCGACAAGGACATCATTTCTTGCCATAGATGCAGCCACATATGGGTTGAGAATGGAAAGGACTAAATAAGCTCGTAAAGGAGGCATGGTTGAAGCAAGATCTCATGTTTAGTTGCATGCATTAGATTCCATGGAAAAAGGCAAAATACCAAAGTTTGAATTGGCTGATGCAAGTCAGAGTATACAAGGGAGAACAAGATGGAGTGCACCAGTGGATTCATTTTTAGCCTATGCTTATTTGGCTAAGGTTCATAATCAAGAAGCTCTTGTGGAAAAAAAGAGAAGAAGAGATGAGGATACTACTAGTCCTTCCTCTTCAAGCCCATCTAAACACATAACATGAAGTAAAGTGGAGCAGCAGAAAGAGGCTAAAAAAGCCATACCTGAGCATGTTATGGTGGATGCATCTCAAGAGAAGAAACAAGAAGGGAAGAAAAGGGGCAAGCAACTTGGTTACATGTTACAATCGGATCTTGAGACTGCCACAAACCTTAAAATGATCTTGGAAGATCACATAATTGGCAGTAGAGCGAAATTCATGAAGAGTGAATTTCATGATGCAATCATTGATATACTAAAACAAAAAATACAATTTGATGGTGGAGTTTCGCAAGCATTGATGCAGGTTGACAAAGACATAGAGAAATAACTTCAGAGGGAATATGATGGTGCATGTAATGCTGATTTAGAGCAGGTTGATGTTGAAAATAGATTAAATAGGAGTGTAGATAGCAAGCTTGTGGTTGAAATTGGTCTTATGGGCAGCAATAAGCATAGATAGAAGGCTATGTATAATGGGGATGCCCATCAACAAGTACATAAAGAAGAAGATGCTCATTTTATTCATGAACGCATTGGGCTCGTGCTACAATATGATTTTGGGGCAACCCTATATTTTGGAATCAAGGTTGGAAACAAAAGCCTTGGATGATGGTTCTTCATATGCTCGAGTTCTGAGTTAAGATAATACAAAGGTGGTACAGTTTCTCATTGTTTGTGTGAATCATCCCTGCAATCGGGATAGGCTATGGGATAATCCCATGCCACCTAATGCACGAGCGTTTAAGGGTTTTTGGATAGCAGTGCTATAAGTGGAGGCTATGGCAGTGCCTCTAGGAAGATAATTATGCCTCTAAGAAAGGGGAAAACTATGTTTGTTTCTAGATTGTAGGAATGGACAACATGTAGCCTTGGTAGTTTTAAGAATATTTTAACCATGTGCAGGGCTGAAAAGAAATATATAGGATGGGCTGAAAAAGAGCTAAAGACATATGGTTTGATGGCTACAAATGAAGGTATTTTAGGGCTTTTTTCAGGGCTAGTTGATGTTGATACAGTGGCTGAAATTTCTACAACAATTAATGCTGAAAATAGGGCAGAAAAAGAGGTTATTTATATTAACACTTTAGAGATGTATGAAGGCATTCAAAATTTTGATGAGCACAAATGTTATGGGCTACAATATGGGTTGAAAAAAAGGGCTGAAGCAAGGGTGGATACAAAGTACAAAACAGCTGCAAAGAAGGTTAAGCATGTGGCTTTGCCTCTATCACTTGAAAGTGATGGGTTGGTTGAAAAAGTGTCTCAATATCCTAGTTTGCGGGATCCACATGGAGTAGGACATAAATTTACAGCTGGAACTTTACAAGAGCTGAAAATTGGTGACGCAAGCTTCTTTTTGCCTGCTGGAGAAAGAGCTTATTTCTTCAGATGTTGACAAGGCATGGGAAAGCCTTTGCACTTCGGCTAGATGAAATTGGATGTGTTGATCTGACCATAGTTGCACCTATGGTGATCTTTACAGTACCTCATATGCCATGGAATTTAAAGTCTATTCCAGTACCTTGGGCATGTTTTCCTAAGTTGTTGGAGATTTTGAACAAAAAGATCAAGATGTAGATTTTCGAGTCCTCTTCAGCTCCATATTCAAATTACTGGTTTACAGTTCCAAAGAAGAATGGCTCTTTGAGGTTTATATAGGATTTACAACCAGTGAATAAGGTCACCATAAGGAATGTTGGATCAGGGCCAATAGTGGATGAATTTACAGAAGCATTTGTAGAGGCAAAGAAATTTACTCTATGGGAGATTTATATTGAGGATATGATCAATTCTAGCTTGCATTAGAATGTCGGGAAATCACTACCACGAGGACACTGCTTGGATTGGTTAGGATGTGTATGCTTCCATAGGGAGCAAATAATTTAGTGGTGCATATGATGAATGCTATGAATAAAGTTTTGAGGGAGTATATCCCTTAGTTGACCTTACCCTTTCTTGATGATGTGCCGATAAAGGGGTGTGATATCCATGAGAAGAATGAAAAGCTAAATGAGCACGGATATAGAAGGTTTGTGGTTGATCATATTGTTGATTGTAACAAGATTTTGAGCTGTCTTGAAGAAGTTCATTTGACTCTGTCTAAGGAGAAAAGTCGATTTTTGGAGTGAAGGAAGTATTAGTTGCTGGGCACATGTGTGGACCATATGGAAGAAAGCCCTCACTAGTAAAGACTGATGCCATAAGCAGGATGTGAGAGACATGTTCGAATGTATCTGAGATAAGAAGATTATTTGGTGCATGTGTCTTTTATTTTATATGGATTCCGCATTTTGCTCATGTGGCTGAAAGTTTATATTAGCTCTTGAGTAAAGGGCAAAAGTTTTGGTGGGGTAAACAGCATATGAAGGCAGTTCAGAAGTTAAAGAGCTTATTGATTTCAGCCCCAACACTAAAGAGAGAAAATTATGAGAATGGGCAGCCTATTATTCTCACCATGGATACAACCCGATTTGGCATTGGTTGGGTAATGGTTTGTTAGGATGATGCTGATGGGAATAGGTATGCCATTCGATTTGGAGCAAAGGTCCTCAATGAATGGCGATGGCAGTATTCTCAAGTCAAAAGAGAGATTTGGGTTGTAGTGACAACCGTTAAGTGTGATAGGGAGTATTTTATGGGAGCTCATGTAGTGGTAAAGACTAATTTTCTGTCTTTATTAGACATGATAGTAAATTGCTCAACTCCTGATATTGCCATGTTACAGTGGATTGCATATATAAAGTCACTTAGCCCTGATTTTCAGCATATTACAGGTAGAGAAAACCCCTGGTTGACATGCTTTCACGAGCAAGGTTTGAAGATGAAGAGGAACTAATGGAAGATGAAGAGGATGATGTGATAGGTGCTGAAAACAACTTTATGATAGTAGGGAATGAGTATATAGCTGCTGTTACTATATGTACAGATCTAAAAACAATAAGTACAATTGTCATTAATGCAGGTGCAACTGTTATAACAGTAAATACAACAGGTACAACTGTTGTAACAAGGATTTCAGCAATAAGAAAAAGAGCTTATAGGCATGGAGAAGAAATGGGCAGTAGAGAGAAAGCATCATGAATGTTATGCTTCAATGAGAACACAATTTTTGGAAGATTTGTATGAGGATGATTGGCTAAAAATAGGCCAATATCTTAGCCTCATGACAAAGAAGGATGTCTGGTCTGAAGCTGAATTCAAAAATATTTAAAAAAAACTTATATGTTTTTTTCTTGAAAAATGGCAATTTATGGAAGCATGCAAAGAAAAAGAGAGGAGCTCTAGTATGTGTATTGGGAGATAGGGCTTCTCAACAACAAGTGATGCAAAAGTTTCATGAAAGCTTATGGGCTGGACATATGGGAGTTTGGGACACATTTTCCAAGACCAAATAGAAGTATCGGTGGCAGAATGTGTATAAAGATGTGGAGCATTATCTAGAATCATGCAGTGTTTGTCAGATGTATTCCATGGTAAAGCATAGGGATGGGTTGCAACCAACCTGTCCATTGTCTATGCATTACAAATGGGTAGTTGATTTGGTTACCATGCCTACAAGTTTATGGAATATGAGATATCTTGTGCTTGCATGAGAAGACTTGAAAAATCAAGTGGAAGACCAAGCTCTTAGTACAAAAACTACTCAAGCAATTTGTAGGTTCTTATTGGAAGAAGTCTTTTGCAGGTATGGTTGTGTTGGTGAAGTGTTTATAGATAGAGTATAATTAGATGTGGATGAGGCTTGTGACTTCTTTTCATGATTGGTATCAAGCTGGATTTAACTTCAGCCCATAAACCTAAAAGAAAATGGAAAAAGTGAAAGGGGTCATTAGCCTATCATTAAGGCATTAGCAAAGACATACAAGGGCAGGATGAAAGAGTGGCCAAGAATGTTACCCTTTGCTTTATGGGCTGATAGGACCACTCATAGTGCAGTTACAGGGTATATGCCTACTGAGATAATGTATGGACAGTAGCCAATCATGCCTATTGAGGAGATTATTGCTACTTGGAGTGTTCTACATGGGAAGAGGGTTTGACTAGAGAAGAGTTGTTGGTCCTATGCATTAGATAGGGCTTGAAAACATTCAGACAGCCATGAAAAAGCTGAAGACTACAAGGATCAAGAATAAGAAGAGGTTTGACAAGTGACACAGACTTTGACTAGGAGCTATACAGGAAGGAAACTCGGTGCTAGTTTATGATAGCAGCTTGAAAAACCGGCATAGTCCCAATTAGAAGATGGCAAAGCAGTGGTTTGGTCCATATACGGTAAGGTTTGTTTTTGATAATGCTACCCATGCATTAAATGAGATGGATGGGACAGCTCTAAGGATTCAAGTGGATGGACAACATATCAAGCTCTTTAAATGTAGGGAGTCTTTGGCATCATATGAGTTGATGGAGTTGGATACTGAGCATAAACATGAGAATATGGAAGAAGAAAAGGTAGAAGATGAAGACATTGACATGGCAGAGGACACTTCTTCTGACACTGTATATCCATAAGACTTTGGCACATGCGGAGGATATGTAGGTAAAGAGGGGGTGGATATCGTGTTGCTACACGGACACTCTGTGAAATACTCTAGAGTGCATCGTCATTTAGCTTTCTCATTTATCTAGAGAGTCAATGCCATATGAGTCATTAGTGTTAGTGTCCGTAGTGTGGATGGTTCAAAAATACTAGATTTTTGGACAAGTTTAGTCTATTTTTGATTTTTTGGATATTATTTCTTGTAAATATCCAAAAGCTGTAGAAAACTTCTAGAATTGGATGACATGTAAAAAAAAGAAAGTGTCTTTTAGCCATTTTTTGGAAATTTTATGCAAAAAGAAGGATTGGCAAAATCGAGCGACGCATGATCATAGTTTATAGGCATCAAACAACACTCCAAACTAGGAGAAAAAGGAGTGATCTAGGAGAATTTTGACCATGTGTCTTGGTATTAAATCCCCCCTTTTGAAGCCAACGAAAGCAACAGATTGGCAGTCTGAGTAGCAAAGAAGAAGCTACTGTTTGATGCACGTTTTTGGTCTACAAGGGATTTATCTTCTGAGGATGCAGAAATAAATTGACAAGCTTCATCTCTATGAATATTCTTCTACATCTTCTATTTCTTCAAACCCCTTCTCTTTCATCAATTGCTCTCCTTGAATCTCCCTTCACCCTACTGTCTCTTACCCCTATGGTAGACTTTCGACCCTAAATGCTCCAACAATGTGTTGGCTATTGGAGGCCAATGGTTTTTTAGGATGCTTTTGCATATGTTAAGCATTGTGATATCTGTCAGAGATGCAATGCTAGGAAAATCATAAGAGGTTGCTAAATCCCATTTTGGTTACCTTGCCCTTTGATAAGTGGGGCATTGATTTTGTTGGACTTGTGAATTCTTTATCTACTATACAAAAACATTATATCATTGTGGTGAGATACTATTTTACAAAGTGATCTGAGGTCCACACTATGTTGCATGCTTTGGCACCAAGAAATTTATGGAAGCTTTAGCCACTAGTGCAAGCATGAGCATGATTAAATGATTTGGTGTCAACTTCTACTCCACTTACGTGGTTGCAGAGAAGGTGGTGGTCACACAATGAAGCACAATGACAATGAATAGTATATTTGCAAGTCGTAGGTAGGTAGATCTTTCACCATTACTTGTGACACAAGTGAGCTCTTCAAATGGGGTACAAAGATCACTCATGGCATTTTGATGAGCATTCGATAGTTGTAACTAGTACACATTTTGGGACCTCTTTATAATGTCTCCTCCCCCCCCGTGACCCCCATGCTTCCCTCCCATGCCTCCCCCATGAGAACCCCACCCCCCTAATTTTTAATTTTTTTTTTCAAAAATTTTTACTCTCCCTCTCTCTCCCCCTGCCGTGTGCATGCGGGGAGAGAGAGAAAGAGTGAGTGAGAGTAAGAAGTGAGAGAAGGGGGGCATGTAGTCCCCCCAGATGGCGGCAGGCAGCCGCTTTCTCCCCCCTCCCACCTATCAAGCTCCCCCCCTCCCTCGTCCACAGACGCTGAGCGCCCCCTCGTAGTCTGCAAAAGCTTCCCCCCTCCGACTCAACATAGCAGTACCCCCCAGTGTCGCAAGGCAGCAGCGGGGCCCCTAGGCCTCAGTCAGAGTACTCCCCCCTCCTTGTTCGTTTGACAGCTGCCCCCCCCCCCCCCGGTGAATAGTGTGAAGAGAGGGAAGAAGGAGAAGCAGAGGGATTTTTTAGTCTCCCTCTCTCTCCCCCTACCGTGTGCATGGCGGGGAGAGAGAGAGAGAGAGAGAGTAAGAAGTGAGAGAAGGGGGGCATGCATCCCCCCAGATGGTAGCACGCAGCCGCTTTCTGCCCCCCCTCCCTCGTCCACAGATGTTGAGCGCCCCCTCATCGTAACTGCAGAAGCTTCCCCCCCTCTAACTCAACATAGCAGTATCCCCCAGCATCGCGGGGCAGCAGCGGGCCCCCTGGGCCTCCGTCAGAGTACTCCTTCCCTCCTCGTTCATTTGACAGCTGCCCCTCCCCCCCGGTGAATAGTGTGAAGAGAGGGAAGAAGGAGAAGAAGAGGGAGAAGAGAAGGAGAAGAAGAAGGGGAAGAAGGAGGGAGAGAGGGAAGGAGAAGAAGAGAGAGAGAGAAGAAGAGAAGAAGGGAGAGAAAGAAGGAGATGAAGAGGGAGAGAGAAGGAGAAGAAGAAGAAGAAGGAGAAGAGGAAGGGAGAGAAAGGAGGGAGAGGAAGAGGGAGAGAGGGAAGGAGAAGAGGGAGAAGAGGAGGGAGAAGAGAAGGAGAAGAAGAAGGAGAAGAAGAGGGAGAAGAGAAGGAGAACAAGAAGGGGAAGAAGGAGGGAGAGAGGGAAGGAGAAGAAGAGAGAGAGAGAAGAAGAGAAGAAGGGAGAGAAAGAAGAAGAAGAAGAGGGAGAGAGAAGGAGAAGAAGAAGAAGGAGAAGAGGAAGGGAGAGAAAGAAGGAGAGAAGAGAAGAAGAGAGAAGAGGGAGAGAGAAGAGAAGAAGAAGGAGAAGGAGAAGGAGAAGAAGAGGGAGAGAGAAGAGAAGAAGAAGGAGAAGAAGAGGGAGAGAGAAGGAGAAGAAGAAGGAGAGGAAGAGGGAGAGAGAGAAGGAGAAGAGGGAGAAGAGGAGGGAGAAGAGAAGGAGAAGAAGAAGGAGAAGAAGAGGGAGAAGAGAAGGAGAAGAAGAAGGGGAAGAAGGACGAAGAAAGGGAAGGAGAAGAAGAGAGAGAGAGAGAAGAAGAGAAGAAGGGAGAGAAAGAAGGAGAAGAAGAGGGAGAGAGAAGGAGAAGAAGAAGAAGAAGAGGAAGGGAGAGAAAGGAGGAGAAGAGAAGAAGAGAGAGAGAGAATAAGAGAAGAAGGAGGAGAAGAAGAAGAGGAAGAGGAGAGGGAGAGAAGAAGAGAAGGAGAGAGAGATAGGGAAGGAGAAGAAGAGAAAAAGAAGAAGAAGAGAAGGAGAGAGACAAGCGAGAAGGAGAAGAAGAGAAAAAGAAGTAGAAGAGGAAGAGGAGAGGGAGTAAAGAAGAGAAGTTATGCATGTTTGACGTCGAATTGTTTGGCCTTAGATTCCTTGTGAACCCGCGTACCAGTTCCTTTTGCCAAGGCCAGAGCGGTCGAATTCCTCAAGGGTTGCAAGACCAAGAATGCACAAGGATGGCACCCAAGAGACGAGTTACAAGGAGCACAAGTGCTGAAGTTGCAAACGGGGCTAGGAACATATCCAATGCGAGGGGAGACATGAATACCACCAACCCTCCAGCATCTATACCTCATATCCAGGTTGTACTAAGATTTAGATTCTTCTCACGCATCTTGAATTCTTAAACAGAGGTAGAATTGCATGTATTTGCCATTAAAGGGCTTAGGATGGGTTGATCTTCTACCCTAAATGGGTAGCCATGATTAATAAAGGTCAAGGTGAAATCACTTAGTTCATTTAAAGGATCTAGAAGGAATTTGTCAAATGGACCTTGGGGAGCCCTAACCCAAGGGGAAGAGTGAACTTTAGGGTAGTTGATTTATGCTAAGCATGTTGCTTGGACCTATTGAAATGGTTTTAACGAAGGCTGATCTTGTTAAAGACGGATTGTTGACCCAAGTTATGCTTGGCTATTTGAAAAGGGTATCTCCAAGTGAATGTCAACTGGTTGTGTTGGTAAGAGGAGAGGATCTTATTAAGGATAGGTGGATCATAAGCAAGGTAATTGCTTGATGTGGTTTTGGATGCTAATCCAAGTTGTTTGTGATTGATGATTGCATGGCCGGGTTGGAGATGACTGATTTCCATGGAAACAAAAGGGATGTTTTCCCTAGTAAATGTTATTAAGCTGGTTGCTTCAGCTGTGGTTGATCTCCTTAAGGGATAATTAAGGAAGGATGGTGCTAGCTACCCCCCGCGAAGCGCCAAACCCTAACTAAGGGGGTTATGAATCCGCGCCAGGAATGTGGACTGAACCCACCGCGAGAGGTCTCTCCGTGGAAATTACTTGGCATAGGAGGACGCTTGGGTGCTAGTGGGGGCTCTGGCTGTAAATCCCAATGCCTCCGGATCCTACACATATTGTTTTACGTGACTCGAGATGGGATCTCGAGGCCTTGATACTAATTACAAGGCAGAATCTTGGTAGGATAAACCTTTGGGTTTTATTGCCGGGAGACGGAAGGATTTTTCTACGGAGGTAGAAAAGAACACTTAATTCTCCTATATGGGTGGGAGACAAACATTAATCTGAAGATAAGTTAAGGAAGTGTTTGATCTTGTTTTATCTTGTCTTCGTGTTAATGCCCTAAATTAGGTAAAGGAACCTGTGATTAATGGGTTAATTAAGGAAGCTGCTTTTATGTGTCAAACATAATGTGGTAGGTAATTGGATAACTAAAACAACCCCCGAGGGAAGCGTGGTGGATGTGACCAATGGGTCTATCCTACGGAAGGGCGGTCTCGGTTAGCCGAGAGCTTTCCTCCATGGAATTTATTTGATGAGAATGTTAGTTAGACAAGGACCTTAGAACTTGTAGGTTGAAACCCTGATTCATACCATTTTAGGGGACCGGAATGGGGCTATGCCCTACGAGCAAAGAGGTCGAGCAATGCCTCCCTCTCGTTTTCCATTCTCTTTGAACCAAGTACGATATGAGTCTGCTTGGGTCCAGTTGTATCTACACAAAGTGGAGCGGCTGTCGACCGACACTAGAAGGCTGTTAGGAAGACTCGACTGCTAGGAACTTGGACTTTAGGTCGATCCTAGTGGGAACGGCCGGATAAGTTCCATTGCGAGGCAGACTTGAGAGACCCTAGTTGACAAACCTTGTGTCATTCCTTGGGAGTGCCGCGCGGCGTCTTCTAGATTGATCTCTTGATGGGCTACTAAGACGTGTCCCGCAATTTGAGGGGTGGGCACATTGCATTTGGTATCAGAGGAAAACTTCTTAATGATACATGATTGATTAATGTTCCATTCATAGACATTTATCCTAAATTGAAATAGCCTAAGTGGTATGGCTTGATTGTCAGGCACCTCTTGCATCCAGAAATGTTGACATGCAAGAGAAGGAGTTCCTTCTCAAAAAAATTAAGCCACCTGATTTTGATGGTAGGGGAAGGACTGTTCAAGCTGACGCCGAGATCTGGATTGAGTCCATGGAGGACTATTTTGAAGCAGTAGGAATTGCACCTGCTAACCAAGCCATGCTCGCCAAACTTAAGCTTACAGGCAAAGCGAGACTTTGGTGGAAACAGTGGTGCAGAGACCAAGCGATCTCAGAGGGGACAATCACTTGGGATAAGCTTAAGGAAGCTGTGCAAGGGAGGTATCTGCCACTGCCTACCGCACACAAAAAATGAATGAATTCTATGACTTGAAGGAGCTAGGATTATCCCTTGAAGCATATTATTCAAAGTTCGCTTCACTCCTAAAGTATGCACCCCCAATGGATATGACACAACATGTGTCAAAATTCTGTGTTGGGTTGAATACACCCATAAACACTCGATTGGAATCAATGCGCCCAACAGACTTGCAAGACGCATTACTCCGAGCGACTCCAATCGTCCAAGAACTTAAATCGGGAAATTGCAGCAAAGATGACTATGGAGATCAGGATAAGAGATGCCATACATGCGGAGAGATAGGGCACATCTGTAGGAGATGCCCCTACCGATAATGCTTCCATTATAAGGAGCTAGGACACATCCAAGCAGGCTGCCCTGATCTAAGTCCAGAAGACTTTGAGCCTCCAAGAAAACGAAGCTACATAGATGCAGTCTATGGATATATAAACGGATCAGATGAAGACAAAGATCCAGAGATCCACTAAACCTTATTAGGAGGACTAAAATTCCTAGAAGCTTAGTTGTCATGTAACACAATTAAGAATAAATCCTACTCTTGTACCTATGGTTAATTCAAATAATATGGGTGCACTACTTGAAACATTAAGAGTAGCGCAGCGGATGCATGGTGGGTCTTAACCCACAGGTCATAAGCCCATTAGTGCTTGTCTTCCCCAGTTTCTCTCGAGATGAGGACATCTCGGTTCCTCTAAGGGGGAAAGGATGTAATGTCTCCTCCCCCCTGTGACCCTCGTGCTCCCCCCCCATGCCTCCCCCCTGTGCCTCCCCCATGTGAACCCCCCCTCAATTTTTTAAATTTTTTTTTTGAAATTTTTTTACTCTCCCTTTCTCTTCCCCTGCCACGTGCATGGTGGGGAGAGAGAGAGAGAGAGAGAGTGAGAGTAAGAAGTGAGAGAAGGGGGGCATGCAGCCCCCCAGATGGTGGTAGGTAGCCGCTTTTCCCCCCCACCTTATAAAGCTCCCCCCTCCCTCATCCATGGACGCTGAGCACCCCCTGGTAGTCCGCAAAAGCTTCCCCCCCTCCGACTCAACATAGCAGTACCCCCCAGCGTCGCGGGGCAGCAGCAGGGGCCCCCTGGGCCTCCGTCAGAGTACTCCCCCACCTCCTCTTTCGTTTGATAGCTACCCCCCCACCCCCCCTCGTGAATAGTGTGAAGAGAGGAAAGAAGGAGAAGAAGAGGGAGAAGAGAAGGAGAAGAAGAAGGGGAAGAAGGAGGGAGCGAGGGAAGGAGAAGAAGAGAGAGAGAGAAGAAGAGAAGAAGGGAGAGAAAGAAGGAGAAGAAGAGGGAGAGAGAAGGAGAAGAAGAAGAAGGAGAAGAGGAAGGGAGAGAAAGAAGGAGGGAGAGGAAGAGAGAGAGAGAGAAGGAGAAGAGGGAGAAGAGCAGGGAGAAGAGAAGGAGAAGAAGAAGGAGAAAAAGAAGGGGAAGAAGGAGGGAGAGAGGGAAGGAGAGGAAGAGAGAGAGAGAAGAAGGGAGAGAAAGAAGGAGAAGAAGAGGGAGAGAGAAGAAGAAGAAGAAGAAGAAGAAGGACAAGAGGAAGGGAGAGAAAGAAGAAGAGGGAGAGTGAAGGAAAAGAAGAAGAAGGAGAAGAGGAAGGGAGAGAAAGAAGGAGAGAACAGAAGAAGAGAGAAGAGGGAGAGAGAGAAGAGAAGGAGAAGGAGAGGGAGAGAGAAGAGAAGAAGAAGGAGAAGAAGAGGGAAAGAGTGAAGGACAAGAAGAAGGAGAGGAAGAGGGAGAGAGAGAAGGAGAAGAGGGAGAAGAGGAGGGAGAAGAGAAGGAGAAGAAGAAGGAGAAGAAGAGGGAGAAGAGAAGGAGAAGAAGAAGGGGAAGAAGAAGGGGAAGAAGGAGGGAGAGAGGGAAGGAGAAGAAGAGAGAGAGAGAAGAAGTGAAGAAGGGAGAGAAAGAAGGAGAAGAAGAGGGAGAGAGAAGGAGAAGAAGAAGAAGGAGAAGAGGAAGGGAGAGAAAGAAGGAGGAGAAGAGAAGAAGAGAGAGAGAGAAGAAGAGAAGAAGGAGGAGAAGAAGAAGAGGAAGAGGAGAGGGAGAGAAGAAGAGAAGGAGAGAGAGAGAGAGGGAAGGAGAAGAAGAGAAAAAGAAGAAGAAGAGAAGGAGAGAGAGAAGAGGAAGAGGAGAGGGAGAGAAGAATAGAAGGAGAGAGAGAAGAGAGAAGGAGAAGAAGAGAAAAAGAAGTAAAAGAGGAAGAGGAGAGGGAGAGAAGAAGAGAAGTTATGCATGTTTGGCGTCGCATTGTTTGGCCTTAGATTCCTTGTGAACCCGCATACCACTTCCTTCTGCCAAGGCCAGAGCGGTCGAATTCCTCAAGGGTTGCAAGACCAAGAAGGATGGCACCCAAGAGACGTGTTACAAGGAGCACAAGTGTTGAAGTTGCAAACGAGGCTAGGAACATATCCAATGCGAGTGGAGACATGAATACCACCAACCCTCCAGCAACTATAGCTCATATCCAGGTTGTATCAAGATTTAGATTCTTCTCACGCATCTTGAATTCTTAAATAGAGGTAGAATTGCATGTATTTGCCATTAAAGGGCTTAGGATGGGTTGATCTTCTACCCTAAATGGGTAGCCATGATTAATAAAGGTCAAGGTAAAATCACTTAGTTCATTTAAAGGATCTAGAAGGAATTTGTTAAATTGACCTTGCGAAGCCCTAACCCAAGGGGGAGAGTGAACTTTAGGGTAGTTGATTTATGCTAAGTATGTTGCTTGGAATTGTTAAAATGGTTTTAATGAAGGCTGATCTTGTTAAAGACGGATTGTTGACCCAAGTTATGCTTGGTTGTTTGAAAAGGGTATCTCCAAGTGAATGTCGGCTAGTTGTGTTGGTAAGAGGAGAGGATCTTACTAAGGATAGGTGGATCATAAGCACGGTGATTGCTTGATGTGGTTTTGGATGCTAATTCAAGTTGTTTGTGATTGATGATTGCATGGCTGGGTTGGAGATGACTGATTGCCATGGAAACAAAAGGGATGTTTTCCCTAGTAAATGTTATTAAGCTGGTTGCTTCAGCTATGGTTGATCTCCTTAAGGGATAATTAAGGAAGGATGGCGCTAGCTACCCCCCGCGAACCGCCAAACCCTAACCAAGGGGTTTATGAATCCGCACCGAGAATGTGGACCGAACCCACTGCGAGAGGTCTCTCCGTGGAAATTACTTGGCGTAGGAGGACGCTTGGGTGCCAGTGGGGGCTCTGGCCGTAAATCCCAATGCCTCCGGATCCGACACAAGTGTTCTACGTGACTCGAGATGGGATCTCAAGGCCTTGATACTAGTTACAAGGCGGAATCTTGGTAGGATAAACCTTCGGGTTTTATTGCCGGGAGACGGAAGGATTTTTCTGCGGAGGCAGAAAGGAACACTTAATTCTCCTGTATGGGCAGGAGACAAACATTAATATGAAGATAAGTGAAGGAAGTGTTTGATCTTGTTTTATCTTGTCTTTGTGTCAATGCCCTAAATTACATAAAGGAACCTGTGATTAATGGGTTAATTAACGAAGCTGCTTTTATGTGTCAAACATAATGTGGTAGGTAATTAGATAACTAAAACAACCCCCGAGGGAAGTGTGGTGGATGTGACCAATGGGTCTATCCTATGGAAGGGTGGTCTCGGTTAGCTGATAGCTTTTCTCAATGGAATTTATTTGATGCAAACGTTAGTTAGACAAGGACCTAAGAACTTGTAGGTTGAAACCCTGATTCATACAGTTTTAGGGGACCAGAATGGGACTATGCCCTACAGGCAGAGAGGTCAAGCGATGCCTCCCTCTCATTTTCCATTCTCTTTGAACCAAGTGCGATATGAGTCTGCTTGGGTCCAGTTGTATCTACACAAAGTGGAGTGGTTGTCAACGGACGCTAGAAGGCTGTTAGGAAGACTCGACTGCTAGGAACCCGGACTTCAGGTCGATCCTAGTGGGAACGGCCGGATAAGTTCCGCCGTTGCGAGACAGACTTGAGAGACCCTAGTTGGCAAACCCTGTGTCATTCCTTGGGAGTGTCGGGCGGCGTCTTCTAGATTGATCTCTCAATGGGCTACTAAGACATGTTCCGCAATTTGAGGGGCAAGCACGTTACACTCCTACTCTATCTAAGATAGCCACAAGGTAGAGATATGATAGTCCTTTTGCTCCTTAGGTTGCTAGGAAAGTCTTGGACCAAGCCATGGATGCTGAATAGCACGAAATAGGGTTCTTTGTTATGTCCTCCATGGAAGCTTAAAGGAAAATCTTGAGGAGTAAGGAAACTCTACTTTCAAAAAGTTGAGGTCTTCTTGGTTGCCACTAACTCCAGTTACCTTCTCTTTTATCCAAGAACCACCAAAATGGCCTTTGAGATGACCATGACCTACTACATTTGGCAAGAAAGCTCCATTTTCCTCATGATCTCTTCAAAGAACTCCAAAATAGTCATGGTTAGAAATAGTGAAGCCTATCTAGTCATAGATATGATGTGACCACACCCTATACCAAAATCTAACTGTAGTACATTGCCTTGAATTGATTGTGATTAGATGCAAACATGAAATTGACCATCAAACATGACCAAATCCATGCTCTAATACCAATTTAAAAGAGCTCATTACATAGCTCCAAGAAACACATAAAATGAGAGGGAAATATGGTTAAAGCCATGATCAAGGTGACCATAGCTATAACTCCAATTTCATGAAAAGAAAGACATGTAACAACAGCAAAGCACATACCCCTTGCAATGGTGGAACAAGGTACTCACCTCTTACAATGGTGGGAGTTCCAAGAAAGGAGTCATCAAGATGAAGATTTGATTAATGGCAAAAAGATTGTGTGCACAATTACATCTCTGATGCCAGGAGGCATATTCCATGGTGGATTCCGTGAGGTTTTGCAGTGGATTTCGTAAAATTTTATTATTACCGGGGGTCATACACAAAGTGGATTCTTTGTGCGAGAAGTCGATGGGGATGCCTATCCTTTTTGGGCGTTTTGTTAATTTTATGTGTACATGGGTGATTCCATAGCGGGTGATTCCACAAAATACATATTTAAATTAATAAATGTTTATGAGTTTAGAGTGCGCACTCGTAATAAATTAAGGTTAGGATTGATTTCTAACCAATTTATTTTTATAGCTGAAGAATGCTAGGTATTCACTTTTTTCAGTTTAATTGTATTATTTTTCTAACAATTGTGAATGCTTCAGTTGATGTGTAGAGCGAGTAGCGATGGTATTGGAAAGCATTGGAGGATAGCGTGTATTCAAATTATCATCAATTTTTGATGGGCGTGTATCTTAGGCATGGCGCCTATATTTTGTCGCGCTTATTTATTAAAGCGCTTGATATTTATTTATTATTTTTGTATGCATATGGGCGCACGATTTAAATATTTGTATTGGATATTGTACTTGGGTACCGCCCTGACTTCTTGGGTACCCAATAGCTTTAATTCTTTGGTGGCACAAAAGAAAACTAAAAAGCAAAAGCGTGCTATTTTGTAAATTAGGCTATTTCTTGAGCTTGAAGATGAATAATATATTAAATACATGCTTTGTGGAGCGCTCACACAAGGCATGGGGGAAGATTGCACCCAATTGGTCTCTTGTTCATGTCGTGCAAGCTTTCTTTATTGGTTTTTGTGTAAAAAGTAGAGTTCTTTTGTTCTTGGGGACCTTCTGACGCTCACTACGCACGCATACGGTGACCGATCTGTGCATCAGTGGTATTAGAGCGAAGCTAAGATCGAGAGCGTCCAATCGCTTACCATCTTGCGCGAAGGTGGAGCTCCTGGAACGATTGAGCTCTACAGTCAGTCTTGTCGCAAACGGTCGATACCAGCGTGTTCCTGGCAGTCAAGAACCCCCTTTTGCACCCTCTGACCGCGAGAGACCAACCTCTGTAGTAGGCGGAGGACCATGTGGATACTTCCTTCATCAAGTCGTGATACAGATAAGAAAACTTTCCTCCATATCTTAAAAGCTTACAAAGCTTAAAGGGATAAGTCATAAGCTTCAAAGAAGAAGCTTATTTACACGAAATTTTCCGCCTGCGGCATCAATATAAATTGACCGCCGTCGACGCTGTCGAAAACATACTAGAGTCCACAAAAATCACGTAGAGATAATAAAGCTTTAAGCTTTAAGTTTTCCAAGTTCTCTAAGTCATCAAAGTCACAAAAGTCATCTCAACCATTACCATAGCGACAGTTCGTACTCAGAAGCACACGAATCAGTCTATTGCTCTCTGGAAGTCCCTGTTCACACTTGCAGACTTGCTGAACTAGTTTCAGCAAGAACAGAAGTTCACATGCAGACTATATGCAGTTTATACGCAGTTTCTATGCAACACTATTCTCTTGGAAGAAGGTTGTGACAATGAATTCCGTAATCATAAAGGAGAAATACTACAAAAGTCAAACAAAATATACAAGCCTTGTAAACCCGCCTTTGAGCTACGCTCATCCCGCTAATAAGATTTCAAGAGTGTGAGGTCTTTTGGAATTTTGCAGGATGACTGAACAAAATATGGACGATCTTATGGCTAAAGGTGATTTACCCGAACCAACGATGGAGAAAAAGTTGGATTTGATTATGATGCAACTTGAAGAAGAACGAAGAGCCCGACAAGCTTTGCAAGTTCAATTGGCCAATTTGCAACGATCTACCACCGACCAAGATGGATCGCAACCTGAAGATCTTATACGACGTACCATCGATGCAACACTTGAAGCCCAATCCATTCGCAAAGAAACAAATATAAGTAAAAGAAACTTCAAATTTCGTACTTTCAATGGATCACACGATGGAAAGACAGTTCTTGCTTTTATCAGTCAATTTGATGATTACTTCCATGAAGAAACATATGCTGAGAAAGACAAAATTAAATGTGTCACTAACCATTTAGTTGACCGAGCATCCTTATGGTGGACTGTGGTCCGCAAGAGCGTTGATTGTCCCACTACTTGGGAGACTTTCCAAAAGAAAATTTTACAGAATTTCCTTCCTCCCCAATTCCACGAAAAAGCCATCAAGCAATGGGATCTTCTACAACAAAGAGATCGCGAACCTATTTCCCAATACACTGAACGTTTCTGGAATGCCCTATTGCAACTACGTATGCTCGAAGATGTACCTGAAGCAACTCATAAACGCAAGTTTATGTCTGGCCTACATGGACATTTCTATGCGGAAGTCAATATGTTCAAGCCAACAACCCTTGAAGATGCAATTTCCTTGGCCCATGACACTGAAGACAAGATTCGCGGACAAGACAAGCGACCACAACAATTTCCAACTAATGGTAACTTTGGTTCCAAACAATTCAATTCAAATTTTTGAAGATTCAATCAAAGTCATTTTCTTCCATCTTCATTCCATAAATCTTGGACACGACCACCTGCCTTGCCATCAAACACAAATCCAAACCCTAAGCCATCTCCACAGTCAAATCCCAACATTCCTAAACTTCCTGCCATTACCAATAATGTATCTAAAGCAAAACCCATAGTTTGTTACAAATGCTATCAACCTGGACATCTATCAGCCAATTGCCAATCCAAAAAGCCATCTGTCCATATCAATTATCTGGGAGCAATAGAAGATGAAGAACGTGAGGAAATGTCGGACTTTACAGAAGATGATGACGACATTGGTACTACTTCTGATACTTTGCCAGGTATGCCAACTCCCCATTCTTTATTAACAATGAAATGTTTTGTGCATGGTAAAGAAAAGACTATTTTACATGATGATGGGAGCACACATGACTTTATTTCCGCAAAATTAGTCAAAGAATTGAATTTACAAACTGTTTCTACACATTATCGCATCAAGGTTATTCTACGCATTCAATTAAAATTTATTTTCAATGAAAACAAATCACATTGCATGGTATGTACGCTTCCAATAACTTTGCACTGCTTACTCATACTCAGGCTAAACGTGCATTACGTAAAAATAGCAAATCTTATTTAATATGGGTGAATGAACTTCAAGCTAAAGAAAAACAGATGCATCCTAGGCATACACAATTTCTTGCCCAATTTCAAGATTGTTTTGCTGTTGATTTACCACCTAGATTACCACCTTCACGTCCTGAAGATCATAAGATAGATTTAATTCTTGGAACACAACCACCATGTAAAGCACCATATAGACATAACCAAATTGAACAGAAAGAAATTCAAAATCAAGTAGAAGAATTGCTTAACAGAGGATTAATTAGACCTAGTAGTTCTCCATTTGGTGCACCTGTTTTATTAGTGAAGAAGAAAAATAATACCTATCGCATGTGCATTGATTATCGTGCCCTAAATAAAATTACTGTTAAGAATAGATATCCGATTCCTAGGATAGATGATCTTATGGATAAGCTACAAGGATATGCCATATTCAGTAAGATAGATCTTAAATCTGGATATCATCAAGTAAGATTGGACAAATCTGATATATTCAAAACTGCATTTAGAACACAATTTGGACACTATGAATTTCTAGTCATGCCTTTCGGTTTAACTAATGCACCAGCCACATTCAGTTGCATGATGAATCACATATTTCTGAAACATCAGCATTGTGTCATAGTTTTCTTTGATGACATATTAGTATTCAGTAAAAATGAGAATGAGCATTATGAACATTTTTCTTTAGTTTTTAAGTTGTTAAAAGACAATCAATTATATGCTAATCCAGAAAAGAGTGATTTCTTTCAAACAAAAATTGAATATCTAAGACATATTATTTCATCAAAAGGTATTAAAGTCGACCCTAAAAAGATAGAAACAATTTTAAATTGGTCCATACCCAAAAATGTGCATGAATTACGTTCTTTTCTAGGTCTTGCTAGCTTTTACAGAAAGTTTGTGAGGAATTTCTCATTACCTGCATTACCTTTGACAAAACTTTTAAAGAAGGGTATTGTGTATAACTGGTCTGACAAACAATAAAAGTCATTTGATTTGCTGAAACATGCTTTAACTCATGCTCCTGTATTACAATTACCTATTTTCAATAGACCATTTTTCTTAGTAGTTACTGATGCTAGTGGACCTAGAATAGGAGCAATCCTTATGCAAGATTCTCATCCCATAACCTACTCTAGCTATAAACTCAAACCGTCTGAACTTAAATATTCTACCTATGACAAAGAATTGCTAGCCATAGTACAAGCCTTACGTCAATGGAAACATTATTTAATGGGATCTGAATTCATAATCAAAACTGACCAACAAAGCATTAGACATCTCCTTAGTCAACCACAAATATCTGACCGACACATTAAATGGGCCGCTTTTATTCAAAGTTTTCATCCTCTTATACAATATCAACCTGGAAAAGAGAATGTTGTAGCTGATGCTTTGAGTACAAGACCGACAATTCACAATATTTCTGTGATATCATTTGATTCCCTTATTCCTATGAAAGATACTTATCATCAGGATCCTACTTTTCAAGCTGATTGGAATAAACTAGTTGCAAATAATTGGATTCCTATTGATTCATTGTCTTACACTAATGGATTTATGTTTTATGAAAAAAGATTATGTGTGATAGTTCCATTTCGATCATTTTTTTTGCATGAAATTCATTGTCCTCCATATCAAGATCATAGAGGAATTATATCTACTTTACGTACATTGATTGAAGATTTTTATTGGCCACATATGGACACTGATGTATCTAACTTTGTATCTGAATGTTTAATTTGTCAACGAGTTAAAAGACACCATGGTAAACAATATGGTTTACTAATGCCATTATCTATTCCATCACGACCATGGGAATGGATTTCAATGGATTTTATCATGGGTCTACCTAAAACTAAAGCTAACCATGATATGATTTGGACTGTTGTAGACAGGTTTAGCAAACAAGCATATTTTATTCCATGCAAGAAAACTTTAACTGCATCTCAAGCTGCTCAATTGTTTTTGAAAACTGTTTTCACTAACCATGGTTTACCAAAAGTTATTATTTCTGATCGTGATTCTAGATTTTGCAATAATTTTTGGATTAATTTGTTTGCTAACTTAGGAACAAAGATTGATTTTTCATCTACATTTCATCCTGAAACAAACGGTCAAACAGAAGCTACTAACAATACTATTTTAGATCTCTTGCGTGCTTACACCATTTCAAAAAACCACACACATGGGATACATATCTACATTTACTTCAGTTTGCATATAATAATACACCACATACAGCTACAAAGAAAGCACCATTTGAAGTTATTTATGGATATCGATTGCCAACACCTGTTGCATCATTATCAAACAAAATTCAGACTGCTGATGATATTGCTAACATGCATGCTACTATTTTTGATGAAGTTAAAGATATGATTGCCAAAGCCCAGCAATCATATACAAAACAAGCAAACAAGAAAAGATAGGCTATGAATTTTAAAGTTGATGATTATGTTTGGTTACGAATTGAAAAACAAAGATTACAAAGTGTAGATAAACACTCCGTTGTCAAATTAGCACCTAGATTTTATGGACCATTCAAGATCATACACAAAATCAATGACAATGTATTTAAACTAGAATTACCACAACATTGGAAAATTCACAACACCTTCCATATCAGTTTATTATGACCTTTTAGAGGCCAACTACCTGTACACCCTGTCTATGAAAACCCTCCTCTGCTTGATGATGAAACTGAAATACTTGAGCTTGAAACTATTATAGATACTGACTTTATGACTACTAGAACTTGCCGTAGATATTCTAGATATTTGGTCAAGTTTAAAAATCATCCTATTGAAGAGGCCCAATGGATGCACGCTAGAGACCTAAATGCTTTCCCCACTCTGTTAGCTCCACATTGAGCTAATAGCAATTGAGGACAATTGCTATCCCACCCCAGGGGTATGATGCCAGGAGGCATATTCCATGGTGGATTCCATAAAATTTTATTATTACCGGGGCTCATACACAAAGTGGATTCTTTGTGCGAGAAGTCAATGGGGATGCCTATCCTTTTCGGGCGTTTTGTTAATTTTATGTGTACATGGATGATTCCATAGCGGGTGATTTTGCAAAATACATATTTAAATTAATAAACGTTTATGAGTTTAGAGTGCGCATTCGTAATAAATTAAGGTTAGGATTGATTTCTAACCAATTTATTTTTGTAGCTGAAGATTGCTAGGTATTCACTTTTGACGGTTTAATTGTATTATTTTTCTAACAATTGTGAATGCTTCAGTTTGATGTGTAGAGCGAGCAGCGGTGGCATTGGGAAGCATTGGAGGATAGCGTGTATTCAAATTATCATCAATTTTTTATGGGTGCGTATCTTAGGCATGGCTCCTATAATTTGTCGTGCTTATTTATTAAAGCGCTTGATAGTTATTTATTATTTTTGTAAGCATATAGGCGCACAATTAAATATTTCTATTAGACATTGTATTTGGGTACCGCCTGACTTCTTGGGCGCCCAATAGCTTTGATTCTTTAGTGGCACAAAAGCAAACTCAAAAGCAAAAGCGTGCTATTTTGTAAATTAGGCTATTTCTTGAGCTTGAAGATGAATAATATATTAAATACATGCTTTGTGGAGCGCTCACACAAGGCATGGGGGAAGATTGCACCCAATTGGTCTCTTGTTCATGTCGTGCAAGCTTTCTTCATTGGTTTTTGTGTAAAAAGTAGAGTTCTTTTGTTCTTGGGGACCTTCTGACGCTCACTACGCGCGCATATGGTGACCGATCTATGCACCAATCTCAGTCTTTTATACTCTCCTTAACCTTATGCTAAACCTATCCCAAGTTATTTATTTAGTCTCATTAACCTTATGCTAAACCTATTCCAAGTTACTTATTTACACTATTACAATTCTTGGAAGAAAGGTTGAATTCACACTTGGTTAGGTTCTTGGCATTTTCAAGCATGAACTCCATGATGAGATAATATATATAATTAAGCAAAAGAGGCACACTGTAGCAAAATCAACTCAAGTAGTGTTGCAAGGTTAAGAAGACGGGTTCACACGGTATTCACTTGGAATCTATTGATGATTCCATTGTTGCTATAAAATAGGATGATAATAAAAATGGGCTATATCAGGATGGAAAGAATGATGCTATAGCTAAAAATGTTGTGGTGGGTAGTATTACACATAAGGGAGTTATGTAGCAATAGCTTCACGAGGAAGAGGATAATTACTTTATTCCTAACAACCACTACTCTTATATAGACAGGGCAAGAGCTACAATTGAAAATTTTGTGAAGATAGGTGAGCATGAGATGCTATCTATTTCTCTCTTGAACCGTGGGTCTAAAATTAATGTAATGGCATCATATAGTTTGTATGAGAGTGGTGGATGGCCAGCAAAATATGGATCTTGGTTGGCATATGTGGATTGCAAACCACTCATCATCAAGGGAGATGTATGGTGCATGCTTAAGTATTCTAATGATTATTGGAGATGTTGAAGATGACTATTACTTCTGTGTGCAAGATTCATGTAGTTATATAGTTATCTTGGGGCAGCCATACTATTAGGGGCAGAAATCCCTAGGCCATGAATTCCATTAGTAGCCTTAGTCTTTTACTTTCACATATGGATCAACCTATGTAATTGTTTCTTAAAACGTCATGGGATTGACTACTTGTATGTCAGGGCACTGATTCTGGTATTCAAGGAGTTACTTTCTTGATGTCAGTCGTGTGATTTTGCAATACAAAGAGAGGCAGTGCCATGCTCTTATGTCTGCTGCAGGTTGTTCTTGATGATTGCGTCATGATCTTTAAGTGTTTGAGTATTTGATTTGCATTATGGAACCACTAAAACTCTCGATTATGGTAGTTGAAGTTTGCGCAAATAGTATATTTGTGTTCATGTTCTCTATTTTCAGGGCAATGATGTGCTGTTGTATTCTCTATTTTCTTGTGATATATGCCCTAAACACTTTGGAAATCCTATTGGTTTCAAGGAAGTCATTTTCTTAATTAAGGCACAAATCTGGAATAAACAGTTATGTGATCTCAGGTAGTAGGAATACTGATGGCATTGAGATTTGATAGAGTGCCTTCTATGGGAAATATTTATGTCAATCAATTATCCCTATATATCCAACCCTATCCTTACCAGGAGTAGATCCAAGGAAATCAGGGAGGCCTTAGCAAGACAGCAACAATAGGTTGTAGGGTTGGATGATAGAAGTGGATCACAAGGCTTGGACAGGCTTGATGAGGAGCAATTTATTGATGCTAGGAAGATTTCTTTGGAAGGGGGTACCTCAACATCCTATCATTCTTTTGCCACTTCAGACTCTCCAAATTTGTCCAATGATGAGTGTGTATTATCTCTTGAATAGCAGGATACCCCTCCTAGGTGTTAAAACATTGAGGATGCATGCTAAGGAGGATCACTGATGAGCAAATAAACAATCATAATGAGGCATAAGCATTGACAAAGAAGAACAATTGATATTATCCAAGCATAATGCAAATACAAATGATGAGAATGATTGATGGAATGAGTGTGGGGTTGAGCGCCTTTTATAGGCTTACAATAGGTGGTATTGGTAGGTGGAAAAAGGTGGAAAGGGACCATGATGATCACCAACTGTGGTTTTAATAAACCATGCATACATGACCTAGTCTAAGGCTTTATTTGTAGTATGTTTATTTACCTTGTTTGTTCCATACAAAGAGGCTATGGTGGATGTCATTGCACATTTCTTAACGCTAGGCAGACATTTGAGAGGCTACAGCATGCAGTGCTGGGAAGAACATTTTTGTTAAGAAGGGTTGGAATTCCATCTTAGAGGGTTCTGAATTTCGATCCATTACCACCTGAAAGGAAGCCCAAGAAAAAAATCATAATGAATTAGTTAGTTAATCCAAAGATTCGAGCATTCAAATTTTTAGGCAAGAAGAAAGAAGACCCTGATTTCCATGTGGCACAATTCAAGACAAGATGGATAGCTAGTGGCTTTAACCAAATATATGGGGACTAGGTCAAAAAGTAACATTTTGCTGCCACCTTTTAGGGAAAGGCTATGGACTAGTTTGCCAGTTTTGGTATTCAATTCATATGATGTTTTAAAAACAACATTTTTAGGTAGGTTCCATAAGGAAAAAACTCCGGGAGATATGATAATTGAAGATTAAGAAGATCAAACAAAAGACTATATTGGTGGAGGACTATGCCCAGAAATTCAGGAACCTATTGAATAGGCTGGATGCTGATGATACACCTTCAGTGGAAATGCGAATCACCTACTTTATGAAGGGTTTGAGAGGTAAGATTCGAAATCCCATTGCCAATGTTGAGATGGGTTAGAATGATACATTGGACACATTGATTAGAGTAGCTATGAGAGTGGAAAAAAGACTTGGTACCTCTAGATCTAAGAACAATAAAGATGAGGATTCTTTGGAATCAGATTTTGATGCAAATTCAGAATCAAATTCAGACACATATAGTGATGCTGAGGATAGTGATTACAGCAACTCAGATTTAGACGATGATTCAAGTGATTCTGCTGAGGATAACTCAAGTAAGAGGAGACATAAGAAGAAGAAGAAGAAGAAATCAGGATCATCCAAGACCAAAAAGAAGAAAGAAAAGGACAAAGATAGGAAGAAGTCAGAGGATAGAAAGTTGGATAAAATGATAAAACAAAAGCTAAAAGATTTGGGTATTTCTAAGAGTAAGAAGAAGGAAAAGCATTGTGAGATATGTTAGAGAAAGGGCCATGAAACTAGGACTTGCTGGTATAATCCTAATGTCAAGATGGACAGTAGATGCCAATGATGCAGACTAGGCCAAAACCTATTCAACCAGGTGCAGTAAATCAGATTATTGCTGACACCATACCACAAAGACCCTTCAGAGGACCTAGAAGAATGTAGGCAAGAGATCCTTGGGGAAAATTTCAGGCACATCAGCAAACTACTCAAATAAGAACATGCCACTATTGTGGAGGTCAAGGACACTTTGTTGGACCAAACTGTCAACTGGGCAAGACATAGGACTGAGAGAGGAATGCCAACACCAGGTCCCGCCATGACAGAAGACCTACTGGAGCATCTCATCAACAACATCCACCTGCCCCTGTTGCAGCAGTCCTTATAGATTTACTTGATCAAAATGAGAAAAGGCAATCTCTTGATGGTGTAGGAACTGGTAGCTATATGAAAATTCAGCAAGAGAAGGTTCAAGAAGAGGCAAAGGAGGTGTCAAGTAATATTAATGCTGGAAGTATGCATGTTCATTGTGATTGTTCTAATTGTATTGAAGTTGTGGAATGTCAAGAGGAACCAATGGTTTTAGTAGTAATTAGGAGACAAGCTGGTATGAAGCTTAATTTGCATGAACAAGAGAAGAAAAGGAAAAAGGCAACAAAACAAGTTAGAAAAATCCAAAAAATGGCTGAATAATTTGAATCTAATCAAGTGGATGATGTAAGGGATTCAGGTCTGCAGAAACGTGAGCTGCAGGAGTAGTTTCCTGAATATCAAGAGTATGTTCCTAAACAGTGGAATCGGTCTCGTGATGATCATGTGCAGGTTCCTAATAGCATAAATGATAGAAAATTATAGCAATGAGGCTCTGAGGAGCTATTTCAAGCTTTAGCAAAGTGTTCTTTGCATTTGATCTTGGAGAAAATTTTGGATCTACTACCGATATTTAAGGAGAAATTACTCCTGAAGATCAGGCGCAAGTAACAATAAGTTCTTGAAAGTATAACAGTTCAAGATCAGGTAATTCTTGATTGTTAGGAAATCATACCAACTCAAGAGAAAGTTGTGGATTATCAAGTACCCACCATTCAAGTTGAGTATGTAGAAAGAAAACATGATGATGTCTTATTGGATGGAGGTTCAGGAGTTAATGTACTTTCTAAACATACATATTTGGCAACTAAGCAAGAATAGTTATTGCTAGCCCCATTTCAAGTCCGGATGGTAGACCAAAGGAGGTTACAGCCTTTGGGTATTCTTAGAAATCAACAAATTTGAGTAGCTGGCTTGAAGTTTAGGGTTAGTTTTGTGGTCTTGAGAATGTCAGAAATTGGAGACTCTTATACAATGCTTTTGGGAAGACCATGGTTTAGACTTAAGCAGGATTGGGGAAATGACTATGTGTGCATCACAAGAGGACTTAAGGAAATCACGTTATCCACAGTAAATAAGGTTATTTTGAAAAGTTCACCTAGACCTGTAGTAGCTCAAACTATTAATCTTGTCGATGAGGTAGAAGATAATGAAGAGGAATTATTTCTTCAAGTAAATCCTTCTGTGGTTCTAGTTTTTAAGTACAAGAGTAGCCCATTATGGCTGGAAATGTAGTCTAGCAATAGCAAGCTGTTCAATCTATAGTAAAAAATTAATCAAGGAAGAATTTAGAAGGTCTTCCTGAAGATTAGGAGCAGCCTGCATTTCAAGACAAGTCTGGGAATGAGCAGAATAAATCAATTTAGGACCAAAGTACAACTTATCTAAAAGTTTCTTATTAGCAAAAAATACCTAAAAAATAACAAACTGATATGGATAGTTTTATGGACAGTTCTGGTGCATTGGATGAATAAGGGTAGAAAGCTATTGTTCAGGTTGAACTAAGATATGAGCATACAATGAGAAGATCAAGAAGAGTGGTTGAGGATGAGGTTCAACAAGTTAACCTGAATATAGAAGGAGAGCCTAAACCCATCAAGGTTAGTATTTTTGTCGAATAAAATTCAAGTAGGATTTAATTCCGTTGTGCACAGAGTTTCAAGACATTTTTACTTGGGATTATAGAGATATGAAAGGATTTTATCCAACTGTGTGTCAGCACAAGATAAATTTGAAGAAAGATGCTAAGCCTATTGTTCAGAAGCGGTATAGAATGAGTCCTAACTATGCCAAAAACAGGTCATGACAAGCTTTTGAGAGTTGGGTTTATGAAACCAATTAATGAGGTTACTTGCTTATCTCCTATTGTTGTAGTGCCAAAGAAGAATGGGAAGATCCGATTTTGTGTGGATTACAGGAAATTGAATGTAGCTACTATCAGTGATCCATTTTGCATTCCTTTCACTAATTCTCTTCTAGATGATGTAGCAGGTCATGAGATGTACAGTTTCTTGGATGATTTTTTAGGATATAATCAGATCAGGATGCATCCAGAAGATATGGATAAGATAGCTTTCATTATAGAGTGGGAAGCTTATGTTAGCATAGTTATGAACTTTGGGTTGAAGAATGGACCGCCTGAGTTTCAAGGAGATGCTCACAAAACATTTGAACCATATTTAATAACTTTTATGAGAGTATTCATTGATGATTTTTGTGTTTCTGGTAGCCAAAGGGAACACTTAAAACACCTTATACTATGCTTTCAAAGATGTAGAATGTTTGGTATGTCATTAAATCCTTTCAACTCAGTGTTTGCATCCAAAAGAGGTGTGTTGTTGGGTCATATCTTATCTGAAGAGGGTATGAGTATAGACCCCAAGAAGATTGTAGTTGTTTAGAAGGCTAAGGCTCCTAGTAATGTGCAAGAAATCATGAGGTTTGTGGGGCAGATTAAGTGGCATAGAAGATACTTAAGGTACCTATTACATATTTGTTCTCCTCTTACAACTCTCACAAAGAAGAGGATGCAGTTTGTCTGGAGGGAAGATCAGGAGAGAACTTTTAGTGTTTTGAAAAAGATGCTGGTGGTGGCTCCAATTTTGCAACCTCCAGCATGGGAATTATCTTTTCATGTTTTTGTGAATGCATCTGATTTGGCTGTGGGAGTTGTTTTCATGTAGGATAAAGTGCTAGGTTTGTATAGACCAATTTATTATGCAAGTAGGAGATTGAGTGCTGCGGAGAAGAACTATTCAGTAGCAGAAAGAGAAGCACTTGGAATGGTCTTCTTGGTGCGAAAATTTAGACATTATTTATTGGAAAATGAGCTTGTTTTCCATGTGGATCATCAAGCATTGTTGTTTTTTAATAATAAGCCCCAGCTGATAGGTAGATTGGCTAGATGGATATTGTTGCTACAAGAGTTTGATTTTAAGGTTATTCATACCCCTAGGAAGACCATGCCATTGTTGATTATCTTAGTAGATTGCAAACTGATGAGACTGAAGTAGGAATTCATGATCAGTTACCTGATCCTGAACTTTTTGAGATTTAGGTGCTTGACCCTAGTTCATATTATGACCAGATGCTATATTTCCTGAAGTTAGGAATTATGCCTGCACACCTTTCAACTGATCAAAGAAGAAGTTTGGCATTAAAGAGTAGATTATTTCAGGTCATTTTGAACACATTGTATAGAAGGGGAGTTGATAATGTATTGAGAAGGTGTGTTCATGAATTCAAGTAACTAGCAATGTTGCATGAAGCTCATTCGAGACTATTAGGAGGTCATTTTTCAAGAGAGATTACATGCATGAAAATATTGTAGGCAGGTCTTTGGTGGCCTATTGTGTTGAAAGATACTCATCAATATGCCAAAGAGTGTTTGCAATGTCTGAAGGAAGGTCAACCACTTGACAGGGATAAGATGCAAGATCATCATGTATTACCACTTGAGTCATTTCAGAAATGGGGAATTGACTTTGTCAGTCCCATCAAACTAGCAACTAAAAGGACATGTAATAGATACATTTTGGTTTGCACTAACCATGCTACAAAGTGGATAGATGCTCAGGGATTAAAAGATAATAAAGCAACAAGTGTAGCCAAGTTTTTATACTCTAACATTATGACCAGATTTGGTTGTCCTATTGAGCTGATTAGTGATTGAGGAAAGCATTTCTTGAATCAAGTGATCAGAGAACTGACTATTAGGCATATGATTTTGCACAAGAAATCTACTTTGTATCACCCTGAAGCTAATGGTCAAGCTGAAAGTTCCAACAAGATTTTACTCCACATTTTGAAGAAAATTGTTGAGGATAATAGGAAAGATTGGGATATTAAACTTGATTCAGCATTATGGGCATTTAGGACTACATACAAGGTTACAACAGGGTTGACACCTTTCAGGCTTGTGTATGGGTTGGAGGCTGTGGCGCCCATGGAGTTTATGGCACCAAGCCTGAGGATAGCAGTCACACATAAATTGGATCCTTAGGAATCAATGAACCACAAAATAGGACAACTCTTGAAGTTAGAGGAGGACAGGGTTCTTGCTGCCTACATTTCACGAACTACTCATTAGAGGAGGCAAGCTTGGGTCAACATGCATATCAAAAAGAATTTTTTTTAGAAAGGTGATTGGGTTGTGGTGTATAATTCTTGACTTGGTAAGTTTCTGAGTAAATTGAAACTCCATTATGCAGGTCCATTTTAGCAACAAGCATTGAGATCATAGACAAACTGTGTCCAACACAAGCTTCATCCACTAAGCCATACCACAAGGAGGAGCCTGAAGTCCAGTCTAGGTTTACTTCATTAAAACCTAAAAAGACTATTAAACCACGGAAGAAGCTTGCACATAAGAAAGGACCACCAAAGTCATACCTGGAAATATTACACTTATATGATTTTCAGCCTTTCTCTTCATTGCAACTCTGACTTCACTTTGTATAATTTGCTTCCGCATTTAGTGAAAGGTTTGTAAGGGACTAGACACTGCCCTTGTCCTAACAAGTGGTAAGACCTTCCCAATGACCACAACATATGCTGATGTCCGTCCTCAAATTCGAAAGTTTGATGGTAAGGATTTCCATCCATGGCAGGTACTTATAAAATACAAAATGATGGAGAGAGGGTATTGGCCTCTTATTCAAGGCAGTAGAGTTGTAAACTCTGCAGATATGATTGATATAGAGGATGACCAACGTGCTCAAGCAATCATAATGCTACACTTAGATGAATCCCTGATTCATCATGTTGATCAACTAAACATTGCTAAAGAAAAATGGGATGAGCTTGAAAAGCTCTATGGAGCCACTGGCAAGAATACTAAAATCTTCCTTAAAATTGAATTCTTTAGCTTGGAATATCGTTCAGGAGAAGATTTGGGAAAATTCATTTCTCATATGAAGGGACTTATGGCACAGCTTGCTTCTGTACAAGCTCCAATACTTGAAGAAGATGCTATTGCTATTCTCCTAAAAGCTGTAAAACAGGTGTTTCCTACTCTTATAACCACTCTCACCAATATTCCAGACCCTACTTTGGCAAGTACTATTCAATCCTGTTTGGATGAAGAAAAGAGGAACCACAAAGAAAGCAGCAACAGTCAGGCAACTTCAAATTCTCGTGAACAAGTATTGGTTCATACAGTTCTCACTAAATGTTCTTTCTGTAAGAAAAAAGGACATCTTGTAAACAACTGCTGGAAGAAGTATCCCGAGAAGATGAAATGTAACAAATGCAAAAAGACAGGGCATATAACAAGTAAATGCCCCAAACACTCCTGAAATACCCAAAGAATTGGTGGCCAACTATGTCTCCAATTCATCTGAAGATCAACTGTTTTGACTACTTAAATCATCTACCTAAAACAACCTTGTAAGCCTGATTTATAAAGGCATCCCAAAAAGGGGGGGATCTTTTACATGTCTTGTAATCCAATGCCACCCTGGCATTGAGGGGGGTGTTAGAAGATGGGCATAGAGACCCACTATAAGCAAGGGAGTATAAGGGCAGATGGGTGTGAATAGCCCTAGGGGCAGGGGAAACCCTAACCCTAGCTGGCAAAGGGCTATATAAACAGCCCATGGGTCACTATCATTTGTGAGACAGTGTACCCAAGTTGTACTCTAAGCAACTTAGTAAGCAAGATTTCATTCTTGTACTTTGAGCTCTTATCTCCCTCTTGTGCACACATTCTACTGCTGCAAACTCTGATTCTCAACAGGATACAAGTCTTGCAAGAATATGATTTTGAGATCAAGTATAGGCCAAGTAAAGAGAATGTCATTACAGCTGCCCTAAGCTGTAAAGCATTTCTCAACACCCTTATCTTCCAAGATCTTACTAAGGCAAAAGCTCTAGCAACAATGGTGTCAATGCCCAATAATCTGATCATAGAAATGGCAAAAAAAAAAAGCAGGTACAGATCCAATGTATCAATAGATGATAAAAGAGGTCCTACCCAAGGAGATAAACCCCAAGTATAAATTCAAGTATTTGAACTTCTCTATAGAGGGAGGACTTGTCTACTTCAAGATAAGACAGTGCATCCCAAGGAGTAAAGATCTCAAGAAGAAGATACATTGGAAAGCATATGATTCCTCAAGACATTTGGGCTATACAAAGACTCTCAATGCTATAAGAATGAGCTTCCATTAGGAAAAGCTCAAAGGAGATGTGCTTAAATATGTCATTGAATGCCTGAGCTACCAAAAGATAAAGTTCCAGCATGTTAAGATGCCAGGAAAGATCCAACCACTTAACATCCTGCAAATGAAGTGAGAATTTATTAGCATGGATTTTGTAGTTGGATTACCCTGTGTCCAAGGAGGATACAATTCAATATTAGTGATTGTGGATATGTTAACTAAGGTTTCTCACCTTCTGCCAATTAAAACCAACTACAAGGCTTTAGATATTGCAAGGAACTTTGTGAAGGAGGTATTTAGAATACATGGATTGCCTAAAAGGATCGTCTTAATAATTATGATTCACTTTCTACTTTCTGTTTTTGGAAGAGCTTATTTGAGGCCATTGGTACCCAAGTTTGTTCCAACACCACCTATCATTCACAAATTGATGGGTAAATTGAATTGGTTAACCAAGTCATTGAAGACATACTTAGAGCTTATTGTTGCATAAACCCAAGTGGTGGATACAATACCTACATTTGCTAGAGTTTGCCTACATTGTATCCTATCACCAAAGCATTTATATGATGCCATTCCAAGCTTTTTATGGGAGACAATGGCTAAACCCATTGAAATTTTCCGACCCTACCCTAAAGGTAGAATCTTCCAATAAGATATTGGAAGAGATGGATGAGCAAGTTAAGGCTATTAGACAAGATATTCAAACTACCAAGGATTGACAAAAAGCATATGGTGATCTAGGAAGACAAGAATGGATTTTCAAGGAAGAAGATATGGTTTTTGTTTATGCCCATCCTAAAAAGAGTTCTTTATCCTTGCGGCAACTTAAGAAGCTAAGCCCAAGATATCATACGAGATTCTCAATTTTCTGGGACTCAATGCTTACAAGTTATAACTTCCTGAACACTTGAAAGTTCACAATGTAGTCAATGTTAGCCTACTAAAAGGTTATGCACCCAATCTTGATCATGTTCTTAATTATCAACAAGTTGTAATGCCAAGCTAAGGAGTCCTTAAGCTTCAACTTGGAAAAATACTTGATGTAAAAGAACGTACCCTCCAAAGTAGAACCATTAGGGAATATCTCATTGAGTGGAAAGACTATCCTGAAGAGGATGCCACTTAGATGGATGAAGTATCCTATATAAGCAATATCTCTAGTTTCTTTCATGATGGACTAAAGTTCACTAAAATCTTAAAGATGATTAGACATCCTAGAAAGATCTTCATGAGATGTAATAAGTCCTGCACTTGTAATAAGAACTACCTTGCAATGGCTATTTAACCTTGTCCTTGTAATCATTACATTGCAATTAACTTTCAATGTTGTATAGCACGGTTGAAGTGTGATGGGTCCTAACCTATAAGTCCTATAATCTAACTTATTAACTTTGAGATAAGGACACCTTGATTTCTCTAAGGGGAAAAGAATGTAATGTCTCAACCCTTTCAATAGTCCCTGCATGTGAAGGGGGATTTAGGAGAAAATTAATAAAGGTTATAGACCTTAGGGAAATGATAAGAAAGGAAATTGACTATGAACTATTGTCAGATTGATAGCACACTCCAACTCGACACCATCGATTGCAATGGTCACTTTGATTCTATCTTAACTACTCTACACGATCGATTTGCATAATCTTTAGCATACTTGTCAATATGGCCAAAGCTAGCATGCCACCGCACGTGATTGGAAGAGTCTATGATAGCCAACGGCCATTATTCTAGATAAAAGCCTTAGACGAGGCTTGAAAAGGTTGATTGTTTATTTTACTATGTGCACCCATTGTTTGCTGCTTTAAGAGAGAGAGAGACAGAGAGAGAGTGTGTGTGTGAGTGAGAGAGAGAGAGACAAGAAGAAGAAAAAGAAAAAGAAAAAGAAAAAGAAGAAGAGGATAGGAGTTAGAGGAAGAGAAGAAGAAGCAGAAGGTAGGAGGAAAGAAGATGAGTTAGAGGAAGAGAAGAAGGAGAAGGAACGAGTAAAGAAGAAGAAGAGATAAACAAGGAGAGTAGAGGGAAGAAAAAGGAGAGGGGAGGGAACAAGAAGAATAGGAGAAAAGTAAGAAGGAGGAGGATAGAAGAAGGATAAAAAAAGGGGAAATAACGTAAGAAGAGAAGAAGAAGAAGAGAGTGGAGGAGTAAAGGAATGAGGAGAATCATGAAGGAAAAGAGCATTAGCATCAACTACCTATAAAATTCTATCCACACACTGTCTCCCACTAGTATATGCTCTCGTCGACAACTCCACCCCCCTTTGTCTTGCAAGGGGTCCATCTAGTGGCTCAAGGTTTCCAATCATATTTTCAAGACCGATGAAGCTCAGAAGGCTAGCAAATGAACACCTTATTTGTGATGGACTCGAAGGGAGGATACTTTGGAGCAAGGAGCACGGGAGTTACAAATGCGGTCCCGAGCATGGACAACACATCATCACATGTATTCAATATTAAATGAAAAATCTATAGCTTAATAAATAGGAAAAAATGAGAATTCAACAAGTAGGCTTAGAAAGAAATGTTAGAATAAAGTAGGATTTATTAATTTATACTTTAATTTTTGAAAGATAGCATAAATGATAGACATCGCAATGCATTGAATTACACTCTTAACTTTAGTTGCATATAGACAAAGTGCATCAAATAAATCAATTTTAAATTTAGAACAAAGCATTAGAAAAATCTATTAAATTTTAACAAGTAATTAGGAATCAAGTAATTACATCAAGGATATATTTCCTTGGCATCTATGAATCAAGTAAATATAGAAAAAGTGGTTTAAGATAATTAAAAATAGGTCATTAAATTCATTGAGTAGACATACCCTCTTTGATAGAGAAAATCCCACATTTATTGATTAAGTAAAAATAAATAAATTGCATACGTAGCCATTAGAAATTATTGAATTATGTAGATAACCATTAGAAGCCCAAGATATTTGAATCAGCTCGCTTTCCCAACACAACAAAGTGAAGTATGAACCTTAGCTATGAAGCAACTAAAAAGCCGACATGATTCTCTTTTGAGAAATAGAAGCCAAAATTTCTTAGGAAAAATACTAGCCCTATTAACTTGCATAGCTTCCAAGATAAAAATCAAGATTTCAAGGTTTCTAACTTACCTTTTACAAGTAAAGATAAAACAAGAAAGAAAAATTAATATAACCAAGGAAATGATTACTAATTAGAATTGAGATTTCAAAGGGAACTTAGTAAAATCCAAAGGAAAACTAGGAGAAATCCAAGAAGGGGATGAGACCAAGTTGGGAAGAATTGCTACTAGGTTAAAACCTTACTCTATTTGCCTCTTTATTTTGTGTAGAAATCTTGCTTGAAAAAGAAATGCTTGTGCTTGCAAATGGTGCATATAAGTTTTATTGAATTGGTTAAAACCCTAATGTGCCAAATTTACAACATAATAAAAGAAAAATGCTCTAGACCTTCCCTAAGGCTAGCTACGGATCCCTTCACCAAGGGGGATTGGTTTTGGCCACCTCGAAGAGTTTGGACTGACTCGATGGTGAGAGGTCACTTCGTAGGGGATCCTTGGACAAGAGGAGTTAAAGGTGCCAAGGCGACTCTAGCCAGTAAACTCTTAGGCTCCTAAGAACCATCCAAATCATTTGTGATTTAGCATAAACTTCCTGAGGGGCCTGGTACTAGAGTTAGGGGCTGAAATCTTGGTAAAATAAATGCATTTGGGTCATTCTTCCATATGGGTAGAAGGTAAACACCTATATAAGATTCTCTGATAAATAAAAAACTTGTATTCCAAAGGATTGTTTTTATTGTTTGTGTGTTGTGACTTAAGTTATGTGAACACTGTGACTAAAAGGACTAATTAAGGAAGTTGATTTTATTTGTACAACATAAATGTGTTAGGTAAGTAGTCAACTAAAACTATCCAACCAGGGGAATCGGGAGGGTGAGATTCTTGACAAATCTTCCCTAAGGCAAGTTGGTTTGGGTAAGCCGAGAACTTATTTACAATTCAAAGCATTAGAGTATAGGGAACATTGATCACAAAGAATCAATTAGAACCTTGACTCCATATCATTTTAGGGGAATGGAGTGAGACTTTGCCCTACAAGCATAGGGGTCAATGTACCCATATTTCCCCTTATTTCTTACTCTCCTTGAATCAAGTATGAGAGGACTTGGTTTTGGTTCATGTAATCTAGCACAAGAAGATGCTCGAAGACCAATGCTAATTAATATGAATAAGTAATCTTAATTTACTTAGAACCCAAAATTCAAGTCAATTCTTGAGAAAACAACCAAGAGACCTTCTATTGCGAAGTGGACTTGAGAGAGTCTAGGTAACAAACCTCATGTTATTCAAAGGAGTACTGAGTGGGGTCACCTAGAAAATAATCTCAATGGACCACTAAATCATACCACTCAGGATGACTCAGAGTAAGCATGTCATAGGAGTCATGATAGAGTCACTAAAATCTAGTAGAGCTTTCACAATATATGGGAAAGAGAGGGAAGAGCTAGGAGGATTTTGGTAGGTCTTCTATATGATTAAAAGGAAGAGATACAATTTATGAAGTAAAAGACTCATCATATGTGCTTTTCGAACATCGTGAGCTTCTTTTCTTAATTATATTAAAGCACATATGAGTAACCACATTAGTTAATTAAAGAATTTATGAAAATATTAGATAAAATTTAAAGTTTTAGAAATAGTTGTATTTTTCTTCACCAACCTTGATTATTCTCTATGGGAAAACCATCATTTTATGTGATACGATAATTTTTGGTTGCCATGAATAAACTTGCTTGATTTTTCTTCACCAACCTTGATTATTCTCTATGGGAAAACCATCATTTTATGTGATACGATAATTTTTGGTTGCCATGAATAAACTTTCTTTTTAGGGCATCTTCAGTCACGTCAGGAGCATACTTATGAAACCGTAGCAATTTTTTTAATAGTCATCGAACAGAAAGATCATGCTTGTCCTCTTCAAATTTCTTAAAATGATAAAATTCCATCTTTTTTTCCACATTATAATGAGGAGAACAATACCTCCTCCACCTGTATAAAAAAGCTCTCCCATGTGATAAGGCCAACTGAGAGCACATTTTTGGAGCCGATTGAATGTGCAAAAGACCCCAAGAGACGTAAAATAGCAATTTTTCATGGAAAATAAAATGGTTGCAAATCAAGGAGCTAGAGTTTTCCTAGATGCATTTTGACGCCGCGAATCCAACCAAGCATCTGTTTGTCAATTGAAGTCGATTTGATCCGATTTAATGGCCACAAGGGTTGGTATTATGAAGCAGCTACCAAATCTGAAAGTTAAAAAGCATGTCACAAAGGCCAGATTGATAGTTTTTTATGCCACGAAGCCAGCTATCTAGTTTGTTTGTGAATCGGAGGTCGTTTGCTCCTCCATTTCGGCCAAAACCCACTTGTGGTCAAGTGTAAATAAGCAAAAGTGAACCAGTTTTATTGGTGTTTAAGCTTAAAAGAAGCTTAAAGATTCTCAAAATGAATTGTGAGGGGACAAGAGGGAAGGCACCGTTTTTTATGCATTCCCTTATTTTTTTGAGAAATTTTACTTTTAAATCCAACTGAATGGAGAAGAACGCTCTTGGGCCTTAGATGAACAATTTCTTCACTCTCAATCCCTTCCAAAATCAAGGGAAATGATGCACTAAAAAAGTGTATATGATTTTAGACTTTCTCCAATGGGTTGTTCATGACAATATTCTTTGGAGAATACAGAGATAAGATTGGTTGTCTGGCTTCAACTAGATTTATGTGAGATCATGTTGAGGCTAAGAAGTGATGGCCAATGCTATTTGGAGACCAATGGTGGGTTCCGTGGCTGTCCATAAAATCAATTTTTGAGACCCCAAACCCAAAAAATGATAGTAAGCCTCTTTTCAATGGAAATTGGCATTCTTTTTGACAATTCATGGTGTAAATCTTCTTCATATTATGTGATGAAAATTTGTTTGAAGCTTGGTTGTAATGTGTTTGAGGGCTATGAATCATAAAATATAGAAGCAGTGTCTGCAAGTGTGAGTTATTAAATTTTTAAAATCGAAAATGCGTATTTTAGGTGGAAAATTGATGTTTTTCTTGGTTTCAAAAAATCAAAGCATGTTCATATGGGATAAAATCAAAGTTGATGATGGATCAGAGTGTGAATTAATTTTTAAATAAAAAATTATATATATATATATATATATATAATTTAAAAATACTCAAAAATGTAATTTTGGGACAAGAAAAATAGAGAAAAAATAGTTTTTACATTCAAAGAATTATGAAATATTAGAATTATGTTTTTGTGACTATAACGATGGTAAAGCATGAGGATTGTCTTCATTTTATCCATTTATATGTCATAGTGCATGTTTATCGCTTTCTACATAAAGAAAATATACATGAAATACCCATTGAATGTAAAATCTTAAACCGTAGGGGGAAGGGGATTGTGGGAGTTAAGTATCATTTGAATTCTAATTTTATGCATATTTTAACATATAGGATGTGTTTGATTTAAGTCTTAAAGCGGCAGTAGCATGGGTTATTTTGGTTATGTCTTAGCAATGAAGCAATACACTAGAGTGAAATCATAAAAGGGCTATTTGTGCACATCGACACTAATTAATTTATAAGTGTACTTTCTTGAGCACATATGTCATTCACCTTGCATCCACATTCTCATACATGGTATAATAGAATTGTCTCCTAGATACATAGCACTTGATTTCAAACTATTGAATCACATTGAGTGTGAGAACCCCTTAAGCTATAGGTCTAGTGTTATCGTTTCCTTTGGGGAATGATGTGGTAAGGATTATATTATCTCCTAAAATGTTTTATTAAAAGAGAGGACTATGTTGCGTATGTATTATATGTTGAGACGATGTATCTTGGGGCTAATCCTTGGGATGTAGGAGAGCTGTAGTGGACCCATAACTTAAGCTGGTGGCACTACAACAAAAAGGCCTCATAGATGCACATTTAGACGCGATTTTTGAATATAGAGAAATTCTTACAGGCGCGTCTATCCGCCCATCTATTTGCGCGTCTACCATTTCGCGTCTATAATTGCATGTATCAACGAATCTACATGCACAAATAGATGCGCAATAGATTCACATATACACGTGCATATAGACACGCTGGTAGACGTGTTTTTACAAGCACTGATAGACGCGAACGGAAAACAAAAAATGTCATTTTTTAAAAAGATATTTAATTTCTTTTTTAAATTTGAATTATGAAGCGCGTGTATAAGCGCGTGTAGTCTGCACTATAGACGCGCGTATAAACGCGAATTATCTGCAATTTAGACGAGCGGATAGACGCGCAAAACAGAATTGGATGCAACCACATGCTCTCTGGTTTTTTTTTTTTCCCCCTCCCATACATCAAATTGTGCATTTGGGAAAAAGACAATGTATCTTACGGGCACGAGAATTGAAAATAAAAGTCCATGTATTCATTATATATCAAAAGCATTTACAAGGGAAGTTTAAGTGCTTGCGACCTAAAGCGTGGCCGCAAGCAGTAGGCTCAAAGATGGATCATACATATACAAGAAAAGAAGGCCTCATGAGGAGGTATGGTGCTCCTCTACGAATCTGAAGAGGAAACATCTTCGCTAGTATCACCATGGCTACTAGCGTCGCTATCCCCCTCCTCGCTATGCTCCACATCCGGGTTCGCCTATACACACAAAAGATCAGGGTTGCTTATATAGACAAGGTGGAGAAAAAGTTATAATTAGCTATACTTTTAATAGAAAAGTAAGAAAAACATACCTCCTCTGGCTGTCAAATCCTCATGGCCTGATTGTATTGGTCCTCAGTGATGAGACCCTCCTCATAGAAGTGAAGCCATGTGGCTGCGCGGTTATGGCCTCGATGGTAACCTACCTCTCTAGGAGTAGGTGTCCTACCAACGATGGTAGTCTGCAAAACATTTAGATATATACAAACAATTATGAGTCACAATATATTAGAATAAAATATATAAAGAATTGAAAGAAATATAAATTTTAAAAAACTAGAAATCAAAATATACTTACAAACTCTGCTTCCCACGACTCTCTGCCACCCAATCCGTAATGCGACGATCCCATTGTTTCCATTTGGATCCGTCGCGCCTCTGCATGCTGGCGACTCTTCACTTTCTCTGCTGCTTTCTTCTTGGCTTTCTTCCACTCTATGCGGTGGCACATAGGTGGTTGGCTATAGGCTCCACGCCCCTCCTCCTGCCTCCGTAATGAGTCCCTGGCCCGTGTCATGAGGTGGAATATTTTGTTGTGAAGCATATCCCTCACTTTTGTGCGTCCCCAATCATCCGAGAATCGCTGACCCTCAGGATTTGGATACCTCCTATGGACTGCCCTCAACACCTCCTGCCACAAGCCGCTTTTCTGATTTTTGAAGGCAATGAAACAATCTTTATACGTCGCATGCACGACGCTCCTCATGTACGCCATTACATCCCTTCCCTCATCATCATGAAAGATGCCACCAGTATCTGTAACTCTATAGTACTAGCATACAACCTCCTCTACGTGATCTACTAGTGAGGGTGATCGCTCGCCACCTCCTAGGCAACCCTCACACAAGCCTCGTCCTCCCCCTCGACTCTCCCTCCTCCCTCTCTGTCGACTACCCTCTGCCTCGCTGGACGCACGAGCTTCTGCAGATGCTTGTGCTTCAGACGATACACGTGGAGCACATGGAGTACCTACATATGGAGTACTTGCATGTGGAGTACCTGCATGTGGAGTTTGGGAAGTAGTGCCAGGCAAAGACGTCAGAGGCGTCCCAGACATGACACTGAACACCTTGTCCGCTGTGGGAGAGTGGCCAAGGTGTCTGGTCATCTCTCCCATGAAGTCTTCCCTACTAGGAAAACCTCCAAAAAATGCATTGACCCCCCTGCCAAAGGAGGCCAATGTATCATTCATGCGATCCAAATCCGGGTCATTGCTAGATGAACCAGGATACGACATCTGCAAAAAAAACACAGGAAAAAGACAAATTTATTTGCATACAAAAAATCATATATTACCTACATTTTCAAAGAGCTTTCTTTAGACATTGAGCATAAAACTTAAGTGCTAACGCTTCTCATAAACAAGAAAACTGATAAACACAAACATGGGATTGGTCACATTCATCATTGCAAAAATATATTGTTTACTATCAGAACTGGGAGACCTGGCGCGTGTATCCCCGGGTCTAAATTGCAGGTTAGACGCACCCTCAGACGCGCTCCAAAGTCAACCTTCTGTCCAGCGCGTCTATCTTCGCATCTAAGATACAGCATAGACGCGTTGTTAGATGCACATTCCAGGTCAATGCGCGTGTATAATCGCGTGTAGACTGCAGGTCAACCTTCTGTCCAGCGCGTGTATCATCGCGTGTACATTGCAGAGCATACACGCCAGCACACGCGCTCTAAGACGTGCCCTCAGATGCTATGAGAGGAAACATTTTTCGTGTCTATATTTGCGTCTACACTGAAATGTAGACGTGCTATTAGACGCGCTCGATCGATTGATTTTAGACCAACGACCGCCATTGATGATTTACAAAATGCAATACATAATGGAATCACAAATCCTAAATACACAGACAGAGCAGAGAGAGGAAGAGAGAAACAGAGAGAGAGAGAGAGAGAGAAAGAGAGACTCACCTTGGGTGTTTGGTGTGGCGGGTGGTGGCGCTTCTTCCTTCTCCTTCTTCCTCTCCTTGGTAAGTTACCCTCCCTTGATGCTTGCTTGCTTGCTTGCTTCTTCTTCTTGTTCTCCTCTCTCTTGTTCTCTCTTTCTTCCTCTCCTTGGCTTTCCTTTTTTCCTTCTTGTGTGTTTGAAATGAAAGAAGAGGTGAGTCATGAGGAGGTGAGGCATAAAGAGACTAGGTGAGGCATGAAGAGACTGCATGTCGGCTAAACTCAAGCTTCAGAACCGCAAAAAACGCAGGAAAGGAAAGGCGCAGTTTGAAAAGAAATGATTTAAGTATGGTTTGAATTTTGACGTGTGCATCTATTTTTGCGTGTATATGCGCGTCTATTGTTCAGATAGACGTGAGTATAGACGCGAAAATAGACGCCAATATAGACGCGTAGGTAAACGCGGATATAGACGCACATTTAGGCTTTATCATAATTTTTTGTTTTTAAGATAAGTTTTGATAGTGAATTCTTATCATAAGTTTTAATATATTTACGATGATTTTTGTGTATTTAAAATTGAGATCTTATGTAAACATATGAATGACAAATATTTTGATGTTGTCATGAATTAGGTTTAATCATGTCGACGTCATCATCACCTAGTGCAGTGCAAGCTGATGAGTCAATGAGCACATCCTCAAGTGAGGATGAAACATTGCGTCTTCATAATCGAGATGCATGGCTACGACGAAAAATTAAATGCATGTGTGATCGTTGTCGAGGGTGTATTTTTCTAGCATGTCGAATTGCAATGTCACACCTCAGCTTTGTATGGAGAATGGGACCGAGAAAAATCACCGGTATTCATTGTTTTTTTTACCACTAAGATTGCTAGTCTATGTTACATGAATTATATATCAACGTACATGAAACTCCCTTTTGTGGTTGAGCAGGATGCGGTGCCACATCCTCAGATGCTCCCTCCCGGGCGTTGAGAGGCTGCAAAACGTCGACGCAAGGAGGTAGAGTCTTCAAGAAGAGTAGAGACTGACGACCATGATAGTAGCCCTCATGAAATGCCCCATCAAGTGGTAGAGAATGAGATTTTGGACAACATGGTACACCATCTATTTTTGCAACCGGTTCAGGAAGAAGGTCACTCTACGAAGCCAGATGATCCACTATATGTAGCATCATCTACTCCATTGTATGAAGGTTATACGTACTCCGTTCTTCGTGCGTCCCTCGAGATACTTAACTTGCAAACAATTTATGGATGGAGTAGTGCCAGTTTGGATGCGTTATTGAAGTAGGTATCAATTCAATTTGGCTTATGAATCATAATATTAATTGTTCTATTTTGAAATCAGACAGAAATATATGTTGGTGTTTTTTAACTCACTTTTAAAAATATATGTAGGTTATTATCACAAATGCTTCCAAAAGGAAACAAATTGCCAACTAAGAGAGAGCAAGCAAGACATTACTTGACATCTCTAGGAGGCCTCGATTATGTCAAGATCCATGCATGTGTCAATGATTGTGTCCTATTTCGTGGGATTCATGAGTTCGCACGAGAGTGTCCTATTTGTGGCGAATCAAGATACGAAGTGGAGATAAAGTCAATGAATGTGCCTCGTAAGGTTTTGTGACATTTTCTGATTGTTCCACGTATAAAACTTATGTTCAAGTATAAGTCTATTGGAAAGCTCATGTCATGGCATGCTAGTCATCGTTCAAGTGATGGAAAATGGAGGATCCCTGCAGACACACCGGCATTTTAACATATAGATAATTTGTGGCCCGTTTTCAAAGAAGAGCCAAGAAATTTGAGATTTGGTTTAGGTATGGATGGAATCAATCCATTTGGCATCAAAAGCACATCATACAGTGTATGGCCAGTGGTATTGGTGAACTATAATATTCCTCCATCCATGGCAATTAAAAAGGGACATGTAATGTTGTCCCTTCTGATTCCTGGAAAGCATAAGGTAAAAAACATGGACATTTACTTAGAGCCTTTGATTGAAGAGTTATAAATGTTATGGGAAGGTATTGAGGTGCAAGATACAAGTGCATCTGCATCCTCTAGAGATTTCACATTGAAGGCCATGTTGTTGTGGACCATGCACGACTTTCCAGGATACGGAGAGTGTTCAGGTACATGTATATAACTCTACATTTGAAATTAAAGACTTGAATCAATTGCATTTTATTAATTCACTTGTTTTTTCAGGTTTAACCACGTCAGGATATCATGCATGTCCTATTTGTTGTCCCTCTCTAGTTTCCTCTAGGCTGGCACGTTTAAAGAAGGTTATCTACGACAATCATCATCGATTTATTCCTATTGACCATCCCAAATATGTTCTCCCTACTAATGGAATGACTCCACAATCTCTAACCATTCGAGATTGGAAGGAGAGATGAATTAATGCTGACAGCCACCCTCCACTCGGCATGAGTCGGTAAGAAGTGCATTTCTCTCGATTGACTTTAAAGTATTTAGCATGATGAATTGTTTACATAATATATTGTTTGTTTGTTATGTTCTCTATATTTTTTCGTCTTCCGTACTAGACTGAACTCAAGATCAATCACCTGTTGGACCCCATGCACATATTCAAAAATGTTGTATCTACATTATGGGATCACTTGATAGGGGCTCGTGATTCAATTAATGTAAGGGAGGATTTACGTAACATTGGTCACATGAGACGAGCCTGGCCACGCATTGGACCCAGAGGAAAGATTGAGCTACCCCATGCACCTTGGATGTTGTCAAAGAACGAGGAAAAAATAGTGAAGGAACAAATATATAGCTTTCGAACACCCACAGGATGTATGAGATGTCTCAAGGGAGCCTTCATAAAGAAAAAGAAAAGAGGTGTGAAGTAACTATCTGGTTTGAAGTCCCACGATTGGCACAAAATGATTCAAGTAAGGGTATCTCTAACCATGAATATAGTAATTAGTGGAGTAACTATGTGTAAACTTTGGGGTATGATGACTTTTTCCTCAACTAATCATTTGATCTATGAATATTGTTTAAATTCAGTTCATACTTCTTACTAGCATATCCCACTGTGTATCCAAAGATGTACGTGATATCATTTACAAGATGGGAGAGCTTGTGAGGTATGTATACATTGTATTTTTTCATTATATATCTTTGAATTTCTACACAAAAATAAACAAGCACATCATACATCTTGACAGATACGTGAGCTCGAAGGAAATTGATCCAAACACATTGCAAGATGCTCGAGTATTATCTGTTGAGGTGGTTTGTTTGGTGGAGGAAATTTTTCCTCGATCCATTTTAACTACTCAATTACATTTACTCGTACATTTTATTGATGAGATCACACTTTGTGGGGCAGTTCATGTAAGGTGGATGTTTTTTCTTGAGCGCGTCATGAAAACCTTGAAAGATTTTGTGAGGCAAAAAGCACGGCCTGAGGGAAGCATGGCTGAGGGTTGGTTAGTGCAATCATCCCTTGTTTATATCTCTGAATATCTTGCTAAAGTGGATCCCTCTCAACCACAACTATGGAAAGATGATGAAGACTTGAGGATGACCTCTATAGTACCTCAAGGAAAAGGAATGAGTAAAGTGCTAACAAAAGAAGAACTTCGTAAGTTAAATAGTTTTTGTGTGCTCAATAGTGATGTAATGAGCAAATGGGTGACACTATATAATGAAGCAAGGGCAAGAAGAAAAAGCGAAAGACAAGAATTTCGCACTAGATATGGACATAATGTCTCATTTCCAGATCATCTAAATGCGCTCCCACGTCATATTGATATAGATTGGTTACATGAGGAAATGGAGAGAATGGAAAAAGAGGAGGAATTAATATATCTCAAGAAGAGTGGGAATACGCACGAGGTTGCTTATCAAAGGTGAGACATACTATCAATTAATTTGTTTCTATAAGTTTTATTTTATATAAATAATTGACATGTTTGATCTTTTATCTTTTACTACTAGTGCACATTATTCAATGCACTTTGGTGTGAGGGTAAACATCTTCGAACTCAACGTATAGATGAAAAGAGAAATACCCAAGATTCTGGTGTCCTTGCTCACTTCGAGGATGCCAATGGTACCATGGAAGGTTATTGTGGCTTGATCCAAGATATTCTGAAGCTTGACTTCAGACGATTCTTTATATATGTACTGGATGTGAAGTAGTTTAAAGAAGTGGTAACAAATGGTGAGCATTGCACAATCAAATGTCATCCAAGTGGTTTTGTAATCATTGACTCTACAAAATTTCACCAAAACAAGAATGACACATTAGTACTATCTCAACAATGCGAGCAGATATATATGCAAATGCTAATTTTTTTATATGTATACATGTGATACATATACACAATATAATAAGTACTTAAGTTTTTTGCTTTTGTTTTTCAAATACAGGTTGTGTATCATCCAATGGTAAACAATAACCGATGGTGGTATGTCATCCCTATATCTAATCTTTCAAAACCAATATATGGTAATATTACCGACATGGAGATAGCAGATGACAATCCAACAATTAATGATGATGTGCATAATGACACCATAATGGATGATATGCGTGATATAGTACAAGATGAACCTCGCGAGGATGTTCAAAGAAACGCAGAAGAAGACAATAATGTGATTGTCGATGATATTGATGAAGTTATTGAGCAATATAGCAACACATTTGATAGTGGGATAGACTTATTTGTTTCATTACCTCTTGGTAACATAGACCTAGAAGTAGATAGTTTAGCAAGGGCTGATCTCATTGAAGATGAGATGGATCATTCATTGTAACATACTTAATTTGCTTATTGATTCAATGTGTATTCCTAATTCTATGGTTTTTATCATGCGTACACGTGCATACTCAAGAATCAATAGTCAAGTTTAAAGCTAAATTGAATTTTCCATAATAAAAAGGAAGTATCTTTTATCATCTTCAAGTACGTAGAGAAATTACGAGATACATATTGCAATACTTGCTACTAATTGTAAGGTTTCTGTCGCTTGCCGCTAATTACTTATATCAGGCTTGTCAACAGGAGGAACTGCCATTCATTAGAGAGCAATGAAAAAGTAATTATTAACTCTATTTTTTTAATTCAATGATTCAATGTGTATTCTTAATTCTATGGTTTTTATCATGCGCACACGTGCATGCTCAAGAATCAATTTCAGGTGGTTAAATAATTATTAACTTTGGTTTTTTAATTATGTGAATTGCAATTTTAGGTGGTTAAATAATTGTGCGTCTGCTGGCACGTCTATATTAGCGTCTATTTGTGCGGATATATAGACCCAGAATTCACGTCTATTTACACGCACGTTTACACACACTTATAGACGCTATGATAGACGCGCTCGACTTTGCGCGTCTAACATACGCGTCTATGCCTCGTTTCTGTTGTAGTGTGGGTGCTCCCTTTTTTTGTGTTATGAGACTCTAGCCACTGATATGTTTGGGTACTCCTTTGGCTTGGAGTTGGGAAAGGCATTATGTCGGACTACAATCTAGAGATGGTATCTACAAACGTGTTCTTTCAACAAATCAGTTCATACTATTGGTGCTCTCTTGGCCACGTATTGTTTGTACGCTCTTGGCCGCTATCACATGGAATACGTGCACAGGAGTTCGTGGAAGTCACTTGTTGCACGGATGCTTTGCAAGATGGAAGTCCTCCTTCACAAAATAAAATCCTCAACAAGAAACTCGAAAATCCAATTTTGGTTTTGATCACTTGCATTATACATTGCACTTGGGTTTGAGATGTGTCGGCTCATACATTTGAATTTTGAACATATAATGTTAGATAGATATACAAGATATTTTGTTTTAGATAGGAATTAACATTTTAATGACTCAATGTGGCTGATAATTTCTTCAAGAGTCACCAAAGCTCTTTCCTTTGCTTGGGATTATGAGAGTGTAAATATATAGAGATAATTCTTTGGTGTAGAGATGCTTGCTTACAAGAAAGCCTTGAGGATAAGATTCAAATAATGTTCCACAAGTATAGCCTTGGCCCTACCAAAGCAATAGATAAGAAATATATCTTGTACAGTCATTCTATAGAACTGAAAATTATGATCCTTAGGCTAGTCTTTACTTTCAGGGTGCTTTGAAAGTAGAGCTTCTGCTGCAAAACTTGAATCCTCTGTATCAGTGATGGCATGCATTTGTCCAGATAATGAGATATTTGCACATGAAGGGTTTTCAATTTCATTGTTTCCACAGGTGCCGAGTGGAGACTCATTAACAATCGAAGAACAATATGCAATGATAACTATATCTCTTAGAGTTGGATCAAGACTAGATAAGTAGAAATAAGGTACATTGATTGAGATTCCAATGGTTCCGTCAATGTAGGAAGCTAGATTTCCAAAAAGGGATTCCATTCAGATGAGCAGATACAGTGCTGACAATGCCCCAATAGTTAGATTGGTCAAGCCAATGTGCATACTTCAGCAAAATTAAGCTTCTTTGATCAAAGCAATGATAAGACAAGAGTGTGTGTGCTAAGAGTGTCTCCCTACTTAATCTGTCAATGCTATGGCATAATCCTTTGTTTCATGCACAAAGTAAATTGTTGGAATAGTTGAAGAATGATGACAAGTCATTGATGAGGACGAGGCTTTGTATCTAGTTGTAGCTCCTGTAATCAGCCACAAAATCCAATGTTCTGCTTCCCCATCCAACTCTATTGGCAATTGTCATTCTAGAATGTTGTGTTCCATCCCTCCCTCAAACTATTTACACCTTTTAAGCTCGATGGTGTTAGAATATCAAGCTCATTTAGTGTGTGTTGACCGACATGAGCTGGACACAGCTAGTCTAGCCATAGTAGTTAGATACATTAAATAAGTCGGTGCCTTTGGTGTGAATGGTCTTATGACCGTAGGTTGTATCTTTCACTATTGAGTGTGGTATAAATAATAGAGTGTGAGAGAGGAAGTGTGTTGCTTCACTCTGTCTGTCATCTATCTGCCTCTTTGAATCTGAACATGGTATCAGAGCTTCATCCATGAGGCTGTGGGAGAATGGGCATGACAACTTGCAGTGGAAAGGAGATGGAAGTAAGGAATCAGGAAAAATCGTGGACTGCCTCCTGAAACCTGTGTTTGAAAATCGTGGACTGCCTCCTGAAATCTGTGTCCTGAAATCGTGGACTGCAACCTGTGTCTGAAAATCGTGGACTGCCTCCTGAATGGACAGCAACCTGTATCTAAAAATCTGCGCCTGCTGATCTGAATGGATAGCAACCTGTATCTGAAAATCTGCGCTTGCTGATCTGAGCGAACAGCAACCTGTCAATCTTCAGTGGGGCACCTGGACAAGGTTCATAGAGCATGTATGCTCACTATTGAAGGTATTTGAAGTGTGCAAGGAGTAAATGCTTGTGTGGGAGCTCTGTTATGAGCTGGAGTGACAGACACAGACCTGTAATCATTTCTGAAATGCTATAAACATGAATGGACAGCATGCATTCAGTCATTACTGACACACAGGAGCCTTGTACTACACTCAAAAAGCATCTTTGGAGCACAAGAATGTGTCAAAGCATGTATACATTGGATCAAATGTCTTGGAGCTGAGATCTCTTGCTCAGAATACTCAGATCTGAAAATCTGAAAACTGTCATACACAGTCAATGACAGAATACTCAGATCTGAAAATCTGAAAACTGTCATACACAGTCAATGACAGAATACTCAGATCTGAAAATCTGAAAACTGTCATACACAGTCAATGACAGAATACTCAGATCTGAAAATCAATGATAGGCTGAAAACTGTCATACACAGCCAATGACAGAATACTCAGATCTGAAAATCAATGACAAGCTGAAAACTGTCATACACAGTCAATGACAAGTACTGTGCATTACTGAAGCAATACAGGTCATCTTGGGGGTTCCATCATCTATATGAACTGGCCTATACATGCTAATGCATGGAGAATTGAAGCAAGCAATGAGCATCATTGAAAACTGAATTTTGAAGCTGAAGTAAATGCAGTTACACTGTCCTGGCTAATTACAATTTTGGAGCTGCTTGGAGCTTGGTATGCTGAATTCTGGTTGACTGCAACCTGAAACTGAATTTGTTGACACACTCAGTTTTGGACTTGAAATTGCTGCTGGTTACTCACAGTTTACAGTTTTCAGACTGCATGTATGTACCCTGGCAGTGAGGTTACATAAGCTTAAGCTGAAGCAAACACATAGCTTATGTATTGACAGTTATATCTACAGTTGAGACCACTTGTTTGTGGGTTGTTTTGGGGTGTCAGTGGGCTGAAATACTCTGGTTTTTTTACTGCAATTAATTGCAGAAAACTGTCATAAACAGTTTCGGGCTGAAGTTGAACTGTTAAGAAAATCTTGGTTTGCAGGTAGTCAGGCAAGGTCTGCAACATGGCAAATGCTGATAGAACTGATAATGTAATCCAGATTGTGGGAGAAAAGCTTGATAGCAACAACTATGCAATATGGAAGTTCCGCATGGAGAACTTTCTGATAGGCAAAGGATACTGGGACTTAGTGACAGGTGTTGAGGCTGAACCTGAAGTTCCAGATAGGAATCCTACAGCTGATCAAAGACGAGCACATCGAGCTTGGACGGAAAGAGCTCGCAGAGTTTTACATTGGCTGTCATTATGTATATCGGATGCTATGGTGATGCAGATCATGAACTGTAAATCCCCAGCAGATGCATGGAACATATTGGTCAGGTACTATGGCACAACTACAAGTGCCAGGAAGATACAACTGAAGCAAAAATTCAACAACATAGAGAGGAAGAACAGATCCATACAGGACTATGTCACGGAGACTAAAACCTTAGCAGATCAGCTCGCATCTGTTGGCTCACAGGTAGAAGATGAGGATATGGTTGCAGTGACCTTAAATGGCTTGGGTCCGGAGTATAAGTCTTTTGACACTTCAGTATCTGTGCGGGCTGAGATGCCTGATTTTAATGAGCTGGTTGCATTATTGATTCATGAAGAGGTAAAGCTTGGCTTAGCTACAAGGTCAAGCAGCTCTAAGAATAAGGATGCAGTTTTTTATTCGAATCAGCGTGGTCATGGTAGCCGTGGTAGAGGCTATGGATCTGGCAGAGGAGGCCAGCAGAATGCATCCTATAGTAATAGCAATCAGCAGTCATCAAATGCAAGAGGTAGTGGCAGCTTTCGAGGTAGGGGGAGATCGAACTCCCGTGGCAGAGGCTCATGGCAGCAGCAGCGTCAGTCAGACAATCCAAATAAGGACAAGGATTGTCACTACTACGGAAAGTATGGGCATATTGCAAAGGATTGCTCGAAGAAGCAGGGAAATCAGAAGGGCAAGCAGCATGGACATTATGCTACGTCCAGTCAGGCAGATGACTCTAGTGATAGACTGTTTGCCATGCAATATGTCAAAGATAAGGCTGCTCAAAAATCATCTGATGATGTAGTGTGGTACATTGACTCGGGGGCGTCGAATCACATGACCCCTCATGGTGATTGGTTCACGGATATGGTGGCTGAAAAGCATGGCTATGTATGCACAGGTGATGACACGCAACATAGCATTGAGCATAAAGGCAAAGTGCCTCTGGTTGTACATGATGGCAGGAAGAAGAATTTTCATGATGTTTTGCATGTTCCTTCGATTACGAAGAACCTATTGTCTGTGGGTCAAATGACAGAGCAGAACTTGCAGGTTCGCTTCAATAAGCATGGCTGCTTTATTGAAGAGTTTGGCAATGGATGCAAGTTGATCGCGAAAGGCCACATAAATGGAAGAATGTTCACTCTTGATGCTACACTGCCAGAGCTGAATTCCGCTATGTTTGCTCAGGGTTCTGGCACTATCAGGGACTTAGAGATTTGGCACAAGAGAGTGGGGCATGTCAATTTGCAGAGGCTGCAGACCATGCAGAAGAAGCAGCTGGTAACAGGGCTACCTAGATTCCAATATTCAGATATTGGTCATGTCTGCGAGGCTTGCCAGTTTGGTAAGCAGTCACGATTGCCGTTTGTCAGGCATGTAAGACAGAGTACACGACCACTGCAGTTAGTGCACTCTGATGTTTGGGGACCAGCTCATAATGCATCTATGGGGGGTTCCAGATACTATGTATCCTTCATTGATGACTACAGTCGATATACCTGGCTTTACATATTGAAAACAAAAGATGAGGTCTTTGCTGTTTTTCAGAAATTTAAGGCACAGGTTGAGAAGGAATTTGAGTGTTACATCTCTTGCTTGAGATCTGATAGCGGTGGGGAGTATGTCTCCAATGAATTTGCTGTTTTTTGGCTGAAAATGGCATTCGTAGGCAGCTAACCTGCAGCTACACTCCGCAGCAAAACGGAGTAGCTGAAAGGAAGAACAGGGTTCTAATGGAAGCTGCCAGGGCCATGATGAATGAGAAGCATATGCCGCTTTACTATTGGGCAGAGGCTGTTGTGACAGCCGCATATATTCTGAACAGGACTCCCACTGCAGGCATTCATGACATGACACCGTTTGAGAGGCTCTATGGCTATAAGCCGGATGTAAGACACATGAAGGTCTTTGGCTGTCTTGCTTATGTGCACATTCCAGATGAGAAGAGGAAAAAGCTGGATCCCAAAGCGCATAAGAGTGTGTTCATTGGATACTCGCAGGAGAAGAAGGCATACAAATGTTATGATCCCTCAACCAGGGAGACTTTGGTAAGCAGGGATGTCATCTTTGATGAGCTGGGCTCTTGGTATGTCTCACCAGTTGCAGTGCTATCCGATCTGTCTTCCACTCATGTCTCTACAGTTGATATGCAGCAGAGCACTGCTATGACAGGTCCTATCAGTCAGACAGTATCCCCATGGACAGGGAGATTGAGGAGCTCACCGTCCACTGACACGGGTATGTCAGTGAGGGGGAGACATGATGTCTTGGACAGCAAAGGAAAAGAGAAAGTTAGTGAGGATGGTATGATGACACCTGGCAGAATGACTTCGGGCTATGAGTCTAGTGATACTTTAGACAGCGAACTTGGTATTCCGACTGTCTATACGCCTGGCACGAGGCAGAACAGGTACATTCCGCCTCATGAGAGAGGTGAATCGAGTAGTGCACCACAGCCTAGACGATCGCAGAGGGTCAGATACCCTGTTGACAGGTTGACGTACTCTGGTTATTCTGCAAAGCATTATGCATACATGACAAAAGTGATGGAGATCAAAGAACCAGGTACTTATGCTGAAGCTGCAAAGGATGAAAACTGGTGCATGGCTATGGATGAAGAGATGAAAGCCTTGGCTGAAAATCAGACTTGGGATTTGGTACCACTGCCTGAAGGGAAAAAGCCTGTTGGCTGCAAATGGGTGTATAAAATCAAATGTAAGTCTGATGGCAGTGTAGAAAGGTACAAAGCAAGGCTGGTTGCTAAAGGATATGCTCAGCAGTATGGCTTGGATTATGATGAAACATTCAGCCCGGTTGCAAAAATGGCAACCATACGAACTGTTATTGCCTTGGCTGCTGCAAAAGGCTGGAAATTGCAGCACATGGATGTTAAGAATGCATTCCTCAATGGTGATTTAACAGAGGATGTATACATGGTTCACCCGGAAGGGTATGAGCACCCTGATTCTCAGCATTATGTGTGCAGGCTGAAAAAGGCACTGTATGGGCTGAAGCAGGCTCCGAGAGCCTGGCATGCTAGGATCAGCAATTACTTGCAGAGTCTTGGATTTGTTGTTGGCAGGGTTGATCACAGCCTGTTTACAAAGAAGACTGACAGTGGCTTGGTAGTGCTGGTCATATATGTTGATGACTTGATAATCACTGGAAATGATGACATGGGAATTCAGCATGCTATGAAGATGCTGAAATCTGAATTTGACATGAAAGATCTGGGAGATCTGAAGTATTTCTTGGGTATTGAGGTCGTACCAGCTAAAAATGGCTTATGGCTGATGCAGAAGCACTATGCCATGGAAATGCTTAAGAAGTATGGCATGGCTGAATGCAAACCACTGGATATACCTCTGGACCAGAATGTAAAGCTAGACATGAACACTGGGGCTGAAGTAGAAGATGTGACTATGTACAGGCAGATGGTCGGCAGTCTGATTTACTTGACCATCACTAGGCCTGACTTGAGCTATGCAGTAGGGCTTATAAGCCAGTTTATGCAAAAGCCGAGAAAGCCGCACTTGGATGCAGTTAGACGCATCATGAGGTATGTTAAGTCCACTGTAGACTATGGGCTGTTCTATGTCAGAGATAAGCCCTTGATACTGATTGGATACACAGATGCAGATTGGGCAGGATGCTCAACTGACAGACGATCTACGAGTGGCTATGCCTTTGGCTTTGGTAGCGGCATGATCAGTTGGAGCAGCAAGAAGCAGCCTACGGTTGCTTTATCTAGTACTGAGGCAGAGTACAGGGGGGCTGCATTGGCAGCATGTGAGATTGCTTGGCTGCTCAAGCTTATGGCTGACTTGGATATTCAGGTTGATGCTCCAGTGAAACTGTTATGTGATAATCTGAGTAGTGTACTCCTGGCCATGAATCCAGTTTACCATGCTAGGACAAAACACATAGAGGTACACTACCACTTTATTCGTGAGATGGTCCTTGTAGGAAAGGTTGATCTTATGCATGTGAGGACTGATGAGCAGGTAGCAGATATCTTTACCAAGTCTCTGGGTAAAGATAAGTTCTGTGGTTTTAGACAGCTACTTGGAGTACATATGCTGTCTTGAGCTTGAGGGGGAGTGTTAGAATATCAAGCTCATTTAGTGTGTGTTGACCGACATGAGCTGGACACAGCTAGTCTAGCCATAGTAGTTAGATACATTAAATAAGTCGGTGCCTTTGGTGTGAATGGTCTTATGACCGTAGGTTGTATCTTTCACTATTGAGTGTGGTATAAATAATAGAGTGTGAGAGAGGAAGTGTGTTGCTTCACTCTGTCTGTCATCTATCTGCCTCTTTGAATCTGAATAGATGGACATGTTTCCATGTACATGTAGATGTTTAACCCAAAGCTGGCCTCGAGCTCGAGTACGTTAGCCCGATGCTCTCTTTTTTCGAATCTGCATTTTCTCATTTGTTGTAGATAGAGCCTTTGATTGCTTCGATTGGAATTTTTTCCCATCGTGATCGAAGCCCCTCACTTTTATAGATAGAATAGCTTTTTCTTTCACCATAAACTTCTGCAGCTCCCCTTGAGAAGGAACATAATTTCTTTTTTCTCCTGGTGTCGTCGAGCCAAGCTAGAATTGTCATTATCTCCTCCTGACCAATCTGGCATACATAATTCAAAAGTGCATAGTTTTTTTCTCAAAAAGCTTAAGAATTTAAAAGCTTTTGCTATTTTTCTATGTTGCCAACCTAGTGTTACTGCTTGTGTCATCCTTCCTCCCCATAATATCATCAATTTCCTGTTGTGTGAACACTACACTCTTGACTATAAAATCTTTAAAAATGGGAACCAATGGCGCCATCAACTCATTGAGCAGGCTGTGATTAATCAACAGCCATATTTCGATCAAAACTAGCTGTCGAATAAATAAGGTCATCATGACTATTAATGCTTTTCCCTTATAATAAATGCCAAATCGCCCTCACTAAATCAACCTTCTCTTCAATATTTAGAAAATGTAGCTTCAGGAACCATTTCTTTACTAAATCACTTGGGTGCTTTCATCGTCGTTTCACTACAAGATACATGCCTTATACGGACATTTAAAGCGATGAAAATTTTCACCAAAAAAATTACCCCCGTCATCACTAAACACGTAAGTATTAGCGTCTCCCTAGAATCGTCGCTATTGGCGTTGCTATTAGCATCTCTATCTGTGTCGTTATTTGCGATGCCAATAACAATGCAGATAGCAATGCCAATAGTGACAGTTTGCGACATAAATTGCAAGGCCAATAGCAACATGTGCAATAAATTTGCGATGCTAATAGCAACGGTTACAGAGAAAAAAAAAAATTGGCACTCCCACATGTAGCACTATGTGCTGTATTTACATTCTACAAATGGGTTACATGTAAAGTGTACAATGGTTGTCAAAATGAAGGCAAAGTGTACTTGAATCCACAAGACTGATACATAAAATAAATACAAGATTGCTTAATGAAAGTGCTCATGGAATCAAACAAGATACAAAGGATGATAATAACATAGTGCATAGAAAACGCTTACATGAATCACAAGACCAAAAAAGAAGAGGATGTGCACTCCACGAATCCAAGGGTGAGCTGTAGATCCTCGCCATCTGAAAGCTCATCTTGATGCAAAGAAGCATGAAACAGACTCTGCAAAAAAAGAAACAACTACACATCACTCCACCATACAATAATGCATTTTAATTAAAAATAGTAACTACAGACAAGAAAGACGAGTGACTTATTGGGCCGCCGTGTGCATACAATCTATTGATCAATGTAGTGAGATTGTGTCTCTCTACATGTCAAGTCTCTAGGCCGATGGGATCACGGTTTGCAATGAAGTGTTGTAAAGAAAACGAAATACAACTATTAGAAACATGATTGTCAATACAAGTGATATTGCAAAAAAATAAGTGAGAAGAACATAAGAAAAACTTACAAAGTCCTCCAGATAAGTCGTATGGCCGCCACTCTCAAGATGATGGACCACTCTTGTCTCCAGTCATGCCCTCGCTGCCTTGTGTTGCTGTCTCCAATGTCCTGGAGAATCTGTAGCCTCCTCCCTCAGTCAGCGCAAGTCATTTGTGTCTAGCCACTCAGGCTTTGAGACCCCACTCTTAAGTGCCTTGCATGCGTCCAATCATCTGTGTGACATGTATGCATGCATGCACTCCATCATCTAGCCTATGGAAAACCTGTCTGCTATAGTGGATACATGATGCTACTCTGTAGTCCTTACTTCCCTCTGATATGTTATTCCAATATCCAAGACGTTGTGCCAAAAAACTTGTTGGCACAACTCTCTCATACAAGCCATCACCCTCCTCTCCTCATCATTCATGATGATAGCTCCTATCCTATCATCTATAAGGTATCCATACCCTTGTGGGATATGTCTAAGATGTGTCCTCTCCCACCTGCGACTATGCTTTTGGGCATATCCAAGAGACCCCTATATATCTGGTGTACCCATGGGGGTGGTATCTCTAAGAGTAGCACCCATATGGGTTCCATTTGTGAATGGCTGAGGCTGAAGTGACTGGAGTAGATGTCCCCACATGTGTGACAAATCCAACAGGTGATGCAACTCCAGTAGAATGACGAGACAGAGACATTGCGTCGGTGCCTCCACAACAACCACTTGAGCCGCCCTCTCTCAAAATTGCACGAGAGTGAGGAATAGCACTTGTATCTCGAGCCAATTATGGGCTCCCTGCATCCACATCTCCGTACCATCCCCCAGAACCACTCCCTCCGTCTAGCCCAAGTCTGGAGCGTCAACCTCATCTACCAAAAACTGAAGCATCAGAGTGTGCCAAAGTAGATCTAACGAAACCGCCTGTCTCATGGTGTCCAAGACAACTCCTAGTCCACCAGATCTCTAAATCGAGCCATTTGATTTGAAGAAATATGTGTGAAGATCTCCTGTAGCTTTGCTTTGCTCATCCCTCCACTCATCGTGTTGTCCAAATATCCACAAAGGTCACCCACATAGACAAAATTTGATATTAGCATAATCAACATAAAGATTCAAGCAAAGCACATTAATATAACTCTTAAAAAAATGATATTACTTAGAATGCATATTCTAGAGTACCCGACTGTAGCGATTCATCAATAGATTGAGTAGGTGGATGCTACAAGTATGGCGTAGCCTATGGTCCCATGTCAATCTCTTGACACAACTCTGCATACATTAGAAGGTCGATAGAAAGGACACCACAAAAGGATGAGTCCACCTCATTCTCAAAGAAATCTTGGTCTCCTGTCTTTCCATCATCGTTACCCGATTCTGCCTCCTCTACATGCTCCAAGCTTTGGGCAACCTCCACCCCTTTGCAATATCAACCCCTCTATCTGCATATTGTCCTCATCTATGTTGTAAAAATTGCTTTCATCATATACTCTTGCACTTTGGCGAGTTAAAGGTACAACATATCACCATCAAGGTTGTCGGTGGTTTGGATAGAAAATTACCTATTCAAAATCGCTTACAAGAGAGATTTAACATTTGTGACAGATACTATGTTGTAATAAAATTTAAAAAACATGAGTTCGTGCACCTGTTTACAATGGGCAGATAAGACAAACATGTTGCGTAAATCAGTCCATCTTTTTTCAGAATCTATTTCGAGAAATCCAGATGGATCTCATCGAAAAGTTGCCTCGGCTCCTTCCAGTACTAGTTTAAACCACTGCACATCAAATAGGATCATGGAGAAGCTATGATAATCCACTATGATAATACTTTGCAAGTTCCCAAAATACTTCATCTCATCTATAACGATGTTTGGATCCATGGCTTGCCGTCGGTTATCTTGCTCAAACTTTGGCATGATACCATAATCTATTGTAGAGTGCATTTTCTCAATACGCTCCATGCGAAAATGTCGTTCGCACCACCACGCTGCACTGTATATTTTGTATTGTACATTGAAATAATTAATTAGTTGTCACATATAAAATCTAAATATGATAGCTTATTAAATATGTGGTCACCTTTGGACTGCATTGCCTCCAGAATTTCCACTCCTCGGTAGAGATCTCCACCCCTTCCCGAAAGGCTGCAATCAAAGCTCTATGTAACCATCACATAAACATAAACCACGGTATCTTCTCCATGCCCTCGGGATATCAAATTAGTGAATGGTGTGTATTACATCGAGCCAGATCTTTCTTGGCTTGCTCATACCTAGCGAGCCACATCTCCATGGAGGGTTGGTGCAACATACAAAAACAATTCACTTTCTCCTCCATTGTAGCATCCATCCTTTTTTCTACCCCATTTTCAACCACCACATCTCTAGTTAGTGTATGCTACCTTCTAGCTGAGCTCGTTGTCGCACAAAGCCTTTCAAGGTTTTCATGAAGCACTCAAAGAAGAACATCCATCGCGTATGGACAAGTCCCGCAATCTCCACTTCATCTACAAGATGCACCAAGAGGTGGGTTTGTATCGTGAGCATGCTGGTGGGCACGTACTTCTCAAAGAGACAAACCATCTCCACTGCTCCCCACCTTGCGGATTCAATAGAGGATGTCTTGATCTCCTTCTGTGAGATCGATTGCACTAAATTTGACAACCTATAAATCACCCCACATATTTCTAAAGTGAGGCATCTGTTGAGAATCAGCAATCACACTCAAACAGCCTCTTTGTATGGAGTCTCAGGGTCAAGGACATGCAGGCTAACTTATCCCATATGCACAATGGTGCCTATTGCAGTTTCCTACTTTCCTATAAAGCATTGTACTTGCTTCCTTTCTTAATGCAATGATAGTACTCTTTTCATTTAAGTAAAGTGTCAATGTCATTGTCCACATACACAAGATTGTGTTTATGAGTCCAAGTCTCAATCTTGGAACCTAATTCACTTGTGTAACAAACAGTGTCATTCCATCATGAGTCTACACTTCTCCTTCCATCCTCCATAGCTTCCGGTTATGTCATGCTCTAGATCCCGTATTTCTAACATGGTATCAGAGCACAGCTGAGCATGGCTTAGCATGTCTCAGGTCTCCTCTCTGCTCTTTCAGCTCCTCTTCATCTCTGGACAGCTCAAGATTGGTGTATGACTCTATTTCCAACTTCATACTTCATCCTCACTCTTGTCTGCCATAGCCAGACAGTACCCAGCTCACTTGGAGCTTCTTGATCTACTTCTACAGCCCATATTTCCCCACGCTTCCTTCTGGAGAAACTTTCCTATGGTCCTAGCGCAGCTCCTCGTCACATCAAAGGCCGACATTGGTAAATCGTAGCTTCAGCATTGCACAAATTGGAAGTCGCTGCCCATTCTGCGCCATATTCTGGTCGTACAGTTCGCGCTGCCTCTGCGTGCTGTGATCTGGTCCGTGTGCATAGGGCAATTGAAGCTCATTACCCAAGCTTCCTTCCCATCAAGTCTTATGCAAAATGGTTACGTCCACGAACTGCACGAGCTGAAAAACCAGGCTGCACCCTGCAAACCCTAAAGGGAAGCCATAGCCCTTGAACCAAAGCTCATAAGCCTATTCAATTTCTCATTCCTTTGGGCTCAACCAATAATTTGCAACTCTGATCTACTCAGTGCCTCATTCAAAATCAACAAGAAGAAGGTTCAAGAAGATCCAGCATCAACATCAAGCTCATCAAGAACAGTATCTATTGATACTTATCAAGTGTTATTTGACACTATTTTTCTTGTATCCTTTGATACACTTGAGTACAACACTCTTACTGATTTAACTCAGATCTGAAGGCATCAATATCAAATCAAGAAGGGGAAGATCACTTGGAGAAAAAGACTTTTGCAGATTTGGTATCCATTGACACTCAGTTAGTGCTTTTTAGCACTTGTGTCTCTCAATCAATTCTTCTGTTGCTCAAATCTAATAAAGTCTGAAGTTGATTTGCTACTGTTCCCGTAAATCTAACATGGGCAAAGACTCGCCAAATGCTCGATTCAAAGGAGTCGGATTCCACACTTGGCAAACCCGCATCAAGCTCATTCTGATGAAGAAGGGTCTCTGGGCCATCACAAATGGCAAAGAGAAGAAACCGAGGGACGCGGACCTTGCAACTACTTGGCAAAAGAATGATGACAGAGCCCAGGCCATTATCAAATTGGAGCTAGATGACAGTTATATCCATCACGTGGATAACTGTGAGACCTCACAGGATACATGGAAAAGACTTGACACCCTGTTCGGTGCACAATCCAAATCATCAAAGTATGGTCTCCTAATTGAATTCTTCAGGCTTGAAATGAAGTCCAGCACATCACTTGCCACACATCTTAATTACATGGAAGGACTCCTAACCCAACTTGCAGGAATCAACATTAAAATGGATGAAGATGTTTGCATCGGTGTTCTACTTAAGAGCTTGCCTCCTGAATATAATAACGTATCAACAACTTTAATCAACATGCCAAATCCTGAACTTGTTGATATCCAGGCATCACTGTTAGAAGAAGAAAAGAAGCTAAAAACTAAAGAAGAACCAAGTACCTCTAGAGATGAGCATGCATTATATGTTGGCAACAGGTACAAAGGCAAGAAAGATCAGCTCTTTTGTGACTTCTGCAAAAGGACCGGACACACCGAGAAGTTCTGCCACGCAAGAAAGAGATCCCAAAAGGCCTATCTAGTCGCAGTCAAAGAAGAAGAAGAAAATGAAGCAAAGGAAGAAGAAGAAGATGAAGATCACCAGGATCGGAAGGACAAGACTCATCAGTCCTTGTACTCTCATAATTCTGATAGACTATTTTAATAGCCTTGTATTTTCCTTACCCTAATGCTTCCTGCCATAAGCTTTGTAAACTCCTTATGTAACTTGGCATTACAGTCCCTGTACACTTTGTGAGACCCCTGTTACAGCCTCTGGATGTCCACCATGTTTATGGTACCCACACTTAGCTTTTTCTGCGACAGCCTCTGGTGTTTTGCCATGTCTGTGGTATGCCCACACTTTGCAGGTGGTTCTCATTACAGCCTCTACACACTTTGTGCCTTTCCTAGTTGTGATTGAGGAGGGGTGTTGAGAATCAGCAATCACACTCAAACAGCCTCTTTGTATGGAGTCTCAGGGTCAAGGACATGCAGGCTAACTTATCCCATATGCACAATGGTGCCTATTGCAGTTTCCTACTTTCCTATAAAGCATTGTACTTGCTTCCTTTCTTAATGCAATGATAGTACTCTTTTCATTTAAGTAAAGTGTCAATGTCATTGTCCACATACACAAGATTGTGTTTATGAGTCCAAGTCTCAATCTTGGAACCTAATTCACTTGTGTAACAAACAGTGTCATTCCATCATGAGTCTACACTTCTCCTTCCATCCTCCATAGCTTCCGGTTATGTCATGCTCTAGATCCCGTATTTCTAACAGCATCCTGGGATCATGATTGGTAGTATAAACTGCCACAATGAAGAAGCATTATGAACACCGACTAGACTCCAAATAGTAAAATATGCAGGCCACTTACAATCCATTCAAAAAACAAACTTGACATATCTTATGCCAATCATGGGATTTTAGCCCTGATAGCTGGTCATCTTTAGAAAAAGTGGATCTGAGAGAACACATCATACCTCTCGGAGTATGGATAGACCTGATAATTTACTTTACAATGCGTTCTTCTTTAGTGGACGAAACCCAAGGAGCGTGAGGTCATTACAAGCGACCATCACCACATAAGCGCCTCCATCTTGCCTACCTTCTTCAAATCCATTCGTGCCCTTGTAGTGTCTTTCTTTCCTGTGATGTGGTCCCATGGTAAGCTGCCCACATTCTTGAAAATATGCATGGGATCCAACAAGTGGTTGATATGTAAGTGAGTCCAATATACGGTTACTCATGGAAAATTGAGAACCGTCACATTCTGTTTGGATGTGACTTTGTGTGGACCATTTTGAACTCATACCAACTTTGGGCGTTCATTCGTGCTAGAGGTCATGCAAGAAAACCTTCCCTCGGTTCATGACCTTCCGGAAAGAAAGTGGTGTGTCCTTGATATACCATCTTCTTCATGGTTCGTGACCTTTGGGAGTCTAACTATGGCCCACACAATGGACATGCACGATAACCTAAGAAAACCAAACCTGTCCCAACACCTCTATCTTGTGAATACAAACTTGCACGAGCTATGATATATATGACTATTAAGAATGGAAGCCTACTTACTTGAGCACTCCCGGAATCCTAGAAAGTCATGCATGGTCCACATGAGAATGGCTCGTATATTGGCAGACCATCAACCATCACGCTTGCTCATATCTTCCATAGCAACCCCCTCCTCCCACAAAATCTTAAGCTCATCGACTAATGGATGGAGATAGACACCCATTTGACTTTGTAGCAACTAGGAACGAGCAAGCTAAGGATCATGTGTCCTTTCTTCATAGAAAGTCATGGTGGTATGTTATATTAACAAGGAATAAAAGCCACTCACTGTAAGAAGTTGAGCAGAATGGGTCGCTATCCATAGCAAGATCGAGACAAAGATTCCTTGGCTCTCCTGCAAAGCTTGGAAAGCTAGAGTCAATGTGGCTCCATGCACATAAATCCACTAATATTTGTTGGACTCCATCTGTGGATCTATTCTACACATGCCACATTGTCAAACTTGCCAAGCCCGACATACAAAACATGTGATGTATATGGGGGATAAGTGGAAAGTGTCTAATAACTTTCTGAGGGATGGTTTGCCCTTGCAAGTCGTATTGATACCTATGAGCATCACACTTTGTACATGCCTCCATAGTCTCGTATTCTCCTCGAAATAGCATGCAATCATTGACACATGCATGGATGGTGTTGTAGTCCATGTCATTGTAAAACATGTCATGCATCATCATGAGACTCAGGCATGGTTTTCAAGTGGTAATATATGATACTTTAGCAACCTGAAAAGAAATCATAAAACACCTTGAAAAAGCACAATTGTTTTTATAATAGTGCCGAAAAGAAATCAATGAAGCGTACATAAAAGGTATCTAAACAACTCGGTCACACTCGCATCCTCCACTCGTATTTTTCTTGCACACTTAGGAGTGCAAGCAACGTCTTCAAGCGAGATACTTGGCACCCATCAGATAATGGTATGGCTGCTTCCTCTCTAAGTGGATCAGATGTCTCGGCATCCATGGGCATCAATGCATTGATCATTACCTCCATCTCAAGCTCCAAGGTTGTAGGAAAGTTTGAAAGAGTGCCTATCTCGTTTGGTATTGATAGTATAGACTAGGTAGTGCCTTCCAAGTGGTGGATTGGCTTAGGCACTCCATCCATCGCATGCCCATGAACTCTTCTAGCTGGCAGCAATAGGTGCACTCCTCCTTGGGATGAGACATCACCTCCTTGTATAAATTTTACAACCACATCTAATGTTTTTGTATATGATATTTAATTAGTTTACAAATATAATGTATGATTGATACACACTTTTCTTACCGTTTACTCAAAGTCTGAGATCGCATGATCAATGATCTCCAATTGAAACTCGTCGAAGCATCGTATGTGTTCTATAGACAAGTGATGCTTTTATCTGATTGCCACCTTGCATTGAGAGCAAGGATAAGGGACATGCGGATTAAGATATTCCTTGCAATCTTGAACATCAGGACCTTCATCGTTTTTCACTTTGTCTATGTTACAACAAACAATTTGTTTTTTTTCTCATTCTGTTTTTCTTTCTTAATATGTTTGAGAAGGGATTTCTTCTCTTGTAACTCAACAAAATTAACGTCAACTAAAGTCTTGGTTTTCTCCTCGTTTCTTTGCACCTTTATTTGCATTCTTCGTTTTATTTTATCTCCTCTTTCTCTTTCTTTCTCTCTCTCTCTCTCTCTTTCTTTGTTGCCCTTCTCTTTTTTTCTCTCCACCCCCTTATGTTTTCTCACTCATTCTCTTCTCTCCCTCCCCTTCTCTCTCTCTTTCCTCATTTCTTTGTTGTCATTTATGTTTATTCTCTCTCTCTCTCTGTCTCTCTCTCTCTCTCTCTCTCTCTCTCTCTCTCTCGTTTTCTCTTCCTTTTCCTTTCTTCTTCTCCCTGTCTCAGTTCCTATCTTTCTTTCTCTTTCTCTCTCTTTCTTTGTTGCCCCTCTCTTTGTTTATCTCCATCCCCTTATGTTTTCTCACTCATTCTCCTCTCTCCCTCCCTCTCTCTCTATCTCTGTCTCTCTCTCATTATCTTTTCCTTTTCCTTTCTTTTTCTCCCTCCCTCATTTCCTATCTCTCTCTCTCTCTCTCTCTCTCTCTCTTCTCTCTCTCTCTCTCTCTCTCTCTCTCTCTCTCTCTCTCTCTCTTTCTGGCCCCTCTCTTTGTTTCTCTCCATTCCCTTATGTTTTCTCACTCATTCCCTTATGTTTTCTCACTCATTCTCCTCTCTCCTTTCCTCTCTCTCTCTCTCTTTCCCCATTTCTTTGTTATCTTTCATGTTTATTCTCTCTCTCTCTCTCTCTGTCTCTCTTTCTTTTCCTTTCTTCTTCTCCCTCTCTCATTTCCTATCTTTCTCCCTCAATGCACCTTATTCTCAAGAAAAATACTCTCTTTGTTTCTCGTCACCCCCTCAAGTTTTCTCACTCATTCTCCTCTCTCTTTCTCTCTCTCTCTCTCTCTCTCTCTCTCTCTCTCTCTTTATTAGGTTTCATGTTTATTCTCCCTCTCGTTCTGTCTTCCTTTTCCTTTCTTCTTCTCCCTATTTCATTTCCTATCTCATTTCTTCTCTTTCTCCCTCAATGCACATCATTCTAAAAAAAACCAAAAAAAAAGAGAAGAAAGAACAAGAGCAAATCCTCCCTTTGTTTCTCTCTACCCCCTCGTGTTTTCTCATTCATTCTCTCTCTCTCTCTCTCTCTCTCTCTCTCTCTCTCTATTATGTTTCATGTTTATTCTCTCTCTCTCTCTCTTGTTCTTTCTTCCTTTTCATTTCTTCTTCTCCGTCTCTCACTTCCTCTCTTTCTTCCTTGATGCACCTCATTCTCAACCAAAACAAACAAAAGAAAAGAAGAAAGAACAAGAACAAACCAAGAGGAAGAAATGTACTCACCACAAAGGCCCAAGGACGGATCATTCATCTCCTCTTCACGATGGTCCCTCTTCACCCTTTGTGCACTTCCTCCTCTTTTTTGCAAACACCAACGGCGGCGGTCGTGGCGGTGAGAAGCTCTATTTCTCTCTTTCTCTCCCTCTCCCTCACAAATGCACAATTTCTTTTACTCTTAGCGGCAAAATGCCGCGCTCGGGTTTTCGCCAATTTTTTTTTCTCTGAGTATTATCCCTAGCGATGCCACTAATATGTGTCACAACTAGCTGTTGCTATTCCCCTATATCCTTATGGTGTTTATGGTTTCCGGATACATTGTGGAATCCTTGTGTTCATGAAATACTTGTATGATTGTCATTAGCTTGCTTGACTATTGGAGTTTCTCTACCACAAGGTTGTAGTATGCATATCTCTGCTTCATTGAATGATGATGCATGTTTCAACTATCTCATTGATCAACAACTCCAATAGCCACTAGATTTGATGCATCGATAGGGACAATAATTACAATGACTCCTTCTGCAAGATATCCAATGCAATGTCTCCTTCAAATATACTGTAACGTATACTGTAGAATGAAGAACATAGGGAGCCCTCGAACACGCATAAATGTTCCATTGTATGTAGAAAGTCTCCCAAACATCTTGATCTTGAATATTCACAATGCAACTTATATTGCCACAATGATCTTCCCTTCGTCATAATAAACTCAACACCTTTAAAACATGTTGCATTTCCCATATTTCACATGGTCCTTAATAACCATCTCCAGCTTGAATGAAGAAGTCTTTTCCTAGATCAGAAGTTCTGGCTCATGTTGACTTCTCCTTTGATTCTTCAAAGTCTTAGATTTCCAATATCTACCTAGAGGTTGGTATCAGTTATGCAATGTGTCCTAGAGAATATGCTATTTTAAATGAACTACATGCCCAGTCATTCATGATTTAACACAATATTAGTGAGTTTGGGAATCTCCCAATTTCCATTTTTTGAATACCAAAAAGGTGGCATCCAGATAGCATGCCCATAAGTTTCTCAAAACCATATGATATGACCTATAATTGGAAAGCACTTCAAAAATGTAGTCGATTGAGCTATAGAGCACTCAATTTGGAGTTATAATGTTCAAGTTATGACACATCCAAAGATTTGACCACCTGTCGCAAACTTATGAAAAATTCCCATTTTTCCCAATATGATGTTATCTCAAGAAAATATGCAATGTCAGATCAATGCCATGCAACCATTCAAGCGAATGCTCCACACAAAAATTATGAATGCTTTGAAGAAAATTTTCTTAGCCTATCTACATGTACTTGTGCGTCATGCAAAAATGCAAATAAAAAGACACACACAATAGGAAATAAATTCCTATGACACTGAATAGTGAGTTCAAATTCCTGGTGAAATAGTGTACCCTTAGGTTGGCACTGGTGGATATGTAATGTCATGACATCCGTCCCCCTCCAAACCTGCACATCCTCCGGCATGTGCCAACTTGTTTACTACTTACAGCATTGTTCCCACTAGGATCATATGGGTAATCGTATAGGTAATATGACAAGTGGGTATGCTGACATAGTTTATAACACCATCCTCCTAGATCATATGGATGAATCAAAGTAGGTATGTTTTCGTAGATCATCATAGCATCCAATGGCTTGGTGGTGCGCAGATCGGTCGCAAAATGCTCACGTAGTGAATCCCGGAAGGTCCCCAAGAACAATGAACTCTACCTTTTTGCACAAAAAACAATGTAAAAGCATGAACGACAAGAAGCAAGAGACCAATTGGGTTCAATCTCCCCCCATGCCTTGTGTGAGCGCTTCACAAAGCATGTATTTTATGTATATTTCAATCTTCATGCTCAATAATAGCCCAATTTACAAAAATATGACAAACTTTTAGCTTTTGAGTTTGCTTTCTACAAAAATAGGAAAATAAAGCTAATGGACGGTGCCCATAGAGTCTGGCACGCCCAATCTCAATGTCCAAATAGAAATAACATATCCGTGCGCATAGGCACATACAAAATAATAATCAATAATCGATGTCTCAATAGACATAACAAAATATAGGCGTGGCGCCTATCAAAATATAATCCAAAGGTCGAATACTCGCTAGACTCCAATGCTTTCCTCCGCCACTGCTGCTATCTCTACACATCAACTGAAGCATTCACAATCGTTAGTAAAATAATACAATTAAACCGACAAAAGTGAATACCTAGCAGTCTTCAGCTACGTAAATAAATCAACTGGTTAGAAATAAATCCTAACCTTAATTTATTACGAGTGCGCACTCTAAACTCATAAACGTTTATTAATTTAATATGCATTTTGCGGAATCACCCGCTATGGAATCACCCATGTACACACTAAATTAATGAAACGCCCGAAAAGGACAGGCGTCCCCATCAACTTCTCGCACAAAGAATCCTCTTTGTGTATGAGCCCCGGTCATCTAAGTTTACGGAATTCACCGTAAAACCTCACGGAATCCACTGTGGAATATGCCTCCTGGCATCATACCCTCGGGGTGGGATAGCAATTGACCTCAATTGCTATTAGCTCAATGTGGAGCTAACAGAGTGGGGAAAGCATTTAAGTCTCTAGCGTGCATCCATTGTGCTTCCTCTACATGATGGTTCTTAAATTTTACTAGATATCTAGAATACCTTCGGCCAGTTCTAGTGGTCATGTAGTCAGTGTCTATGATGGCTTCTGATTCAAGTATTTCAGTCTCTTCCTCTAATAAAGGTGGGTTTTCATAAACAGGGTGGATAGGTAATTGGCCTCTAAATGGTCTCAATAAACTAATGTGAAATGTATTGTGAATTTTCCAATGAGATGGTAATTCTAACTTGAATGCATTATCATTAATCTTATGAATGATTCTAAATGGTCCATAAAATCTAGGATCTAATTTGACAACTGGATGTCTATCTACACTTTGCAGCCTACGTTTTTCTATTCTAAGCCAAACATAATCATCAACTTTGAAATTCATGGCTTGTCTTTTCTTGTTGGCTTGTTTGGTATATGATTGTTGGGCTTTAGCAATCATATCCTTAACCTCATCAAAAATACTATTATGCATAGTAGCAATATCATCAGCACTCTGAATTCTATTAGACAAAGATGCAACATGTGTAGATAATCTATATCCATAAATGACTTCAAAAGGTGCTTTCTTTGTAGATGTGTGTGGTGTATTGTTATATGCAAACTGTAATAAATGCAAGTGAGTGTCCCATGTCTGAGCTTTAGAAATAGTATATGCACATAGAAGATCTAGAATGGTGCTATTTGTGGCTTCTGTTTGTCCATTTGTTTCTGGATGAAATGCAGATGAGAAATCAATCTTTGTGCCTAGATTTGCAAACAGTGTAATCCAAAAATTGTTACAAAATCTAGAATCACGATCTGAAATAATCACTTTTGGCAATCCATGGTTAGTAAAAACAGTTTTCAAAAATAACTGTGCTGCTTGTGATGCTGTTAAAGTTTTCTTACATGGAATAAAATATGCTTGCTTACTAAATCTATCTACAACTATCCAAATCATGTCATGGTTAGATTTAGTATTTGGTAAACCAGTAATGAAATCCATAGAAATATGTTCCCAAGGTTTAGATGGAATAGACAAAGGCATTAATAATCCATACTGTTTACCATGATGTCTCTTTATTCTTTGACAAATCAAACATTCAGAAACGAAATTAGATACATCTGCATCCATATGCGGCCAATAAAAATCTTCAGTTAACATGCGTAATGTAGATATGATACCTCTATGACCTTGATATGGGGGACAATGAATTTCATTCAAAACAAAAGATCGGAATGGAATAGTAACACACAGTCTCTTTTCAAAAAACATAAATCCATCATTATATGACAATGAATCAACAGGAATGAAATTATTTTGAACTAATTTTTGCCAATCAGAATGAAAAGTAATATCCTGGTGATATGTATCTTTCATAGCAATCAAAGAATCAAAAGATAAGACAGAAATATTATGAATTGCAGGTCTTCTACTCAATGCATCAGCAACTACATTTTCTTTTCCAGGTTGGTATTGAATGATAGGATGAAAACTTTGAATGAAGGAAGCCCATTTGATATGACAGTCAGAAATTTGGGGTTGGCTAAGTAGATGTCTAATGCTTTGCTGGTCGGTCTTTATCATGAATTCTGAACCCATTAAGTAGTGTTTCCACTGTTTTAATGCTTGTACAACTGCTAATAGTTCTTTGTCATAAGTGGAATATTTCAGCTCAGAGGGTTTCAGCTTAGAACTAGAATATGCTATTGGATGATTGTCTTACATTAGTACGGCTCCTATTCCTGATCCGCTAGCATCGGTCACAACTAGAAAGAATGGTCTATTAAAGTCAAGCAATTGTAGAACAGGGGCATTAGTTAATGCACGTTTCAGTAAGTCAAAGGATTTCTGCTGAGTGTCAGTCCATTGATAAACAATTCCTTTCTTAAGAAGTTTGGTTAATGGTAAAGCAAGTAATGAAAAATTACGTACAAACTTCCTATAGAAACTAGCAAGACCAAGGAATGAGCGTAACTCATGCACATTTTTAGGAACAGGCCAATGCAATATTGCAATTTTCTTAGGATCAACTTTAATTCCTTCTTTTGATACAATATGACCTAAATACTCAATTTTCGTTTTAAATAATTCACTCTTTTCAGGATTTGCAAACAATTGATTTTCTTTCAGTAATTGAAAAACTAATGACAAATGCTCATAATGCTCTTTTTCACTTTGACTAAACACCAAAATATCATCAAAGAAAACAATCACACAATATTGATATTTCAGAAAGATACGGTTCATCATTCTACTGAAAGTAGCAGGTGCATTAGTCAATCTGAATGGCATGACTAAGAATTCGTAATGGCCAAACTATGTTCTGAATGCAGTCTTAAATATGTCGGATCTATCTAGCCTCACCTGATGATATCCAGACTTAAGGTCAATTTTACTAAACATAGAAGATCCTTGCAGTTTGTCCATAAGGTCATCAACTCTAGGTATAGGATACCTATTCTTTACAGTGATTTTATTTAATGCTCGGTAGTCAATACACATACGATAAGTATTATTCTTTTTCTTGACTAAGAGTATAGGTGCACCAAATGGAGAACTGCTAGGTCGTTTATTGCACTTTGCCTTGTTTCATTCTCAACAAGCTTTAACTATTGTTTAAACTTACCAAAATCTTGAGCCTTATCACAAAGGAAGTATACCCACATCTTGCTATTGTAGTCATTGAGGATTAACATAATATAAAATATCATTCCAAGGCTTGTGTAGGCATTTTACTACATAAGTAAGCAAGCACCAACTCTAGAGGAGCCTTTTTTCTTGTGAAAATGCATTTCTTTGTTGCTTGCCCATCATGTAAGCTTCACATGGTACCAGCTAACTTTGCTCTGGTTGGCAACTTCTTGAGCAAGAGTCTCCATCTAAAGAAATTGAGTCTATAGGATGGGGTAGCAATCCACACTCTCTTTATCCACCTTTTCCAACTAAGGGGAGAGGCATATGAAGCACATTTCTTCCACTTTTCCGTCAGTGTGAGGGGAATTGCTAGTAAGGTAGCTTCAAAATATTTATTAAGCCTCTATTTAGTAATTCTTCAACTTGACTCTGGATTTCTTTTTGCTCTATTTGATTGGTGCTTTGCAAGGTGGTTGTGTGCCAGGGATTAAATCAATCTTATGGTCTTCTGGACGTGAAGGTGGTAAACCTGGTGGTAGGTCTTCTGCAAAACAGTCCTTAAAATATGTAAGAAATTCCTTATGCCTAGGGTGCATATGATTTTCCTTTGCTTGCAATTCATTCACCCAAATGAGATATGATTTAGTACTCTTGCGTAATGCACGTTTTGCTTGAGTATGCGGAGTGGAAAAATATTAGATGCATGCATACCATATAATGTAATAGATTTTCCTTGAAAATTAATATTCATTGTGTGTGTGGAATAATCTATATTTGGATTATGCTAGTGTCTCCAAGGCATTCCTAAAATAATGTCGCTTGACTGTAATGGGACAACTAAGAAATTTCTTCTTTCAATATATGAACCAATTTGAATCTCTAAATCTTGTACTTCTTGTGTGCCATTGTACCTAGTGCCTAAAAATGCAGCTTTTATGCGATAATGCATAGGTACAGTCTGTAATTTCAATTCCTTTACCAATTTTGCTGAAATAAAGTCATGAGTACTACCGTCGTCATGTAAGATAGTTCTTTCTTTTCCATGCACCATACATTTCATAGTCAACAATGAATGTGGAGTAGGCATACCTGGTAAAGTGTTGGAAGTAGTAGTAGGATCATCCTCATCTTCAGTGAAATCAGGCATATCCTCATGCTCGTCTTCGTCCATGGCTCCAAGATAGTTGATATGTGCTGGTGGCTTCTTTGAATGACAATTTGCTGCGAGATGCCCTGGCTGGTGACACTTATAGCATACTATTGGCTTGGCTTTGGTTACATTATTTGCAATGGCTGGAAGTCTGGGTACATTTGGATTTGCTTGTGGAATAGGCTTAGGATTTGGATTGACATTGGAAGGTAATGCAGGTGGTTTAGCCCAATTCTTGCGGAAAGATGGTGATGAGAAACGACCTGGATTAAACCTTCTAAAATTGGAATTGAATTGTTTAGATCCATAGTTACCATTGGCTTGGAATTGCTGTGGTCGTCTGTCTCTTCCGCGTAACTTATCTTCAGTGTCGTGAGCTAGTGAGATGGAGTCTTCAAGGGTAGTAGGCTTGAACATGTTCACTTCAGCGTAGTAATGTCCAAGAAGTCCAGACATATACTTCCGCTTATGTGTGGTCTCTGATATGTCCTCAAGCATGCGTAGCTGTAGAAGTGTATTCCAAAAACGCTCTGTATACTATGGAATAGACTCACGATCCCGTTGTTGAAGTAAATCCCATTGCTTGATAGCCTTCTCATGAAATTGCGGTGGAAGGAAATTCTGCATGAACTTCTTCTTGAAATCTTCCCAAGTAGCAGGACATTCTATGCTCTTGCGTACTACAGTCCACCAAAGTGATGCTCTGTCTATCAGATGATTAGTAACACACTTGATTTTGTCTTTTTCTGGATAAGTTTCCTCATGGAAATAGTCATCAAACTGGCTAATGAATGATAAAACAGTCTTTCCTTCTCGTATGCCATTGAAAGTGCGAAATTTGAAACTTCGTTTACTTATCTTGGATTCCTTGCGAATGGTTTGTGCTTCAAGAGTGGCATCGATGGTACGTCGAATCAAATCTTCAGCTTGAGGTTCTTCTTTGTCGGTAGACGCTCTTTGTAGTTTTGTCAATTGCGCTCGCAATGCTTGCCTAGCCCTTCGCTCTTCTTCCAATTGTAACATGATTAGATCCAGCTTTTGTTCCATGGTAGGCTCAGGTAGGTCGTCTTCAGCCATAGGATCGTCCATATGTGGGGTCGTCATCCTGTAAAACTCAATAAACCTTTCTCACTCAAAATCAGGTTAGCCGGATGAGCGTAGCTCAAATTCGGGGTTACAAGGCTATGTATTTTTGGGTATTTCTTTCTCAATTTTCAGAAAATCTGCAATATTTCCGTCTTCGTTTGCTGAAAATACTTCAACGGACCTGTAGATAGGTAGAACACTTTGCTACGAACAACTTTCCAGTTCAGAGTTTTTGCGTAGGAACAAGTCTTCTAGGAGTTTTAAGCACTAGTCAGTTCTGACTCCAGTTGACTAGTCTGACTTGCAGAGTTGCAGACTTGCAGAACTTAGGCCGATTTGAGGAACTTGCAGGACTTGATTCCACTTGACTTGCAGAACTTGACTTTTGATGCGCAGGACCCGGAGTTTGGTGACTTTGTTGCTCTGTGTGACTTGAATAACTTGGCTTGACTTAAGGAAATTAAGCTTAATAAGCTTAATGATCAGTCGTCAGATTTCGTGGGGGGGGCCGTTTTTTGTGACGGCGCGAAATTTTCGGGCCTCCTCCAGATCAATCGATTGATTTTCTTGTTGTTAACCAAGCTTCTAAGCTTTCTCTTAAGCTTTTTGAAAGAAATAATTAGAAGAATAATGAAGCTTATCTCTGGTGTTTCCACGACTTGATGAAGGAGATGGATGCGTGGTCCTCCGCCTGCATAGCCTGATCCTTCGCAATCTGACAGTAGAAACAGGGGTTCTTGATCGCCAGAAGTCTGCCTGTATCGACGGTTCGCGACGAGATTGACTGTAGAGCCCGATCGTTCCTGGAGCTCCGCCTTCGCCCAAGATTGGTAGCGATTGGAAGCTCTTGATCTCAGCTCCGCTCTGATACCACTGGTGCGCAGATCGGTCGCAGAATGCTCACGTAGTGAATCCCGGAAGGTCCCCAAGAACAATGAACTCTACCTTTTTGCACAAAAAACAATGTAAAAGCATGAACGACAAGAAGCAAGAGACCAATTGGGTTCAATCTCCCCCCATGCCTTGTGTGAGCGCTTCACAAAGCATGTATTTTATGTATATTTCAAGGCACATACAAAATAATAATCAATAATCGATGTCTCAATAGACATAACAAAATATAGGCGTGGCGCCTATCAAAATATAATCCAAAGGTCGAATACTCGCTAGACTCCAATGCTTTCCTCCGCCACTGCTGCTATCTCTACACATCAACTGAAGCATTCACAATCGTTAGTAAAATAATACAATTAAACCGACAAAAGTGAATACCTAGCAGTCTTCAGCTACATAAATAAATCAACTGGTTAGAAATAAATCCTAACCTTAATTTATTATGAGTGCGCACTCTAAACTCATAAACGTTTATTAATTTAATATGCATTTTGCGGAATCACCCGCTATGGAATCACCCATGTACACACTAAATTAATGAAACGCCCGAAAAGGACAGGCGTCCCCATTAACTTCTCGCACAGAGAATCCTCTTTGTGTATGAGCCCCGGTCATCTAAGTTTACGGAATCCACCGTAAAACCTCACGGAATCCACCGTGGAATATGCCTCCTGGCATCACTTGGTCTTCTCTCTTGCAAAATTCTTCTCATATCATCCTCCTCTTCTTGAGTTGGTTGATCATCAAACAATCCTGTGACTCTAAATTGTCTTTCCTCCTTCAATGAAACAAGTCTTGTTTGCATCTTGACCACATTAACATTTATATCCATATCCATCTCCATAAATGGCATAAACATTAGCAAATCATTATCACTGTCCAAAGGTAATCTGACCTTCTTGTCAACTATCTTATGTTTTGTTTGTACTCTAGCTTCTTTGCTACAAACTATAAATTTTAGGTCACTTTGCTGTAAATACCTTGGTAAATACAAATTTTATTGTATATAAACAGCACCTTGTAAAATATTTTTGCTGAAATATTTCACCAAAGAACACTTTTTGCTGAGAATTCTCAACACCCAAATTTTCTTACAGTATGAAATCAACAATTTCGCAATACATCACCACAAAATGGACCTATAAGACATATGACAGCTCTTGATTTTCAATTTTCAACAATGTTGAAAGATCCTCCATAGTATCCAATCATGATAGCGCGTCATAGAGACCATCACTAGCCTCCACATCAGAATTAATCTCCTCAATCTTCTTCAAACCATAGTCATCTCAATGTGAGAAAATAGCTTGAATCCAAGTTAATTTTTCGGCTTTTTCGGATCCTTTGTCTTTGGGGCTTTGTGATTTTCCTATATTTTTGGCTTTCGAACATCAGCTCTACTCTGCTCTGGTCCTGAAGAAGAAGACTGAGAAACTGGATCGCTCCTCCTAGTCACCCTCTTTGAACCTTTAGACTCTGATCATCAACTCTTCTCCACTTCTCCTCAACAAGCACTTTTACTCCCTGAGATTTCGCATTAAAACTCCGAAGAAGCACATCTAGCTTTCAAAGGCTTTAATGTAGGTTGAAACATTCGGGATATCAAATAATTTTTGTTCACTAACCACAGCCTCGATCACCTTGCTTGCACTATGCGTATTCTCATGTTCTTGATGCAACAATCATTGTTGATCCAACTTGTACTGATGTAACTACTATTGTTGCTACATAGATAAGTGCATTTGTTGATTTTGCATCATAATGGTTGAAGAAGGAGTTTGTAATAAAGTCTTCATCTCATTGGTCAAAAAGGAAGAAGTAGCCAATGTTGAAGGTGGATCTCCCATCTCAATGATCAGAAGCAACACTTTCACATCGGGTTTACCAGATTTCACACGGAATACGTGCACGTGTTCATGGAAGTCTCTTATCTTCACACGGACGCTTTGCAAGATGAAAATCCTCCTTCACAAAAAGAAATCCTCAACAGGAAACTCGAAAATCCAATTTTGGTTTTGATGACTTGCATTATACATTGCACTTGGGTTTGAGATGTGTTGGCTCGTACATTTGATTTCAGAACATATAATGTTTGATATATATACAATATATTCTGTTTCAGATAGGAATTAACATTTTAATGACTCAATGTGGTAGATAATTTCTTCAAGAGTCACCAAAGCTCTTTCCTTTGCTTGGGATTATGATAGTGTAAAATATAGATATAAGCTGGTGTAGAGATGCTTTCTTACAGGAAAGCCTTGAGGCTAAGATTCAAATAATCTTTCATAGGTTTAGCCCTGGCCACCCCACCAAACCAGCTGATAAGAAATATATCTTGTACAGTCATTCTATAGAACTAAAAATTATGATCCTTAGGCCAGTCTTTCATTTCAGGGTGCTTTGAAAATAGAGCTTCTGCTGCAAAACTTGAATCCTCTATTTTCAATTTCAGTGTTTCCATAGGTGCCAAGTGGAGACTCATTAATAGTTAGAGAACAATGCGGAAGTTTAACTATATCTCTTAGAGTTGGATAAGACTAGATTAGTAGGAAGCCACATTGCCGAAAGGGATTCCATTGAGATGACCAGACACGGTGTTGACAACGCCCCAATTGTTAGATTGGTCAAGCTAACGTGCATACTTCAGCAGAATTAAGCTTCTTTGATCAAAGCAATTATCAGACCAGAGTGTGTGTGCTACCGGCGCCTCCCTACTTAATCTGTCAATGCTATGGCATAATCCTTTGTTTCAAGCGCAGAGTAAATTGCTGGAATAGTTGAAGAAAGCTGACAAGTCATTGATGAAGACGAGGCTTCGTATCTAGTTGTAGCACCTGTAATCAGCCACACAAAATCCAACGTTGTGCTTTTCCAACGAACTCTAATGGCAATTGTCATTCCAAAATGTTGTCTTCCATCCCTCCCTCAGACTGGTTACACCTTTTAAGCTCGACGGCCATGTTTTCACGTGCATGCAGATGTTTAACCCGAAGCTAGCCTTGAGCTCCAGTACGTCAATCAGCAGCTCCATGCTCTCTTTTCTCCAATCTGCAGTTCCTCATCTATTGTAGACATGAGAGCCTTCGATTACTTCGATTGGGTTGTGATCGAAGCCCCTCGCTCTAATTATAGATAGAATAGCTTTTTCTTTCACCATAAACTTCTGCACAAATTATTTTCTCCTTCTATCGTCGAGCCAAGCTAGAATCGTTGACGTCTCCTCCCGACCAATCTAGCATATGCGGCTCCCAAAAGTACGGAGCTTTTTCCTCAAAAAGCTTAAGACTTTAAAAGCTTTTGTTATTCTTCTTTGTCCTCAACCTGCATCTGGCATCAATGATTGCATCATCCTTTCTCCCCGTAATATCATCAATTTCCTGCTGTGTGAACGGTGCACTACTAACTAACGAATCTAAAAAAAAGGGAACCAATGGCACCATCAACTCGTTGAGCAAGCCCTGATTAATCAGCAGCCATGTTTCCTTCAAACCTACCTGTTGAATGAATAAGGTCGCCATGACCATTAATGCTCTGCCCTTATAATAAATGCCAACTGGCCGCTAAATCAACCTTCTCTTCAATATTTAGAAAATGTAGCTTGAGGAACCATTTCTGTACTAAACCACTTCGATGCTTTCATCATCGAAGTGGAATCCTTGTGTTCGTGAAATAAACCACTTCGATGCTTTCATCATCGAAGTGGAACCATTTCTTTACTAAACCACTTCGATGCTTTCATCATCGTTATGGTTTTTGAGTACGTTGTGGAATCCTTGTGTTCGTGAAATACTTGTATGATTGTCATTAGCTTGCTTGACTATTGGAGTTTCTCTACCACAAGGTTGTAGTATGCATATCTCTGCTTCATTGAATGATGATGCATGTTTCAACTATCTCATTGATCAACAACTCCAATAGCCACTAGATTTGATGCATCGATAGGGACAATAATTACAATGACTCCTTCTGCAAGATATCCAATGCAGTGTCTCCTTCAAATATATTATAACGTATACTGTAGAATGAAGAACATAGGGAGCCCTCGAACACGCATAAATGTTCCATTGTATGTAGCAAGTCTCCCAAACATCTTGATCTTGAATATTCACAATGCAACTTATATTGCCACAATGATCTTCCCTTCGTCATAATAAACTCAGCACCTTTAAAACATGTTGCATTTCCCATATTTCGCATGGTCCTTAATAACCATCTCTAGCTTGAATGAAGAAGTATTTTCCTAGATCAAATTTTTTGACTCGTGTTGACTTCTCCTCTAATACTTCAAAGTCTTATATTTCCCATATGTACCTAGTATTGGTTATGCAATGTGTCCTAGAGAATATGCTCTTTGAAATGAACTCCATGCCCAGTCATTCATGATTTTGAGAAAATACGCAATGCCAGGGCAACCATTCAAGCGATGCTCCACACAAAAGTTATGAATGCATTGAAGAAAATGGGCCTAGCCTATCTACCTGTGCTTGTGCGTCATGCAAAAATGTAAACAAAAAGTCACACGGAATGGGAAACAAATTCCTAATGACGCTAACAAATGAGTTCAAATTCCTAGCAAACCCCACCCTCAGGTTTGCAGTGGTGGATGCACAGCGTGACAACACCGTGAGGTCATGGGGTTATTTAGGTGAGTTTAGGAGGCTTGACTAGAGCCCTAGAGCCAGTGTCGGGCCCATTTTTGGTCCTGGATAGGTGGTGCATTTTTCGAGAGCTGCTAATAAGTGGCGATTTTTGAACCTTGGCTCCTCGGCTAAAAGGGACCTGTTATTTCTAGTCTCTATTTGAGTGCCACATTGAAGTCATGGATATTGAATTAAGCTGATTAAAACCTCAGTGTCATTAGCATGATGATTAATCCAAACAATTTCCATAATTGGAAAGATACTTTGCCCATTTTAAACAATTTAGTGGGATATATGGTTAGTCATGGGGGTGACTTTTTTATCCTTTGCCCTGAGAGCGACACCATGCTTGAGTTTGGGCTACTATGGGAAAGTACCCATGGAGTGGCCTTCGTGAGTAATAATCCATGGGAGTTAGAGGAAAGATTAGAAAGCAAAATTGATGCTAGGATGGCATAGTCATCTATGATCCTTAATAGTGATAACTTTTTAGAGGAAAAGACTATGATGCCAATGGTTGGAGTAATATATGATTATGATCAAAAGATACATCCTATGCTAGTGCCTAATGAAGTTGGGTACTAGAGTGCAATTTCTAAGATCCATGAAGCATTGAATAATATCTACGTATGTGGGAAACCATTGTTAGAGAGGAAGGTTCTATTGGGACCTATTTTTGGCTCTAGAAAAATAGTGGTAAATAAGAATAGAATTACTAAAGTACCACAAGTAGTAGGGGATGTGGTAGATTCCTTTGTGCATATCATAGGACTCCCTAGGCCACTCTATGAGTTGATAGAAAAGGATATCAATGACTATTAACCTTCCCACATCCGTAAAGGTGAAAACAGAAGAGATTAGAGACCCTACGATATTGGGATTTGGTCAAGATGAACATAAAGATCTAGAGGACCGAGTCTTGACTCCAAAGAAGAGAACTAAATGCCCTCCTCCTTATAGGGATCTTTGAGTGTTTTATGGGCTATCAGATGAGGATCCAATAACACCATGTTAGGGAATATGGGAATTTTCCATAAGTTTGGGACACGTGATCAAATCTTTGGATTTGTCATAACTTGAACACTATAACTCCAAATTGAGCAGTCTATAGCTCAATAGATTCCATTTTTCAAGCACTTTCCAATGATAGGTCACATCATATGGTTTTGAGAAACTTATGGGCATGTTATCCGGGTGCCACCTTTTTAGTATTCAAAAAATGGGAATTGGGAGATTCCCAAACTCACTAATATTGTGTTCAATGCTGTATTTAAAAGAGTATGGCCTTACTAACTTACCTTGTGAGTAGTTTTGATGCTATACATCAGATGCTTGTGTATTGGAGTACTCTAAAGGGGAATGCTAGGAAATGGTACTGGAGCCTTCTAAGAAGATCAATCAAAATCTTTGAGGAACTATGTTATAAATTCCTAGATGATTATGAGAATAAGGTTCCCATGACTCAGGTCTTGGGACACTTATACAGATTTGAAAAGAGTCATATACCTCTGTCAAAGAGTATACAAGAGCCTTTGATGACATTCTGAAGTTTTGGCTAAGGAAAGTCAGTCAATTACCAAAAGATGTTGGTGAACTCTTTGTCAATGGCTTGGAAAGAAACATGTAGTTTCAAGTTAGGATGAGAAACCCTAAGTCACTGAATGAAGCAAAGGTTTAAGTTGGTGATTATGAGAGATATATTCAAAGGTATTGGGAGAGCTATTGGAGTTTTCCCTACACCCTTGAAATTCATAAGGATTGGCAACATTTCTTGAATGTTAGTGGTGCTGGAGGAGCAAATGAGAGGCATACTAGGGAGAATCCTAGCATTAACTATGAAGATCCTAAGGCCCAACAACCGTGGCATTCTAGTGTAGCCAATCCTATGTTTAAAAGGCATGAGCTAGATGGAAATTTGTGTAGACCTAATGAGGGAAGTAGAGTGATTAAGTAACCCCTGAATGGTCTGAAATTGGAACAAAATTATGTGAATGAGATGACCCCTGGAAATGTAGATGATGCATGCGATTGTGTGGAGGCTATCTCAACTATTGGGAGTCCAAGTGATAGGAAACCAAGGGTTTATAATGGTAAAGACTCATCTAGGTTTGGATCTAGTAAAAGGATCTGATTTAGAGAAAGTGACAGGAAACATATGAGCTAATATAGATCGGTCATCATGAAACAATATGAAAATAGAAAAGGTGGTGGCATCCAATCAAGATATGCAATGATAAAAATGAGATGGGTTTGGAGGCCCAAAACCTCTAAAAGTGTGCATGGTGTATTAGATGAAAGGCCAAGAATTTCAAGTGGACATAACATGGTCAATCCCCAAGTGGATGAGACCAAAGGCTATAATGATACATCTAACAATGTGCACCACTCTGGGGGATGCATCTATGTGATGGGTCTAGGATTGAAACCCTACCTAGTTTGGGTTATAACTTGGGTTATAACAAGGACACATACAATAATCCAAATAGAGAAGGTTTGAATGAGCCCAAATCCGTAGATCTCTCTACAAGAGGGTTCTCTAAGAAGCTGGAACCAGTCTATTTGAAATGACAAGACACTTGAGCCCAATGAGGTCATTCACTTAGCTAATAGAACCTAAGAAGGAATAGCCCACAACAAGGTTATATCAATGGAAAGGTTTGGAATTGTGGATATATAAAATCCCAAGTTCAAACTTTGATTATCAAATTGCAATGAGCTAACTTGCATATGTGGCATGAGGCCCTTACATTTTGTGTCATTTTTTTGTTTATCTTGGTTAGAGTCTGATAGGATGCACTACAAGGATATGAGGGTATAGTGATGGCCATTTGCGACGAGAAATAGCAGCGTCGCTATTAGCGTCGCATTTGTGACGCTAATAGCGATGGTACTCAGACAAAAAAAACGTAGGCCGAAACCCGAGCGCGTTATTTTGCGTGCATTCACGAAACAGAGAGTGAAAGGGAGAGCGAGAGGGAGAGCGAACATCTTACATTTGAGAGGGAGAGAAAGAGAGAAAGAGGGAAAAAGAAGGCTTCTCACCGCCGCCGCCGCCATTCGCGAAGAAGAGGAAGAGGTGTACGGAGGGCGAAGAGGAGCTGGCGTCGCGAAAAGGAGCCGCCAAACCCTTCTTCGAGCCTTTATGGTGAGTGCATTGTCCATTCTTGCTTTGCTTTTGTGTTTTCTCTCTCTCTTTTACTTGTTTTTGGTATAATTCGTGTGTATTGAGAGAGGGAGAGGAAATGAGAGAGAAAGAGAAGGAGAGGGAGAGGGAGGGAGAGGAAATGAGAGAGGGAGAGGGAGAGGGAGAGAGGGAAACATTAAACATAATAGGGAAAGAGAGAAAGAGAGGCAGAGGGAGAGGGAGAGGGAGGGAGAGAGAAAGAGAGGGGGAGGGAGAGGAAATGAAAGAGGGAGAGGAAGAGAGAAAAAACATTAAACATAATAGGGAGGGAGAGGAAATGAGAGAGGGAGAGGAAGAGAGAAAAAACATTAAACATAATAGGGAAAGAGAGAAAGAGAGGGTGAGGGTGAGGGAGGGAGAAGAAATGAGGGAGGGAGAGGAAATGAGAGAGGGAGAGTAGAGAGAAAAAGAAATGAGAGAGGGGGAGGAGAGAGAAAAAGAGAGAAAAAACATTAAACATAATAGGGAAAGAGAGAAAGAGAGGGAGAGAGGGAGAGGAAGTAAGAGAGGAAGAGAAAGAGGAAGAGAGAAAAGGAAATGAGAGAGGGAGAGGAGAGAGAAAAAACATTCAACATAATAGGGAAAGAGCGAAAGAGAGGGAGAGGGTGAGGGAGGGAGAGGAAGAGAGCAAAAGGAAATGAGAGAGCGAGAGGAGAGAGAAAAAATGAGAGAAGAAGAGGAGAGAGAAAAAAAGAGAAAAAACATTAAACATAATAGGAAAAGCGAGAAAGAGAGGGTGAGGGTGAGGGAGGGAGAGGAAATGAGAGAGGGAGAGGAGAGAGAAAAAACATTAAACATAATAGAGAAAGAGATAAAGAGAGGGTGAGGGTGAGGGAGGGAGAGGAAACGAGAGAGGGAGAGAAAGAGAGAAAAGGAAATGAGAGAGGAAGAGCAGAGAGAAAAAAATGAGAGAGGGAGAGGAGAGAGAAAAAGAGAAAAAAAACATTAAACCTAATAGGAAAAGAGAGAAAGAGAGGGAGAGGGAGAGGGTGAGGGAGGGAGAGGAAATGAGAGAGGGACAGGAAGAGAGAAAAGGAAATTAGAGAGGGAGAGGAGAGAGAAAAAAATTAAACATAATAGGGAAACAGAGAAAGAGAGGGAGAGAGTGAGGGAGGGAGAGGAAATGAGAGAGGGAGAGGAGAGAGAAAAAAATGAGAGAGGGAGAGGAGAGAGAAAAAGAAAAAAAAACATTAAACCTGATAGGGAAAGAGAGAAAGAGAGGGAGAGGGTAAGGGAGGGAGAGGAAATGAGAGAGGGAGAGGAAGAGAGAAAAGGAAACTAATTATTATTATTTGTAGTAGTAGTAGTAGTAGTAGCTTTTTTTCTTTTCTTGTTTATTATTGTTTAGTTTTCTTATTTTTTTTTGTTGTTGTAGTAGTAGTAGTAGTAGTTTTTTCTTCTTTTCTTTTTATTGTAGTAGTAGTAGTAGTAGTAATAGTTGTTGTTGTTGTTTTTTTTCTTCTTTTCTTGTTTATTATAGTGGTAGTGGTAGTGGTAGTTATAGTGGTAGTGGTAGTCGTGGTTGTAGTCATGGTTATTTTTTCTTCTTTTCTTGTTTATTATACTGGTAGTGGTAGTGGCAGTCGTGGTCGTGGTTGTAGTCGTGGTCATGTTCGTGATCGTGATCGTGGTCATGGTCATCGTCGTCGTCGTCGTCATCGTCATAGTCGTAGTCGTAGTCGTGGTCGTGATCGTAGTCGTGGTCGTGGTCGTGGTCGTGGTCATGGTCCTAGTCGTAGTCATGGTGATCATCGTGGTCGTGGTCGTGGTCGTGGTCATCGTCGTGGTCGTGGTCGTGGTCGTGGTCGTGGTCGTGGTCGTGGTCGTAGTTGTAGTCATAGTCATGGTCATGGTCATGATCGTGGTCATGGTCGTGATCGTTAAAGAAAATGAGAGAGGGGGAGAAAAAGAAAAAAGAAGAAGGAACAAGAGAGAGGGAATAAACATACAGCATAATAAAGAAACAGAAAAAGAGAGAGAGATGGAAGGAGAGGAGATAATGAATGGATAAAAAACAAAGAGAGAGTGGTGGCGAGGCCCGGTGCAACACCACGAGACGGGAAACACTCCATATATACATTAATTTGTGGGTGGGTGGGTGGAGACTTTACATACGTTAATTTTTGCTGAGTTACAAGAGAAGAAATCCCTTCTCAAACAATTTAAGAAAGAAAAAAAGAATGATAACAAAAACAAATTGTTTGTCATAACGTAGACAAAATGGAAAATGATGAAGGCCTTGTTGTTCAAGATCGCGAGGCGTATCTTAATCAGCATGTCCCATGTCCTTGCTCTCAATGCAAGCTGGCAATTAGACGAAAACGTCGATTGTCTATAGAACACGTATGACACTTCGGCGAGTTTCAATCTGAGATCATTGATCAGGCGATCTTGGATTTTTAGCAAACGGTAAGAAAAGTTAATATCAATCATGCATTGTACTCGCAAGCTAATTGAATACCATATACAAGAAGATTAGGTGTGGCTGGCAAATTTTCTATCCAGGGAGGTGACGTCTCGTCCCAAGAAGGAGTGCACCCTTTGCGGCCAATTAGAAGAGTTCGTGGGTGTGCGATGGATGGAGTGCCTGAGCCAATCCACCACTTGGAAGGTACTATCCAATCTATACCGTCAATACCAGATTAGGAGATTGGCAGCCTTCCAACCTACCTACAAACTTGGAGCCTGAGATAGAGGCAATGATCGATGCATTGATTCCCATGGATGTTGAGACTTCTGATTCGCTTAGAGAGGAAGCATCCATATCATTATATGATGGGTGCCTAGTATCTTGTCTGAAGACACTACTTGCACTCCTAAGTGTGTAAGCAAAATACGGGTGGAGTGATGCGAGTGTGACCGAGTTGTTCAGGTACCTTGTACGTACACTTCATTGATTTCTTTTCGGAACTATCATTAAAAACATTTGTGTTTTTTCAAGGTATTTTATGATTTTTTTTAGGCTACTGAAATATCATATATTACCACCTGCAAATACCATGCATGAGTCTCGTGATGATGCACGACATGTTTTACAAAAGCTTAGCATGGACTACAACAACATACATGCATGTATCAACGATTGCATATTGTTTCGAGGAGAATACGAGACTATGGAGACATGTCCAAAGTGTGGTGCTCACATGTATCGACAGGACTTGCAAGGGCAAACCATCCCTCAAAAAGTTCTTAGATACTTTTCGCTTATCCCCCACATAAACCACATGTTTCCTACGTCTGGTATGGCAAGCTTGACAACATGGCATGCGCAGAATAGGTCCACAGATGGAGTTCAACGAATATCAGCGGATTCACGCGCATGGAGCCACATTGACTCTACCTTCCTAGGCTTTGTCCAAGAGCCAAGGAATCTTTGGCTCGGTCTTGCAATGGATGGCGTGAACCCATTCGGTCTCCGCTCAACTTCTTACAGTGTGTGACCTATAGTCCTTGTCAACTACAATATCCTTCCATGGCTTTCTACGAAGAAAGGACATCTCATCCTTAGCATACTCATCCCTGGCCGCTATAAAATCAAAAATATGGACATATATCTTCGTCCATTAGTCAATGAGCTTAAGATTTTGTGGGAGGAGGGGGTCACCATGCAAGATATGAGCAAGCGCGATGGTCAACAGTCCGCCAATATTTGAGCCATTCTCATATAGACGATGCATGACTTTCTGGGATTCGAAGAGTGCTCAGGTAAATAGGCTTCCATTCTCATTGGTAATATCTATCATAGCTCGTTTAAGTTTGTATTCATTGGATAGAGGTGTTGGAATAGGTCTGGTTACCTCAGGTTATCATGCATGTTCATTATGCGGGCCACTGTTAGACTCCCAAAGGTCATGGACCATGAAGAAGATGGCCGCTTTCTTGCCAGAGGGTCATGAACTCAGGGAAGATTTTCTTGAATGACCTCCAACACGTATGAATGCCGAAAGCTAGTGCGAGCTGAAAATGGTCCACGCGGAGTCACATCCAAACGGAATGCGACGGTTCTCAGTTTTCTATGAGTTTCCATATTGGACCCACTTAAAGATCAACCACTTGTTGGATCCCATGCATATTTTCAAGAATGTGGGTAGCTTGCTATGGGACCACATCACAGGAAAGAGAGACACTATAGGGGCACGAATGGATTTGAAGGAGGTAGGCAAGATGGAGGCGCTTTGGCCGCAATCGAGTGCTGATGGTCGCATGCAGCTACCTCGCACTCCCTAGGTTTTGTCCACTAAAGAAGAGCACATTGTGAAGCAAATAGTCAAGTCTATCCGCACTCCGACGGGTATGATGCGTTCTCTCATGTCTGCATTTTCTAAAGATGACCAATTATCATGGCTAAGATCCCATGACTGGCATAAGATATGTCAGGTTTGTACTACGAATGGATTGTAATTGGCATGCGCATTTTGCTATTTGGAGTGTAGCCATTGTTCATAATGCTTTCTCATTTGTGGCAGTTTGTACTACCGATCGCGATCGTAGGATGCCTTACTCCAGAAATACGCGGGGCCATTTACAGCTTGTTGACTTTAGTGCAATGGATCTCACAAAAGGAGATTAAGACGTCCTCTATTGAATTCGCGAGGCGGGGAGTAGTGGAGACGGTCTGTCTCTTTGAGAAATGTCTTCCTATTAGCATGCTCACAATACAAATCCACCTTCTTGTGCATCTTGTAGATGAAGTGGAGATTGTTGGACCTGTCCATACACGATGGATGTTCTTCATGGAGCACTTCATGAAAACCCTGAAAGACTTTGTGCCACAATGAGCTCGGCCAAAAGGTAGCATGGCTGAAGGTTGGTTGGTGTCTGAGGCGCTAGTGCATATTTTACAATAGCTATCAACGGTGGATCCAGACAACAAAATGCTATGGTCGCTAAAGGACGATGATAGACTGACCGGAGATGTGATGGTTGGAAATGGGGTAGAAAAAAGAATGGATGCTACAATGGAGGAGAAGGTGAATCTCTTTTGTATGTTGCACCATACCTCTATGGAGACGTGGCTCGTTAGGTACTAGCAAGCTAGGCAAGATCGAGAGGAAGCGCGATCTGAATTTCGACGTAGTACGTGCCATTGACTGATTTGATATCCCGAGGGCATGGAGGAGATGTCACGGTTCATGTCAACGCGATGATTGCATGGAGGTTTGACCGTAGCGTCTCGCAAAGGGGCGGAGATCTCAATTGAGGAGTGGGAATTCTCGAGGGGAATATGTAGTCCAAAGGTGATGATGTGTTTAGGATTTGTCATATCTATATTTTATATGCGACAACTAATTTGAGTGTTTCAATGTACAGTATAAAATATATAGTGCAATGTGGTCGTGCGGAGGGCATTTTCCCGTGGAGCGTATTGACAAAATGCGCTCCACAATGGACTGTGGTATCATGGCAAGGTTCGAGCAAGAGAGACGACGATGAGCAATGGATCCAAATATGATTATAGATGAGATGGAGTATTTTGAAAACTTGCAAAGTATTGTTACGATGGATTACCATAGCTTCTCCATGATACTATTCGATGTGCAGTGGTTCAAAGTGGTACTTGAAGGAGCTGAGCAACAATTCGACGAGGTCCATATGGATTTCTCGAAATAGATTCTGAAAAAAAATGGACGGATTTGCACGACACCTTTGTGTTGCCGGCCCATCGTGAACAGGTGCATGAACTCATTTGTTTGTTAATTGTATTACGACATGGCACGTCACAATAGTTTAATCTCTCTTGTACGTGTTTTTGAACAAGTAATCTTCTATCCAAACACTCGACAACCTCGATAGTGGTATGTTATACCTTCAACTCCCCGAAGTGCGAGAGTATATGATCAAAGCGATATTTCGAGCATAGATGAGGACAATATTGATGCCAAGAGGCATATTCCATGGTGGATTCCGTGCCATGGTGGATTCCGTGAGGTTTTACGGTAGATTCCGTAAACTTTGATGACCGGGGCTCATACACAAAGAGGATTCTTTGTGCGAGAAGTTGATGGGGACGCCTGTCCTTTTCGGGCATTTCATTAATTTAGTGTGTACATGGGTGATTCCATAGCGGGTGATTCCGCAAAATGCATATTAAATTAATAAACGTTTATGAGTTTAGAGTACGCACTTGTAATAAATTAAGGTTAGGATTTATTTCTAACCAGTTGATTTATTTATGTAGCTGAAGACAGCTAGGTATTCACTTTTGTCGGTTTAATTGTATTATTTTACTAATGATTGTGAATGCTTCAGTTGATGTGTAGAGATAGCAGCACTGGCGGAGGAAAGCATTGGAGTCTAGCGAGTATTCGACCTATGGATTATATTTTGATAGGCGCCACACCTATATTTTGTCATGTCTATTGAGGCATCGATTATTTATTATTATTTTGTATGCGTCTATGCGCACGGATATGTTATTTCTATTTGGACATTGAGATTGGGCGTGCCAGACTCTATGGGCACCGTCCATTAGCTTTATCTTCTATTTTTGTAAAAGCAAACTCAAAAGCTAAAAGCTTGTCATATTTTTGTAAATTGGGCTATTATTGAGCATGAAGATGGAAATATACATAAAATACATGCTTTGTGAAGCGTTCACACAAGGCATGGGGGGAGATTGAACCCAATTGGTCTCTTGCTCTTGTCATTCATGCTTTTTACATTGTATTTTGTGCAAAAAGGTAGAGTTCATCAAGGCGCCCGGGAGGGAAGGGCGAGCCCTGATGTCAGGAGGCATATTCCACGGTGGATTCCGTGGCACGGTGGATTCCGTGAGGTTTTACGGTGGATTCCATAAACTTTGATGACCGGGGCTCATACACAAAGAGGATTCTTTGTGCGAGAAGTTGATGGGGACGCCTGTCCTTTTCGGGCGTTTCATTAATTTAGTGTGTACATGGGTGATTCCATAGCGGGTGATTCTGCAAAATGCATATTAAATTAATAAACGTTTATGAGTTTAGAGTGCGCACTCGTAATAAATTAAGGTTAGGATTTATTTCTAACCAGTTGATTTATTTATGTAGCTGAAGACTGCTAGGTATTCACTTTTGTCGGTTTAATTGTATTATTTTACTAATGATTGTGAATGCTTCAGTTGATGTGTAGAGATAGCAGCAGTGGCGGAGGAAAGCATTGGAGTCTAGCGAGTATTCGGCCTATGGATTATATTTTGATAGGCGCCACGCCTATATTTTGTCATGTCTATTGAGGCATCGATTATTTATTATTATTTTGTATGCGTCTATGCGCACGGATATGTTATTTCTATTTGGACATTGAGATTGGGCGTGCCAGACTCTATGGGCACCGTCCATTAGCTTTATCTTCTATTTTTGTAAAAGCAAACTCAAAAGCTAAAAGCTTGTCATATTTTTGTAAATTGGGCTATTATTGAGCATGAAGATGGAAATATACATAAAATACATGCTTTGTGAAGCGTTCACACAAGGCATGGGGGGAGATTGAACCCAATTGGTCTCTTGCTCTTGTCGTTCATGCTTTTTACATTGTAGTTTGTGCAAAAAGGTAGAGTTCATCAAGGCGCCCGGGAGGGAAGGGCGAGCCCTGATGCCAGGAGGCATATTCCACGGTGGATTCCGTGCCACGGTGGATTCCGTGAGGTTTAACGGTGGATTCCGTAAACTTTGATGACCGGGGCTCATACACAAAGAGGATTCTTTGTGCGAGAAGTTGATGGGGACGCCTGTCCTTTTCGGGCGTTTCATTAATTTAGTGTGTACATGGGTGATTCCATAGCGGGTGATTCTACAAAATGCATATTAAATTAATAAACGTTTATGAGTTTAGAGTGCGCACTCGTAATAAATTAAGGTTAGGATTTATTTCTAACCAGTTGATTTATTTATGTAGCTGAAGACTGCTAGGTATTCACTTTTGTCGGTTTAATTGTATTATTTTACTAATGATTGTGAATGCTTCAGTTGATGTGTAGAGATAGCAGCAGTGGCGGAGGAAAGCATTGGAGTCTAGCGAGTATTCGGCCTATGGATTATATTTTGATAGGCGCCACGCCTATATTTTGTCATGTCTATTGAGGCATCGATTATTTATTATTATTTTGTATGCGTCTATATGCACGGATATGTTATTTCTATTTGGACATTGAGATTGGGCGTGCCAGACTCTATGGGCACCGTCCATTAGCTTTATCTTCTATTTTTGTAAAAGCATACTCAAAAGCTAAAAGCTTGTCATATTTTTGTAAATTGGGCTATTATTGAGCATGAAGATGGAAATATACATAAAATACATGCTTTGTGAAGCGCTCACACAAGGCATGGGGGGTGATTGAACCCAATTGGTCTCTTTCTCTTGTCGTTCATGCTTTTTACATTGTAGTTTGTGCAAAAAGGTAGAGTTCATTGTTCTTGGGGACCTTCCGAGATTCAGTACGTGAGCATACAGCGACCGATCTGCGCACCAAATATGCAAATAGAGGGGTCGATATTGCAAGGGGTGGAGACCACCAAAAGCTTGGAGCATGTAGAGGAGCCAGCATCGGGTAACAATGATGGAAATACAGGAGTCCAAGAATTCTTTGAGAACGAGGTGGACTCATCCTTTTGTGCTGACATGTCTATCGACCTTCCAGTGTATGCGGAGTTGTGTTAGGAGATTGACATGGGACCATAGGATACTTCATACTTGGAGTATCCACTTACTTAATTCGTTGACTAATCGCTTATAAGGGTACATAAGATATGCATTTTAAGTGATATCATTTTTTTAGGATTTATATTACCGTGTTTGTATGATTTAAATTAATTATGCTAACATCATTTTTTGTCTGTGTAGGTGACCTTTTTGGATACTTAGATCATCAGGATGAGTCGAGGGATGAGCAATGAGGAGTTGCAGGATATCTTCATGCACATGTCTTCAGATCAGATGGCGAGATTCAAAGACATGGCGGTGGACCAGGAGCTGTCTCTCGGACATCGTTAGGCCGCTCTATTAGATCTACTTCGGCACGATCAGATGCTTCATCTTCAAGCAGACATGGTCGATGCTCCAGACTTGGGCCAAAGGAAAAGAGTGCTTCAAGGTCAGGGGGATGCTGTAGAGATATGGAGGCAGTGAGCCCACGGTCGGCATGGGATACAAGTGCTACTCCTCGCTCTCATGGCGGTTCTAGGAAGCATGGCTCAGGTGGTTGCTGTGGAGGCACGGATGCGGTGTGTCCATCTCGTTGTTCTGTTGGAGTTGCATCACCTCCAGGATTTGTCACACCTATGGGGACGTCTGCTCCAATTACTCCGACTTTCGCTCAGCCGTCTATGGGTGCTACACCGATAGATACTACCCCGGTTGGTACACCAAATGTACAAGGGTCTCCCGGATATGCCCAGGAGCATGATCGCATGTGGGAGAGGACCCATCTTAGACATACCCTAGAGGGATATGCCTATCTTGTCGATGATAGGTCAGGAGCCATCATCATGAATGATGAGGAGAGGAGAGTGATGGCTCGCATGAGAGAGTTGTGCCAACAAGTTTTTCGGCACAATGTCTTAGATCATTGGAAAAACATATCGAAAGGGAGCAAGAATTACATAATAGCATCCTTGCATGAGGAGTTTTCAGTTCCAGCCACAGCAGATAGATTTTCTACGGGCTGGATGATGGACTGCATGCGTGCATATATGTCACACAGATGATTGGACGCACGAAAGGCACTCAAAAGTGGGGCTGCAAAGCCCGAGTGGCTAGACGCGGACGACTAGCGTCAATTGATGGAGGAGGCTACAGATTCTCCAGGACATTGGAGTCAGTAGCACAAGGCGGCGAGGGCACGACTAGAGGCCGGAGCGGTCCATCATCTTAGGAGTGGCGACCACATGACATATCTGGAGGACTTTGTAAGTTTTTCTTTTGTTTTTCTTGCTTATTTTTTTGCAATATCCTTTGTACTGACAATCATGTTTCTAACAATTAGTATTTTGTTTTCTTTGCAGCACTCCATTACAAATCGCGATTCGACCGCGGCCTTGAGACTCGATATGCAGAGAGACACGGTCTCACTGCATTGATCGACCAATTGTATAGATGCGACGGCCCTGTAAGTTACTCATCTTTCTTGTCTATAGTTACCATGTTTAATTAGAATGCATTCTTGTATGGTGGACTAATGTGTAGTTGTTTCTATTTTGCAGAGTCCGTTTGATGCTCCTTTGCGGCGGGATGAGCTTTCGGATGGCGAGGATGTATAGCTTGCCCTTGGATCCCTGGAGCTCATACACCCTTCTTTTTTGGTCACCTGATCTATGTAGACATTTTCTATGTAGTAGTGATATCTTGCCATGATTGTACTAGTCTCTTTCATTATGCGATCATGTATTTATTTCATGTATCAGTGTTATGATTTAAGTGCACTTTGTTTTTGTTTACACGAGCATTGTACACAGTGCAAAAACTATTTTGTATGGTCCAAATAAAGCACATAGTAATATATGTGGCAGGGCAGCTTGCTCCCCTGTCACAAATTTTTTTTTCCCTGTTACCGTCGCTATTAGCATCGCAAAATTACCTGCATGCGTCGTTATTGGCATCCTTATTAGTGTCGTAGAGCGTCGTTATCAGCGTCGATATCGACGCAAATAGCGACACTGATAATGACGCTAATACCAACTATTCTATGGCATCGCCAATAACGACGCTTTTTGCGAAGATGGAAAAAAAAAATTTAATTTACATTTTCGTCGCTTTTAACGTCGGTATAAGGCCTATATCTTGTAGTGATGCAATTGTATATACAAAGAAAACCATGTGTTTGGTAAATTAAAATGACACATTATCTTTAGGCAAAGAGGGCTGCATATTCGTTTGGTGCAGGTGCAATTAATGGCTTCTTATCTTAGTGTTGTACTAAATAGATTCAATGGAGTACCTAGAGCGAGCCTCTTGCTGCACAGAACCTTCTTTTGGCCAAGTAAAGGTGATGTCCCTACTTTACAAGTTATTTCTCTTTGTGCCATATATGTATACGTGTATGTGGGGAATTTCCTTCTTTTAGGGACCAGCAAGTCAACGCATGAAGTCCCAAGGTTTGGTTTGATATACTTGGAAAAGGTTTGAGCAATTGGCCTCATGTAAAGACATTGTCGCACACTCTAAGAGTTATTTTTTAGATTAGTCCTTGGTGAACCTATCTTGTTAGCCTGCTAGGCAGGTGTTTCTAGGAGCTCCTGCTAGTTGTGAGGCAAATAGAGAAGCCTGTCAAATAAAAGAAAGAGATGCAACAATGAACATATCTTTAAAAATCTTGTACAAAATACAAAGGTGTGTAAAAGGGGGTTCTAACCCTTGGAAAAAGTATATTAAGTAAATAAAATTCCCAGAGCAAATGATCATTGCCTTGTGAAGGCCTGGTAGGTTCCTAGGGACGAGTCTAGCAACCTTGTCTTCATGGGGATGGCATTTAGCTAGAAAAATAAATAAGGATGGTCGGAGCAAAAATAAAAGTGAGTGAAAGAAAAAGGATTTAGTGTCTCCTTACGAGCAGAGCTTGGTAGGTTCAGCTTGGGTACCGAGACAAGACCTAAGGCCGATGCCCTATTCTCCTTGGATCACAATATGCTTAGCCCCCTCCTATTTATATGCTCGAATATCAAGTACTAAAGTATTACAAAATGATAAATCAAAAGTATTTGAAAATAAAAGACCATGCTATAAGAGTCCTCACCTAGTAGGAGTTTTTGGTCTAGTTGTCCTAGGTTAGGTGGGCAGAATAGACTACCATTTAGGATGACTCTTTTTTTATAGTTCTTTTTTGCCGGTTTGTGTTGGAGCATATAGTTAGAGACTAACTTTGGATCTTTGTTAGATTATGATTGGCCTATCCCTTATGGATCTTCATGCCTTGATTTTGTCAAAGGATAGGGTGAGGGCTGTGTTCGTGTTTTATTTGTGTTTTTTTTTTGTAGCAGCTTGATGCTCTTTATGGTTTATTTATGTGTAGACTAGTTCATGGATTGGATGAGCTGAGTTGCCCTATCTCATGGTCACCAATGATAGCATATTTTTGGAGCCTATTTCATGTCCAAAAAAACCTCGGGAAGCATAAAAGAGCAAATTTTTATGGAAAATGAAACAATTGCAAATCAAGGAGAAGGAGTTTTTCTAGATGCATTTTGACGCCACGAATCCAACGCAAGAGTCCATTTGACCCCCTATTTAATTGCCACAAGGTTTGGCGTTATGAAGTAGCTACTTGATCTAGAAGCCAAAAAGCATGTGGCAAAGGCCAACTTGATAGTTTTTGACACCATGAAGCCAGCTATCTAGTCTGTTTGCAAATTGAAGGTCATTTTCCCCTCTGTTTGACCAAAACCCACTTGCAGTCAAGTGTGAACACTCAAAAATGAACTAGTTTTTTTGGTGGTTAAGCTTAAAAAAAGCTTAAGAGGCTCAAAATAAAACATGAGGAGACGGGGGGAGGGGTGCCATTTTTTTTGTACCCCCTCATTTCTTGATAAAATAGTTTTTTAATCCAACTGAACAGAGAGGAGCCCTGTTGAGCCTAAGATGAACAATTTCTTTGCTCTCAAATCACTTTAGAAATCAAGGGAAACAATGCATTGAATCAAAATCTTTGATTTTAGTATTTATCTCTCCTCCCTCTCTCTCCTTCAATGGAGCCCCAAGAGGAACACCAAGAAAATGGGGTCTATATTGGAAGAAAATCTATATTGTAACATCAACAACCATCTTTTATATAATCAAAGCAAAGAAAACAACATCGAGAATAAGAAATCTTCATGCAACATCATAGAAAAAAATTCTCCCACGGCTTTAAGTTTGACAAAATTCATCCTTCTCTTCATATTCTTCATAGAATTAATCAACCAACAAAGAGAACACAAGAGGAACACCACTTTGAATGGAAAAATATCACATAGTATTCATCTTCATTGTCTTCATAGGTTTCTTTCACAATCTATCATAGATAGATACATTGTTTTGCATAGAATTGGCTATCTCTGACTCTCTCTCTCTCTCTCTCTCTCTCTCTCTCTCTCTCTCTCTCTCTCTCTCTCTCTCTCTCTCTCTCTCTCTCTCTCTCTCTCTCTCTCTCTCTCTCTCTCTCTCTCTCTCTCTCTCTCTCTCTCTCTCTCTCTCTCAATCAATAGTACATCATCTCCTCATTACAATACTCAATAATCACTCATAATAATCCTTCTTTGGTCGTGGATTCCCCTTCCAAAATGTGTGTTTGATATGAAAGGTCACCAAAGCCATGACAGTGACTTCTCATAGCTCATCATTGTCACTTCACTCCAGCCTTCTCTTGAGTCTTCCGTAGTTGCTTCTTCCACTTCCTTGAGCTCTTTTGAACTTACATTCACCTCTTTACAAGGATAGAAGTCACATATACATTCCATAGAACACTTATAGAAGCATACAAAATAGAACAGAACAAAAACAAAGGCTTTACAGAAGCTCAATAGAACGTTACAGAAGGTCAACAAAAAGCATTAGAACCACATAACTCATATTAAATCCATTCCAAAATATCAAAAACCATTCAATGAGCTTTCAAACATTCTCAATTTCCATCAATCATAATCCATGCTTCATACAAAAGAAAATCAGAACAAAATAGAAGCTAAATAGAAGGTATCAAAACCTCAACATAACCTATCAGAACATCACCAGAGCCTCATATTTCTACTGAAAATCATCATGAGATTCCAAAATATAATAAATATCATCCAAAAAATCCTCAAACACTTCCAAACCAATCAATCATCACTCAATATCCATCAAAAATCAACCATTTAGCCCATAAAAACAACAAAAATCAGCCAAAAAACAAGTTAATTCAACATTTAACATATCCCCACACTTAATAAGGGAGTGTACAAGTTCATTAAAGAGTTTAACTTGATTTTCTTTAGTATCTTCAATAAACCACCCATTTACGATCCCAACTTATCACCTGTATCTAAGAAAGAATACAACGAAAGGAAAACATCTTTATCCATTAATACATCTTATAAACAATAGCGAATTATAACAAATTCATAAAGGATATAAAAGGTTGTATCCATCCATCAATCAGATAGAATCATGAACCACCATCCATCAGTTGCTCAATTAGGTCTATCTTCATCTTCAACTCCATATAAGAGGATAATACACCACACTACATAGAATACAGAACATACACAAAACTCACACAGATACAATACCAAGTAGTCTGAATGGCACATGCCCCCAAAAATGGAGAGCACAAAAAAAGTTTTTCATTAAGAAAAGAGGATACAACAAGGAAAATGTTTCACTTCGAAATAGGACAAAGATATTTCTTTTTAAAGTGCATGCTAAGCTTAAGATGCTCAAGATCTTTACTCTCATCTACAAAATATTGAGGTATATTCTACAGGAACTATAAACAACACATCCTTTCCATCAAAATAAGGAACCTAGTAGGGAAAGCCTGTGCAAAGTAATATAAGACATCCATTAGAGCAACAGTCATATCCACATTTGGATTTATGATCAACTACATGATACTCTTTCGAGTATTCAGATGAGATTTCTGATGCATGAAAGCAAGATATCAACAAAAGTGAGCAGCAAGGCATATAGCAGTATCCTCTAATTGAACATGCACCCAAGAAAAATGAAGATAAGAAGTCGAACATGTAGCAGATGTCTCCCAGGACCCTGGAATAAGAGGCAATTAAACATTGGTCCTGTTACAGAATCATGCAATGTCCATTGCCTTTTGTGAAGAATATCACTGTCATATCCAGGTGTATCCAGCATAAATTGGGAAGGAAGGTTAATAGAATCAGATGGAGATGGTAATGGAATAAGAGGGGAACACTGCAAAGGTGGATAAGACAAATCATAAAATGAAGGTAAGTGAAGGGATAATGAAGATGGAAAAGATGGATAATTCAGCAAAAACGTTTGAAGAGATTCTACTGAGAAAACAGAAGGAATAGGAGGAACTATATGAGAAAGTTCAGAAGGAATAGGAGACGATGTAGGATCAGCAATAAAAGGACAAATAGTAAAAACAAGAATATGAGGGAATCCAAAAGGAGTAAAGGATAAAAGAGGAATAGTGTCAAGGCTAGAAGAAAGAAGGGAAACATATAAAGGAAAGTGATAGGACATGAGAGAATAAGAAAGAAGATCAGTAGGATGCAACAAATAAATGGAACAACAAAAATTAAGGGCCCAGAAAAAGGAATCAGTAAACAATGGATGATCGGCAATATAGCTCAACAATTGAGCTTGCAATGGCTGGATATCAGACTTATAAAAGACACTTTGTAAATGGGGAGGTTCTAAAGCATCATCCTCCAAAGGTGGATGCCAAGCATGCCCTCTATACCAAGATGTCTACTGATGATAAGTCTTTAAGCTTTTTGCTAATAAGAGCTCCACGGAATGAACATACATGACTGCTTGCAAAATGACATCCCCCACATAAACATTCAGATCCTTCTCATCAAGAACTTGTAGATGTCTTGTGAGATACATAAAAGATAATAACTGGGTTTCATGTGAAACTAACTCATCCACAAATCTATCAAAGATAACTCTCAACAAATTTGCAGTCCATAGAGTTGACCATGCATCCTTTGGAGGTTCCAAATCCACATTGCTTAGAGAAATATATAAGGCAAGCCTCTGTTGATTATACTTAATCCAGAAAGAGAGGGGAGGTGACACCAATTCAGCATAACGAGAAAAGTCATCCTGCACATAATTCATTTGTTGCTGAAGGCATTCTATCTTAGCAGAAGACCCATCACACAGCTTAGCCTTTTACTGCAACTGATCAACCTCCTCTATAGAAGATAAGATATAAGAAACTACCAGAGCTGGAGGAGGGATAGAGAGAACATCAATTTTCTGGTTAAGCTCTTCAATAAGCTTCTTCTGTAATTCAATAGTGTCTTGGGAATGTTGCAATTCACCCTCACAAGTACCCAACTTACGAGAGGACTCTATCATGTCCTCAATAGCTACATTCTTTTCTTGAGTTAAAGCCACATTCACAGCTTCCAAAGTAGTTGCTTTAGTTTCTAACTCTTTGATTTGAGCTTGCTGGGAATCCATCAAAGCAGTAGCATGAGTCATCTATATATTAATATCACTGAGGGTAGCTTTTTTAGATGTCAAGTCCTCCAAAGCTTTGCTCAACTAATTAGTTAGGGATTCAACTTTGTCTTGCAATGAATTATAAATCCCTGTGTAGACAGACTAAAGACATGAAGGAAAGTCTTCAATGTAGATTGGACACCAGAAAAAATCAACTAGGAAAACAAAGATCTAGCCAGCATCGTTTATAAAGCAGACAGAATATGCTAATCTAGCTGTCCATCCCTTTGGGAAGCAAATAAGTTAGGACAAGATAGGAATGAAGAGAGGGAATTGCTAGAAACAGTAGGGGTAGGGTCTTGCACAGGAGGATTTGCAACCGAAGCTGAAGAGGGACTAGATAATCCTATGGTATGTCTATGTTCAGTTTGAAAGAACCTAGGAGGGGGCTTATCCTCCATATCTGAATGCAGCTTTAATGGAGGAGATGGAAGAGAAGGTGGAGGCTGCTTCGAAAGAGGAGCAGGATCAGCCCACCACTGGCATACCACCAGAAGAAGGAGAAAAGGTAATAATCTTTTCAAGGAAGACACCATAAGAAACATTACTACCTTTACCTTTTTTTACTCATTGAAAATGTTGATCCATCTTGGCCAACATGAATGCAGCCCAATTAAACTTGTCTCCCTCAAGGATCCATAAATATGCGGTAAAAAGCTCCTTGGAAAGACATTTGGAAGAAGGCTTTCCGGAATTGGAAGAGTTGCTTCCACATCGGAGAGGACATATGAGCAAAAGAAACCCCAAAACTAGTAATAATTTTGCTGGACACCAAAGGGGTAGATGTCTCCTTCTGAAGAAGTGAAAGGATCTCCTTGATGGTCAATAATTGATTACCACTAGGTACAAAGGAAGTAGAAAGGGGCAAACATTACGCTTCACTGATATTGGTAGTGGAGAGACATAAGCATCAGTCATAGAACAAACTAGACTATTTTTGTATGACGCCAAGAAAGAGTAGTAGAGCTTGTTACCCTCTGGTGAAAAATTAAGCGCTACAAATGAACAACAACTAGCATGGTGAATACAATCCACTTCCAAGAGAAGGGAATAGACATGCGCCAGCAATGGCACATGCTAGATCACAATCATGGGAGTCGAGGAAGATGCCATTCAGACTACATAGGATATCCACACACACAACCAAAAATAGGAAAATTCCAGCAAAACCCAAACAAACCACCACTAAGAAAAATATCAAGACAAATAAATAGAAGAACAAACAAGACCAAACCAGACCTCCCAAGCAATCCATATCCTACGGAAAAATTTCGGCATGACCTACGCATTCATGCAACCGAAAGCTTCATGGTATGCAAAGAATCAGGCACCCAAAAACCCCATAAGCAAACCATATCATCCCAGACACTAACTAGACTCAAAACAGAATCACAAATTTAGACTATCAAAATAACTCAGATCAATACGACCAATATCTTTGATTAAGAAATCCCAATCCCCAAAAACATAGCGTATACCTAAGGTGCAGTGAAGTAAGCGGGCGATCGCTATTGAATTCATTTGTTAGATTATCAATTAAGCTCGTTTGATTATTAAATTAATCCATTAATGCAAGGTGAGTCGTTTGTGTAGCCCATTCCCACTCATTTTGACTTGACTGGGACGGGGGTCTCTACTAATGCAATTCATTTTTAGAAATTACTTGATCTTTGGCACAAGGTGCATGCATGCGTAACTTTGGGGGGTTTATTTTTTTAATTACAAATATTAATTGTGTCTCAATAGTGCGTGTGCATGTGCACTGTGGATGAATTTTAGAAATTAGGTGGTTTATATTGCCAAAGTGCACGTGCAATGGGAGGGGTTCCTTTTATAATTAACGGTCAGATTCATTGTAATTAAAAATTTAGAAAAGTGCATTGTGTTAATTTTGTGGGTGCAATGATCGGGTGATTTTTATTTACAATTACTTGTGTGTTGATGTGCATGTGAAGGAGGAAAAGAGGAGAAGAAAGAACATGGCGGTGTGGGGGCACTTGCAAGGTTTGATATGCAAAAATCCATCGTCTAGTCAATGCCAATAAACAAAAACATCCACAGGTGATAACAGCAAGGTGACTAGGAAATGGTCTACCTCCTATCAAATGCAAAAGAAACCAACACTACTAACACCACAGGGGAGAATAGAAAAATAGAAAAGCAAGGAAAATAGAAAAAGAAAATTTGGCATTGGGGATAAATCATGTGTGATTTGTTTTTTTTTTTTCATGTTGGAGTTGTTCATCGGTTTTTCTTTTGTGTTTTTTTTTTAAATATGGTGGTGAGAAATTAATTTGTGGATTTTGTGGATGTATTTAAATATGTATGCTTGAAGTTTTATGTTGTTTTGGTTTTGTTTTTTGTTTGTTTGGTTTTTTGGTTATTTGTTTTTTTTTTGGTCAAATTGTGATTGAAACAACTTCAAAGATGAAAAATATTAAAAAGAAGTTTACTGAAATTTTTCTTGAATTGACTAGCCATTTTTCAAAAATTTTGGTAAACTTTCAAGTACTTTAGCATTTGAAAATGATTATCAATGAATAAAAAACGTTAAGTGATGAATTGAGAAAGTGAATATCAATTTATCATTCACCAGCATGAGAAAAGGGTCAGATTTTTTTTCAATATTTATTGAAATTAATTTTTTATTCTTATGAAATTTTTAATGAATTTTGTTGATTTTTAAATATATTTGAAAGGAATTTTTGAGTTTTTGAATTTTTGAAAATCAGTTTCCATTATTTCATTCTGAAAAATGATTCCAAAAATTTTTCAATTTCACAAAAAATTGCTTATCTATTTTTATATAATTTTTAATCATTTTTATAAAATTTTAGGTATTTTTAAATGGTTTTATGTGTTTTTAAGGATTTTTGACAGTTTTTTAATAAAAAATTTGGTACTCGGCTATGTTGAAATAGCTGAGCATGCACCACTGCATGGACAAGGCCGGATGTGAGTCCTCGCGCATGAACACTCGTGAGGACGTAGCACAAAGACCCCCGCGGACGCGTACGAACACCCGCAATCACCCGTAAGCTTGTTTTGTGGAAGTGTAAGTGGTGGGTGTAAAGGGGGGACCATAGGCTATACGGAGTTGCTACAGGTTGGGGGAATGGTGGGAAAGGGGGCCAGCAAAGAGGGGGGGTTTCTGCGGGGTTACAAGGGTGGGAAAGGGGGTTTGAGTGGTGGGTATGAAGGGGGGCTTAGGGGGAGGTGGTGGTGGAGAGGGTGGGGGGAAGATTGAAGGGGTGGGAAGGGGGGCTTGGGGCGGTGTTGGAATGCTGGGGAGAAAGGGGATATTGGGTGGGAATGGGGACCAGTGGGGGGGGGGGGGGGGGGGGCAATGGGCAGGGAGTAGGGTGGGAGGGGGGGCAATGGGTAGGGAGGGAGGTACACTAGTGGGCGGGCAGGGCACAATGGGCGGTTTACTCTGGTGGATGGGCGGGGAATAATGGGGGTGGGGGGGTTACATTGGTAGACGGCGTGGCGATGACGATGGATCGGGGAGCCTTCAATGGCGTGACGATAGTGGGGGGGGGGGGGGGTTACGTTGGTGGACCGGGTGACGATGTGGCATACACAACGGGGGAGGTAGCCAGCGGGTAGGGTGGGGCAAACGTCAGCAAGGGAGCGGGGGGTAAGGGTGGTGGGTGGCTACTAGTGTCGGGCGAGCGAGAGAGATTGGCAAGGCGGCTGCAGGGTGACAGCCCAAGGCAGGGCAACAGGGCAAGTAGAAGAGGAAGGAGGAGGAGGAAGAAGAAAGAGAGAGAGAGAGAGAGAGAGAGAGAGAGAGAGAGAGAGAGAGAGAGAGAGAGAGAGAGAGAGAGAGAGAGAGAGAGAGAGAGAGAGAGAGAGAAGAAGAGAGGAGAGGGAAGGGGGAGAGGGGGGAGAGAGAGACGTGGGAGAGGTAGTTAGGGGGAGAATATATATATATATATATATATATATATATATATATATATATATATATATAAACTAATAATAATAATAATAATTTGAATAGGAGGCAACCCGTTCTCTATCTCATGCTCTATTTTTGTCAATTGTGCACAAGGCATACACCCTCTACACAAGAGAAAGTGAGGATAACATCAATGGGTTTCAAGAATAGGTTGCCTCCTATATCTATCAACAGAGCATGAGATAGAGAGGGGACTGAGCGTGACAGTGCAATGGTTACTACCCCCTCTCTATCTCATGCACTGTTGATAGATATAGGAGGCAACCCGTTACTAAAAACCCGTTGATGTTATCCTTACTTTCTCTTGTGCAGAGGGTGAAAGGGAAGTAGAACCCAAGAGGAAAAAGCTTGGCGGTGAGAGCTATGGCGGATGGAGAGCAAGAGCAAGAGAGAGAGAGAGAGAGAGAGAAACTCAAAGTGGGAATGCCAACAGTCACAATGTGTGGCTGGGCCTTCCTTTATTCAAACTGTCACTAAAAGAATAAAGAATAAGTGACTGCGACAGGCGCCCGCCACACCTGCAGTGTGCAGTGGTGGGTATTGTTAGTGTAGTAAAGTGTAGTAATATATGTGCGGCTAGGCAGAGGCGCCTTTACCCCCAACAACCTCCTACTTAAAGGCGAATCTATCCTAGTGAGAGAGAAAAGAAAAGAAAAGATAGTACAACATGTACACATGTACAATAGGATGAGGAAAAAGACGTCATCTCATCCAACACCCATCAATCTCCTGAGGAAGGCAAAGCACTCTGTAGTGAGGCTCTTCGTGAGCAAGTCTGCAGGATTCTCCTTAGCAATCGGAATCTTGACAAGGTCAACAGACCTGTCCTCAATGACCTTGCAAATGAAGTGGTACCTCACCTCAATATGTTTCATCTTCGCATGGAAGACCGGATTCTTGGCCAACTGAATGGCACTCATAGAATCTGAATGCAGTGTAGGCATAGCATCTATCATACCAAGGTCTCCAATCAAATGGCCTAACCAGATAGCCTCCTTGCAAGCCTCTGTGGCTGCAATATACTTGGCCTCTGTAGTAGAAAGAGCCGTACACTTCTGCATCCTGGACATCCAAGAGATAGCCCCTCCAACATAGATGAACACATAGCCAGAAGTGGACTTCCTACTATCTACATGTCCTGCATAATCAGAGTCACTGTACCCCATTACTCCTATATCTTGGCTACCATAGCAAATAGACATATCTGTTGTGCCCTTTAGGTACCTCATGATACCCTTCATGGCATCTCAATGTTTCTTGCCAGTTGTAGCCATATAACGTGCCACAACCCCAATTGCAAAAGCAATATTTGGATGGGTGGCTATCATGGCATACATAAGACTGCCCACGGCTGATGCATAGGGAATCTTGGCCATCTCCGTCCTCTGCTCATCTGTTTGCGCACAATTGGCCTGTGAAACCTTCACATGAGAAGGTAATGGACAGCCAATAGGCTTAACATCTTGCATACGGAAGTGCTCAAGGACTTTATGAATGTACTCCCTCTGTGATAGATAGAGTAGTCCCTGAGATCTGTCACACGTAATGCGCATACCAAGTATATGAGAGGCCTATCCCAGATCTTTCATCTCAAAGCTTTTCTTGAGTTGAGCCTCAAGAGCATCAAGCTCCTCATGACCTATCCCTGCTAAAAGCATGTCATCCACATAGAGTACCAAAATCAGTAAAGAACCATCATGGGCTTTTTTCGTGTATAAGTACGGATCCATAGCATTGCGGTTGTAGCCCTATGACTGCATGAATGTATCAAACTTATGGTACCATTCCCTAGGTGCCTGCTTCAAGCCATATAGAGTCTTCTTTAGCTTGAACACTAGGTGTTCCCTGCCAGGGTCTGCAAAGCCCTTAGCCTTCTCCATGTAAATCTCATCATGCAAGTCCCCATGTAAAAAAGCCATCTTGACATCCATATGGTACAAGTCCAAGTCAAGCTGTGCAACCAAAGCCAAGACTAAGCATAGGGTGGTCATCTTGACCACAGGAGAAAAGACTTCATCAAAGTCAACACCATGCTTCTTCTTAAAGCCATTAGCAACCAATCGAGCCTTGTATGCCGGCTTGGGGTATTACTTTTCAGCTTGTACACCCACTTGCATGGCAAAGCCTTCTTACCCTGAGACAAGGAAACCGAATCCCAAGTCTAAATCTTATGCAATGAGTCAAGCTCAGAGTGCATAGCCCTCTCCCAAGAGTGACAATCACCCCTGTGCATAGCCTCATCATAAGTGAGAGGCTCTCTTGCATCTGTAACCAGTACATCATCCATAGAGGGCACAAAATGGTCAGGAGGTCGTCTATCTCTAGTAGAACATCTCAACCTAGGCTCTACTGCCTGACCAACATCCTATCTAGAATCAACATGTCTAACATTTGGGCCATGAGCATCAAATGATGTTGCATGCTGTCTAGCTAGCCGTGAAGCAGGCTGTATGGGAGCATGTGGCTCCTCCTGAAAGATAACTCTATGTACCTCAACCACTTTCTCAGGCTGCATATGCATTTTGTCCTCATGAAAGATGACATCATGACTGCGGATCACTTTCCGCACCTGCGGATCCCATAGACAGTAACCCATCTCTCCTACATCTCCATAGCCAATGAAAATGCATTTGACACTTTTAGGATCCAGCTTATTGCGTTTGTCTTGGGGCACATGGCAGAATGCCTCACATCCAAAGAATCACAAATCATCATAACAAGGGGGCTTGCCTGCCCATACCTCCTCTGCAACTTGAAAGTCAATGCCACTGCTAGGTGACCTATTAATGAGATGCACTATAGTAGTAATTGCCTTAGCCCAAAATTGCTACGGTAAGCTAGCCTGGCTAAGCATGCTACAGACAGTTTCTTGAATGGTCCTATTCATACACTCACCCATACCATTCTGGGGAGGGGTGTAAGGGGCGGTCAATTGATGCTTAATACCCCGCTCATCACAAAACTGCTCAAAAGCATGTGACACATACTGACCTCCATTATTTGACCTTAGGCATTTCAGCCTATTCCTAGAATAGTTCTCCACTAATGCAAGCCAATGCTAAAATGTGTCTAAGACATCGGATTTTCTCTTTATGAGATAAGCCCAAACCTTACGTGAGTAATCATCTATGAAAGTAACAAAATACTTTGCCCCACCTAGTGACTGACAGGGCATGGGCCACATACATCTGAGTACACAAGAGCCAAGGGCTCACCCATGCGTTTCTTACCAGACTTTTTATGTGTATTCCTAGTCTGCCTACCATAACAAACAATGATCACAAGAATCAAAATGCGAAGAGTCAAAAGGTGGAAGATACTGCAAAGCATGGAGCATTTTCATTCCTTTAAGGGACATATACCCCAAACGAGCATGCCAAAGGGATACATGGGGGATAGAACCCACAGACAAAACATGATCCAAGGTAGCTCCAGATACAAGGGATAGAGGCTACCAGACTTTGCACCTCTTGCAAGCACAAGCCTGCCATGAGTAATCTTCCATGCAAAGTCTCCAAAAGACACAAAATACCCTGCATCATCAAGCTATCTAGCTGACATAAGGCTGAGAGTCAACGCAGGTACATGGCATACATCATGCAAAACAAAAGAACTGCTAGAAGGGAACTGCAGCCTAACATCTCCAATGCCCATAATGTCAAGAGACCTGTCATCACCACCAAGACGCACAGAACCAGAGATGGTACGATAGGTATGAAACCAATCTCTACAGGGTGTCCATGAAATGACGCACCCAAATCCAAAAGCTAGCACTGCGCATACATAGAATGTGTCTCAGAAGCCTGTAAGGCATCGCATGAAGAAGCTTCAAGTATGTAATCCTCATCTAAATCAGTGGCCTACATGACATTAACCTCTTCTATCTTCACACTGGACTTTGTACGTACAATACTGTGCTCAGAAGACTTTTCCTACACTTTCTATTTTCCCTTTTCCTTGCGCTTATCATCGCACATCTTATGGCATTGCGGCCTAATATGTCTTGCTTTCCCACAATAATGACAGGTAAGATCAGACTTTGAGAGCGGAATTTTGGTGCCGAGAAGTGCTTAAAAATAGCTAAAAATTATGAATATCAAGGGAAAAATATTCAACGTCAAAGGCGGCGGCTCGATCTAGGACGATTTTAAGCGCCAAAGTGCTTTAAAGGCGCCCGAGCGACACTTGTTGATTTTTCATAATTTTTCAGATAGTCATGTGGGTTGACACGAGTTACTGGCCAATGCGGGATGCCAAGCCGGATGCCCAGGATTTTTTAGAGCTCAATTCCGAGTCCGAACGGGGAAATGGCCAAGAAACCGGTCAAGATGCGAAGGGGTAGACAAAATTTGGCCAAAATGGGCAAGTGACCCTTGGGAGCCCAAATTTAAATGTGGCACGAAACTTTCATGCAAATGAGAGATGAAGAATCGTGGAGAGAAGGCGTGGAGGAAGAGGGCGCAAATTTCGCTTGAAGGGATGGAGAGGCATCATGGCTGCTCAACACAACCCACCCAAGTGATCATGGAGCTTCAATCCCCCCTGGATGATGACTCTATCGCCGTGCTTCGCTCCTCCATTGACGGTCTCTGTGAAGAATTCTGATTTCATTCTTTCTCTCTCCTCTCTCTCTCTCCCCTAAAGGCAGATTCATGTGGTGAAGAAGAAGAAGAGGAATGGATGATGGATGCTTGTCAAATGAAGACCGGATTGCTCCATGGTGTAAGAAGATTGAAGACTGCTGATTGTGGACTATCATGAGCATTAATGGTGGCTGGAAATCAGTCCCGAGATATGGCAAAAAAAAACCCACAACCCGGAAAGAACGGTAATCTCATTTTTACAAAGAAAAATGGTGTTTTTATGCAAATTGCTTCATGAATACTTGTTTCCATGAGATAATTATGCATAATAATGTTGTTTCCAATGTCTTCCAACTGTTTATGATCAGAAAATCAGAAAATCATAAGTGTTGTGGATGAAATTAATAGTGTAAAACATGTAAAACACGTAAAATATGGGGAAATTGGGTGTTTTTGAGATATAAATAGAAAATATAATAAGACACACCAACTAAAGTTGTGATTTTGCTGCAAATGAACCTAAGGGCCACAGCCCACAACTCATTTTGAATTTTTAGTCATTTAATATTGCAAAAAATACAAGAAAAATAGAGAAAAACCACTAAAAATAGGGGAAAATGGATTTTGAGTGCCAAAAATTAAGAAAAAATAAGATTCATGTTTGTGGATGTATGGGGGGTTTGAAGTATGAGGTTTAGCCTCAGTTCAGCCCTACCTTTATGTTTTAATGAGTTTTTATGGCTTTTTATACAATAAAAGTGTGGAAAATGAACCCTAAACCTATGCACCATGCACAACCTAAACGGGTGAGGGGGTAGAGTGTATGAAAGGTGTTTAAATGCTGAATGAAATGATGAAAATCTTGCTAGTTTCTATGCGTATCATATAGATCGGTCGTTAATTAAAATTAAGAACCTAGTAGCACGAGGGGTGCTACGTTCATGCAACGCTGCATACGAGCAATAGTCAAATTCATTGAAAGAATGCTTTTGCACTAAGCACCAATACTGATTCTCTTAATTGTTTGAGCACATGGACATTCACAATTTGCATGAAGCATGAAATTTAAGAAGTATCAGACAATACCTCCTGGATGCATGGCAATTGCTTTCTAGAGACATGACCAGCGTTGAGTGAGTAAGGTTGTCCAAGCTGTAGGCTAGGCGTTGGGTCTAAGGGGAAAGTAAAGTGAGGAAGCATGGTATATCTCCTGGAAATACGCAGATCATAAAAGAGAGAAGTTTGTGTGCGTATGTTATATATGTTTAGCGACGCATCGAGGGGCCAATCCCCAAGGTGTAGGAGAGTCGCAGTGAGGTTGCGGCATTCAGCCGTTGGAGGACCTCCTATGTTTGTACTTCGTGCTATTTGGCAATGTGCTAGGGACTCCCTCTGAGGAGTGTTAATTGGGTTAGAGTTGGACTACAAGACGTGATACAAATGCAAGATGTTTAGGAAGATGATGTATGTGCCATCCACGCTCCTGGCCGCGAGGCCGTGGGGTTGTTGAGCGCATGATAGAGGTCCGGCTAGTGCATGAGCCAGTGCCGGCCCGTTTTAGGTCCCATCAGTGGTGCGTTTGCTAGGAGCCGCTTAGAAGTGGCGGTCCTCGAATCTTGGTTGTCTAGGGACCAGTTAGCAGTTTATACCAAAGGATACTGAGATTGACCCGTTATTCATCGATAAGCATCGTCTAACAGAAATTCAAAAGCAAGAGAGAGACGAGAGAGCTAGGCGATGTGCTGAAATTCTTAGGAGATACTCCCCTAAGCGTAGCGGTGCTGAACCCTTACGAGGGAGTGGATCTAGTGGTCTTGGTGCCACAAGCAGTAAGTTAGGAGAAGGTGGAAGCTCTAGTGCTCCCCTTCCTTCCATAAGTCAGTCTATATCAAGTGCGGGAGGTGTAACCCCACCGTCCCCTATTCCTAGTGCAAATCCAATTTTCATTATGGCGCAACCCATAGCAAATCCTGTAGGAACGAGGGATTTGCCGGCTCTAGGTTACCCGCTACCCATTTTTAATGGGCTAGTTGAGGAAGATGTGGAACTCCACATCAGGGAGTTTCAAAAGCTGATGTTTAACTGTCGCATCCAAGAAGAAGGACATTTAATGATGTTCTTCAACATGACTCTCAAAGGAAGAGCTGCCATATGGTATCATGGTTTAGAAGCCGAAAGCATATTGAATATTGATTCATTTTATGGAGCTTTTCGAAGGGAGTTTGCCCCTGAAAGGGGTGGGCAATATTGGTTGTGTGTACTCAACATGACCCGCCAAGAACCACACGAGGATATTCGTGCTTATGCAAAGAAAATAAAAGAGGTTTTCCGTAAGTTGGACACCTCTATTCCTATCCCCACAGCTGCCCAATTGCAATATTTTCTGCATGGTTTGGACTTTAATAACCAGTTGCAATTGAGTAGTGTCCCTTTGGGGGATATAGATACTGCCATTACACGAGCACAAGGAGTGGAATCCCGACTACAAGCAGCCTATGCCTCTCGAGGCAATTCGAATATAGGTCTAGCATTGGGAAATAATATGGCGATGGCCAATGGCAGTAGTAGCCAAGGGATAGCAATGGCTAATCCTAATGGGAGAGGGAACATGATGCAGAATGTGCCTTTATTACCAGCTCCCCCTAGCATGTCGATGCCTACGGGCAGTCAAATGGCTCCAAATGGTGGAAGCCAGGCAATTAATCCTAATACCATGCTTGTGGTTCAACAACCAGTGCCTAATCGAATTGTTAGGCCGATGGAACGACAGGGTAATGATCAAGGCTACGAGTCGAGCGCTTCCAATGTTCTTGGCGAGGTTAAGGACATGATGAAGCATTATACCGACATGATTATGGAGCAGTATCGACAAATAGCCGTTGATGTCAACTTTCTTAAAAAACAACAAAATTTGATAGGAAGTAGATACCCGGATGAGGGTGCACCTTCGAGGTTTAGCTGCAAATGGTGTGATGGGCAGCATTATCCACGAAATTGCCCAAATGTCAAGTGCGACATCTATGGAAAATCCGGCCATTTGGCAGCCACTTGCTGGAGTAAGATTAGTTCCCTCCAGCGAGGTAGTCGGCAACCAGGACCTATTAATCATCGTGCGCAAGGAAATGATTCCCAGCGAGAAGACGGGCCTAAACAAATACTCCAACGACCAAAGACTACAGTGGAGGAGCTACCTAGTGGTAGTGGGGTTAGTTTGATTGAGGCTGTGCGTGTTAATGATGCTGAAACCTCTAATCTGCGAGCTGTCCTTACAAGAGGTCAAAAGGGTAGAGAGGCCGACAAGGATAAGCCTGCTGTCGACGGAAACCCTAAACAAGGCGACAAAGGAATGCAAGTTCTGGATCCTACCATGGAAGAGGGACCTCTGAAGCCCGTGGAGAGTAAAGCCGATGCTAAGAAGGATAAGGAACCACCAAGGAAGAAGATGAAAGTTAAAAAAGAGGCAATAAAGCCAGTTCAGTGACCTAAAGAGCGGATGGTTTGGCGTGAAAAGCGAACTCTGCCGAGCTATTGTGAATTCGATTTGGCGAGCTCTCTTTGCGAAGTCAAGCCAGATGTGAATCTTTTACAGCTTATTAAGCTTTCCCTAGGAGTACGCAAGGAATTTAGACAGATCCTACGTACTGGGTATATCGTAGAACCTTTGGGTATTGCGCGAGTTGGTGATGACTGGTTCGAGCATGCTGAGAAGCATTGCCCAAGGGTTGTAGCCTATGTCGATGGGATATTAGTAGATTATGCCATTGTCGACACGCGATCATCTGTTAACATTATGAGCTCTGAACTGATGGAAAGGTTGGGTCTTGTGATCTAGAAAGATACCTCCACAATTCTCAGAATGGCGGATGATAGTTTGAGACAGCCGGAAGGCTGCATTACTAAGGTCCATGTCACAGTTGCAAATGTAGAATGCCTGTTGGACTTTAGGGTGATTCGTTTTGCACGGCGTCCAAGTTACTAAGTATTACTTGGACAACCTTGGATCTTGCAAGCGGACTGCCAAGTGGAAATACCCACCGGTCGGCTGATATTCGGCAGAGGTGCTTAGCGCGTGGTGATTGATGCCTATCCTGAGTCCCCGTAGAGTGAGAGAGCTCCTCTATCTTCCACAGAATTGGAGACATTAGAGGATTTATCTGCCAGTGAGACATCATCGAGTGATGAGTCCAAAGAGGGATCCACCACGGAAGACATCTATCAGATCACTTTGAACGAGCCGATAGAGGCCCAAGATCGTATAAGAGATGCAGATGTTATCGAGCTAGACCTTGGTACGCCAAATGATTCGCGGCCAATTAAATTAGGTTCTATGCTCAGCTCAGCAGAAAGGGAGGACTATGTGTCCTTGATTCAAGAATTCCGGGATATCTTTGCCTGGAGTTATGATGAGCTGAGAGGCATTCCTCCCAGCCTGGCCATTCATACGATTCCGTTGAAGGAAGGAAGTCGTCCTATGCGTTAGAAAGTAAGGCGTATGTCTTTTGAACTCAGGGACGGGCTGTATGAAGAGCTACAGAAGCTTCGAAAAGCAGGTTTGATTTTTCCTGTGCAACACACGGAATGGTGCTCACCAGTTGTGATCAGAAAGAAGAAAAATAATCAAATCCGATTATGTGTGGATTTTAGGGAGCTGAATAAGCAGACAGTTAAGGACTACTACCCGTTGCCATTTATTGACCAGATTTTGGATCAATTAGCGGGTAGGGAGATATATTCATTTATGGATTGCTTTGCAGGATATAGCCAGATGGCAATTGCAGAAGAGGACAAGTTGAAAACAACTTTTATTACTGTCTTTGGTACTTTTGCGTACCATGTGATGGCCTTTGGTTTATGCAATGCGCCTAGTTCGTGGCAACGAACAGCAGATAAGACATTCGGTGACATATTCCCTGAAGAGTTGAAGGTGTTTATTGATGACTTAAGGGCCGCCACCGTGAGGGAAAGGCAGTTGAACATTTTAAGAAAATGCTTTGAGCGCTGTAGGCAATTTTGCATCGCTCTAAACCCACGGAAGTGTGTTTTTGGTGTACCGTATGGGCTCTTGCTGGGCCATGTGGTCAGTTCGGTAGGAATTGCGACAGATCTCGAGAAGGTCAAAGTCATAGTTGCCATGGGTCCACCATGCACTTTGAAAGAGGTTCATAGCTTTCTGTCTTCGGTTGGTTATTACCATAGATTCATAAACAACTTGGCAGAAAGAACGTTGCCGCTTACAAATCTATTATCCTTTAGCTGTTTGTTTGTATGGAGCGACCCCTGTAAGGTAGCATTCGAGGACGTGAAGCAGGAGCTGGTCAACTCCCGTTTTAAAAGCACCTAAAAGAGGTGAGATGTTCTATATATTTTCAGCAGCCACCATGAAAAGTATCAGCTTGCTGTTTAGCTTAGATTTGGGAAGAAAAGTGGTATCACCCGATTGTTTTTGCTAGCCAGAAGCTGAGGGTATCCGAGATCAATTATACCTACATGGAGAAGTTGTGTCTGGCGATGGTCTTTGGGACCAAGAAATTCAGGCATTATATTCTCTATGAGAAAGTTGTGCTTTTACAAAGGCGGAGGGGCTTCGATTATTGATGAATAAGCTGCAGCCGCCTGATCGTCTAGCGAAGTGGTTAATCACTTTGCACGAGTTTGATTATGAAATCAGGAGTAAGCCACCAAGGTTGCAAGGCATCGTGGAATGTCTTGTGGACTTTGGGGAGCCGAAAGAATCTATGGCTGAAGGTAGTGACATGGAGTCGTTGTTTAAGATAGATACGGCGTCTATTCCCTCCTGGTATGCTGCAATAATGCATTACTTATCGACAGGAGAGGCTGGATCCGAACTATCTAAAGCTGAGAGAAGGAAAATTAAGTAGCAGGCATTAAAGTTTGCTTTGATCGCAGGTACATTATATCGGAAAGGGGTTAATGACATCTATCGCCGATGTGTGATGCCTGACGAGGTGCCATTCATTCTGGAAGAGTGCCATGATTCCGCTTACGGAGGTCATTTTGCGGGACGGCTTATAGCACAGAAGGCTTTAAGAGCAGGTTACTGGTGGCATGCCATCTTTCAGGCTGCGTTTGCATATGTTAAGAGATGCGATATTTGTCAACGACATGATAGTCGAGAGAATAGGAAAAGACCACTCACCTCTATTATGGCGATACTTCCATTTGAGAAGTGGGGAATAGACTTTATGGGTCCTATTACTCCGTCGTTGACTGCGCAAAAGAGGTATATTATTGTAGCAACTGACTACTTCACAAAGTGGTTAGAAGCACGTGCAACAAGGAAAGATGATGCTAAAGAAACTGCTAGTTTCCTTTTAGAGCAGATAATATGCCATTTTGGTCCACCGAAGAATTAGTGTCAGACCGTGGAACCCATTTCCTGAATACGGTGATCAAAAGCTTAACAGAGGCTTGGCAAATCAAGCACAACAAAACGACTCCTTATAATCTATATGCAAATGGGCAGGTTGAAAGTACCAACAAGCAGCTTGTGGGTATCCTATCGAAAGTCGTATCTGAAAAGAAACGTGACTGGGATAAGAAGCTATATGTGGCAGTATGGGCATATAATACCACGTTCAAGCGAGCCATTAGCCACACGCCGTTCAAACTAGTTTATGGTGAGGAGTGCGTTTTACCCTTAGAAATTGAGTTGCCGACCATTAGATTTGCAATAAACCATTCTTTGGGTAATGAGGACGCCCTATTAGAGCGATTTACGACCTTAGCACACCTAGATGAACTTAAGTTGCAAGGCCTATTACATCAAGAGGTGGCTAGACGTCACATGAAACAGTTGCATGACCTAAAAGCAAAGAAGTACACCTTTAAGAAAGGACAATCGGTTTTATATTATGATGCGCGTAGGGAGCTTTTCCCAGGAAAATTGGAGCCTAAATGGGATGGGCCCTATAAGATTGTTAGGTTAGGGAAGAATAGGTCTATAGCCCTATTAGATGATCTACAGGGAGTAGAGTTTAAGAATAAGGTTAATCTTAATAAGATTAAACCTTACTATTTCTGAGTCTGCTAATACAAAGAAATCGCATTGCAGGTCCATGCTAAGAATGATCTGAGACCTGTGGAAAAGAGCTTAAAAGACGTGGATGGGTCGGTTAATCCCTTATTTGAAGCACCCATATCTGGAGCAAAGATACCATCAGGGGAAACTCATCTGGTGGAGCAAAGAATATAAGGTGATTGAGCGAGAAGACGGAACCTTTGTGTGGGAGATCAAAGTCTTCTGCCATCACTGTTTACGCCTGTTGACGAGTATCCCTGTTGAGTTCAATGAAGAAGGTGGGATGGAGCCGTCAGTTTATCCTCTCAACATGCTAAACTTTGATTACCATAATTACGAATAGAGGAGTTTGTGATGGCCAGCTGTGTAAACCCATTGTGGACGTATACACTATATTTTGATGGAGCGTCCAGGGGCCCTAATAAAAAGGGAAGTGTGGGAGTAGTAATCCGGGATCCCCGACGTAGAGTTATAATGAAGTTAGCTGCTTATCTCGGGGTAGGATTCACTAACAATATAGCGGAGTATAAAGCCTTGATTACGGGACTGCATATTGCCAAACAAGGTGGTATTCGTCGATTGTTAGTAAAAGGGGATTCCCAGTTGATCCTGAATCAGCTAGATGGGACATACACAGTGCGGAATCCCATTCTTTGTATGTATCATCGGACTGCTATGACCTTACTTGAGGAGTTCGAGAGAGTGTCTTTTCAGCTGATTCCATGTTACTGGAATCAGTTTGCGGATTCATTAGAAAATCTTGCTTATGAGGGAGATCTCTTCTTTAATTATGGTCCTATTTTGGATATTGTGGTCAATGATGAAATAGGACCCGGTCGCTTGTGGGGTATGTTATCAGAACATGCAATATATGGCAGACGATGGTTGATATGGGTGATGCAACGAGTAGCCAAGACCAATCTACCATTATTATCTAGGACCCATAGGTTGATTAGACAACATATTATGCGTACGCCTCTTGCTATATATGCAGGAGGGATGGGTCATAACCTTATGCATTTAGTTTAGGGCTACGAACTTGTTTTTCCTCCTTGGAAAGGAGTCTATTATTGTATATCTGTATAATTCCAGGGAAGGATGTGTAGGTGCTACTTTGTTTTATTTCGTTAGGCCATGAGGGCCGATTCAGTTTGGTAGTGAAGTGCTTTATTTCATTAGGCCAAGAGGGCCAGTTGTCTGTTTAGTGCAGGTGCGGTTAATGGTTTCTTGTTTGAGTTCTGTGCTAGACAGGTTTGAAGAAGAGCTTGGAAGGAGCCTTTTGTTGTGTGGAAGCTTCTTGTGGCCCTATCCAGGTGATATCTTTCCTTTATAAGTATTGTGGTTGTTTGTTATATGTGTTTTGTACTTGTTAAAGGGGTTTTTCATTTCTTGTTGGGGACCGGCAACCAAGGCATGAAGTCCCCAGGATTAGGTTCAGTATGTTTGAGGGAGGTCTGAGTAGTTGTTGCCTCCTGTAAAGACATTTCTAAGCATTGAAAGACCTGTTTTAGACAGAAGTCCTAGTGACCCTGTTCTGCTAGCCTGCTAGGCAGCCGTTCTAGGTGCTCTTATTAGTTGTGAGGCCGTTAGAGAAGCCTGCCGAAAAAAGAAAAATGAGGATAAAGGACAAGAAACTCTGAATATCTTCAAGAAAATAAATCTATATACGACGGTGTGTAAAAAGGGGTTCAAACCCCTATCAAAGAAAAGAAAAGAAAGAAAAACTTATAAGCAAATGATCATTGCCTTGTGGAGGCTTGGTAGGTTCTTGGGGACGAGTCAGACCCGGGGCCAATGCCTTGTCTTCCTAGGGGTGGTATCTTGCTGGAAAAGAAGAAATTAAGGAAGGTTGGAGCGAAAATAAAAGTGAGCGTTAAAAAAGGATTAAGTGTCGCCTTGCGAGGGCTTGGTAGGCTCTTGGGTACCGAGACAGGACCTGAGGCCGATGCCCTGTTCTCCTTGGGTCACTACGCTCAGCTCCCTCCTTTTTACATACCCGAGTATGAACCATAAAAACCTTAAAAGAAGAAATGTGCTGCCAGAATATACCTCTTGATCAAGCTATAGGAGTCCTCGCCTAGTAGGAGCTCCTAGTTGTGTTGTCCTTAGTTAGGTAGGCAGTTCAGCCCACCACTTAGGGCAACCTCTTTGACAGTTCTTTTTAGTTTGGCTGTGTTGGAGCGGTTGGTTAGTGACTAGCTTCAGACTTTTATTAGATTATGCTAGGCCTACTCCTTGCGGATGTCATGCCTTGGTTCTGTCAGGGGGTAGGGTGAGCATTGTGCTGAGGTTTATTATAGGTTTGTTTTGTCTCAGCTTGATGCTTGCGTTGTTTGATTCTATGCAAATATGTTCGTGGGATTCGACGGGCTGAGTCGCCCTATCCCGTGGTCGCCAATGACAGCAGAATTTTGGTGCCGAGAAGTGCTTAAAAATAGCTAAAAATTATGAATATCAAGGGAAAAATATTCAACGTCAAAGGCGGCGGCTCGATCTAGGACGATTTTAAGCGCCAAAGTGCTTTAAAGGCGCCCGAGCAACACTTGTTAATTTTTCATAATTTTTCAGATAGTTGTGCGGGTTGACACGAGTTACCGGCCAATGCAGGATGCCAAGCCGGACGCCCAGGATTTTTCAGAGCTCAGCCCACTACAGAATAATTGTTGACATAAAGCTCTCAAGAGAGCAAATGCATGTAACTGTCCCACAAGATCAAGCTCAAGTGTAAGTAAAACTCTATGTACATTTGAATATGCCAAGAGGCTTCCATTGGAAGTAAATTCAGATGCAAATAGAGCAAGCAACGCTCAAATATATCGAGTACATAGCATCAAACATTCCAAATCCTAGTAGGGTACATCCAGAGCATAAATTCCAAGCTATCTCAGACCCATAAAGCATAAGCTTGAAAGCATTCAAATAGCATGTAATTGACAATCAAATGTAATGCCCAGTAGGTCCAAAATTTTCAAATACATCCAAAGACGAAACTCCAAGTGGCTATCATGCATGGGAAAACCAAGTGGCAACCATATCTGACCAAAGCATAAATGCAAGAGGCCTAAATGTCAAGCAGTGACAATAGGCATAAACCGGTCCAAAGCATGCCAACTCAATCCAAATGCCAGTGAATGACGACCAAGATGCAGCCTAATCGAAGCTCAAAAGCATTCTGAAAAAAAAAAAGCATTTGACAATCTCCAAATACATCGGTATGATCATTCAAATAGACGGTAAGCAACCCGTATCCAAGAACCAATGCATACACCAATTAAATGAGCTTTAGTCCACTATATTACATAAACATATTCATTGTCAAATAAAGCTCAATCGGTTCCCAAATCCACTCCAAATCAGTCCCAAAGCATAGACATAGCATCCCATAACATCCGAGCATCAATAGGCATCAAACGGGCAATGCCAAGAAGCATCAAACATCAAATTTCAAGTGCTGCCCTGTTTTTGACAATCCTGGGACTGTGTATATAGCAATGGTTGAAGGTGGAAGCACGTGTATTGATCGTCGAGAGCCAAGAACCAATGTCGAGGAGTCCAAAGATGATCGTGAAGCTTGCAAACAATGCCGGGAAGCCGGGAAAGGAGTTGGAAATGCCAGAAGTGGATCAGCCGAATCCCCTAAAAATGTATTGTATTTTGCGATGGCTTCTTCTTGGGGCTAGGGAGTCTTCAACAGTGCTACTAAGAACTTGGCAATTATCAGGGGGCTCCAATACAACCCTTCAAAGTGCCAAATGAAGGTCGGGAAGATCAGGGAGGAGACGGGAGATCAAAATATACCTACAAATGAAGGTGCCATGGCTGCCATTGAAGCTCCACTTGAAGCTCTTCAAATCCAGGCTAAAGAGAATGCCAGGGAAGCTCCAATGCCTTTTCTCTGATACCAGTTGAAAGGGAAGTAGAACCGAGGAGGAAGAAGCTTGGTGATGAGAGCTATGGCGGATGGAGAGAACGAGCAAGAGAGAGAGAGAGAGAAACTCAAAGTGGAAACTCCAACAACCACAATGTGTGGCTGGGCCTTTCTTTATTCAAAATGTCACTAAAAGAATAAAGAATAAGTGACTATGACGGGCGCCGGCCACTTGCAATGTGCAGTGGCGGGTACTGTCAGTGTAGTAAAGTATAGTAATACACGTGCGGCTAGGCGGAGGCACCTTTACCCCCAACAGAGGGTGTATGCCTTGTGCACAATTGATGTTGCAACTGTGCATCCCACCCTGTGTCGACCATTAGTGCAAGAAGGAAGGTGAGGGAGCCTAATAGTGCCATGCCACAGAAACAAGTTTATGCTTTGTGCATTGACATGCCCATCTCCCATGCGTGCAATGGTCCATTCACACATCTCACCTCTCTGTTAAATAGAAAGGGCAAGGACTGGTCACTCACCCCACCCTCTGTCTCACACTATGTTGATGAATACAAAGGGCAGCCCATACTCACATCCCCATCCCGTTAGGATGAAAGCTCACAACGCTCTAAGTTTGTCGATAAAGATCAACTTTATTTGTTGAAGGTGTCAATATGGATTGGTTGATGAAGAGGCCCACCCAAGGAGGTAGCCAACAAGTTTGGTACTCGGATTGCATGTTAGGAACTTGGCCTATTGTAGGAACTAGAAGCACTGGAGAGGTTAGAGGATTCAGCACACCAAGGGAGGTGGCTCAAAAACTTCGTCTGCAAGAGTTCAGCTAGAGATTCGGTGATCTTGGACTGCAAGGTGTTACCACCTCTTCCACAGCCAGTTTCTTGTCCAAGGGTATGTGCCACCTTATCTTGGAACGAGGCCTATTATGACAGGGAATTTCTTTCTTTTCTCCCATGACAATTTTATTTTATTTTATTACTTTTATTCTCTCTCTTTTTTTCCCTTTTACCCTACTCACGAGGATTCTTCCATCTTTTCTCAAAGAATAGGTCAACATGACAAGGACCGAATTCCTTTTCTACCATTACCGATATATTTTTATTTTATTTTTCTTCTTTTTCTTATTGTATTTGAAGCAACGAATGGGAGGGATGCCATGTATCAAAACCATCCTCGCCACCTCTGTTGCATCAATCAAAAAAGAAGCCTAGGGGGAGGGGAAAGTGGCTGCGAGGGGCTATTAGGACGAAACCATATCATCACGATCAACAAGAGGGTTATCAGGAGCATTGGGTAAAGCCCTCTTGACCATTGTGCAAAGAATGAGGAAGTTCTTGCCCATGATTGTCAGGATCCCCAGGGGGGGTAATACTTCTTGAGGCAATAGCCATTAATAAGGAAGGGATCATCTGAAGCATCGACTGTCTGGACTTGGACTGAGCCATTCACATTGACGACAAGTACCTTATAAGGACCCATCCAGCGTTGTTGAAGCTTGCCTAGAAACTTGTCGAATCGGGAATCACAAGCGAGGACTAAGTTGCCTTCCTTAAACTCTTTCTTCTTGATCAAGCTGTCATGATGGACCTTTCTACGAGCTTGTGTGGCTTCCATGCACTATAGGACCATTTTATGGATCTCATCAAGACACTCCAAGTGCAAGAGATAGCGTTGCAGGGACTTGGCATCTCTCAAGCATTCATTGATGGCCACACGTAGAGAGGGTTGTTCAAAGCACCTCCTACCATGGTGTAGGGGGCTGATTCCAACAAAAGTTTCTTCCTCTCACGGCTCAAGATGCCAGGGGGATATTGTTGGGTTGCCAGGAGGTTGGCTATGTTTGTGTACCATGGGGTAACTGTTTTGACTAGAAACAAGGAAGCATCAAGAAGGTCTGGATCATCTTGCTCTTCTTCATCATCACTTTGAGGGATTCACGATAGATGATGAGCCAGGACATGAGAGCAACCAGGTTTGGTAACCACTTCAAAGTCGAACTCTTGAAACAAAAGGATCCATCTCATCATTCTTCCCTTCCATTGGCCTTGTTGATCATGAAGGAAAGGGCTTCATGGTCCACATAGAATTTGAAATGTGTCGACAGTAGATAATGTCAGAACTTCTCCAAAGCAAACACCATTGCTAGACACTCAAGCTCCATCACTGTGTAGTTTTGCTCTCTATCGTTTACTTTTCGGCATGCATAATGGATTGGTTGATCTAACTTAGAGGGACCCTTTTGGCATAAGACTTCATCTAGCCCTTCAATTGACGCATCAGTGTGCACATGGAACTCATATGCATGTTTATCACTTTCTACATAAAGAAAATATACATGGAATACCCTTTTAATCTACCCATCGAATGCAAAATCTTAAACGGTAGGGAAAGGGGCTTGTGGGAGTTAAGTATCATTTGAATTTTGATTTTATGCATATTCTAGCATGTAGGATGCATTTGATTTAAGTCTTAATGTGTCAGTAACACGGGTTATTCTAGTGCTACCTTAGCAAAACAAAGCGATACGCTAGAGTGAAATCATGAAAGAGTTGTTTGTGCACATCCACACTAATTAATTTATAAGTGTACTTTCTTGAGCACATATGTAATTCACCTTGCATCCGCATTGTCATACATGGTATAAGAGAATTATCTCCTAGATGTATAGCACTTGATTTCAAACAATTGAATCACATTGAGTCTAAGGAACCCTTAAGTTGTAGGTCTAGTGTTATCGTTTCCTTTGGGGACTAATGTGGTAAGGATTATATTATCTCGTGAAATGTTTTATTAAAAGAGAGGACTATATTGCGTATGTATTATATGTTGAGATGACACATCGTGGGGTTAATCACTGGGGTGTAGAAGAGCCGTAGTGGACCCATAGCCATATGCATGCTGGGGGGTGTTTCCTTCGTTTGTGTTACTAGGTGCTAGCCACCAATATATTTGGGTATCCCTTTTGCTTGGAGTCGGGAAGGGTATCACGTTAGACTACAATCTAGATATGGTATCTACAAATACGTTCTTTCGATAAATTAGTTCATATTGTTTATATGCTCCTTTGGCCGCAAGGCTATGGGGTTATTTAGGTGAATTTAGGAGGCTTGGCTAGAGCCCTAAAGCCAGTGTTAGACCCATTTTTCGTCCTCATACCAACTTGAGTTCTAGTTTGCATATAGGAGTCCCATCATAGGTTTCAACACTTCGTAGTCAGAGAATCATAATTTTGACTTTAGATTCTCTAGAGAAATCTCCCAATGCAAAGAAATCTTCAAGATCTTCAAACTGTGCTTCAAAGATCTTTCTCTTCTCTTTGTTTGTTGTTGTGATCGAGGTTGTTGAGGTGGCTCTTCAATTGATCCGCCCATGTTAGTTCTATTTACTTCGCCTTCTAGATCCATAAGGATCTCTCATGTCTTTGTAGCTTCTTTATTGGCTTGTTCTTTTTTCAAATCACAAGAAGATGTTGAATGAGTTCTTCTTGCTCCTTGACTCTTTTCTCCAAGCTTTCCATCTTCATAGATCAGATTTGCTATGATACCACTTGCAACACGACTAGTCACAATTTGATAAAAATCAACACAATTCTGGCAGAGAGATGCCTTGGGGAGTCCACCTATAAGAAATCATATGTATAATGTGTGTTCAAAGGATATTAAGCAATACCCTTTTTTACATGCTCTACACCCTTTCATTTGAGCTCACGTGGTATCTTACATGTTCTATAAGGTGGACCCCCCCCTCGAGAGAGACGCTAGTAGAAAGACAGCAAGAGAAATTTGTATTAGAGTTTGATGAAAGCAAAGAAGTATTAGATAGCACAATAAAAAATTGCACTCCGATGTGGAGCTTGAACCTCCCCAAGCTGACTTCATGTATATGATAGAATGGCAATCTCACTCTCAATCGCTCACTTGCTCACAATCTCAATCGCAATCACAACTGCATTCACATTCACAATCTCAATCTTGGATTTTTAAAAGAAGAGGACAATGAAGATAATTATTCATTTAACTTTTCTACCAAAACAACTTTACGAGTCCAAAATATTTTTTTTAATTTAAAATTAAAGAAAAAATCAAAAACTCATATCTCCAAAATGGTGAAGAATTGGATCGAGCTAGTAAGATGATTGGAACTTCATGAGGAGAACTTTGACAAAATTCTACTTTGTTTGACTACACCTCAACTTCTAAAATAGGTCTTATGCCTAAAAGTTAAAAAAAATTTGACAAAATTTTTACTTTCACCAAAAAATTTTAAAACACTTAAAATTACCTAAAAATAATTTCCGAACACTATTTATGCACATTCAAAAAAAAGTTCAATATGACAATTAGGGCATATTACATTGCTCCTAATATTAGCATATTCTAGTTGATGTATAAGACTCTTTGCCAAGAGCATAATGACAGCTTTGATAAAGGACATTCATGTTGAAAAGATCTATGAGACCATGGGAGGAATGATGAGTCTCAATTACTCTAGCATTAATGATGTACTCTATGAGTCAATTCATATTGATGATCTACAAAAAGAGAAAAGCAAAGACAAGTCATAGATAAGTGAATGATAAGATCCTTAGTTGAGCTACCAGAAGGTTGAAGTGAATAAAGTACATGCAAGCATCCATTGTAAGATGTAGGAGGCCCGGGGAGGTCAGTCACTAATATATGTACGTATCACGTGTGGGTTCAATATAAGGGATGTTTAAAATACTATTTTTACCCACTTTTTACATACAAAAGGGGTCCCATATAAAGAGGTTACTTATAGAGTGAATGGAAAAGGGTTATGCTTTATTAAGAGAAAATTCACAAATAAGGATATTCATAAATAGGCCTTGAACACATATGAGATAGAGGGTATACATATATTGAATTGCCCAGGGTAGGAGGGATATGCTAGATGTGAAGAGATGAAGAGAGAGTATGTAAAATGAAACAATGAAACCAAAATTAAACTATATCTATCATAAAACCCTAACTTTTAAAATGAAAAGGGCTTGTTCACACGCAATCTCAAAAAGCTTGTTCACACACAATCTCAAATTATGTCTTTGACTAACTTCTTTAAAATTTTAATAGACATATATGAATATATTAAAGAGACACTTGCTTAATATATTAGCTAATGTCATATGGGAATCCCCCTCTCTCTTTCTTTCCTCTTCCCTCGCACATGGGTGGGTGTGTATGCATCATATTTTTTTTAAAAACCATGCACATATGTTTTAAAGAAATCACTATAAAAGTGAGAATACACAAGTAGTCTATCAACTAATTTTGGAGGGGATCTACATTCCTTCCCTCCCCTTAGTGGGTGTTAATGCATATGCTTCTTATCTCAATTTGAAAATGCATGTATACATATTTTAAAAATACAATTTAGAGAAGATATCTCTTTTTTCTGGATTGACATGTGTATGCACCTTCTTAGACAATAAGAATACACATAAAGATGTTTAAATATTTTTGAATAATGTGCATGAGCATATGACAGTTTGAAAAATAACTATTGCAAGTGTAGGATATTGAAAGACATCATAAAATACTTGTATTCTATTGCAAGTGTAGGATATTCCAAAGTATGTGTATTCTATTAGCCAATATTCTAAAATTATAGTCATTTGGTAATACAATATGTGGAGTTGGGATATTTAAGGAGACTCAATAATTTTTAAGGTGCCTGGGGCCACACACTTTCCATATGTAATTGTACTCGAAGCTAAGCTTTGAATCTTGCTTCCTACCATCTAATTTGAAATTGGATATTAGCGAGTGGATTCTTTATTAACATCAAAATTTGTTGATGCATTATACTCAAGGACCAGTCATCTTCCATCTGCAACACTTCAAGCTTACGACTCTCTCAAATGACAGTAACGCCCATAGTTGTACTATCACATCTATCTTAGTCAATGAAAATCGATTCACACTTTAGCATCCTCTATCAATTATACTTGAATAACAAGAATAAAGTTTGGTCCATAACAAAGTAGTTGTACTTGGAAAGGAAAGCTAAGTAATAAAGTGCTACGATATATCTCCTATTGTAGATTATTTTAGTTTGAAAGCTCCCTTCATGCTTAAATGCATACACACCCAATATTAGCAATGATATATATCAATGATCCAATTCCCCTCCTCATATTTGGTATTGCACACTTCTATTGAGAGAATATTTATTCTTCTCTCTAGCATTATGATGTAGGAAATTCATATAAAGAATTATATGTGAAACCTTAAATGATAAGCATTTTTATATAGATCAATGTAGAGGCCATCAACCACTGAGACCCATGGACCACTTATTATTTCAAGCATTCCAAGCTGAGCACTAATGGCTACCTCTCACATAGCCGATGCGCTATCTATCTCTATGAGTGTAGTGAGCTTATCTCCATGCCCGATCAAGTTGCCTCCTCTCCCGAGCACTCCGGTAGCTCCATGATCCAAGTGCAAGCTTCAAGCAAGCTCCATCCTCAAGAACCACGCTCCAAGATCCATTGCCGTAAGCAAGAGAAGAGAAGAGAAGAGAAGAGAAGATGTAGAGCTTCTCCACCATGGTCCCTCACCCTCACACTCTCACACTCCCTCTCTCAAGCACAAGCTCAAGCAAGCAAGCAAGAAGAAGAAGAAGAAGAAGAAGAAGAAGAAGAAAAAGAAGAAGGGAATAGCTACTTTTGGCCACACACAAGAATGAGCTTCTCATTCACTTTTCAACTTTATATACAAAACCCTAAATCCCTTTTGGGCGGTCATCCCCTTATCCCCTTTTTTACATGGTCAGCCACGGCCATGGCTTAGGCCCTTTTTCCCATTGTCCTCCTATCTTCCTATCTTCCTTCCTGCCGCCCATCTACCTTTACAATTTGCAGGGTGAGAGCCCAATGCTCTTAAAATACATCATGGTGTGCCTTGCGTTGTTTTACAAAAGTATTGACTTGCGCTTTTCTTATGTGCCTTTCTCCTTGATTTAGGACTTTCCTGCACTTCTTGTGTTTCCAAATTCTTCTTTGGTATGCCTTCGTCTTCCATTTCACCTTTGCCTTGGACTTGCCTTCTACTTTAGATTTTCTGTATTTTCCACCTTGTTTGTTTGAGGGTTAACATTACCCCCCTCCTAGACGAGTGGCAGTCCCATGACACTCACCATCGTAGGTAGCAGGCTCTAGCATGCACCGAAGACATGGGTGGAAGGAATGTCTTTGGTTGCCATGGAGAAGTTCTGGCCGTGGGATGGATGAAGGTCATTGGGGCCACTTTATTGGCGTGGGTGGCTAGTGGTAGGGTTGTTGGAGTTGGGGATAGGGTTGTTCGTTGTTAGGAATTGCACTAGTGGCTGGCACAGGTAGTGGTTTGTGGGGATTCTACATAGGATGACTCTTTGGTGGGCTTGCATGATGGGAATGGACAAGAGTTCAGAGTTGAGTGTTGATGAAGGACTGATGACACTATCGTTGGAGTCTTCAATACTTGCAATTGAAAACCTCACAGATATGGTCTCTCCCTGGGGGTAGTCCTAGTCTTCTTATCGTGCACAAGATGTAGCTTGATTAGTTTGGGAGACATGTCAAACTCCCAGCAAGCTGAGAGAAATGCCCTGCACTTGAGGACCCAAACTGTGTATAGAGTGTGGTCTAGATATTATGTGAGTGTCTGTGCATACGTAAATATTACATAGTTAGAAGATTGATGGTCTGGTGCTTTGTAGCAACGTGTGGATGAAGCAAGGGTTCAGTGGTGCGGAATAAGTTGTCAATGTTGAGGATAAGTACACACAAATGTGTATGAGACATCATGTGTGCTTTGACAATACAATGTAGTATAATTGATCTCATTGACACCTTAACTTTTGGTAGTTGGTGGCTACTTGTATTGCTTACCGAGTACAGTGTACTTGCCATGGTCTTTCATGTGTTTCTTACCACGAGCGATTGCAATGGTACTAAGGTGGAGTGCAAAAAAGGAATCGTGCAAATGGGTCAGAGTGACAGGTGTACCATAGGCAAGATAAGCTCTCTAGGTATATCCTGCTGTTGATGTGCCCTGAACAATTATGGGGGATGTGTAAAGGGCTAGGGGACTAGGGACGGAGCCAGCTGACCAAGGTCACTGGACGTACCTAATTTGAGGACCCCTAGGTGTTGTGCTGTTATTCTGAGTGCTTTTTCTTTTTTCTTTCTTTGTTTCTTTGTTTCTTTTCTTTTCTTGTCTTTTATTTTCTCTTTTTTTTAAAAAAAAACATGAATACAACCATTTTAATATGTTGAGGCTATCTGCCTTTCATTTGGATTGGGAAATGTCGAGATTCAAAGGCTGTGAAAATGGAGATAGGGGAACAGTTGTTGAGATTGCGCATCTCAACAACTATTCCCCTAGCAATGAGACTAGTCTTGTTGCTAGGGGAACAGTTGTTGAGATGGGGAGATCCACTTGAGATTTTGCAAAACCTCTTTGTAACGTGCAATGTCTACAAAAATATTCAAATCCCTTTGTGAAAAGCTAGGAATACATGTGTTAGTGAGAGAGAGTTATTAATAATACCTTATCATACTGACATAGATATAAAAGAGGTGAGACATGTACTTTTTGGCATCTTTGATTATAATACAATTACTCTCTCTCATCTCACCTCCTTGTTCACAACTTTCATAGCTTCACTCTCTTATTTTCTATCTTTCTAGTCTTTCTCTCTCCTCATCACTCTTTCTCTTCCTTATTTTCTCTCTCTTCTGCTCTTCTTTCTCTCAACTCTTAGTCCTCTCCTTGACAAGTGGTATCAGAGCATTGGTCTTTGATCCATTTGGTACAATCCTTTCTTGGATTTCCTTCCACAAGTCTTATTACTTTCTGATTACTCAAGGACAAGGTATCAATTGGGAAAATGGTCAACTGCACTGACCAAGAAGACCAAGGACAACTAGTCAGAGTTAACTAGAGTACTTGAAGGCAAAGCTAGAGGCATCATACATAAAATGGTAGATTGTGCATCAATCATCGGCTATTTTGGAGGTAAAATGGTTAAAGACATGGTGAATAGAGATAGTCTTGGTTAGAACTTTAGTTGCTTTTAAAGACATGCTTTCTCTTTCCTCTCTCTTTCAAGCTTTTGGCTGAAGCTCTCATGGTGGAAAACAAAGATTTTCTTCTTTTTCTCAATAACCATTCTATCTTCTTTTGAAAGCATGGGGCAATGAATCTTCATCTCTTACTAACCATTTCAACTACCAAGATTGAGCTCTTACACACAGGGGATCATCTAAACAAGACCCGAGATTCACACTACATTTTGCATTGATTTATTGCTCATCTTCTCCTAGTCAACACTCATCTATCTCTAGCTTGCCTACCCTTTCGACCATTGCTTGGAATTATATTTAGTAGGGTATGAGCCTTTGAAGCCTCTTATCTTCATCTTTCTTCTCTAAAATCCTAATACATAGCAGGAGGGCACCCATAGCCATAGAACTCAAATCTTCAATTTCTTCAATCTTTTGCTCTTTCTAACCTTCAAGGCTTCTCTACCATCATTTTGAAGCAGGATAGACTTCGAGATTGAAGGCATTTCAAATATTTCAGCAACTTGAAGTTCATATTGAAGGATTATTTTGGGGCTTTTCTTCAAGAAGCTTGAATCTTTAACATTCAAGTGTTCAAGCAAGCATGGGGCATTGATTCTTCATGAATTCAATCTTATTTAAGCTTGTAGGGGCTGATTTTATGGATTCTTGGAGCTTTATGATTGATTCATGTTGGATTATGGTAGATTCTTTAAATATTGGTGTAAAACTTACATCAGGCTAGGCGATTAGGAGGTTAAAGCTTATTCAATAATAATTTTAGACCCTAAGTCTTAGTGAAAAACACCACCCTCTCATTTAAAAGAATGTAATGTCTAAACTTCTTAGTGGTGAACACTATATCCAAACACACTTTTTCTAAATAACTATAATGAAACTCCTAAATACCTATTTTTTAGCTTGCAAAAGTGATTAAATTATTAAACTCTACCTCTCAAATCTAGGATATGAAACAACTAATACTGTGCCTCATTGCAGCTATAAAGATGTAAAACATCTCACCCCTCTTTGGAGCTTTTAATAGTGGTGTTTTGGATAATTTCATCTTAACATCCTCAAACACCCCTGCACTCTATTCATTCTATTCAAAAACATGGCTTTGCATCAAGAGATTTGTCAAAGATAATAAATGCTTGGCCAATGTATTAATAAACCGATGAAAATATCCCACAAACAACACAAAGATATGGACCTCCCTAGGGCTAGTGGGCGGCCTCATAGCCACAATTACTGTAACTTTATGAGGATTAGTGACAATGCTAGCCACACCCACAACATGACCAAGCAATAAGTTGTAAGGGACCCCAAATATACACTTCTAAGAATTTAACACTATGTGTTACTCATGACAACGCTCAAAGAACTTACATAGAACAATGAGTTTTCTATCATGGGGTTTTAGTAGCCACACCCAATTGATCTATAAAAACCATAAGCTCTTTAGGGGAGATATTGGCAAATGCCTTGTCACTCATTCTTTCCCAAGATCTAGGAGCATTGCATAGACCAAAAGCCATGACATGGTATGCAAAGATACCAAAGACTTTAATGAACATTGCTTTCAACTTATCCTCCTCACTTATGGCTATCCGATTACAGTCACAAAGCAATCCTCCTTAAAGGAGTACATTTCTTGCCCTGCTAACATAAAAATCTGGTCGATAAAGGGTAGAGGAGGATAGTAGTCCTTTTTCATTGTTTGCTTGTTTAGCTCCTTAAAATCTATGCATAGGGGGATTTGATTGTCTTCTTTCTTATCACAATCAATGAGAAACATTCAATGTGTTCAACAAGAAAGATTAGACCTACCTTCCTTAGATGCATCAATTCCTTAAAAAGAGACTCTCTTAGCTCAAAAGGCATCTGTCTAATCTTCTATCTTACTAGATTACTATGTTCTTTCAATGGGATTGTATTCACATCAATAGAAGTGGGAATCCCCTTCAATTACAAATATATCCCTAAACTCCTGTATGAGTGATACATAGTTTACTTGCTTATCATAAGATAGTATAGTACAAAGCTTGATTGGATAGGGATGATTAGGAATCCCAAGATCCCATCTATTACATTGGCATTGCATATCCAATATTTTGCCCCTATCGGCTTATTTAAACACACTTGATAGACTTCCTCCATTGTGGAACCCTCATCAAAATCACAAGAGCTCAAAGTTCTAATGGTGGCAAAGGTGCCCTCAAGTGCCTTGCATTTTGTAGTGGGAGGTGATGCCCTTTCATTGAGTGGTGTTCAAGGTAAACATTCAAAATCATTTCCCTTGACCCACGCCCAAAGATCAACCAATCGGCTAGGATATCTACCAAGCAATCATCAGACTCACTAGAGCTTGAAGTTCTAGTGGTAGAGGTGCCTTGAAGTGCCTCCCAACTTGCCTAATTGATAGAGAAGGATTTTCTTAGTATACTTTCTATCAAGATGCCATCAACTTGTGGCTACACCCTAGGTTAGTGTTTCTCCACATGTTCCCACCATTCACTACCTACTCAATTGACATTAGCAAGTCCTATGACATAATCCATTCATAGGATTTTCTTGAACTTGTTGTAAACATTAGGTGACAACCATATTAATTATAGCAAGTTCGCATCTGGCTTGACTTCACATAGAGCATTGCTAGATAGAACTCACGGAAGCTTGTAATAGCCTTTCTTTTTGCCACACCATCCTCTCTTTCCTCTTTCTGAGAAAGCCTTAACAACCTCCTTTACTTTTGACTTGCACTTTCTCTTAACCTATTGAGTGCTGAAATGATATGTTTTTTGGGTTGATTTTTTGTTGTTTTTGTTGCTGAATGGTTGTTTTTGGTGATTTATTATTTTAATTTGAAGATGTTTTGAAGTGTTTGGAATTTTTTGAGTATGTTTGAAGGGTTTATGATGGTTTTTGATGAGAATATGTTTTTCTATACAGTAGGCTTCTATAATTTTTTCTGTTTGGTTCTGTAATGTCTAATTTTCTTCTGTTTTCTTCTATTTTGTTTTTGTTTTGGTAGTTGATATGGTTGAGGTTGTGTTCAAAGGTTTATGAAATATTGAATTAGTTTTGGTTTGGTTTTTGTGGTTTTTATGGTGTCTGTTGATCTTCTGTAAGGTTCTGTGGTTTCATTGTTTTGTATTTATGTTGCTCTGTGGTCTGTTTTGTTCGTTTTTGTTGAGTGTTATGTTGGATATATAGATGTTTTGGGAAGTGTTTTTGTTTTAGGAAAGGATTAATGGAAGCTCTATTCAAGCTAATTGAAGTGAAGAAGTAGCTGCTGAAGATTCACCGAAGGTTACAGAAGAACAATGACAGAAGCCAGATCTCACAGGACACTATGATGTCTTTGGTGCCTCTTCACATCTAACATACCTTTTGGGAGGTGTATCCATGACCAAGAGAGGATACTTGAGTGCCACTCTTGAGTATTGTAGTGAGGCTATGATGTATTATTGAGAGAGCAAGAGTATGTGAGAGAGAGAAGTGAGAGAAAGTCAGTTCTATGCCTAAAAACAATGTATCTACTATGAGAGATAGAGAGAGAACTATGAAGACAATGAAGATGAATTATATGTGATTATTTCCATTCAAAAATGGTGTATTCCTTTGTTATCTTGTTTTTTATGATGGATTTTATGAAGAAATTGAAAATTATGGTTGATTCTATCAAGTCCGTGGGAGATATCACTATGATGCTGCGTGAAGATTTGTTCTTTTTCTGTTGTGGTTCTCAAAAGAATGAAACAAAAGCTTGTTGATGATACAAGATAGATTTTCTTGTAGTAGAAATCCCTTTTCTTTGGTGTTCCTCTTGGGGCTCCATGTTTTTGTTGCAGAGTCGGGGAAAGCTTGTCATAAAAAACAAGCATTTGAAGAGGCTGAAAATGAAGGAAATGGCATTACCACGAAGAGGAGAATTCAATGGATGCCTGAAAAGTTCCTTCTTCCACTGAAGAGCTGGAGAATCTTATTTCCAAAGCCACTTTCTACAAGAAGTTCATCCCATAAGGGCAGAAAAATATTACCATAATGATGCAAGCTCTATGTGGTGGACTATTTCCTCTTTCAGTTGAAGCAACAAAGACGTGCATCTTGGTGGCAAATTGTTTGGAAACAAACTGAAGAGTAGAAATAGAGAGAATGACTATCCATGGAAGATTTGGCATTCATTGAGAAGTTTCCATACATCATCAAGTGGGAGATCGTGAAGAAGCTTCAAGAAGTCGTGATCTATGGATGTTCACAAAAACAAGAAAGAAAAGAGTTGGAATTTGTTTGTGGATCCTCAACAGCAAGATACGTGGGATGCTTGGTGCACTAACAACCTCCTATTTGTCCAATTAGCAACCCACTAGAAGTTGGTAGACAGAGTGTTTTTTACAACATACACTATTGAAACTATCAAAAGTTAGCATTATTATAATGATGGCACAACAACAATCCTAAGAAGAATGAGTTTTGATACTTTCAGAACGGAATATCTCCCCCTCTGTAGTGGTTTGAAAACTGAATTCAGAGATGTTGAAAAGAAGGAAGTAGAAGAGATATTGGCCAGAGAATCCTCCAGAGACTAAAGTCCCCCTCTTATTCTATTCTGCTGAATACAGACCAACTGGTTGGAGCCAACCCCTGATGAATGACGCAATCAAGAGGTAAGCACTAGAATGAGTCCAGAGGTATGTGCGAAGGGAGAAGGCAAGAATCAAGGCTAAGAACGAGCTTCCAGTAGAAACCTCCTTTGACGCCCTAAAAGCACTCTTTACAAAAGTCCCCATGGTGACTCAAGGTCCCCTTCCTAGTCAGATTCATCTTGGAAATATTGATGGTAGAGTAGCAAATGTAGTCCCATTGCCAATTTTTAAGGGAGAGTACAATGAAGACCCCGATCTTCATGTAGCAGATTTTATGGTAGCATGTGTGGCTAACAATGCTAGAACCCCTGAGCATTGGTTAGTGATATTCCTTGCCACTTTCAAGGGCATGGCATTTCAATGGTATGAGAGACAGGCAGCAATAACTTTTGGCACATGGGACGGCCTTCCTCACTAAATTCACGCGTGAAGGTTTTGAAGAGCGGATGCGAGAGAAATTCATGAACCTAAGTCAATCCTCTAGAGAAAGAGTAGAAGCTTATGCCTCGTGAATGGAATCTATCCTAAGAACAAATGGACTAACCATCATTTGGATGAAGGTATCCAAAAAGGAGTGTTCCTCAGAGGCCTACAACCAGAAGTTCTCAAGTTCATGGAATTGAGAAGACCAATGAATTTGCAAGCTGTAGTGGAAGGTGCAAGATTGTATGACAAAGTTGAAGCAAGGTTGTCAATGACTCGAGGAAGAGGATTTATACCTCCTACCATGCCAGGAATGGTATACCCATCAAATGCAGTCCTAGGGACAGTTCCCTACCCCTATTCCCAGATGCAAATAGTGCCGCAATACAATGTACCTAATCGACAGTGGCCCCAAATAACAATGCCTTAAATAATGGTTCACAACCATAACAACAGTGGCCTCAAATAGTTCCTCCAATGGTGACTCAACAACAGTGGAACCCTACCAATGGGAATCAATAATCCCAAGTTCCAACAGGAGCTCTGAATCAGAACCAAAATAGAGGACCCTTTACATCAACCCAACTAGTGTATGCAGTAATAAAAGAAGCTTCCCAAAACCCTACTACAAGTACTCCAGGAGGTGAAAATCTAAAGGACTACTTATCCAACTCAATCACAAGTATCAAGAAAGAGCTTATGGATGTGATTACAGAGTAGCTACAAACATTGAAGGTGAATATCGCCAATATATCCACTCCTATGGGAGGTGGGAGAGATGTGATGCGTTCTAATACATGGTGCGGAAAGTGCCATCAAATAGGACATTTAGCCACTGAATGTACCCGAAAACCAACCATTCCTAGAGCCTTTTATTTGTATTATTTGAGGAAGAACCATACAGAGGATATCTGCTCTTTGAAAGAGATGCATAAACGAAGACACAAAGATGAAAATGCAAGATTCAACTTGCTAGAATCCAAAATGACAACACAGGACATTGGACCAAAGCCTAGGGAGTTTGGTCCTAATTTTGGTCCAAAGAGGTTTCCCTCTCAAAGTTACAGAGGACGACAGTCTGACAGAGATCAGAGATGGAATGTTACCGATGCAAAGGAGAAGGCCATACCGCAAAAGATTGTCCGAGTCCAGCTCCTATCAAATCTACTTCTGATACCCAACAGAAGATCCAAGAACCTTCTTCCAATTTGGTGGAATTGGAAGTGGCCACAATAATGTGAGCAAAGAAAGGAGAACTTGTAGTTCCAAAAGAGAACGTTCCTTTTGCCAAGACTGTGAAGTTTAACCTCCCTCAGAAAAAACAGAACAATGCAATCCAGAATAAGGAAGTATAGAATACTACAGAGCCACAGAGAGCTACAGAGACAAAAGCAAAGACAGGACCAGAGGTCCAAGAAATAGAGGATGAGGCAGTCCCTTCTCATGAAGATGAAGCTCAGATGTTGCCGCTCCTAGAAGAAAAAGGGAAGATAAAAGTGGGCGTGGCCCCATTTCCCAGTCGATTTTAAAACCATGTGGATCCTATCAAAGAGTATGATTTGGTTAAAGACCTAGACACCTTTAAACCAAACCTAACATTCCGACAGTTGTTGATGATGTCTCCTAGTTGCCGAAAGATATTTAAAAGCATCTTGACAAGAAGACGCGGCCTAAGGCTTGCTCCCCCAACAACAACAAAGTCCAATAGAGCCTCACAACCTGTGAAGGAAGTAGATGTGGCTAATGCCTTCCTAGATCCTGAAACTCCAAATATTAGTGTATGGATAGAAGGATGCTTTATTTCAAATGCATTGATTGATGGAGGCTCATCAGTTAACATAATGACAGATGTGACAATGAAGGATCTAGGTTTGCAAGGAATTCAACCTACATAGTGGCTTTTCAGATTGGTAGACCAAAGCAGAATTAAACCACTGGGCATCCTCCCATACTACGTAAAAAAAACCCTGGTAGGAAGAGACTATTCGCTAACATATTTGGTGGTCAAACCAAATTCTTATGGGACCTCATACCCTCTGCTCTTGGGAAGACCTTGGCTTTTTGAAACAAGAGCCAGGACAGACTGGTTCAAAGGCACTCTAACCCTAGGCAGAGGACAATAAAGTGGTGTTGAAATTGTATAGATCGCAAAAAGGCAATGGATCCACATCCATCGAATTCAGAACAAACTCCTCCAACGAAGTAACAGATGGTACATTGGGAGATGAAGAGGCTGTTAAACAAATCTTTCCTAAGAAAACAAAGGCACACTCCCTAACAATGGGCATTGTAAGCCAACTATTGAGAGAAGCAAAGTTTTTTTCCATGGGAGAATACCTCCTGCCTCAACTCGAATTGACTTCTGAAATCACCTCTAACAATGAGATAGAAACATGGATGTACTGTTCTCCCTGTTACATGGCTAGAGACTGAGTCAGAAGCAGAGATAGAGCCAGAGAAAGAGGTAGAAGCAAAAGCAAACACAGAGGCAGATGACATGTTCTTCTCTTACAGAGCCTCTACAAAAGCACAGACAGAGCCTCCAGAGGAAGAGGATGAAAATGATGAGGAAGAAAAAGAAGCAGGTTATGGAAGTGCAGATGAAGAAGTTTCTTTGATAGCGGATGATCTTGTTGATGTCCCTATAGAGACCTCAGAGGCCAAAGATCTCGGGGTGTTGGATGGAATGACTATGGTTCCATTTGTGTTGACCAATGGACCACAAAGTATACAGAATCTGCATAAGTAATAGATCAAAGGTATAAAAATTAAGTTCACCAGTGGCTCCTGTCGCCCTAACCGTTCATTCTAGAGAAAAGATGATGATGATGCCCCTTGTCAACAGAAGCCAGAGCCATCAGAGCCACAGCTAGTAGAAGGTCCCTGCTATGTGGCATTCCTAGACGCATCCTCTAAAGATGAATCCCTAAGTCTAGAAGAAATCACCACTCACACATAAACAAACAAAGCTTCGATACCCTTCCAGCAATCTCAACAAAAAAATGAGTCATTTGTTCAAAGGAGGACACTGGTTCTAGTGGAACATCAGAGGATGATACTACTTCCTTGAAGGAGTCAGACCTCTATCCAAGAAGCAATTCGCGGGACATTTATCCGTGAAGTGGAAGGTGAAAGGCAAGTGACATTCCTAGATACTAACGGTACTGAACGTTACCTAAAAGTGGGTCTAAATCTTCTAGAAGAAGAACTAGTGGTCCTTTGAGACCTACTGAAGGAGAACTTAGACGTGTTTACTTGGTTGTACAAAGACCTAAAGGGGAATGACCCTATAGTTTGTCAACACCACATTGATCTAGAGCTTGATGCCAAACCTGTGAGACAAAGACAGAGGTGTATGAATCCCAATTATTCTACTCCGGTGAAGGCTGAATTATTAAAGCTCCTTGAAGTAGAGTTCATTTATCACATGGCTAACAGTGAATGGGTTTCGCCCATTGTGGTTGTATCCAAGAAGAACAGGAAACTTTGAATATGTGTGGACTTTCAAAAGCTGAACTCGAAGACGAAGAATGATAATTTTCCTATCCCTTTCATAGACCAACTGTTGGACACAGTGGCAAGCCATGAGCTCTATTCCCTCTTGGATGGATTCAACCAATATAATCAAGTCCAAATCGCAGAAGAGGACCAATCCAAAACAACCTTCACAATAGAATGGGGAACCTATGCTTACAGAGTGATGCCATTTGGGCTTTGTAATGCTCCTGCCACCTTCCAACGAGTAATGATGGTTGCCTTCTAGAATCATCTGCATGATCTCATTGAGGTATATCTCGATGACTTCTGTGTCTATAGCTTAATCCATGAGCATTGGGGACACCTAGAGCAATGTTTTGACAGATGCTGAGAGTATGGGTTTTCTCTCAACCCTGACAATGGTGTCTCATCAGGAGTTCTTGTGGGCCATATTCTCTCTACACAAGGGATTACAATAAACTTCGCGAAGATTGAGAAGATTTCCGCCTTATGGGAGGATTTCTTGTCCATGTGGGCTACTACAGAAGATTTATTGCACATTTTGCAACCAAGGTAGCCCCTCTGCACAAGCTCCTCAGGAAAGATGTGGATTTCCGATGGACTAATGAAGAAGCCTTTAATACCCTAAAACAGTGCCTCATCAGAGCACCCATCCTGCAGCCTCCTGATTAGACAAAGGAGTTCCATGTGCACATATATGTATCAACTGAAGGGCTAGGTGTTGCCCTATGTCAAAAGGGCCCCTCTAAATTAGATCAGCAAATCTATTATGCAAATTGGAAAGTAACTGACCAAGAGCGGAACTACACAGTGTTGACAGAGCTTGAGTTCTTAGCAATGGTGTTTGCATTGGAGAAGTTTCAACATTATCTATTGTCAATGCATTTCAAGTTTTACGTGGATCATGAAGCCCTATCCTTTCTGATGAACAAAGTAGAGTCAAAGGATGACTGATGAGATGGTTGCTCTTGTTCCAGGAGTTCAATTTTGAAGTGGTCACTAAGCATGGCCATTCCCATGTTGTAGCTAATCATCCGTCAACTGATCCCTCAAACTGCAGAAGAGGAACATGATGATCCAGACCTTCCTAATCCTTCCTTGTTTCTAATCGAAACGGTTACTCCTTGGTATGCAGACATAGCCAACCTCCTGGCAACTCAATAGTATCCTTGTGGCATCTCAAACCGTGAGAAGAAGAAGCTTCTGTTAGAATCAGCCCCCTACACCTTGCTAGGCTGTGCACTATACAAGAGAGGCAAAGATGAAGTATTGTGAAGATGTGTTGCAGGAGATGAAATCGGCATACTATTGAAAGCATGCCATGACGAACCATGTGGTGGACACTTTGCATAAGAAGAAATAGCCAAGAAGGCTTTGTTAGCGGGATATTGGTGGCCGATCCTCCACAAGGATGCATATGACTACTGCAAGAGATGCGATGCTTGTCAACGAATGGGGGAACCCACCAAGACCAGTGCCATGCCACTGCAACCTATCCTTCCCCTAAAGCCATTTGAGAAGTGGGGGATTGATTGCGTGGGTCCCATTGATCCACCCACCAGACGGATGCAAAACAGATACATCCTAATATGTACGGATTTTGTCACAAAGTGGTGGGTTGATTGCGTGGGTCCCATTGATCCACCCACCAGACGGACGCAAAACAGATACATCCTAGTATGTACAGATTATGTCACAAAGTGGGGGATTGATTGCGTGGGTCCCATTGATCCACCCACCAGACGGACGCAAAACAGATACATCCTAATATGTACGGATTATGTCACAAAGTGGTGTGAAGCTAAAGCTCTAAAGTGGGACGATGGTAACATCGTAGCCCTGTTCATGTATGAGAATATTATCACCCGTTTTGGCAGTCCCCTTGAGCTGGTAAGTGACACAGGTACTCATTTCCTTAACAAGATCATGGAAGAGCTGACAAAGCTGTATAAGATCTGCCATCGCAAGTCCACTCCTTACTATCCCAGAGCCAATGGCCAAGTTGAAGTCATCAACTGCATCCTCTGCTCGATCTTGACAAGAACAATTGCCACACATTGTCATAATTGGAATGATCGACTTACAGAGGCCCTCTGGGCGTACAGAACCTCCCATAAGGCTTCTATATGACAAACTCCTTTCCAACTGGTGTATGGTACATAAGGCTGCTACATGACAAACTCCTTTCCAACAGGTATATGGTATATAAGCTGTTTTTTCGGTTGAACTGGAATTGCCCTCTTTGCGATGACTATCAAAGAACGCTTGGGAGATGATGAGTCATTGCAATGCTGCCTCTTGCACTTGGAATGTTTAGATGCGACTCGCAGGATAGCTCCATAGTGCATGGAAGCCATGCAAGCCCGACGTACGGCTTACCATGATAGCTTCATCAAACACAAGGAGTTCAACAAAGGTGATCTGGTTCTGGCCTATGATTCGAGATTTGGCAAGCTTCAACAATGGTGGATGGGCCCGTACAAGGTACTTGCTGTTAACCCTACTGGTTTTGTTCAAGAGCAGACCATTGATGCCTTTGACGATCTCTTCCTGATTAATGGCTATTGCCTGAAGAAGTACTTCTCTCCTTGGGGATCTTGACAATCACAGTCACCCCATCCTTTCCCCCACTGGCGTGGCACTGTAATTCTTCTGATGCTACTTTTGATAGTCGTTCTTCTGCCACTCCTGAAGAGGTGCATGCAATTCTCTGTCCCCTCCGGCCCACCTCCTGCCCCTAATCTCTTATCCTCTATTTTCAATTAGCCGCGGTGGAGAGGATGGTTCTCACAAATGGTGTTTCTACCATTTCCCTTCTGAAAGTTTAAAAAAAAAGAAAAAAAGAAGAAAAATATATATAAAATGGTTATGGGAGAAAAGGACTGTGGTCCTTACCATGCCAGCCTATTTCTTTGAGAAAAGGTGGAGACACCCTCAGGAATAGGTTAAGACAAAAAAAAACTATTATGGAAGAAAAGGAAGAAAGTCCCAGTCATAGCAGGCCTTGTTCCAAGAAAAGGTGGAAACACCCTTGGGTGGGAAGCTGACTGTGAAAAAGGTAGTAACACCCCGCAGTTCAGGATAGTTGATTCACCAGCAGAACCTTTCCAAAAGAAATTTGAAGCCACATCCCTTGGTGTGGTCATCTGCCCTCCTTAATAGATGATCTACCCTCCTTAATAGACGATCTTTCATACAAATCATTAAAGTACCAGATGTGTCAGCTACCTCCCTGGGTACGCATCATCTTCAACACTCAGGTGACAACAACAACTGACGTGATCTTCATCACCAACCCCTTGAGTGATACAAGCTTTCATCCTAACAGGATGGGGACGTGAGTATGGGCTGCCCTCTATATCTATCAAAAGAGCGTGAGACAGAGGGTGGGGTGAGTGACTAGTCTTTCCCTTCAAATCAAATGAGAGGTGAGATGTGTGAATGGAGTGTTACACGCACGGGTTGGGCCTTTTAATGCACAATGCATGATCTGTTCCTGTGCACTACACCATAAGGCTCCCCGGCCTTCCTTCTTGCACCGTATACCGGCACATGGGGGGGATACACTATTGCACCATCAAATGGGCACAAGGCATACAATCTCTGCACAACTGAATGTGAGGATTACATCAATGGGTTTCAGGAATGGGTTTCCCTCTGTATCTTTCAACAGAGTGTGAGATAGAGGGTAGGCTAAGTGTGACTGGTGTTTCTCCTTAATCAATTTCGAGAGGTGAGATTGAGGGACGTTACGACAATTGGAGTCAGGTACGTTTCTGTTTCCCTATATAGACATGGGATGGGTCTCTACTGCCATCACAGGACACGTCACCCTATTCTGTACACTGCACTACAAGGCTCCCTGGCCTTCCTGCTTGCACTTATGCCAGACAGGGTTGGACACACTAATGCACCATCAATTGTGCACCCTAGCATACTCCCTCTACACCATTCCTCTTGTCCATTTCTAAACCGGGTGTGAGATCTGGTTTACCATCAATACTAGCTCGAGTGATATCAATAATGGGGCGAGTGATTGCTCATTCATTCCCATCTGAGTGCTACGAGCTGAGAGACTATCCTTCGTCCACGAAACCTACCAGACGAGCTTTATCAATCAGCTACCTCCCTAGGTGCTTTTGCATGGTCCCTGCCACGTTGGACGTATGCTATGAAGACACCTTGGTACCTCCTGCAGAGCCAACTGCGACATAGGATGTGACATCAACCATCAACTGCAATGCTCGGCGAAATGGGCCAAGTTTTTCTAACCCTATCTTTATGATTGCAAGTGTATGTAATTTTTTAAGTGTGGGGATGTTAGAGTCTAGTGGGTTGATGAGTCTTAGGTTTTCTTGATTCATTTTACTCTATCCGTTAAGGTTTTAAGTGTGGGGATGCATCCCTGCGCGTCTATGATGTGTGCCCCCTACATATGCCTCCATTTTATCATGCATGTATGCCATAACCTATTTTTACCCTCATGGGGTCTCTTTCCCACATACCCGTCTAACTTTACCCAACCCTTGGGGCCGTTCCTTCACTATTTCCCTTTATTCCTTGTTTTGACGTTTTGCATGTAAACACATCCTACGTTCACCGGAATCCAAATCCAACCTTACAGTCCTATTTATCCTTGAACTGCCCATTTTTCATTCTTACCAACCCTTGTTTCGACACACGGTTCTTAAGATATTAATTTTTAAGACATTTCACGTAAATTAGATGGTTTTCCATGTGAACGTGTCTTTGTTGCTTCAAAACTGTGATTTAACATGGTAGCCTTGACAACCACCTTTTTCTTGACGTTTTTTGTTTCTACTCCATGTCATTTTGATGCATGATTGGTCCGATATTAATTTTTGCGAGTTTTCGAGACATTTTCATGCGTAATTTCCTCATTTTTTCCATGTGCATATGCCTTGTTTGCACTAGAATTCCAGTTTAATTTGACAACAGTGTCTAACCAACCTTTCCCCACCTTTTTCCTTTTTTCTCCCCCCTATTCTGGCTGTCGGATTTTTAGTTATTAATTTTTCCATGTGTTTTCAGGTGTCTTTTTTGTGTTTTTTGCATGTGAACGCCTCCTAATTCCCCCGGAACTGAGTGTTGATGTGATAACCCTATGAATCCCTTTCCCTCAGACATTTTTCCTTTTTTCTGTCCTTCATTCCACCAAATGGTTCTTTTCGTACTCATTTTTGAGTCCATTTTCAGGTTTGATTTTTGGATTTTTCTCATGTGAATGCGTCCTATCTCAGTCGGAACCATGTTTTGATGTGATAGGGTTGTTGAGCACATTATTCTGCACGTTTTTCCTTCTTCTCGCACTTCATTATGATAAGTGGATTTTCCAAAATTAATCCTCGAATGTGTTTTCGGAACCATTTTTTGCATTTTTTCCATGAGCACACCCTACTTTTGCCACAAACATCCTGTCGTACTTTTCCATCCTTTTCTCTTCGTTACTTGGCACATTTTTCCTTTTTACAAAATTACGTTCCGATGAACGTTTTGTGAGTTATTATTTTTTCTTTGTTTTGTTGTGTCCCTGCGCGCCTCGCCTTGCGCGTGAACGCATGTGTTTTTGTTTTTACGCGCCTTGCGATGCTCCCGTGGCGTCCGTGCCTTCCCTGCCGTGCCTTCCCTGTCGTCATCCTAGCCCCCTTTGCTTCCCGTCTCACTGCAAATTTTTTTACCCCTGCCCCGTGCACGCGCGCGGGACGGGGGCGGCCTCCATTCTTTCTTTCTTTCTTTTCTTTTTCTTTATTTATAGGTCTTTCAAAAAAAAAAACAAAACCAACCAACAAAACAAAAAAGAAAACCCAAAAAAACAAAACAAAACAAAAAAAAAGCAAACAAACAAACCCACACACAAAAACAACCACCACACAACAAAAAACAAAACAAACAACAAAAACAAAGAAAAAACAAGAGAAACACAAATCAAAATTAAGAAAAAACAAAAAACAAAAACAAAATACATAACAACAACACCAAACAAAATAATACCTCCCATCACTCACTTTTCAAATAAAAAAATTGAAAAAAATGAAGAACAAACAACAAAAAAAACCAAAGAAAAAAAAAACAAAAAATCAAAACCCCCTCCCCCCGACGGTTTTTTCCCTCCCCCTTCCCTTCTTCTCTCTCTCTTCTTCTTTCTCTCTCCTCGCTATCTTCTTCTTCTTTCTTCCTCCTCCCCCTTCCCTTCTTCTCTCTCTCTTCTTCTTTCTCTCTCCCCGCTATCTTCTTCTTCCTTCTGCTCCTCCCCTTCTTCTTCTTTCCCCTCCTTCTCCTTCCTCCTCTCCTTCTTCCTCCTCCTCCTCTCCTTCTTCTTCTTCCTCCTCCCCTTCTTCTTTCTCCTTCTTCTTCTTCTTCTTCTTCTTCTTCTTCTTCTTCCTCCTCCTCCTCCTCCTCCTCCTCCTCCTCCTCCTTCCACCCAACCCCTCCCAAGCCCTCCTTCCCCTACCCCCTGTTAAGCCCCCCCTTCCCCCACCCCCTATTAAGCCCCCTTCCCCCACCCCTACCCAAGCCGCCCTACTCCTACCCCCTTCATGCACAGCAGTAATTTTTTGTGGTTGCGGGATGGCTAGTGGATGTTCCCACGCCGTGGTGCTGTTGCACGGGCATGTTTAGTGGCTATTTCCATGTTGCATAAATTTATGCGTCTTCGTAGCGGCTGTTCACATGTAGCTGTGCGTGGTCTTTGAGTCCGTGGTCTTTGCGGGCATTCACGCGCGAGGATGCGTGAGGACTCGTTCGTGGGCACGCATAGTTGCTATTGTTCACATGCGACTGCTCACACGTGCGTTCGGGTATTCATTTTTGAAACTCGAAAAATAATTTTTAAATCATAACATCAATTTAAAATAATAATAGATGTTTAAATTAAAAAACATTAAAAAATCTAAAAATTTACAAAAAATCGCTAAAACTTTTTCCCACAGTTTTTTAAAAATCTTCGTTAAAAATGCCATTAATTAATTACTAAAAAATTCAAATTTCCTAAAATTATTCACAAAATGATGGAAATTGATAAAAATTTCAAAAAAAAACCTAAAAATAAAAAAAATCCAAATTTTTTTAGAAAATCATATGCACTTTCTTTTCCATTTCGATATTTTTTTGAATGAAAATTTATTAAAATATTGTTTGGAAAATACTTCTTTTTTGGAAAAATCTTATGACAATGTAATTATCATAAACACATCCTTTGAAACTCCCAAACATGATAAAAACATTTCCATCACATTGAAATAGAATGGTTTTCAGCCTTCATAGTGGGACAAATTGGTTTCTTTGTTATTATAAAAAAAACACAAAATACACAAAAACAACACAAACCAAACCAATGAAACAAACAGAAACAAACCCTCATTTTCATTTACTATTTTTTAAAAAAATTTAAAAAATATAAAAATAAAAATAAAAAACAACACAAAATAAAAACAAAAAAACCACACAAATCAAAATATCCCACTAAAATTCCAATCCACATCTTCTCCTTTATTTTGGTCATGTGTATCATTGTTTTTGTTTAGTTTGGAGGACGTGGTTTCAGGCCTTGCGAGTGTCCACCCACACATTGCCAGGTTCCTTTCTTTTTTCCCTCTCTCACTTGCACCATAACACACCATTAATTGTAAATAAAATCCATTGACCATTGCACACACCCAATTAACAAAATGCACATCATAAAATTATAATTAAAACGAACCGAATGTTAATTATAAAAAGAACCTCGTCGTTGCACGTGTACCTTCGCAACCTAACTCATGTAATTTGTAAAGTAAACTCCATTCACAAGTGCACATGCACATGCGTTATAGACACATTAAATTGTAATTAAAATAAACCCCCCGAAGTCACACATGCATGCACTCAAGTGCCACACATCATGTAATTGTAACAATGAACTGCATCAGTAGAGACCAAATCAAGTCAAGTCGTGTCAAGTCTGAGAGGGGTTGGGCTACGTTTCCGACTCACCATGCATTAACGGATTAATGTAACAATGAATTGTGTTTAATGTATTATTGAATAAAAAATGAGTCGTTAGTTTCACCCACCCACTTCACCGCACTGTAAGATGGTGAACATTACGTGGGATTTGGGATTATTAATCTGACCTTGGTCCATATGGTGTTTATCCTATTTTTAGTCAAAATATTTGGTTCAATCATGATTTTTTGAGTTTGTGTCTGGGCTACGGTATGTGTGCCATTTTTTAAAAATTTTGCATACTTGATACGGGGATACAAGGTGCTTGATTGTTTGCATCGCATGAAGCTTTCGGTCGCATATATGCGTAGGTCATGTCGAATTTTCCATAGGATGTGGTTTGTTTGGGGTGGTTTGGTCTAGTCAGTCTTGACCTCAGTCTATTTCCTATTGATGGTCTTAGTGGAGGTTTTGTTTGTGGGTTTTGCAGGTTTTCTCTTTGTCTTCCTGGTTTTGTGTATGTGGGTTTTTTGCTATAGTCTGAATGGCATCTACTTCTACCTCTCCGATTATGGTACAACATGTTCCCCTCGCAGTCCATGACTATTCCCTCCTTTTAGAGGTAGATTACATCTGATGTGCAGGCCTCTGCCTATTTGTTGCCCTCACATTGCCATCTATGGATGAGAAACTTTGTTACTCCTTCTTGGCTTCTTACAAAAACCAGTCTAGTTTGGTTTATAACCGCACCTTCTGTTTATCTATAGCTAATATCAGTGAAGCACTGTCCTTGCCCATTTTTGCTTCATTTGTGCCGAGCGGTAACCCGTTACTCACTGCTGAAGAGATTGTTACACTGATGAAGAAGGAAACTTCTACCCCCTTTCTCCTTAACCAACTCATTAATTAGTTAGGGGTATTTGTTGCCGATTTCTCTTCTCCCATATGGAAGCAGCTATGTCAGTTCCTCTAGGACTGGTTTATGTCGAGCAAGTCTATATCCAAGTATCTGTCCAAAGAACTGTTCACCGCTTCGTGAAATAGATTCAAATGTTCATCAAGTTGAGTTTCAGAAGCAAGAAAGAGTTGAATCAGCTAGATGGCAGGCTGAAATTATGAGAAGATTTTCTCTGCAAAGGAGTGGTCTGATATCCCTACAAGGGAGCGGTCTTAGTAACCCTAGACCCCCACGCATAGTTCGTTAGGAGGAGGAAGTTCTAGTACTTTCCCTCTTCCAATTAGTCAGCCCACTTGAGTGGAATAATAGTCCCCATCATTCAAACCCTTTTAGTGAATCTGATTGTTACCATGGCACAACCCATTGCAATCCGAGTAGGAGCACCGAACTTGTTAGCCTTAGGATTTCCTTTGTCCATTTTTAATGGGTTAGCAGAGGAAGATGTGAAACTTCATATCAATGAATTCCAAATGTTAATGTTCAATTGTTTAATCCACGATGAAGGGCACTTAATGATGTTCTTTAATTTGACTCTAAAAGGACAAAGCTCTAGTATGGTATCACAACCTAGAGACTGGAGCCATAACTACGATAGTTTTATTCTTTGTAACCTTCTGAAGAGAGTTTGCCCTTGAAAGAGGAGGTTAGGTACTGGCTACGTGTTCTCAATATAACACGTGAAGAACCTCACGAGAATGTTCAAGGCTCAGGGAAGTTACTATATGTATATCCCCTACATCACGTGCGTTCAAGGCCTATTTATAAATATGCTTATCTATGAATTTGTCATGAATAAAATATAACCCTTTTTTATTCAATCTGTAAATGACTTATTTACATTACACCCTTCTATATGTAAAAAATGTATAAAAATGATATTTTAAAAATACCTTATTTTAGACCCATGTGATGCACACATATATTCATGACTAACTTACTCGAGATTCAAGGATATGCCAAGAAACCAAAGGAAGTATTTTGTAAGTTGAAAACCTATATTCCTAATTCTCCCTCGCATCGCATCTTTGATAAACATCACAGCGCTTAACATAACTAAAAGCATCTTGGAAAATCGATGGTCACCAATAGCCAACACTACGGAGAGCTTTTTGGGTAGTAAGCTATCCAGCAAAATGTCCCCCACATGCTGAATCATGGCACTCCTCAAGAATGAATAGTACCTCATTAGGTACTACATCTCGATGATAGATATCATCTACTCCTCTCCAATACAAGACACCCACTATAATCAAAAAGTGTAATACTTATTGTTTAATCTTTCTCTTTTCAGACTTTGATAAAGCAGCCCAAAATCCTCATGTAGATAAATAATGTGTTTTAGCTGTATATCAGAAAGGAATGGAAGCTATATCAAGCTTGAGTAAACCTTCAATTGTCACTTCCTTTAGCCAGTCCTTTGGCTCCCTGAAATCCACAAGACATTCCACAATACCCTGTAGCTTTGGTGGCTCTCCTAATCTCATAATCAAACTTCTGCAAAGTGATTAACCACTTTGCTAAACGGTTAGGTTTCTACAACTTGTTCAGTAACAATCTAAGTCCTTCTGCCTTCATAAAAAATACTACTTTCTCCTAGAGAATATAGTGCCAAAGTTTAGTCATAGCAAAGATCATTCCATGGCATAGTTTATCCATGTACGTACAGTTGACTTTAGATACCCCTAATTTCCTACTAATAAAGAAAATTGGATTGTACCATTTCTCCTCCCAAATTTGGGCTAGACAGCAACTAATACTATGCATTGTGGCTGCTACAAATATATAAAAAACTTTACCTCTTCTAGGTGCTTTTAGGATTGGCACTTTTGCTAGTTCTTGCTTCACATCCTCAAAGGATACTTGACAGGCTTCCTTGGGTAAGTTACTCATGAATATATGTGTGCACCACGTGGATTCAAAATAAGGTATTTTAAAAATATCATTTTCATACATTTTTTACATATAGAAGGATGTAATATAAAGGGGTTATTTACGAATTGAATAGAAAAGGATTATATTTTATTCAAGAAAAAGTCACAAATAAGGATATTTATAAATAGGCCTTGAACACACACGATGTAGACGATATACATATAGTAACTTTCCCGAATAGGCCTCATTCCACTCAAAGATATAGTTAAAAGATAGGAGGTTCATCAATGGAAACACTCTTTCTGCCAACTGCATTGATAAATCTTCGATAATATCCTATTGATGAGAGAAAGGCATGTACCTCTTTTGGAGTATGCGGTGGGCTCACAATGACTATAACCTTTATCTTTTCAAGGTTAGTTGCAATTCCAACTGAACTAACCACATGGCCGAGTAACAACCCCTAGGGCACCCCAAAGACACTTTTGTAGGTTAAGAATAATGTATAATTGTCTACAACACTTGAAATATTTCCTTATAATGATCAGCTACCTTTCCCTTGTGGTGGTGACTGCCCCCAAATCATCAATAAAGACTTTTAACTCTGCTAGGGAGATGTCACCAAAAGTCTTATAAGCTTTTCATTGCTAAGAACCAGGCACATTGTATAGACCAAATGCCATTACATGATACGCAGAAGTACCAAAGATAATAATAAATGTTGCTTTCAGCTTGTCTTCCTCCGTAATAGCCATTTGATTGTATCCAACAAAGTAATTCATAAATGAATAGATTTTCCTACCCCTTTAATTGATCTAGAATCAGATCAATGAATGGCAACAAATAGTTATCCTAAACCGCTTTCTTAATAAGCTCTCTAAAGTCTACGCAAAGTTGAATCTGATTATTTTTCCTCTCTTTAATAACAACTAGTGAACACCATTCTGTGTGTTGAACCGAAAGTATCAAGCCAGCTTTTGTAGTTTTGTCAATTCTTCGAATAGGCCGTCCATTAATTTGAAAGGATTACACCTCACTTTCTATAGCATAGGGTGGCTTCCTTCCTTTAAGGGGATAGCGTGAACCACTAGGTTGGGAGGAATGTCTCTCAACTCGCCATAACTCCAAGCAAAGATGTCGCAAAATTTCTCAATCAAGGACGCATAGTCCTTCCTTTCTTCCAAGCTCAGTTTGGACCCCAATTTGATTGGTCATGAATCATTCAATGTACCAAGTTCTAATTCAATTACATCTGCATCTCTTATCCTCTCTTGATCCTCTATTGGCTCATTCAAAGTTACTTGATGGATATCCTCTGTAGTGGGCCCCTCATCGTATTTGTCACTAGATGATGTCTCACTAGTAGATAGAGCATCTAGCATATCTAACTCTGATGAGGACAAAGGAACTCTCTCACTTTGAGGAGATTCAGGATAGGCATCTACTACTACACATCTAGCACCTTTGCCAAAGATCAACCGACTAGTGGGTATATCAATGTGACAGTCTGCTTGTAAAATCCATGGCCTACCTAGCAATACTTGATAGTTGGGTTTTCTAGAAAAGCTAATGATCCTAAAGTTAAGAATGCATTCCACATTGGCAATGGTCACATGGACTTTAGTAATGCAACCTTTAGGTTGTCTTAAACTGTCATCAACCATTTAGAGGATTGTGCAGGCCTCTTTTTTATTTCTAATCCCAACCTCTTCATCAATTCTGAGCTCATAATGTTGACGAAGGATCTTGTGTCCACAATACCATGGTCCACTAATATTCTATCAATATATACTGCTACCCTTGGACAATGGTTTTTAGCATGTTCAAACCAATCGTTTCCTACTCGCGATGTTCCCAAGGGCTTAACGATATACCCATTGCAAAGAATCTTCTTAAATTCTCTGCGTACTCTTGGAGGCAACTTAATCAACCACAAGAGGTTTACATCTGGCTTATCTTCGCAAAGGGAACTCAAAATCAAATTTATAATAGCTAGCAAAGCTCACTTTTCTCACCATACGATTCTTTTCTTTGGTCTTTGAACCAACTTGGCTGCCTATTTCTTGGCCTTTTCCTTCTTCTTTGGCAACTTCTTATCCTATTTGGAGTTGGCTTTACCATCTACAACTTTGAGAGATCAGTTGCCTTCCATATCAGGATTAAGGACTTGTGTCCCCTTATCATCTTGCTAGGGTTTCCCTCGATAGGTTTTACCTTGTCTTTGTCAACTTCTTTACCCTTTTGACCTCTCATAATGACTCATAGGGAGTTTAGAAGCTTCAGTGCCATTGACATAAACAACTTCTATAATGCTAACTCCACTATGACTAGGCAACTCCTCTACCATATCTTTCCCTATTTGTAATATTTGCTTTGGTCCTTTATCTTGGTGAAGATTGTTTCTTTGTGATTGATGATTAACCAGACCTGGCTTTTAACTTGTTGGAGAGAGCTAATCTTACTCCAACATGTACTAGCTAAATGGATGAACTTCCCACACATGTCACATTTAACATTTTATCAATTCATAGGGAAATGTTGGCTGCCACATTGCTTACAATCGAATCTTGAGGGGGCACCCTCTTCAAGGCATTGATTCCCTATCAAATTCTATTGTTTCTTAAGGAAATTGATATCAATGGCTATTTTCCTATATTGTTTGGTGATCATGTCAGTATAGTGCTTCATCATATCCTTAACTTTGCTAGGGACATTTGAAGCACTTGACTCATAGCTGCGATTGTCTACCTGTTGTTCCATTGGACTAACCATTTGATTGGGAATTGGTTGTTGGTTTCCTAGAGCAATGGTAGGATTTATCATTTGCGATCTAATATTTGGTGGATCCATCTGACTAGCCATAGGCATGGTCGCACTGGGGAGAGTTGGCAACATGGGCACATTTGGAAGCATGCTTCCTCTCCCATTAGGAGGACTCATGGGTATCCATTGACTGCCATTCCTCTTCAATGCTAAAGTATTTCCAGACCCTAATCTTGAATTCTAGTTTTCCCTAGAGGTATAAGCCACGTGTAATCGTGATTCTACCTCCTCTACTCTTGTAATAGTCTTATTAATGTTAGCAAGAGCAACACTAATCAACTTTACTTGAATTTTAAAGCCTAACACATTCAAAAAGTATTGCAACTGAGTAGCAGCTAGAATAGGAATATAGGTTTGCAACTTACGAAATACTTCCTTCAGTTTCTTAGCATACCCATGAACATTCTAGTGAGGTTTTTGATGTGTTATATTGAGGACACGTAGCCAATACTGACCTCCTCTTTTAGGGGCAAACTCTCTTCAAAAGGAAGCAAACAAGAAGTAAATCCTAGTTATGGTTCCAACTTTCTAGGCTATGATACCATACTACGGCTCATCCTTTTAGATTCATATCAAAGAACATTATCAAGTGTCCACCTTGAACTCGACAATTAAACATAAGCATTTGGAATTCATTGATATAAAGTTCCACATCTTCATTTACTAACCCATTAAAAATGGGAAGAGGAAACCCTAAGGCTAGCAAGTTTGGCATCCCTACTGGGATTGCAATGGGTTGTGTCATAGTAACAACTAGATTCACTAAAGAACTTTGAGCGATTGGAACTATTACTCTACTCAAAGTGGACGGATTGATTGGAAGAGGGGAAGTACTAGAACTTCCAACTCCTAATGGATTATGTGTCAAGATAGGGTTACTAAGACCCTCCCTTGTAGGGATATTGGACCACTCCTTTGTGAAGAATATCTTCTAATAATTTCGACCCACCATCTAGCCCTTTCAGCTCTTCCTTGCTTCTGAAATTCAACTTGATGGTCTTTTGAATCTTTCTGACTGCCTTTTGGCATAAACTAATATATTGGTCCCTACTATTGATTGAGATTCATAAACGTCCACTTACTAGCGGTTCCTCACAAATGCACCACTCTGTTGGGACCTAAAAACGAGCCCAAAACTAGCTCTAAGGCACTAGTTGGGCCTCACTACTCACCTAGAACCACCCCACACGGCCTCGCAGCCAAACGTGTTGTCTAACAACTTTGTGTTTGTACGATTTTGTAGTCCCATGAATAATTCTTTCCCACCACCTCAAAGGGATTCCCTAAACATGTTGGTGTTATACACCACATAGCATACACACAAGGAGCACCCCCCTTGGTTGATCACCACAACTCCACTATGGCTCTCCTACACCTTGGGGATTGGCCCCAAGATACACTATGAACATAAAAAACATTTGAAACAAATTCCACTCTTTTGATAAATTAGTTAGGAGATGATAGATAAACCTCACCAAATAACCCCCAAGGAACCGAATATCTATCCCTACAGCTTGGGATACCTCACACTCTCAGCATCAAGTCATTACTCATACAAATAGGTGCTATGTATCTAGGATATAATATCATGAAGTGCATCAATGCAAGTGTGAATATGAACATCACGCTCAAATGAATATTCATTGAAAATCAAAAAAGTGAAAGTGCGAAGACAATTCTTTTCATGATTTTCTTTTTCTACAATAATGCTTTGTTGCTTAGGGCTAACAGCACCAAGTTTCCTTATGCTACTAGCCCCTTTAATTTTTAAACAACCACAAACCCTATATGATATGAATCATGAAACATCAGCATTTAAGGTACTTTAGCCACTCAACAACCCCCTATCCCCTACTATTTAAAAATTTGCATTCATTGATAGGTGTAAGGCATGGTTTTTAATATATTTTTCTTTATTGAAAGAGATACAAAATCACTCTAACAAAGAAATGGGGCTGAACTAAGGTTAAACCTCATGATTTAGCTCTATCATACATCCACACATATTAAACTTATTTTTTCTTATGATGCAAAAACTTAATTTTCTCTATTTTTCTTTAACTTTTCTCTATTTATTTATAAAAAATTATAGATAATTACTGATTTTCATGTGTATATTGGTTACTCTTATAGAAAATGATTTTCTTATTATGTTTCATTCCATGGGAACAACAAATGCATACCAAAAACCCAAAAACCACATATTTTTCCTTAAACTGCTTAGTCTTAGGTTTGCATGTTTTGCATAGAATTATTATACGATTGATTTTTTATGCTTTCAACATGAATGATCAAACAAAGGATCGGCAATCAAATCCAAGCATTACTAACCATTTCAAACAACAATTAATCATAAAATGGTAAAATCTACATTTTTCTCATAAAATCACTTATTATAATGCACTTTTTCGATGTTGCATGCTCGTTGACACTCTTCCACGGTCACTAATGATCTCAGCCCCTCCCCCTCTCTTTTAGATCGATCGATAAGAATAGTCCACAAGAGGAGAGGGGAGAGAGGAGAGAGAAGAGAGAAGAGAGAAATACTGAAATAAGATATTTGTTTAATACATCAAATTTGATGATCTATGTGGTGATGAAGAGCAAAAAAATGGTGGAGCATGCTGCCCTAATGATTCCTCATATGATTGTTGATTTAAAAAAATATAAAAAATGGAGGATTTTGGGGCGCCAAAAGAAACAGTCCCCCTCCCCCCCACGTTTCATGAAAAGTTGTGTTGGTTCATTCATAAAGCTTAAACAAGCTTTAATCTTTGTTTCAAAAAAACTAGTTCACTTTGTTGTGTTCACACTTTCATCAAAGTGGTTTTTTAAATTTTGAGGGGGAAAACGTGCTTAGATTTGAGATCTGTGTAGATGGTATGCTTTGTGATGTCGAAATCCATAAACCTAGTCACCGTCACGCACTTTCCGACTCTCGGATCAAATAGCTGCTTCATAACGTGAAACCTTGCAGGGATTAAATGGGGGGTCAAAGGGACTCCGATCGACAAACTGAGACTTGCATTGGCTTCACAGCATCAAACTTCATCTAGGAAAACTCTAGCTCATTGATCCACAACTATTTCATTTTGTATGAAAGTTTGGTATTTGACGGCCTTCGAGGCTTTTTTTCGCTTCAAAAATAGCCTTTAAAATCCACTCTCAGGCTCCCCTCACCGAGTCCAAAGCCCTCTCCCTCAAGCAAGGGCACCACATCCATGCCCTTCTCATTGCCGAGTCGAGGCATAAACTAGAACTTGATGGAGTTTAGTCCAGCTTGTTTGTATTATCTTTGAGCATGACCAATTGGAATAGTAAATCCAGCTTGGAGCAATCTAACTAGAGAAGCTAGCAGTTGAGCTCATCTACCACAATGTCTCATAGACTCCCCTCTTGACTCACATGAATCTTTGGTTGTAGTAACACCACCTCTAGTATAACCCACTCCTCCCACTCCAATACCAACCCCCTAGCCCTACCTCTGCCCTAAACCCCAACCCCCCTTATCCCTTATTGTCTCCCATCTCGCCTCTAGCCCTTATAATTATAATATATCACCCCATCTTTCCCACCAAACCAAATCCGGTAGGATGATACACTTGACACACATAGAATGAAGGAAACATTGGAAAGTAATTTTGTGGGTATGAGTCCATCGTGCATGCTAGTATTAAAGGCAATGGTAGTTTTACTAGCCTTTAAAGCTAGGAATCACCAACAACGTATTAATGAGCTGACAAGTGTAGAAGCAATGAAGACCATCTACTATGACCTATGGGCAAAGAGAATGTTGCAGTAGGAAATAGGTAAGTAATATAAGGAAGGGAGGGAGGAGACAAAGAATCACATAATCTAGGAGATCAAGGGATCAAGTATCCACTAATGGAACTTAGCATTGCAAGGAAAAGGGCTCCATGGTCAACTATTAGACCTTTTGTGTGTCCCTTTGGTGCATCGAGAGTGATATCTAGTAGCAAACTAGCTCTTTTATTGTCATTAGTCACAACATCTAGTAGTAGTACTACCATTGTCCTATATTCATAAGTTTCCTTGAGTTCACGAAGGTTACATCATCCCTCACTACTTGTTCCCCAAGTGCTATGTCATTATCACTTTTTGTCTCTATTGAGACAATTTTATTGTATTTTCATATGGCATTATACATTTAGGTTTGTTCTGTTGAGTACACTTTGGTATCTAGTTTCACCATTGTGACTATGTTGAGCTCTATATACCGGATATTGACTATAGAGTAGGATGTCAGTGTCCACCTGTGTCAACTCTGAGTATGACCACACTCCATTCTGCAGTGATAGTGCTTGAACCCAATTACATAGAGTAAAGAATTCAAACCTAGTTAAAGAATCTATGTATGTGCCTGATGAGCACAAGATAGGCATGATGTCTTCCAAAGTATGCTTCTTCCCTTTGTTAGCATTGTGTGTGAGAAATACGGTAATTAATTCAAATTGCATTTTTCTTCAAAGCATGATGTTTTTGGGCAAGAGATATATCAATGGCGAATCATGCTTATGTCTAAACACTTGAGGATATGCAAGAGTGCATACAATGGATAATAGGGTTAGGATTGGATTTTCTTCCAAGCTTTACACATTTAGAGATAATGAAATGAGAGTGTTATTTGTATATGTATATATGGTTTATTTATATATAATGATCTCTCATCTCCATGGGGATGAGTGCATTTAAACTATATGGTATTACATGTAATAGTGTTCATAGTACCTTCTAGGTATGTATTAATGTTTTGAATAAGAAAAAAATTATTAGTCACTTGTAATGTGATTATGTGTTAGAAGAACTTGAATAGAAAGGGGCCTTTATATACTTGAGGTTACAAAGGATATGTAGAAATGAGAAGTTTGTCATTGGAGTTATAATACTTAGATGCTTGTTCAAAATAGGCTTTGCTTTGCTTATTTGGGTTGTCATGGAACATGATAAATCCATTGATTCTAGCATTTTTATTAGCTTTTAAGGCTTTATTTGTGGAATCATGGAGTGGAATGCATGAGATAAAAGAGTTTCCATTGTTTGATTGGTGCTTCAAATTGAGAATTGTGTTTCTAGCTATATTCTTTCTACTCATATCCTTCAAGATAGATCTCTATCACCAAGCTATAGAGGAATAGTGAGCTTGAAATATTAAGTGGAGCTCTAAGAGAAATACCAAGAAAATGGGGAATCTACTACAAGAAAATCTATATTGTATCATCAACAAGCATGTTCTTCATATTTTAATTAGCTACAAGAAGAAAAAACGACACCAATCTTCTCAAATCTTCATGTAACATCATATAGCAATCTCCCATGGATTTATCACAACAAAACTTCAAACATTATTCATATTCTTCATCAAAATAACAAGAGAACACAAAGGAATGCTCCACTTTGAATGGAAATCATCACATACATAGAAATTGATAATCAATTCATTCTCCTTTGAAACCACGTCCCCTATTAGACAAAATTTCTAAAGGTATCCCAAACTTACAACATATATACTCATGTATAAATTTTCCCACATCAATGGCTCTGATGTTTTTAAGTGCTTTGGCTTCTACTACCCAATGGGAAAGGTAATCAAGTACAATCAAAATATACATCTTTTCTCTTAATGTATGAGGTAAAGAATCGTTGGTATCAATTTTTCATTTTTCAAAAATTTCATAAGCAATAATTATTTTTATTGGTTTTGGTTTTAGAATATTCTTGCTCATTCTCTGACATTCATGACATGATCTCCACTAGTGATTTAGATCTTTATGCGTACTTAGCCACATATATCCCTCAGTTAAAAATTTTTTAAGTGTGATTTTGTAGGAATAATGTTCTCCACATGCTTCCCCATGATTTGTTTCAAAAATATGATATATTATCTCTTTCCAAGGTACTCTTCTTAGAATCAAATCCACTCCTTCAGCATAGAGAATATTATTTACTCATTTATACATTCCATCCCTTCTTTAAAATCCATACTTTTTTCTTTAGGAACACGAGACAATATGTTTCTAGTTAAAAGAAATTCTTCTTCCAACTCAAGTGTTTCTCTTCCTCTATACAAAGAAAAATCTACTCTAATAGCAACTACTTGATAGATTGTAACTTGGGCAGTATTATGAGCTTTTCGATTTTCTTCTTTTGCTATGTGTTTCAAACCCCAAGCTTCAAAGTGATTTAAATATCTTCGTATTTTTTTGTACATTCTGTTAAGTTTGGGATTTCTGATTTCCCACACTCTGAGAATTTTCTTTAGTAAAAGTAGAGCATCACCTCTAATCCTCAACCTTGGAATTCACATACTTTGACAAAGTGAGATGGCTACCTGCAAAGTTGCATATTTGGCTTTGTTGTTACTCATTGCCTTAAGTTTAACTCTTTCCTTTCTTATCAAATTTCCTCATGGATCATAAACCACAATTAACCACATATTCAGAAATTTGGGACTTTCATAAAGTTTGGGAATTCCTAATGTGATTAATATTTGGACGCATGATCAAATCTTATCCCCTTACTTGAAGGTGAAATTTCCCCTAGATACTATATAAGCAATCCCCCCAAGTCCCACTCTCAAATATGGGATTAAGATTTAGCCACTTGATCAAATCTTTACTCCTTATTTGAAAGTGAAACTTGGGAGATTTCCAAATCCTCTAATATGGTATTAATTCCTCCTCATGATGCTTGATGTGCTTTTCAATATGATCCATCAAAATACATCAAAAAGGAATTTTCGATTTCTCATTCAACTTCTTTGTCCCAATTTTTCCTTTTAAGAAGAATGAACTCCCCTTATAACTCGAAAGATCCACTATTCTAGGTAAAGTTGAATCTTCAACTTGGAATTTAAACTGAAATTCTTCAAGCTCAACAATCCATCTTATAACTCTCCTCAAAAGATTTAAGTTATTTACTAACTATGGCAGCAATGTATGGCTTGTCCAAATTGTAAAGGGTTTAGGCAACAAATACCTCCTGAACTTCCTATATGCAAATATTACACTTATCATTACCAATTCAATTTCAATATAAGTTATTTTGGCTTGCAACTTCACTTCACTCGACTTGCAAAATAGATAGGTCTCATGCATTGCTAAATCTTTCCTTACTGCATAAGGGTTGCTCCAATAGCATCTTCTCCAGCTCATGGGTTCAAAAAGAATTCCCTTTTCCAATCAAGTGCTTAGACTGATGATGTATGGCCTATAGTTTCCTTGACTTACTAAAATACTACATTAGCTTCTACTATCCATTCTAAAGGATCCTTCTGAGCTACCATCTACAACGGATAGAGCAACTAACAAGCCAAAGGTATGAATCTTGACATATCTTACCTTATGAATGAAATCCATAAGCTCCTTTTTATTTTGAGGTGACACTAAAATGAAGTCTAAAGCTTTAATCATTTTGGGATCTCGCTCTATTTCATTTTCAAAAACCACATGGCCAAGAAGTTTCACTTTTGATTAAGTCTTGAACTATGCATGATATGGTATTAGTCTTGGATTGCATAGCAATTGTCTTCCTAGGATATGTCTTATACGTTGAGTGGTAAGGAGCCTTTACTGTAGGTCAGTTGTACACTTTTCTTGGGATGTTTTGGTGAGGATTTATATATTCTTGGATCGTACAAAACAAGAAAAAAGCGGAGTTTGTGAATTATGTCTTATATGTTGGAGTGACGCATCTTGGGGCCAATCCGCGAGGTGTAGGAGAGTCACAATGGAACCGCGCCAATCAGTTCGAGGGGAGCTTCTTGATGTTTGTGTGACGAGGCACTATGCCTACATGTTATGGAATCTCCCTCTGAGCATATGGGAAGGTAAACGTTGGACTACATATCAGCTACAAATGCATAATTAAGTCTATTTAGTGTACATTGGTGTATTAAAGACGCTCCTGGCCTGCAAGGCAATGTGGTGGGGTTGTCTGTTTTGTGTATGAGGTCTGACTAGTGCTATAGCCAGTGCTGGTCCACATTTTAGGTCCCATCAGTGGTGCCGTAGTGCCATGGGAAAATGTGGACATATAGTGGAATGCAGTTATGGCTGAAACATCCCATGTGGTGGGGCATCGTGCCAAAATTTTATGTATCACAAGGATGTTAGAAGCCCTAGTTGTAAAGGGAAAACCGTTGCTTAAAAGGCACGGTCCCCAGGTCCTAAGTGCCAAGAATAAGTTTGCTTTTGATGAGGGGAAGAAGCTCCTAGATAAAGCCATCATGGAATTGCCTAGGAAGGGGCAAGATGTGGAAGATCCTCTAAGAAAGGATCGGAATGACATGCTAAGAGCTATAGGACTCCCTAGACCACTCTGCGAGTTGGCAGAAAGGGATAGCAAGGATAATATTAACCTCCCTACACCAGTAAAGGTGGAAATGGAAGAGGTTAGAGACCCTAAGACACTAGAGTTAGGTCATGATTACGAGGATTTTATTGCCCAAGTGCTGATCCCGAAGAAAAGAACTAAATGCCCTCTTCCTTATAGGGATCTCCCAGTGTTTCATGGGCCGGTTAATGAGGATCCGATGGTGCATTTACGAGAATACGGCCTAACTTGCCTTGCAAGTGGGTATGATGATATTCATCAGATGCTCATATTCTCAAGTACCCTAAAGTGAGAGGCTAGAAAATGGTACTAGAGTCTCCCAAGGGGGTCTATTAAATCCTTTGAGGAGCTATGTGATAAATTTTTAGATGAATATGAAAAGAAGGTGCCTATGACCCAAGTTTTAGGGCAGCTAATGCAGATTAGGAAAGAGTCCTATCCTTCTGTTAAAGAATACGCTAGAGCCTTTGATAATATTCTGAGGCTTTGGCCAAGAAGAGTTACTACATTGCCAGGTGATGTGCTATGTGAGCTATTTTTGAGTGGCTTAGAGATTAACATGCAAATCCAAGTGGGAATGCGGAATCCTAAGCCGCTAAAGGAAGCAAAGATGCATGCCATTGATTATGAGAGACATATTCAGAGATGTTGGGAAAAATTTTGGAGTTTTCCCCGCTCAGTACAAGTGCATCCTAGCTTCTAACCATTTCTACACGGAGATAGCTCACTTGTTGATACCAAGGCGGCCTATGAGGGGAACCTTGGTAGCCAAAATCTCCAAGTAGAAAATGGAAATAGTAGGGATATTATATCCCCTAGGGATCAAAAGATTCCAAGCCTAGTAAGTCCCATCAAGGCTTGCAATGCTTCCATGAGAGGTAGTTGTGACAGTAACATTGATAGAACCATTGGGTCTATGAGTGTGGCAAAGTATCCTATGGGAGGTTCTAGTTATACTAGTGGAAAGACTCTAAAGAGACCATCGCCATCTTTAAAAGAGTCATGCTTTCGAGTAGATGTTGTTCCTATTAGTAAGAGCATGGTTACTATAAATAGGCAATTGCAGAGTGGACAAAGGCAAGTAAAGACATCTCATATGAAGAAGGTGTACCATGCCCAAGGTCCACCTATGCTGAGTAGAAGCACTAAGGATGTGAGGCTGAAGGGCCAGGAATTGCATGTGGACATGCTTTGATGGATTCCCAAGAGGATGCGACTAAAGGACATAATGCTACATCTGACAATAGGGACCGCCATGAGATACATCTATGTGATGTGCCTAGGCATGAAGCTCTACCTTGTTTGGATCATACCATTGATATATGTAATGATCCAAATAGGGAAGGGTTGAATGATCATAAATCCATGATTCTCCCTATAGGAGGAGTTACTGAAAAGTTGGGACAATTGATCCGTTTGAATGACGACCAAGAAGATGAGTTATATCAAACTAATGATGTCATTCATTCAGCTCATAGTACCCAAGAAGAGATGGCCCTTAGTACTAAGATATCAGTAGAAAGGCTTGGGCTAGTGGATCTACAAAGGGCCCGAATCAAGCTTTTAGCTGACTCGCATGAGTAGCATGGGGCTAGCCATCCTATTGTATGCTATCCTTGGTATACTGGTTAGTTTGATAGGATGTGGTGTATATGCCAAGAGGAACATGTATTGCATGGATTAGAATGACCTATCCATTTTAGACCAAGAGGGCCATTTGTTTATTTAGTGCGAGTGCATTTTACGGCTTTCTGTTTTAGTGATGTGTCAGATAGATTACGTGGAACTGTGCTGTGCCAAAGCTTCTTGCGGCCCAATCCAGGTAATATATTTCCTTTTACAAGTACCATTCTTTTATGTTATATGCGTTTGTGTACTTGTGAGGGATTTCGTTTTCTTGTTGGGGACCGGCAAATCAAGGCATGAAGTCCTAGGTTTAGGTTATGTATGTCTAGGGGAGGTTTGAGTAGTTGTTGCCTCTTGTAAAGGCATTGTCAGGCCACTGAAAGACCTGTTTTAGAAGGCAATCCTAGTGACCCTGATCTGTTGACCTACTAGGTGGCCGTTCTAGGAGTTTTGGGTTAGTAACTAGCTTTGGGCTTTCTGTCAGATTATGCTAGGCCTACTCCTTGTGGATTTCATGCCTTGGTTTTGTCAAGGGGTAGGGTGAAACCTATGATGTGTTTTGTTGTGTATCTATTTTGTATTATCTTGATGCTCTTTGTGTTTGTGTTTATGTGCAGATCTGTTCATGGGATTCGACAAGCTGAGTCGCTCTATCCCGTGGTTGCCTCTTCGATTCAAACTCGTTTGGAGAGAGAGAGGGAGATTCTTGATCAGGGCAAGGAGAGGAACAAGATGGCTGCAAGCTTGCCCATTTTAATGGAGGATTTAAAAATCTCATTTTTTAGTCTTTCTCTCTCCTCCCTCTCTCTCCCCTTAAGGGGCAGTTCATGCCCATTAAGAAGAATGAAGATCGGTTGAAGGATGTTTGTCCGGCAGGGACCGAATTGCTCCAAGATCAAGAGAAGGCTCAGGGGAGATGTTCAGCATTGAAGATTTGCTTCCATTGGCAACCCAAAAATAATAATAATAAAACCCGCAACACACAAAAAAGCAGTATGCGCTATTTTTACAAAGGAAATTTGCTTTTTGTTGATGTTTGATGGTTGAAATAAAATTCATATGGAACAAAAATTTGTTTGGAGATTTTTTGTATTATGATTGAGGGCAATGTATTAAAAAAATGCAGACTCATAATGATAAATAGTCGTAATAATTAAATTATGGCCCGAAAAATACATTTTTAGTGTAAAAATGAAGGTTTTATTAGTTTTGGGTGGGGAAAAGAGATGCACATGGGATAAAATTTTGAGACAAAACATTTTTCAATTGTCATAATCAATCACTGATCATAAATCAAAAAATGTATTTTTATGCACAAATAAATAGAGAAAAATAGCTAAAAATTGGGAAAAATATGATTGTCGCGTTATAAAAATCTAGAAAATTATGATTCGTGGTTGTGCTTGTATAACAAAGCTAAGGCATGAATTTTGGCTTCAGTTCCACTTTGTTTATGTTTCATAGTTCATGTTTTTTTGGTTTTATGCAAAAAATAGATATAAAATAATACCCTACACCTCTCCTGGCCAACGAGGCTGCGTGGTGGGGTTGTTTGTTTTGTGTATGAGGTCTCGCTAGTGCGATAGCCAGTGACGGCCCATTTTAAGTCCCATCAACAAAGAGTGCCACATGTCAAAATGTAGCTCTTGAAGAGTACTTTGACCCTATGTAGGTGGCATATTTCTAAAAATTAGGCAAAATAAAAACTGTTCTAAAACAGTCTATTGTCAGGTCCCTGTCTACATCATAACTAGCTTCATAGTCAGTAAGGTTCAGCCACCACCAATGTGTCCCTTAGGTAAGGAAGCTCATCTAAGATGGAATTAGACCTCCAAGAGGCTTCCTTAGGTGGTAAACCTCTCCATTTGATCAAATATTCAATGATGAAATGAGATCAAAGCTTCTTCTCATGTTGACCTATGATGGCCTCTAGGATGTATTGAATAAGACCTTCTTCATCTCAATATGTGGAAACTCATCAATTGTATCAATAGGATCACTATAGAAAGGCTTGAGTTGACTAACATGGAATCCATTATGAGTCTTAGTAGAAGAGGGTAGCTCCAATCTATATACGAAGTCTCCAATGCGCTTCAGGATCTAGTAGGGGCAATAAAATCTGTGAGCAAGCTTGTTACTAGATCCATATTTCAAAGTAGAATACCGAGACTTGGGCACCTTCAACAAGACTAATTCACCTTCTTGAAACTCTAAAGATGGCCTCTTCTCATTTGCATACATTTTCATTTGGTCTTGGGCTTTCCTAAGATTTATCTTACAATGCTGAGGAAGGGTCTACATTTTTTCCAATTCTTCTTTCCCATGATGATTGATTCTTTCATTAAAGATGACTCTTCGTAAAAGGGCACTATATAACCATACATAGCCTCAAAGAGTGAAACTCCAATACTAGCATGAGTGGAGTTATCATAGGCAAACTCAATCAAGTATAACCAAGAATCTTATGAATTCTAGACATCATAACAAAAATGGTGAAGATAAGTTTCCAGCCACTTATTTACCCTTTTTTCCTATCCATCAGTTTGTGGATGATAGACCGTAGTAGAGGGAGTCAATTTAGTACCCATGGATGTGAATACCGCTTACCAAAAGTTACTCATGAAGTTTGAATCTTTGTCCTAAACAATCAGTTGTGGTAATCCATGTAATCTAAAAATCTGCTCCATAAATTGATTGGCCACTTAAGAAGTAGTAAACTAGACTTGGTTGGAATAAAATGGGTTGTCTTGGTGAGTCTATCCTCCACCACATATATACTATTCCATCCCTTTTTGGTAGTAGGCGAACTAGTAATGAAGTCCATGGTAATGTGTGTCCATTTGCCTATAGAAATGGGTAATTCTGCAAGAAACCGCCTAGCTTATGGGTGCTTTCCTTATTCTGTTGACAAGGCATGCACTTCATGACAAAATCTTTGACATCTTTCCACAGTCTCTTCCAATAGAATCTTTTGTTGATCCTATCATATGTTTTGAAAACTCCAAGGTGTGTAGTTAAAGGCAAAGAATGCAACTCCTCCATAATTTTTTGTATAAAAGAAGTAGAGGGAATGCCAATCTAGCCATTTAACCAAACTAGGCCATTTCGAAGCTAATAATGTGAGTTATCTTCCATGAGACCTTGCTATAATTTTTGAAAAATATGACTGAGCTCTTCATCCAAAAGATAAGCCTCCTATGATTCTTCAATCCAATCTCACAATGTAGCTCAATCATTACTGAAACTTTGTAAGCCCATATAAAATAAAGAGATTTAGCAACTAGATTGTCATTGTCCCTCATATGAGTGATGTCAAATTCATAATTTTGCAATGTAGCTACCCACCTACGCTGCTTAGGAGTAAGGCTGGATTGAGTGAGAAAATACTTAAGGACCCTGTGATCACTTTGAACTCTGAAGCGGCTACCATACAAATAATGGTCCCATTTTTTTATTGCATACAAGATAGCCAACATCTCTTGGTCATAAACATTCATAGCCATTTCCTTATTTATAAGCTTGCGACTTTCAAAGACAATCACTCCATGCTCCTGTAACAAAAGAGCCCCAATTCCTCGGCCACTGGCATCACGTTGTATGGTAAACTCCTTTCAAAAATCCGGGCATACTAGAATAGGAGCAAAAGTAAGGAGTTTCTTTAACTAGTTAAAGCTACTATCTACAAGAGCATCCCAAAAGAAAGTTTCCTTCTTCAACCTATCAGGTCAAAGGAGCTACAATAGCCACATAATGCTTGATGAATCGACGATAAAATGAAGATAGACCAATAAATCCTCTAAGTGAAGTAGTGATAGTAGGTGTTGGCCAATCTTTAATACATTGCACCTTATTGGGGTCAGCCTGGATTTCTTTTCCATTGAAAATATGTCCTAAGCTCCACTTTAGTATGTATGAAAGAGCATTTCCTCTCCTCTGTAAAGAGTCTGTGATGCCTCAATACATCAAAAACCTTCCTCATGTGTGATAGATGATCCTGAAGCGTCTTATTGTAAATCAAAATGTCATCAAAGAAGACCAAGAAAAATTAAAAGAGAAAGGTTGCAAAATTTTGTTCATCAGGTTCTGAAAGGTAGTTGGAGCATTTGTAAGCCCAAATGACATTACTAGGAAATGATAGAGTCCTTCATCAGTCCTAAAAGAAGTCTTGATTTCATCAACCTCTCGCATACGGATCTGATGATACCTTGACCTCAAGTCAATCTTCGTAAAGAATCTAGCCCCCATGACCTCATCAAGCAAATCATCAATTCGAGGTATGCGGTACATGTTCTTTACTATGATCTTGCTAAGAAATTTGTAATCAATACACATCCTGAAAGATCCGTCTTTCTTTTTAACTAACAAGATTGGAGGTACGTAGGGTGAAAAACTAGGTTCAATGAATCCCATTTCAAGAAGCTCCTTGATTTGCTTGGCTAATTCTTCCTGCTCTTGGACAATCTGTAGGGTGGCTCATTAATTGGCTTTGAGTTGGGCTCTAAATCAATGGGGTGATCTAATGCTCTCTTGGGAGGCAATGAAGTACGCACCTCAAACAAATCCCTGTACTCCTCAAAAAGAGCTTTCAAGGTTGGATGACTTGCTGAATCTGTGGACTGATCTTCAACCTCTTTATTCAAGTGCAAAAAAAATATCTATGAGCCTCTTGTACTCCTTTTTGAGTTAGAATGGTGATAAGCTGAAAATCTATTTTTCTAGGAATTCCCTGTAAATGGATGAGCTATCCATCAAAGATAAACTCCATATACATCTGTGAGAAGTCCATAGTGATTTTGCCTAATGTCATTAACCAATCACAACTGAGTACAATATCTATGGGCCCCATTTCCAAGGTTATCATGTTTACTTTTGCTTCATAATTTTCAGCCAGCTACTATAAAGAAATGTGTGGGCATATTTGAGTATTGATTTCTTCTTCACCATTGGCCATTTGAACTCTTATGGGCACGTGCCTCACAAACATGATCATAGTTGACATAGCCAAACTATGGAAGCCCACAAATAACTTGTCTAGATTGCAAGTTAACATGATTAATTCTTCAACGCTATTACTCAACATCCTATTGTCTTTTATGTGAATCTAAATGGCTTTATGGATATCTTATCCATATACAATCTCAACATACATAGAACTTTGTATGACAGGAGTTCTTGCATCTAAAGAAAACAACTTGTCTTTCTTTTGACCACAATAAATCAACCTACCAGGTTTTTCATTCCTAAACTCCTCAATAAAGCATCTATATTTATTGAACCTTACTTGTGGCCCTTTATTAGCCTTTTGACCAATTAAAGCCAAATTCTTAGTGATATTAGACACATACAAAACATCCCTAAGCTTATTCTCAATCCCATCTCTAGTCACCAAAGGAACACTACCAATGTGAGTTATCTTATGGAATGCATCATCTCCTACTAGTCACCAAAGGAACACTACCAATGTGAGTTATCTTATGGAATGCATCATCTCCTATAATCACATACATTCCATAAGATAACTCTTGAATTAATGCCCAACTTTATTTCTTTAGTATGCAACAAAGCAACCAACTCCTCAAATTAGGGCATTGATCCACCTCTCACATAGAAATAGAGGTTTCAAGGGACTTGTATATAGGTCCAAGTCCATTCAAAGTAACAAATACCAAGTCATCATAATCCACACATGCATTTATTAAAGCATTGTTCTTTATCATTTTCTTTATCTTTGTAATGAAATCACTAATGCTTTGATATCCATGCCATGCACATGCAATCTCTACTTTAGTTATATATGATCTTCTAAGCATATTTACATGTACTAGCCTTCTTGATGTGCCTAAGGAGATTACTCATAAATATATGTATGTATCATGTGGTTTCAACATAAGGGATTTTCAAAATACCATTTTTACACATTTTTTACATACAAACGCATTCCATATAAAGGGGTTACTTATATATTGAATATAAAAGCTAAAGTTTTATTAAGAAAAAATTAGCACATAAGGATATTTATAAATAGGCCTTGAATGTACATGATATAGAAAGTATACATATAGTGAATTCCTTGAGTTGATGTGTGGGATGAATACTTCTAAAATGCATATAAATATTGAATGTAAAAAAATTCTATGTTTACATCTCCAATCTTTGTAGACCTCTTTTTGTTCCTCTGTGGGCTATGTAGAAGTTTAGGCATGCATTTTTACATGTAATGAGGTCCTATAGACCTCTCCCCGTCAAATTTTTTTCCATGTGATAGGACCATACACTATTTATCCTTAGTCAACTTATTGCCCAAACAATTTGAGTAATCTATAACATTTGTGACATTATGATAATTGCTCTTTTAGAAAAACTAGCAATATATACAGTGTGCTAAACCACTGAACAAATTCAAGTATCAACTACTCAAATATGAGACCAAATGAATTTTTTTGATATTTTTGCTTACTTAGAATTATTTTTCTTTTTCTATTTGGCAATTAGTTCATAATTTAATCACTTAGGAGTATTATTTTCTAATGTGTTGTATTGCAATCTAAGTTTAGGATCACATTTTTTTAATGTTATATTTCCTATTTTTATTGTTTTTTGTATGGCTTTTAATGGCAAGAATTGGATTGGCTTGCCTACAAGAAACCTCTCCATATGCAACATTCCTTGGGTGGTATCATGCTAATGAATCAATCACTTGCACCTTGGCCCTCATCACTAGCACAATACCACCCACACTGGGTGATTGCAAGTTTCTCACATTTGGTTAGATGCTAGTGGTAGTATGTTAGAGGGCAGCATTTTGTCATAGGATGGTTTGAGAATAGTAGTACTAGCCATGGCACGAATATGGATGGAGGTTATAGAGAGATTCATTGAGCCTTCCCCATCTTATTTGTTCTCTGTTTACTTTTTCTTTTTAATATAATTCATATCTTAACATTACATTACACTATTTTCTTGGCCTTCTAGTCCAAGCTAGGAAGCCTCATATTTACCTTAATCTTGCCAACAATACGCTCAATGGCACCCTCCCAAAGGAGCTAGGCATCATGACCTACGTGTTTGTGCTATCCCTTTTCTACAAAAAACCCTTGGAAGTTGAGGAAATAGGGAGGTAATGGCAGAGATGGAAACCATTGTGAAGATCAAGTATCATAGCCGTTGGAAAGGAGACAAAGGTAGGCCAAAGGTAGATTGGTATATATTAAGATACTTGAATATACCAAAACTACCTATTAGAGTAGCAAAGAGTCCCATATCTCCTCCAAAATAAGAGAAAGTTATAAAAGGGCCCAAATATACATGAAGAAATGAGGAGCAAGGTATGAAAGAGTCAAATACATATATGTATGTATGTATGTATGTATGTATGTATGTATGTATGTATGTATGTATGTATGTATGTATGTATGTATGTATGTATGTATGTATGTATGTATGTACATAGAGAGAGAGAGAGAAACAAAGAGAGAGCATTAAGTTCATGAGTGTTGAGATAACAAGCTCAACACATGCGAATATTGATGATAGACCACCTTGATTACACAGGTCCACACAAATAGACTTAGCATGCTAGTGGTTATTATGAATCTTACATAACTGCTAACTTATTACTTATCATATTTGGGTTGTTACATCTATCTATAATTGGCACAGTTATAGTGCCAACCAATCAGTATAGTCTGTTGTGCTTTATATTATCTCTTATCTATACTTTGTGTACATTGAAAATTATATGAAATAAGAATTACAAAAATTCAAGAAAATGTTTTGTCCTCCATCTTTCTTTGTGTATTGTTGAGTGAACTTTTCCTTGTGTATATTGTGTGTGTTTAGTACAGCTACTTGAGTAAGTCCTCCCACCATACGGTTTGTAACATGGTATTAAAGTTGTACCACTAATAGAGGCTAGCTTTGAAGGTTGAAGTGAAGGAGAAAAAGTAAGGATTCAAGTAAGCAAGCATAAAGTAATAAGCTCTTCCATTCTCCAACTTTTTTTCTTGGATAGTACCTCTTGAGGCACCAGAAGCAGGGCGTAGAGAAAACATCTCAGATTGTCGTGAGCTTTATGTGCAAGAAGGGCATTGTATATTTTGAGGATAGGCTCTTTAGGGCCTTCCCATTTCTTTTTTGGCCATCTAAGGTCGTGCTAGACCCCATTTAGACTCATAAGGTTATGGACAACAATTTTAGAGTATACTACAATTTTGGTTATCTAGGTATAGGTGACACTAGGTACAAGAGAGGGAAAGATGAAGTTTCGCAAAGATGTGTGGCAAGAGATGATATTGGGATACTTCCAAAAGCATGCCATGAGGAGCCATGTGGAGGACACCTTGCAGGAGATGCGACAATGAGAAAGGCTCTGCTTGTAGGTTACTAGTGGTCAACCCTCCATAAGGATGCCATTGACTACTACCAAAACCAATGCCATACCATTACAACCCATCCTTCCCCTAAAGCCATTCAAGAAGTGGGGATTTGACTTCGTGGGCCCCATTGATCTTCCAACTGAAAGGAAGCAAACTCGATATATTTTGGTATGTACAGACTATAAAGTGGTGTGAAGCCAAAGCTCTCAAGCAAGATGATAGTAAGAGTGTGTCCTAGTTCTTGTAGAGAACATCATCACTCATTTTGGCAGTTCCCTAGAGCTAGGAAGTGACAGAGGTACTCACTTTTATTGAGATGGCAAGCTCAACACATGTAGACATTGATAATGGACCACCTAGCTAGATAGATAGCATGTTGGTGGTCCTAATGACACTCACAAGGCCATTGTCTTATCACTTATTATATTTAGGTTGTTACACCTACCTACAGCTGGAAAAGATATAGTGCCAGTCAATTAGTGTAGTTGGTTATGCACTATTTGACTTAGAAGGCCACTTTCCTTTATGTTGAATCTTATCTGTACTTTGTGTACATTATATAGTGTGTGGAAGAAGAAGAAAAATCAGCAAGAGAAAACGTTTTGGCCTCCATCTCTCTTCTTGTGTTCTTGAGTGAGCTTCCTCTTGTGTATACAGTGTGTGTTTGGCGCAACAGCTCAAGTAAAGTCCCCCACCATGCGATTCTTGACGTGGTATCAAAGTCATGCCACTGAGAAAGGCTGATTTTGAAAGCTGAAGTGAAGGAGAAGAAGCAAGGTTCGAGCAAGCAAGCAATGAGTAAGATGCTCTCCCATTCTTCCACTCTTTCTCTTAGATAGTGCATGTGGAGGCATCGAAAGCAGGATAGAGCAAAAATCTCAGATTGCTATGAGATTTGGTGTGCAAGCAGAGCACTGTATATTCTGTAGATTAGCCCTTAAGGTTTTTTTCGCAATTGTTTTGGGCATCTGAGGCTGTTTCAGGCCCCATTTTAGAGCCGCAAGGTTGTGGACATCAGTTTCAGGGTACACTGTGATTTCGATTGTATTGACCGAAAGTGGGTGCACAAGTTACAGATTTCGAATCTGTAGTTTTTGAGGTGTTTCCAGGAAGCATACATAAGGTTTATCTGCAAATTGGTTGCATATTACATGTACTATTGAGCAATCAGTGAAAAAGGTTGCTTGGTGTATTGTTGTGCACGTGTTATGAAAGATTGCAGAAGAGTAGCTTGTTGTGTTGTATCCTTGTTTGTGATAATGGCAGAGAATAGTGAAAATCCCATTATTGAGAAGCTCGACAAGAACAACTACCCTTCATGGAATTTTTGTGTGACGAACTTCCTCCTTGGAAAGGGCCTGTATGAGTTTGTTTTAGATAAAGAAATGGAGCCAGAGCTGGGTATCCCTTCGCGACTGCAGATGAATTAAAAGCATGGAAAGAATGGAATGTGAAAGACAAAAAAGTGATGTATTTGTTATCTGCAGTCATTGATAATACGATGTTGGGACATACCAGGAATGCAGAAACTTCACATGCAGCTTGGACAATTTTTGAGAACTTGTTTTCAGTAAATACAAAGACACGAAAGATTCAACTCAAGCAAGAGTTGAATGCCTTGAAGAAAGGGAAAATGTATGTCAATGAGTATGTGTTGAAGGTGAGGAGCATTGCAGATGCTTTAGCAGCGATTGATGCTATGCCTGATGATGATGATTTGGTTTCATCCACTTTGAGTGGCCTTAACAATGAGAAGGCATGGAAATCATTTGTTACTTCAGTATATATACATAAGCCATTTCCAGATTTTGATGAGTTGAGCTCTCTCATGATTACCGAAGAGATCAATATGCATGGTGACTCATCTGAAAAAAATGGTGAACAAGTTCAAGCATTTTACTCAAGTTCAGGATGGGGACGTGGTAGATCCTCTTCGAGAGGTGGTGGTATGGGGATAACCATCAAAATAGGTTCAATCAGCAAGTTGGTGAAATGCAAGTTTCAAGAGGCCGAGGAAATTTTAGAGGCAAGGGGAGCTCTAGAGGAAGAGGTGGATGGTAGAATAGAGGTTTTGGAAATTCTGCTATTGTTTGCCATTATTGTGGCAAAATAGGTCATATTGCAGTCAATTGTTATGCTAAGAAGGATGATATTCGCAGTGATAAATTGTAGCAAGGAAACTATACATCGTCTTCACGACAGAATGAAGATAAAAATGAGCATCCATTTGTTATGCAGCATATGATGAATGCAGTTACAAGAAGAAAGGGGACACATGATGATGTATGGTATGTCGATTCAGGTGCATCTAATCATATGACCAGTCATGTTGAATGGTTTTGGAGAGATGCATGGAGAGATGCAGGACTTACAAAATCCAGGTTATGTGCATATGGGTGATGATTCATGCCACCCAATTTCACACATTGGAAAGGTTCCCTTGTCCTTGTATGATACCGAGACAAAGAGTCTAATAGATGTATTACATGTGCCATCAATCACAAAGAATGTAGTGTATGTTGGCCAAATGGTAGAGCAGGGGTTGCAAGTCTGATTCAATGCAAAAGGTTGTTTTGTAGAAGACTTTAATGATAAGTGCAGGTTGGTCGCTAAAGGAAGTAGAGTTGGCTGCATGTTCACTTTAGATGCTGGAATTCCTGCAATGGATGCTACTATGTATGCTAAAGGAAAATGAGTAGTTGCAGTTATTGAAATATGGCACAAATGTATTGGACATGCAAATGTGCAAAGGTTGAAATTAATGCAGTCCAGAGGATTGGTTACAGGGTTGCCTTCATTTAGAATTGCAGAATTGCATAAAGTCTGTGAAGCATGCCAATTTGGTAAGCAAGCGAGACAACCCTTCTCGCATGACAGAGAAGTGAGTAGAAAAATACTTGATATAGTGCATACAGATGTTTGGGGGCCTAGACAGAATGTGTCTCTTGGTGGCAGCAAATACTTTGTCACATTTATTGATGATCGTTCAAGGAAGTTATGGGTATACTTCATGAAGAAAAAGAGTGATGTGTTTGAGCACTTCAAATCTTTTAAGGCAGCTGTTGAAATAGAAACATGATCAAAAGTGAAGTGCTTGAGATCAGATGGATGGGGAGAGTACCTCTCTAATGAGTTTAGTGGCTTCTTGAGGACTCATGGGATAAAGAGGAAATTTACTTGCAAGTATACCCCACAGCAAAATGGGGTTATAGAAAGAAAAAATAGACATATTGCAAAAGTCGCACAAGCATTAATGGCTCAAAAGAATATGTCCAAACATTTTTTGTATGAGGCTGTCCATACTGTTGTCTACATTATGAACAAAACTCTCACAGCTGTAGTTCATGGAATGACTCCTGAAGAATGCCTTACTGGCAAGAAGCCCGATGTATCATGCTTGAAGGTATTTGGATGTGTTGCATATGTTCATGTGCTAGATGAGCTATGGAAGAAGCTTGATCCAAAGGCAAAAAAAATTATTTTTATTGGATACTCTTTAGAGTAGAAAGGGTATCGCTGTTATAACCTTGTCACAAGTGAGTTCAGAGTGAGCAGGGATGTTATCTTTTATGAGATGGCCAGCTAGTATGCACCTGATGGTGATGTATTAGATGATGATAATGATCAGGACAACTATGTGCAGAAAGAAAAACAAGAATCACGGAGTCTTAGTGGACCAGAAACATCATCTGGTACTATACCTACAGTGAGCCCTTGGTCTGGGAGACTAAGGAGTAGCCCCACATCTTCAGGTGGATCTATAAGTGTTGCAGGGAAGGACAAAGGAAAGAAGAAAGTGTTGGATGGTAATGATGCATCTACCAGTCATTTGGGATTTGATGGAGATTCTAATGGTTTAGAGAGTTTGGATGATGAGCTTGGTATTCCTTCAGTCAGGACACTAGGTGTACAAAGAGCTCATAGTAATGTAAAGGCTCCATTGAGTGATCCAGTGGTACACAGATCTAGCAGGGTCAGATACCCTGTTAAAAGATTTGGTTTTGAAGGTTATGAAACTCACCATTATGCTTATATGGTGAAACTAGTTGAGGATGTTGAGCCCACTTGTTTTGAGGATTCTATTGGTCATGCCCATTGGGATGCAACAATGGATGAGGAGATGGCTACATTAGAAGCCAATAAGACTTGGGATTTGGTACCCTTACCTAAGGGTAAGAAAGCTATTGAATTTAAGTGGGTTTACAAAGTCAAGCATAATGTAGATGGTTCATTTAGCACATATAAAGCTAGGCTAGTTGCAAAAGGCTATGCTCAAACATATGGCATAGATTATGAAGAGACATTTAGTTCGATTGCTAGGATGGCAACTATTAGATGTGTGATTGCCTTGGCAGTAGCCAAAGGTTGGAGTTTGCAGCAAATGGATGTTAAGAATGCCTTCTTGCATGGTGAATTGCAAGAAGAAGTATATATGGAGTAGCCAATAGGTTATGAGGATTTAGAGTATCCCACATATGTGTGCAGGTTAAAGAAGCACTCTATGGGTTGAAGCAAGCACCTAGAGCATGGTCTGACAAGATTGGAGAGTATCTTGTCAATATTGGATTTTGTATTTCTGATGCTGATCACTCATTCTATGTGAGAAAGGGAGATGCAGGTTTGGTCATCATAGTCATCTATGTGGATGACTTGATTATTACAGGTGACAGTGACAATGGGATTGTTGAAGATAAGGACTTCTTGAAGAAGAAGTTTGAGATGAAAGATTTGGGTGAGCTGAGATACTTTCTTGGTATTGAGGTGATCAGATGTGATGATGATATATGGCTATCCCAAAGGCAGTATGACTTGGATATGTTATCCAAGTATGATATGATAGTATGTAAGCCTCTTTCAGTACCATTAGAACAAAATGTGAAGTTGAGTGTTGACGTTGGGGATGAGATAGAAGACCCTACTATGTTTAGGAGGATAGTAGGGAGTTTTATTTACTTGACTATCACAAGGCCAGACTTGAGCTATGTTGTTGGTCTTATCAGTCAATTTATGCAGATGCCTAGAAAGCCTCATTTGGATGCAGTTAGACGTATATTGAGATATGTGAAGTCCACTTTACATTATGGACTTTTTTATGAGGCAGGTAAGGACATAAAAGTCTTTGGATACACAAATGTAGATTGGGCTAGTAGCATGTCAGACAAAAGATCTACTAGTGGATTCATGTTTTCCCTTAGTAATGTAGCAGTTACATGGAGCAGCAATGTAATGAACAGGGATCACGGGAACATGGCATGGGAACATACTAGTCACATTGATGGTATATAAGATGTAAGAGGGTATTTTAAGGATCACAGAAATTATCAAGAAACTCTCTTTTCACCTTCTCAAGCTTCCATGGCTTCTTCTTCTTCTTCCTCTTCTTCTTCCTTTCTCCCTCTTTCTCTCTCTTCTTCTTGCCTTTCTCTCTCCTCTCCCTCTTCTTCTGCAGTCCTTCTCTCTCTCTCCCCTTAGTTAGGACAGTTAGGTCTCTTTCATTACAAGTGGTATCAAAGCTTTGTCATTGATCCTTCTCTTTTCCCATAGATTTAGGGCTCTCAAAGTTTCCCATAGTTAGAAACTCCAGTTACATCTCTTTCATAGGTACACAGGAGTACTCAGGTAGGTTGTCAGCCCTCTTGAAGACTATGGCAACCTTTCTTGGAGCTTTCCCAAGAACCATGGACATATCTGGAGGTGGGCAAACAAATTTGACAGGTCGTCACTAATTTTCATGCAAGTGTTTTTTAGGGTTTTGGGCAAAAAGATGGGTAGCACAGTTAAAGAAGGCCAAAAACTCAATTACTTTTCAAGAAGACCTTCTCTCTCCTCCTTCCTTCAAGCTGCCATGGAACCTTTAGCCCAAGAATCTCAGGAATCTTGCTTCCCCCTCTTCCTCAGCAAGAATGGCTGGTCCCAATGCTTTCCCTTCAGCTGGAGCAACATCTAGAGCAGCATCAAGCTTGGTCTACCCTGTCTGGAGCCTCCAGGAGCAGCCTCGAAATTTGTGGCGCAAAAAATGGTGGGCTGCTTCCTGGCCTGCTGGACAGCCCCCCCAACCCTTCTCTCCTCCCTGATCTCACTTCTGGCTCTTGGCAAGCCTCTTGGGTAACATTGAAGGCTTCCTCCTCAGCTCTTGGACTCCCCTTTCCACTTCAAGAAACCCTGATTTGGTGCAGTCCATGGCAGCCATGGAACCTTGGCATCAAGCTCAGAAATCCTGAAGATTTTGGTCTTTTCTTGGTCCTCGGGAGTCCCTCTTCAAGCCTAGCTCAAGATTTATTAGAAGCAAGATTTGAAGGCATGCACTTGTGGGCAGCCATGGCTATGGGAGTAGAGCTTCAATTTCAGCAAGAGCTCTTCATGGGAAGGTCCTAAGCCATCTTGCCCCAAGCTTGACTTCACCCTTTCTTGACGGAGCACAACCATTTTGGAGCTATGGAGCATGCGGGATAAAAGTGGAGCTCTCATGAAGGACTGAAGTGGCATTAGTGGCTGTCTTCTTCTCCAAAATACTCAAGATAACTGATTCTTGGCTCTCATTCTCTCCGTTTAAGCCTCTTGTTGAATCCTATCCACTTGTTTGAGAGAATGTATGAGTCCAAGTAGATAATAGGAGTCCCAGACATTGAATGCATGCTAAATAATAATCCTAGGCATTTTCCTTTGATCTTATGGCACTGCAATGGATTTTACACATGCTGAAGCTTCATTGAGATTATATTTTTGCTTACCCATAACCCATTTGGCTTCTTGTGAATTGGCTGAGCCAAGAATTGATAAAAAATCCATTGTATAAGGGTGAGTAGGCAGTGAGTCACTGCCGGTAAGCTCTCTATCCTTATTCCCCATTCCAATTCCATGCACTTCATGAAAAGCCCAAAATTTTGATTCTTGAAATGCATCTCATGCTGGGTGTTTAATTAATAAATGTCTGCCATGTATATTCCGGGTGAGGAAAAACCCGATGCCAGGCGAGTGGATGGACAAAAGAGGGGTGACCCCCCTTGCCATCAAAGACCTTGAAGGGGTGCACAACCTGGCCCGGGGGGAACTTTGCCCACCTCCCGGTGATCCGGAGCCCAAGAATTATTGCAAGTGCAGATACATTTAATGGAATAGCCCCAGCCCTAACCATTTGAGTCTATAGCCCTCTACATGCATTGGTAGTGTCATGTACCACTTGGAAATGTATGGTGGATGCAATGCAAGAAGGGCAAGGTATGCAGTTATGGAAATGGTCTCAGCAAGGAGGGCCTTATCCAGTACATCCCTGAAGCGGTCATTGGGCAACGTGAAAAGCAACTCCACACCCATTCCATACATGAATACCTGATCAAATGGCAAGGCCTACCAATAGAGGAAGCCTCTTAGCGCCCAGCATTTATTTTGGATGAATTTCCACACCTCAAGGAGGCCGTATTGGCTGGAACTTAACAATGACACCTGTTTTGGGCTACAGTTTGCATCTGGACAGCCACCTGTTTTGTACCAGTTTTGGTCCTGGCCCATTTCTAGCCCCATAATCCATACATGGGCTGAAAGTACACCTCAAGGGCTCCGTGTCAACACCTTATTTGCCCCGATCGGAGTTCCCTAGTGGAAGTTATGGCTGTTTTTCTCCAGCCATACCATTTAGGACAACACACTAGTAATTCCTGGACAGCCCTCTATTTTGTAACAATTTTGGTCCTGACCTGATTGCAGCCCTACCCTACCCACATGGTCTGAAAGTACATCTCATGGGCTCCATAACGACACCTCAAGTGTCCCATTCGGAGTTTCTCACACAAAGTTATGGATGATTTCCTACAGCACACCCTTACAGTCCATGACTACATCCCTTGTTTTTTAGGACAAAAACTTAATGAGACGGGATGGTTTGTAATGAACGGGGATCACGGGAACATGACATGGGAACATACCAGTCACACTGACGGTATATAAGGTGTAAGAGGGTATTTTGAGGATCACAGAAATTATCAAGAAACTCTCTTTTCACCTTCTCAAGCTTCCATGGCTTCTTCTTCTTCTTCGTCTTCTTCTTCCTTTCTCCCTCTTTCTCTCTCTTCTTCTTGCCTTTCTCTCTCCTCTCCCTCTTCTTCTGCAGTCCTTCTCTCTCTCCTTCCCCTTAGTTAGGACAGTTAGGTCTCTTTTATTACAAGAAAAAAGCAACCTATAGTTGCTTTATCGAGTACAGAGGCTGAGTATAGAGGTGTTGCTATGGCAGCATGTGAGGTGGTATAGCTGCAAAAGTTATTAGGTGATTTGGATGTGCAGGGAGATGGTCTAGTTGTCATTCATTGTGACAACATGAGCAGCGTACAGTTAGCTAGGAATCCAGTGTTCCATGCTAGGACAAAACACATTGAGGTATACTACCACTTTGTGAGAGAGAAGGTACTTGCAGGAGAGATTGACTTGGTATATGTCAGCATACAGGATGAGATAGCTAATATTTTCACAAAGACATTGGGTGTAGAGAAGCTTCAAAAGTTTCAAAGATTACTTGGAGTTGCAGAGATAGAGTTGAGCTTGAGAGGGAGTGTTCAGATGGCAAGCTCAACACGTGCGGAGATGATTGACTACCTGGCTAGATGGGTCCGCATGTCTACACTTAGCATATTGGTGGTCATTATGACACTCACATGGTCAGTGTCTTATCACTTATTATATTTAGGTTGTTAAACCTACCTAGAGCTGGCAAAGATATAGTGCCAATCGATTAGTGTAGTATGTTATCCACTGTTTGACTTAGAAGGCCACTTTCCTTTATGTTGAATCTTATCTATACTTTTTGTACATTGTATAGTGTGTGGAAGAATAAGAAAAATCAGCAAGAGAAAACATTTTGGCCTCTATCTCTCTTCTCATGTCCTTGAGTGAGCTTCCTCTTGTGTATACAGTGTGTGTTTGGCGCAACAACTCAAGCAAAGTCCCCCACCACGCGATTCTTGACAACTTCCTCAACAAGATTCTAGAAGAATTGATAGAGCCGTACAAGATCCACCATTGCAAGTCCACACCCTATTATTCGAGAGCCAAGGGCCAAGTCAAAGTTTCCAATCGCATCCTCTATTTGATTCTGAAAAGGACGATTGTTGCACATCACCGTGATTGAGAGGATGGACTTACAAAGGCCCTCTGGGTGTATAGAACCTCTCAAAAGGCTATTACAGAATAGACACATTTCCAATTGGTGTATGGTACAGAAGCCATTTTTCCTATCGAGTTAGAGCTATCCTCTTTGCATGTGGCTACTAAAGAATGCCTCAATAATAATGAGTTCTTGCAGCACCATCTCCTACACTTGGAACGTTTGGATGAGACTCATAGAATGTCCCTACAGTGTTTGGAAGCCACCTAGGCTCGATGGAAGGCTTAACACGATAGCTTCATTAAGCATAATGATTTTAAGGAAGGTGACTTAGTCTTGGCCTATGACTCAAGCTTTGGCAAGCTCCTAGGAAAGCTACAACAATGCTAGGTGGGTCCCTATAAGGTACTTGTTGTCAACTCTAATGACTCTATTCAAATAAAATCCATTGATGCTTCTGATGATCCCTTCCTAATTAATGGCTATTGGCTAAATAAGTATTATCCTCCCTAGGGATCTTGACAATCACAGCTAATAGCCCCTTTATCCCTTGCATGTCAATTGGTAAGGCTTTTTCTATCGCTCCTGATAGTCCTCCTACTTATCCTAGTGAGGTAGCCTCATTCTTCTTGCCCCTCACAACCACCTCCCACCCCTACTTTGCTCCCTTCTCATATGATCTAGTAGAGGTGGTGATGATGGTTCTCATACATGGTGTTCCTGCCATTCTCCTCTTGGAAATAATATTTTAAAAAAAGATAAAATCCTAAATATATGATAGTCGTGGGAGAAAAGGGCTTTGGTCCTTGTCATGCCGACCTATTCTTTGAGAAAAGGTGGAAACACCCTCAGGAGTAGGAAAAAGGGAAGAGAAAAAAAAATCAAAACTATTATAATCAGAGAAAAGGAAGAAATCCCCTGCCATAACAAACCTTGTTATAAGAAAAGGTAGCAAACACCCTTGGACAGGAAGCTGGCTATGGGAAGGTGGCAACACCCTGCACTACAGATCAGTTGGATCCTTTAGCTGACCTTTTAGGATGCAATTCTGAAGCTGCCTCCCTTGGTGTGTTGTATCCTACAACTCCATCAGTGGATCTTACACTGTGTCACATGCTTAGTCCATTTTTGCCTCAAAACATGTGCTAGGTATTCATGCTGTCCCATTTAGTTGCCTTGAGTTCTCCCTCACTCCCATCAATTCTTGTCAATGCAAATTTTTTTATCCCTGCCTGCATTGGTGTGCGGGACATGGAGCATGCTTTCATTTAATACAAAAAACAACACATAATTCCAACAGATTTTTTATTTAAAAAATAATTAAAAAAGAAACTCCCGTCAATTGTTCTATTTTTCCCCTCCCCTCTTTCCTTTTCTCTCTTCCCTCTCTCTTTCTCTCTCCCCGATCCTCCTCTCTGCATTCCCTCTTCTTCCCTTCCATCTTCTCCTTCCTCCCCTTCCTTCTCCCTTCTCCCTCCCCTCTTGCCAGTTCTCCTCCTCCTCCTCCTCATTCTCCTCCCTCCCCTCCTACAAATTTTCCTCCTCCCTCTCTTCCTTGGGCCGCCCCGCCCGACTGACCGCCTAGCCCTCCAACACCACCCCATGGACCATCACTAACCTGAATGCCTCCTTCACCACGCGGTCGCCTACTCTACTACTGTGTCCGACTACTCCTTCACATCCTCCTCCCCTACCGCTCATTCCCCTTGCCCTACTCCTCCTCACCCGTATTCTCACCACACTTCATCCATCTCTCTCCTTGCCCTACTTCCCTTCACCCTCTACTCCCATCCCAATCCACCTATCTCCCCCCCATGCCCACTTCTCCTTACCCCCCATCTCCTATCCCCTGTGCCCACTCCTATCTATCCTCCATCCACTCCTATCCCCTCCACCCCCCGCCCATTCCTCTCCTACCCTTCCCACCCCCTTGACCCTGCCCACGCTAGCATCCTCCCACCCCCAAACTTGTCCACACCCTCCCTTTTTTACCCATGTTCCCACCCCTTTCCCTCCAACCCCCCACACACCACCATACACACACATCTACCCACGTTTCCTACACCCTCCCATCACGCCCATTCTGTCAACTTGGGGCCCCCCAATCATGTTTCCATTTTTATACCCATGTGATGTGCAGGGTGGTGTCGATCAATTTTTCTACTACTGTTTGTGGCAGGTGTGTGTGTTGGACATATTTTTTACGTATTTGATTGTTGATGTTCATGTGCGGATGCGTGCATGTTTGATCACGTTCATGTGTTACTGGTCTTTGAGCATGGTCATGGTCACATGCCTGCTTGATTGTGTTCGTGTGTTCATGTGTTATAAGTCGTTGTTCAAATGCAAGGACGCGTGTCTCATTTCACTCCTATCATGGAGTCACCATTCACACACATCTATCACCATCAAGTATCCCACTTGAAAATTCCATGAAAATTCAATAGAATCCCGAAAAATTTGCAAAAAAATCCCCAAAAAAATTCTTCATGATTATAAACAACTATATATATATATATATATATATATATATATATATATATATATATATATATATATATATATATATATATATATATATATATAAACATGTTGAAAAATATTTATTTGCATTTAAAAACAACTTAGAAAAAGAAAAAAATACTTGAAAATTTTGAGAAAATTTAAAAATAATTATTTAAGTTTATAAAATTTTATTTTTAAAAAATTCACATTCCTAATGTTTTTGTAGCCATTTGGTTACTCAAATTTATTTATTTGAAAACAAAAAAGCAAGACAAATAAACAAGAAACCCAATGGACAACAAATCATCAAACAAACCAATCAACATACTTCAAGTTCCATTCACATCAAATGTGATATGACACCTAAAAACCAAATTCTGAACATAGCCTAATACACAATTTTCAAAATTACAAGGATTCAAACACCACAAAAAATAATTTAAAATGAAAAAAAAGACAAAAAGAAAGAGAAAACATGAAAAAAATCGAACACATAATCACTTAAGTAACAAACCCTTCCTTGTCTCCCTTCTTTTTATTTTTTTAACCATGGTATTAGTATTGGTTTTTTTGTAGCATACGGGAGGCCAATTGTCACTTGGTTGACATGTTATTTTTGTATGTGGATTTTTCTGTTGTACAATGGCTTATTTGGACATGGGATTTTCTATATCAAACCTTGCAAGTATCCACACACTACTAGGAATACTTTTCCCTTTTCCTCATTTTTTTAATGTGTCAGGATGATTCATTGTGGTCTTAATGTCATCTTCTTCCACACATTCGCTTGTGATTTAGCATGTGTTGTTATCAAGTGTTTTTCTGAAAACTGAAAAGCCCTAGTCAAACTTTAGTTAGGTTTGATTTTTGCTAGCTTAGTTGTTTGCGTGACAGTTTGTTTTGTTATTTCGTAGTTGGATTTCTTGTGTTTGTCTAGCTTAGGATTTTTTTCTATCATTTTGATTTGTTGAGTGTGAAACTTGATAGCCTTGGTCGAGCTTGGTATTTTTTTAAACAGGATGAAGCTTGTGTTTGTCAATAGCTACTAAACATTGAGGAGCTAGGTATGTTTTCTTGTCTAGACTTTTGCACATCACGGGGATAATGGGTTCACGAGCACTGCACGTTGCACTTGTTGATGCACTGCATTCGGGGGTCGTCTCTTGTTCTTATCAAATACTTCCATACCATGGGTTGGGATTATGCACCTTTTGCACCATCATTGAGCACTAGCACGGCATGAGGTCCGCTGCTGCTATATGCAGTAAATTTTAGATGCACGCGCACATGAGAGAGTACCTGTCATTGAGCACGCACATTTCTTACACGCACGATATTTGGGATGCTCATCACAAAGTTAGGAACCTCTGGTTGAGTGTGTAAGGAGGTTGGGTGAGTTAGAGGGTCGTGAAGGACGCCACCAATTGTGAGATGGGTTGTTTTTATCTAGTCAACATCTTGAGGACCATCATTTTCCAGAGTGATTGTGAGATTTTGGATGGGTGGAGCGGAGTATGTCATATCTTTTTTATGAGAGTTAAGAGGTGAGGATAAGGATCTAAATAATCAAGGAATTTTGTTTGCATTTTACATGATGCATTGGCACATGTAGATAGACTAGGCACAATATCTTCAGTGCATCCATATTTTTTTTGTGTGAGCATTGTTTGAATGGTAGCATATCATGGATCCAACATTGCATATTTTTCCAAATCATGAATGATTGGGCACGAAGTTTATTTAAAAAACCATATTCCTACTAGGGCACACTGCATTAAAAAAAATAGGTTCATATCCAGTGAATATTTATTTTGAAGACTCAAGGATCAAAGGAAAAGATCGTACGTTTTACATCGTCAACGAGTATTTCTTGAAGAAAAAGAGGACATGCGTGCTGAAAGTGTGTGCAATTACAAGAACAATAGGCCAAGGAAGGGAATAAGTCATCCAAGATAAAAGATGGAGAAAAATGATGGGATTTACAAAAATTAGTATTTTTGCCCATTTTTGATAGATTTTCGTAATTCTGCCTGCGCTGGCTTGTCGACCAGAGCGTTATGATCGTTTTGAGTACCCGAACAACTATATTTAGAGTTCAAATGACAAAGTTATTATCCAAACAAGTTGCAAACAGGCATTGAGCAAAAAAAACAAAAATAGTGAAAAGCAATAGAAAAGCAAAAACCAAAAGCTAAAAGCAAAAAGCCTAACATATGTGAGTGTGGATAGAAAACTATATAAGGAGAGGAGATTGAAGAGTAGGGGCCTTCCCCCTTGATTAAAATTGTATTTTGTGAGAGAGGAGAGTGGAGGGTCGCATGCTAGAGTGAGCTCTTGTCATGCCAATTTGGAAGTTGGAGCGTTTGGGTGTCAAAGCGTCGAGCATCGGCTCAAGGTTGTTAAGGTACGAAAATATATCTCACTTGGTTTGTTTTTAAATTGTTGGTATTTTTGTTGTGTTGTGGTTGTGTGATGCTCTTTGGGTTTTTAGTTGTTTTAAGCTTCAAGAGGCATTGTGTTTTGTCTTGTTTTTATATGTGGCTTGTGATGTATTATCAAATATTTGAATTTTTCAAGTTGTGTTGTGTATTCGAAAAAGTCAATTACCCCAACCGGCACTCCTTAACATCTCGTTATCGGGTTGTGAGTGAGGCTTGCTCTCAATCACCGCTCGTGTAACATCTCTTTTTTGGTGCCCCCGCTGAGGAGTGCCGAAATTGACATTGTTGTTATTTTGAATGTGAGTTTGTTTTAATTTCTTGTGATTGTTGAAAATGATTGATAATTTTCCTGAGTTCCATGGTAATCATACTGAAGATCTCGAAATTTTTTTAGAAAAAACAGAGCTGTGTTGTTTGACAGAGAGTGTGACTAATCTTGAGGATAAACTCCAGATTTTTAGATATCAATTGCAAGGAGAAGCACAAAATTGGTTGCTTGACTTTGAGAGAAGCTTGAAATCTAGGAGACAAAATTTGGATTATGAGACCATTAAAAATGCATTTCTATCTAGGTTTAAAAAAAGAGAAAGTCAAAGTGAGATTTGGGCAAAAATAGAAACTTGTGTTCAAAAAGATTATCAGTGTGTTGAGGACTTTGCTAGGGAGTTTGAAAGATTGTGGAATCGATGGAGTTTAACATTGTTAGAAGGTGAGATATCCCCAGTTATGTTGAAGATAATGTATTTTGTAAATGGGTTGAAATTAGAAGATTGGAAAGTAAAATTAGAGGTAAAAAACCCTAAGAGTTTTGAGAAAGCGGTGAAGATAGCTCAATATCAAGAGAGGAAGACCAAAAGAAAAAAAGAGTTAGGGTTTGATGAACCAAGGGAAAAGTTGAGTTCAAGGCAAGTTGAGAGAAAAGTTTTTAAGGAGAAGAGACTTAGTTATGAGTTGACTTGTGAGAAATCAATTGAAGTATGTGAGGAGAAACTCCCTAGGGTGGTTGAGGAGAAAAAAACTTGTTTGACTGCTTGGAGTGAAGAGTCTAGGAGCGTGAATTCATACCCATTGACCACGAATACTTCTAGTTTAGTGATTAGTGATTTAATTAAAGAAGAGTGATCAACTGATGATACTTTGGAGCTTGAGGACTATAAAGATGAGCTAGAGTTGGATCTGAGTTGTAAAGAAGAAAATGAGAGACCATATGATTTCAAGGACTAAGAGTTTTCATGTTCTTTGGGAGTGGATGAGAGTCAAGAAAGTTTTGATATTTTTGATGAGGGAAGGTGTGATGAAATTTCTGATAGTCGTGGTAGTATTAAAGAGAGTAAATACAATTTCGAGAGTGAGCTTGTTTGCCTTGGTGATAGTATAGATGGATCTGATTGCTTGAAAGATGAAGAGAGAATAGAGGATGAATTTTTGAGTTTGTTAGAAGACCATGAGGGGGAGGGCTTAGAAACTGTAAGTTTTCAAGATGAAGTTGAGGGTTTGAATTTGTTGCCTAATGAATTTGTGGAGATTTGTTGTGAGTTTGATGATCAAGAGAGTATTGAGGTTTTGGGTTGTGACTCTTGTTGTGATTCTGGTATTGGTGTTGTTGACTCAGTTGAGTCTTGTGAGTTATTTGGTGATGGTTTGAGTAGCCCTGGAGAGGATTTTGTTTGTGGTGTTGATGATGTTGTGTTGAGTACACCTAACCTCATGCTTCTTGATAGTTGTGTAGATAATTGTTTGGTTGATTTAGGCAACAATGACGAAGAGAAAACTTCATTTGATAGTCTTTTAGCTTCTTTGAGTTCTCTTAAAGGTTTTGATGTTTTTTGTGATGATTCTGATTGGGGTTTTGAGGATCTTGAGAGTGACATGATGAGGATGTGAGAGAGAATTTGAGTAAGGCTTTAAAAAGGATTGAGAATTTGAGGGAAGAGCGGTTTAAAATCAAGAAAATAGAGTTGGAAGAGGTTTGTGAGGAGGTAGTAGGGGATTTGGTAGTTAAGGAGTCTTTGGTTGAGGTTTTAGACCCAAAATTATTGTATAGTGAAGATGTTATTCGTGATGATGTAGAGGTAAAAGTCTCTTCAGTTTCTTGTGAAGTTTCTTGTAAGGATACTATGAAAGGTGTTTACCACTCTTTGTGTGTGAAAGACTCGATGGAATTTTGTATTGTTGATGAGTTGAGTGATGTGGCTGGGTGTCTTAAAGTGACCCCATTTGTGGATGTTGTTGGTTTTTGTGGTGTTATGAGTCTGGAGTTGACTCCTTTTGATGTTGTGTTTGATTTGGATATTGAGTTAGGAGATCCTTACATAGTATCTTTAGGAGAAGTTGTAGATGAATCAGTGGATGAATTTGAGATTGGCAACAAAGAAAGGGTCAAAACTTTATTTAGAGACTCTAAAAGTAACATGGTCTTTCCTAGGGAGGATGGGTGGGATATGAAGATTTTGAATTATGGTTGGGATTTGTGGGATTTGAATATTTTTTAGTGTGGTTATGATTTGAGGGATCTGAAGAATTTGGAGGATGATGTATTTTCCTTTGATGGAGAGGATTGTCTCAAGGATTTTGATGAGAATTTCATGGATGAGTTTTGTCTACCTGTAAAGGAGTTGTTTGAGAGAAATGTGCCATTTGTGTTTGTTGAGAAGATTGTGGTGGATAGATCATTGGATTTCATTTTTGATTGGCTTATAAATGTTGCATCATTTTATGAAAGCAACTGCTGCACATGAATGTTTGCTGACTAGGGGGAGGGCTAAATATGTCAAGTGTTTTTCTGAAAACTGAAAAGCCCTAGTCAAACTGTAGTAGTTAGGTTTGATTTTTGCTAGCTTAGTTGTTTACATGGTAGTTTGTTTTGTTATTTCGTAGTTGGATTTCTTGTGTTTGTCTAGCTTAGGATTTGTTTCTATCATTTTGTTTGATTTGTTGAGTGTGAAACTTGATAGCCTTGGTCAAGCTTGGTATTTTTTTAAACAGGATGAAGCTTGTGTTTGTCAATAGCTACTGAATATTGAGGAGCTAGGTATGTTTTTTTGTCGAGACTTTTGCACATCACAGGGATAATGGGTTCACGAGCACTTCACGTTGCACTTGTTGATGCACTGAACTCAGGGTCGTCTCCTATTCTTATCAAATACTTCCATACCATGTGTTGGGATTATGCATGTTTTGCACCATCATTGAGCACTAGCACAGCATGAGGTCCGCTGTTGCTATATGCAGTAAATTTTAGATGCACGCGCACATGAGAGAGTACCTGTCATTGAACACACACATTTCTTGCACGCACGGTATTTGGGATGCTCATCACAAAGTTAGGAACCTCTGGTTGAGTGTGTAAGGAGGTTGGGTGAGTTAGAGGGTCGTGCAGGACGCCACCAATTGTGAGATGGGTTGTTTTTATCTGGTCAACATCTTGAGGACCATTATTTTCTAGAGTGATTGTGAGATTTTGGATGGGTGGAGTGGAGTATATCATATCTTTTTTATGAGAGTTGAGAGGTGAGGATAAGGATCTAAATAATCAAGAATTTTGTTTGCATTTTACATGACGCACTGGCACATGTAGATAGACTAGGTACAATATCTTCAGTGCATCCATATTTTTTTTGTGTGAGTATTGTTTGAATGGTAGCATGTCATGGATCCAACATTGCATATTTTTCTAAATCATGAATGATTGGGCACGAAGTTCAATAAAAAAACCATAATTTTGCTAGGGCACACTGCATTAAAAAAAATAGGTTCATATCCAGTGAATATTTATTTTGAAGACTCAAGGATCAAAGGAAAAGATCGTACATTTTACATCATCAACGAGTATTTCTTGAAGAAAAAGAGGACATGTATACTGAAAGTGTGTGCAATAACAAGAACAATAGGCCAAGGAAGGGAATAAGTCATCCAAGATAAAAGATGGAGAAAAATGATGGGATTTATGAAAATCAATATTTTTGCCCATTTTTGATAGATTGACTTGTCGACCAGAGCGTTCCGATCGTTTTGAGTACTCGAAAAACTATATTAGGAGTTCAAATGACGAAGTTATTATCCAAACAAGTTGCAAACAGGAATTGAGCAAAAAAAATGAAAATAGTGAAAAGCAATAGAAAAGAAAAAGTCAAAAGCTGAAAGCAAAAAGCCTAACGTATGTGAGTGTGGATAGAAAACTATATAAGGAGAGGAGATTGAAGAGTAGAGGCCTTTCCCCTTGATTAAAATTGTATTTTGTGAGAGAGGAGAGTGGAGGGTCGCATGCTAGAGTGAGCTCTTGTCATGCCAATTTGGAAGTTGGAGCTTTTGGGTGTCAAAGCGTTGAGCATCGGCTCAAGGTTGTTAAGGTACGAAAATATATCTCACTTGGTTTGTTTTCGAATTGTTGGTATTTTCGTTGTGTTGTGGTTGTGTGACGCACATTTCTCCAAGATCGATTTATGTCAGGCAAGCTTGCATCCAAGTGTTTGTCTTGAGAACTATTCATCATTGCATCTATGAGAATCCTTGAGGGGGTTAAGCTTAGTTGGACAACCTTTTTGTTGGCTAAAATGGATCAGCATTTTTAGTGTGTAATGAAGGGTCAAATTAGTATTGTTTTCCATGGGTTTTTTAAAATAGAAGATAATTCAATCTGACACCTCCTCCAAGTGGCAATCTTGTACCTAATCGTGTTCCACTTCCACAATAGTCTTCTCCTTCTATGGAAGTTAGTTCAAATTTAGCAGATGTACTCCATGCCACAATCATCAGTGAAAGAAGCGTTGTACACAAGGTCCTTCTAATCCTCTCCCTATTCCAACCCCTATGGTACATATTCCAATAACTGAGGTGTCTAGTAGTTCCCTTTCCTGGTTATTGTCTTGTACAAAACCTCTTTCCAGCACAATGGGAAGGACAATTGGATCCACAGATTCCTCCTTCCTTGCAAAGTGTGCATTCTAGATCTATGCTTTCGCAGCTTGTTTTTGGTGTTTAGTCTGCTTTGGAGACCTCCATGACCTCTTGTCTTCAAACAATCTATACAGGAGTGCACACCTCATTGTAGGACAAAGTGGGCTCTTTAACCAAACAGCTTAGCAAGGCTTTGGAGAATTTAGCTTATGAGAAGGCTACTTTGAATGATATCCATAAACAAATTACTGTAGCTGCAACTTTGATGGATTCCCAAAAAGCCACAATTAAGGAGTTAGAAACCAAATTTGAAAATTTAGAAGAAGTGAACGTGTCCTTAACTAAGGAGAAAAATGTAACTCTTGTCTAAATGATAGAATCAACTCATAAGCTTGGTATATGTGAGGGCCAATTTGCAGCATTCCTAAGAAACTTCAAAAAATAAGCTTATTGAAGAACTTGACTAGAAATTTTCTATTCTTTTTGTTCCTCCTCTAGCTCATGATGTCTTCTTTGTTGTCTTCTAAGAAAGAGCTATATCAATTGTAGTAGAAAGCTAAATTGTGTGATGGGTTCTCTGCCAAGGTAGAGCACCTTCAACATCATATGAATTGTATTCAATAAGATTTTTTCCATTATTATGTTGAATTATTGTCACCTCCACCATCCTCCTACATTAAGTATCATCACCAATGCTTTGCATTTGACATTTCCTTGAGTAATGTGGACTTAGAACCTCTCTAGAGGATGGGTGGCACAACATCTGGTCTACATATTTACTCAAAGTAGTGTTTAATAGATTTTTTGATGAGTTAATCTCTCATGAGGCCTAGTTATTATCTTTTATGTATCTTCAAGTAGATCTACACATCCCTCATGAAGGAGGACATGAATCTTTATGTAGGAGATGTGATTTTATAGGCAATCATGTACGTACATTTAGTTGAGATGACTTTGGTTGATGGCGCGAAGAATTATCATGAGTAGACATTGTGGTGTAGAGGCTATGCTTGGCATCGTCCTTTGAAGGATGATGTTTTGGATCCTCACCATCAAAGGAGTGTCTTTCATAAGTCAAATATCAAGCCATTGCGATCCCAAGTGTTGAACCATATTGCTAACAATCCCTTGTTCATTGAGGATTTCTTTCCAGATTTTGATTATTTATGTTCCATCTATCCATATGATCCTCATGATATCCTATCTTATTTCTAATTTCTTATTGATTACCCTTGTGTATTGCCATCCTCACTTCCCTCAAATTCTAGTTTTTACTACTTGTCAATTTATTGCTCATCCTACATCTTCACGTACTCCTATTGAATCTACTCTTGTTGTTCCACCTATTCCCTCTGTTTTTCCAACAGAATCCATTCAAAAAAATTTACTTACTTTTCTTTCTTTCCCATCATCATTATCCCTTCAAATATCTTCATTTTACGATTTATCTTACCCACTTCTTCACCTCTCATTTTCTTACCATCTCCATCTCACTATGCAAAACTTCCTCCACAATTAGTGATGTGGATACTCTTGGGTATGATAGTGATATCTTGCATTGATGGTAGTGGACATTGAATGATTCTTTGACTAGACCAATGTTTAATTGGCCTATCATTCTTGGGTTGTCTTGGGACACTTTTGCACAATGTTCTACTTCTTATCTTCAATTTGCTAGAGTACATGCTCGTTCTGAGGATACCTCAGTACTCTTGACATCTCATTTTTGTCGATATCTTGCTTTTATGCATTAGTAGTCTCATATTTGAATACTCCAAGGAGTATTTTGAATTTGACAAGTAATCCTAATGAGGAGGATGAGAATAAGTGTCTAAAACATCTCAAGATGAGTATGAAGTTCAAGAAAAAATATATTCATTCTACATAGCCTGTAGATACTCTCTTGGTTGTATTGATCTTTTTAATGAAAATCTTTCTCTTTGCTCTCCATGTTTTGGGAGCATGTGCCATTTAGACTACATTGTTTTGTGTCTATGTGAGTTTTGTGTATGTTCTATGATGTATATGTGGTGTTTTATCCTTCTTACATGCAGTTGAAGATGAAGATGGACCTGATCGAGAAGTTGATTGATGTTGTTTCATGATTTTATATGATGGATAGATGATTATTGTGAAAACAACCTCTTATATACTTTAAAATTTTTGTCATGCTTTTTTGTTTCTAAGCTATGTTAATAGATAAAGGTGTTTTCCTTTTGTCGCAATTCTTTATTAAATGCAGGTTATAAGTTGGGGTTGTACTTCTATTCTCTTTTTCTAAGGTTGTGAGGATGCTCCTTGATTAAATGCGGGGATATTTTTGTATGTTTTGAATGATGATTAATTGATTAAGTGTGAGGATGCTCCTTGATTAAGTGTGGGGATATTTGGGTAATTTTTGTATGATTTGAATTATGATGGATTGATTTATAAGTGTTTGGGTATGTTTTAGATAAGGTTGAATAGGTTTGAGAAGCTCATGATGTTTTTCAATGGAGATACGATGTGTTAAAAGGTTTTGTTGAATGTCTAATTAGGTCTAATTAGTTCCGTTTAGCTTTTGTTTTGTTTTGTTTTCTTTCTGTAAGAGAGGTTGGAATGATGATTGATAGATTTTAAGAGTGTTTGGAAGCTTATTGAATGATTCTTGATGGTTTTGAATGGTTCTAATTGAGCTAAATGCTTTCTAATGACCTTCTATATGGTATGATTTTTGATGGATTTTGAGTGATGTATGGTTGTTTTTGGGAATGTTTGAGAGTGTTTTGGATGAAGTTGATTATGTTTTGAAAACTCATGATGATTCTTAGTAGAAATATGAAGCTTTGTGATGTTCTGATAGGTTCTATTGAGGTTCTGATTGGTTTTGATACCTTCTGTTTTGATCCGATTTTCTTCTGTATGAAGCATGGATTGATGATTGATGAAGAGATGAAGACTGAAGTGATAGTGACAGTAGTGAGCTATGAAGAGACACTGTAGTGGCTCCGGTGCCCTTTCATACCTCCCATAACTCTTGGGAGGTACATCCACGACCTAAGAAGATTTATTAAGTGCCATTTTTTAGTATTGTAGTGGAGAGATGATGTACTATTGAGAGAGAGAGAGAGAGAGAGAGAGAGAGAGAGAGAGAGAGAGTCAGAGATAGCCAATTCTATCAAAACAATGTATCTTTCTATGAGAGATTGAGAGAGAAAAATATGAAGACAATGAAGATGAATACTATGTGATTAATTTCCATTCAAAAGTGATATATTCTTTTATGTTCCTTGTTCTATTGATGGATTCTATGAAGATGTTGAAGATTATGATAGATTCTATAAAATCTGTGGGAGATATCTACTATGATGCTGTGTGAAGATTTGTTGTTTTCCTTATTTTGGTCATCAAAATAATGAAATAAAATCTTATTGATGTTACAAGATAGATTTTCTTGCAGTAGAATCCCCTTTTCCTTGGTGTCTCTCTTGGGGCTCTATCTTTTTGGTGCATAGTCGGGGAAACTTGCCATCAATAAGCATCAGAAGAGGCTGAAAATGAAGGAAATGGCATTGCTAAGAAGAGGAGAATTCAATGGATCCTTGCAAAGTTCCTTCTTCCATTGAAGAGTTGGAGATTCTTATTGCTAAAGCCACTTTCCACAAGAAGTTCACCCCACAATGGTGGAAACATATTACCATCATGATGCAAGCTCTATGTGGTGGACTATTTCCTCTTCATGTTGAAGCAACAAAAACTTGCATCTTGGTGGCAAAATGTTTGGGAACAAACTAAAGAGCATAAACAGAGAGAATGACCATCCATGGAAGATTTGATATTCATTGAGAAGTTTCCAGACATCATCAAGTGAGAGATCGTGAAGAAGGTTCAAGAGTCATGGTCAGTGGAGGTTGACAAAAACAAGAAGGAAAAGAGTTGGAATTTGTTTGTGGATGCTCAACAACAAGATACGTGGGATGCTTGGTGTTCTAACAACCTTATGTTTGTCCAATTAGCAACCCATTGGAAGTTGGTAGACAAAGTGTTCTTTACAACATACACTATTGAAACCATCAGAAGATGGCATTATTATGATGATAACACAACAACGATCCTAAGAAGAATGAGTTTTGATACTTTCAAAACAGAATATCTCCCCCTCTATAGTGGTAGCCGAATTTAGAGACGTTGAAAAGAAGGAAGTAGAAGAGATGTTGGCCAGAGAATTATCTAGAAATTGAAGCCTCTCTCTGATTCTATTATGTTGAGTACATACCAACTGGTTGGAGCCAACCCCCTGATGAATGATGCAATCAAGAGGCAAGCCTTAGAACGAGTCCAGAGGTACGTGAGATGAGAGAAGGAAAGAATCAAGGCTGAGAATGAGCTTGTAGAAGAAGCCTTCTTTGATGCCCTAAAAGCACTCTTTACAGAAGTCCCCATGGCGACTCAAGTCCCCTTCCTAGTTAGATTCGTCCTAGAAATATTGATGATAGGTCAGCAAATATAGTCCCATTGCCAATTTTTAAGGGAGAGTACAATGAAGACCTCGATCTTCATGTAGCAGAGTTTATGGTAGCATGTGTGGCTAACAATGCCAGAATCCCTAAGCATTGGTTAGAAATATTCCCCACCACTTTCAAGGGCGCGATGTTTCAATGGTATGAGAGACAAGTAGCAGGAACTTTTGGCACATGGGATGGCATTTCTCACTAAATTCAGGCATGAAGGTTTTGAAGAGTGGATGCCAGAGGAGTTCATGAAACTAAGTCAGTCCTCTGGAGAAAGAGCAGAAGCTTATGTCTCGCGAATGGAATCCATCCTGAAGAGATGGACTAACGATCATTTGGATGACGCCATCCAGAAAGGAGTGTTCCTCAAAGGCCTACAACCAGAAGTTTGCAAGTTCGTGGAATTGAGAAGACCAATCAATTTGCAAGCTGCAGTGGAAGGTGCAAGATTGTATGCCGAAGTTGATGCAAGGTTGTTAATTACTCCAAGAAGAGGAGTTTTACCTCCTCCCATGTCAAGAATGGCATACCCACAAAATGCAATCCCAGGGACAGTTCCCTACCCCTATTCCTAAATACAAACAATGATGTAGTGCAGTGCACCTAATCCGCAGTGGTCGCCATAGATGACAATGCCTCAAATGATGGTTTAACCTCAACAACAGTAGCCTCAAACAGTTTCTCCAATGGTGACTCAACAACAGTGGAACCCTACCAAATGGAATCAATAACCCTAAGTTTCAATAGGAGCTTTGAATCAGAACCAGAACAGAGGATCCTCTGGATCAACCCAACCAGTGTATGCAGTAATTACAGAAGCTTCCCAAAACCCTACTACAAGTACTCTAGGAGGTGAAAATCTGAAGGACTACTTATCAAACTCAATCGAAAGTATCAAGAAAGAGCTTATGGATGTGATTACAAAGTAGCTACAGATGCTGAAGGTGGATACTGCTAATATATCTACTCTTGCGCGAGTTGGGAGAGATGTGATGCATTCTAATACATGGTGTAGAAAGTGCCATCAAGAGTTTGGGAGAGATGTGATGCATTCTAATACATGGTGCAAAAAGTGCCATCAAGCAGGACATTTAGCCACTGAATGTACTGGAAAACCAACCATTGCTAGAGCCTTCTATTTATACTGTTTGAGGAAGAACCATACAGAGGATATTTGTTGTCTAAAAGAGATGCATGAACAAAGATAGAAAGATGAAAACACAAGATTCAACTTGCTAGAATCTAAAATGACAACGCGGGACAGTGGGCCAAAGCCTAGGGAGTTTGATCCTAATTTCGGTCCAAGGAGGTTTCCCTCTCAAAGTTACAGAGGACGACAGTCTGCTAACAGTGTTTCAGAAGTCAATTCGGATTGAGGCAGGAGGTATTCTCCCATGGACAAAGACTTGGCTTCCTTTGGTAGTTGGCTTACAGTGCCCACTATTAGGGACTATGCCTCTGTTTTCTTGGGAAAGATCTGTTTAATAGCCTCTTTGTCTCCTGATGTACCATCTGTTACTTCGTTGGAGGAGTCTGTTATGACTTCAATAGATGTGGATCCATTTCCTTTTTGCGATCCATACAATTTCAACACCACTTTATGGGGCACAGTCACGATCCATCCCTCCAAGTCCTAGTGTCCCCATGATTCCTTCTATATCTCAGCAAGACTTGATAGTTCTCCAGACACATACCACATTATGTCCATTGTTTCAAGCTAAAGTGGAAAGATTGCAATCCAGGATGGATTTAGTATGGTCTACATTTGAGCAATTTCAGAAGTATGTTCGTCCTGACCATTCATTTTTTGTCCACTGTCAGTTTGCAGAAGTTGGCCTTCTATATTAAGCTTTCAACGATGGATCTTCCTCTTCCACAGGATGGTTGGAGTGGAGCTTGGTCTTCTGATTTGCTGAAAGAAGTTGTCCGTATAGTCTTTGAAGATTTTGTGACAATGGATACCATGTTGCTGTGTTATATGTATCTACGAGGTGATCTATTAATTTCAGATGATGTAGATCTAGCTTGGTATGTAGGGGATGTGGTCTTGCAAGGTGCCTTGTATGTCAACCATTTGGAGTTGAGGATAGATGACATGTTCCAGTGCTATTCTTCTAAAGTGGCTACTTGCCATGACACTTTATGGCATTCAATGGTTGATTCAGTAGTCCTGAACCAACGATAGAATACAACCTCTACACATGTGCAGAATGCTAACCAATTGAGGGTGGATATTTTAGCTTATCTTTCCAAGAACCATCCATTTGATTCATCCTACTTTGATGCCTACCATTGACGATCTGTTTTAGGTCCCTCTCTTCCTAGCTTATTGTATTATCAACAAATGTCCCATCGCTATGATGCTTATTTTTACTTTTATCAATCCAACTCAGCAGCCATCTTACCTCTCCTTTTCCAACCTCGGGGTTTTCCTCAAATTCCAATATTTACCTATTGTTCTTTCATTGAAGATCGAGTCTTTTCCCCTTCTTCACCTTGTCCTTTTCCATCTATCCATATATCTTCTACTTTTCCTGCTTATCAACTAACACCTTTCCTAATTGATTCGCCTAAATTTTCAGCTAATCCTTCTTTAGCTTATTTCTCATTTTATGATTTTTCCTGCCCATCTCTTCATCCTCGTTTACTCATTCCTCTTCCATCTCCTACCACTTCTATTTCTCAACCCCCTCAGTTGGTTAGTGGGTATGAAGGATTTGATCAACAAATTCCAAGAAGAAGAGGATGGAGCTCAATTGATTCTCTCATGGGACCACATATTAATTGGCCATTAATTCCAGGAGACTAGACAACTACTAGTCAAGCATACCAAAATTATCTCCATTTTTTCCAACAATATTCACAATCTCTAGATCCTTCAACGGGATTGACAGCCCATTTTTCTTGGTACTTAGCATATATGCATAGGCATTCCCATAATGATCAAAAGGCTATTCCCAAGCTCTGTATGAATGTCAATGTGAACATTGATTCTCAACAGTTAGATGTCCTATATTTTCATGCCCTTTGTTTACCTAGCAGATACCTTGTTTTGCTAGAATGGATATGTTGCCTTCAATTCTTTCAGAATCCTCCAAAATCTTTTGTAGACGAGTCTTTATCCATGGATCGCTTTCGTAATCATCAAGCCTTCAAGAGGGATCATCTTCACTGATACCCTTGAATGTATCTTCTATACTTCTTAATGATATATTTTTTGAAGGTGCCATTCAGATGGTTGTTTTGTCAAGCCTATGATGCAAAGTTGAGGAACCTCTTATATCCTTTATAAATTTGTCATGACTTTCTATTATTTATAAGATGTGTTAATGAATAACGATGCTTTCCTTTGTTAGTATTCTTTCTTAGATACAGGTGATAAGTTGGGGTCGTGGTTTGGAGTGATTATTAAAGATACTAAAGAAGATCAAATTGAGATCTTTCTTGAACTTATATTCTTTTTTTCCTTAGGTTGTGAGGACGCTTCCTAAGTGTGGGGATATGTTGAGAGTGGAAAAAGACTGAATTTTTGATTGATTTTTGTTGTTTTTGAGGTCTAAATGGTTGATTTTTGATGGATTTTGAGTGATGTATGGTTGTTTTTGGGAATGTTTGAGGGTGATTTGGATGATATTGATTATATTTTGGAAGCTCATGATGATTCTTAGTAGAAATATGAAGCTTTGTGATGTTTTGATAGGTTCTGTTGAGGTTCTGATTGGTTTTGATACCTTCTGTTTTGATCCGATTTTCTTCTGTATGAAGCATGGATTGATGATTAATGAAGGTTGTCTTTTGAAAGCTTACTGAATAGTTTTTGATAGTTTGGAATGGTTTTAGTATGAGTTATAAGGATATGCTATTCTCTGATGACCTCCTGTAATGTGCTGTAGACCTTCTGTAGAGCCTCTCTCTCTGCTCTATCTCTGCTCTATTCTTGTTCTGTTTTGTTCTGTAGATCTTCTGTAAGTGTTCTGTAGAATGTATGTGTGACTTTGGAAAAGTTTTCTAACTTTTGGAAAGGATGAATCTAAGTTCAAAAGAGCTAAAAAAAATGGAAGAAGCAGCTGATGAAGACTGAAGAGAAGACTTAAGTGATAGTGACAGTAATGAGCTATGAAGAGACACTGTAGTGGCTCTAGTGCCCTTTCATACCTCCCATACCTCTTAGGAGGTGCATCCACGATCTAAGAAGTATTATTAAGTGCCATTTTTTAGTATTTTAATGGAGAGATGATGTACTATTGAGAAAGAGAGAGAGAGAGAGAGTCAGAGATAGCCAATTTTATCAAAACAATGTATCTTTCTATGAGAGATTGAGAGAGAAAACTATGAAGACAATGAAGATGAATACTATGTGATTAATTTCTATTCAAAAGTGGTGTATTCTTTTATGTTCCTTGTTTTATTGATGGTGTTTACCGCAGCACAGAGGAGCGGGAAATGGAAAAAAGGAAATAGCAAAAGGCGTAGGACAAAAGGAAGAAAAAGGCGCCTTAACTAGTAACCAGACCCTAAAAAAATTAAAAGCACGGGCATGACCCTCAGGAAGTCTTAGAGTCGCCCAAGGAAAGTAAAAGAGTAAAAAGCGCACCGTTAAGTGTGAAAGCGCTCCCGAATCCTTGTAAAAGAGCACTAGGCTCACTCCTATGCAAATTGTATGCATTAGTTGGGAATATGATAGATTAGAATGGTGGGAAATGAGAAATGAGCCTAGGCTAATAGCCGGCCATGTAAAAAAGGGGATGACTGCCCATGAAAAGTAGGGCATGTATATAAAGTTCAAAAAGTGAATGAGAAGATCATTCTTGTGTGTGGCCAAAGCTTCTTCTTCTTCTTATCTTGTTTCTTGCCTTCTTGCTTGTGCTTGAGAGAGGGATTGAGAGAGTGTGAGGGAGTGAGGGAGTGATTGTGTGAGAGTGAGGGATCTTGGAGAAGAAGCTCTCCATCTTCTCTCTTCATCTTCCCCTCCTCTCTTCTCTTCTCTTGTCTCACGCGTGGCTATGGAGGATGAAGCTCATGGGAGAGGGATTGAGGTTGCTTGAGCTTGCCTCAAGGATCGTGGAGCTACCAGTGTGCAAGAAAGAGGAGGGTACTCGGTCGAGCATCAAGGTAAGCTCACTACACCCGTAAGGCAGGCATTGCACGTTGGCTATGTGAGAGGTAGCCATGGCCGCTCGGTTCGAAACACTTGAGCGATAAGTGGTCCGTAGGTCTCGGGGTAGAGCTTGTAGCTCCCCTTCATTTTGGTTCCGTTGCCGGGACAGATGGAATCGAGCCTTGAGCGCCGCACGCATCAAATTGAGCATAGAAGTAGGGTTTACAGCCCGAACTGGTACTCGAGATAGCTAGGAGATTTAGGAGGCTTTAGTCCGTGAAACAAGTAAGTGTTTTGGTTTTGTGGAAGCATTAGTGTAGGACTACCATTCTGCATCTCTGTTTTGCATTTTTGGCTGCACTAGATTAAGGTTAGATTAGGTTAAGAAAAGAGAAAACAGAGGTTTTGGCTACTGCTGGAAACAGGGAAACAGGGGACCAGATTCAAATTTCTGGGTAAAACAGGGAAAAGGGAACTAGCTTTAAGGCTTTGAAGTGCTAGGAAAGGACCTTAAGAGGCTTGGGAGGCCAGGACAAACCTCATTTCACTAGTTAGCTTTGTGAGAGAGAGAGAGAGAGCTTCTGGTTACCAGGAAGAGGGAGCCCTATCACGATTCTGGGTGCCATCGATTTGTGCTGCTCCAGGTGAGCCTGGTGCTTCTTAGTAGTGCCCTAATCAAATCTTGAAAGTCTCTTGTGATTGTGTGTAGCAGGCGTCAAGTGGGATCAAAACGCGTCGAAATCACGCCTGCCACCAGAAGCAGTCGGACCAGGTCTCAGTGGTCCGATTCCTAGAATCGGACCACCCGAGTCCTGGAGTCAGACCGTTCGATTCCAAGAATTGGACTGTCCGACTACTAGAGTCGGACCAGCCCTGTCCGATTCCCAGAATCGGACAGCCCGATCGGACGTGCCACGTGGCACTCCGACCGTCCGACTAAGGGAGTCAGACTAGCCCTGTCCTACTGCTCGACTCGGACCACTCTGTCTGACTACAAGAATCGGACCGTCCGACTGAGGGAGTCGGACCACGCTGTCCAACTACTAGAATTGGACCATCCTGCCAGAAGGAAAAATAAGGATCTTTAGTTGACCCTTCCACAGACCTGACCCCAGGACACAACCCTGAACACCCCCAAGACCCAGTTTGACCATTAGAACCTCAGAGACCAATCAAACTTAGAGCAAAATAGAAAACGCAGCATAGACCTTCAGAAAGACCATACAATAGCCGGGAACCGAGCTTAGAACTCAAATCAAGCTAAGAATGTGGAGAGAAATAGAGTGGAGTTCGCATTAAACGCTTTTTGCATCAGCACTTCACTCTTGTGTTCCACTAAGTTTGCACTGCAAGAAAAGAGAAAATCATGTTTTCGCACCAAGCACCACGAAAGAACTAAGCATAACGTGTGAATAAGGATTGCAGCTGCTTTCAAATAACAAGGAACACATTAGGATATCTAGTAACATTAAGGAACCCACTAGTAGGAGAATACCCCAAGACTTAGACAGGTGCCTGAGTGCCCTATTAGTAGGACCTAGAGAAGACACGAAGACACAGAAAGCAACAATATAGAGGATTGGACGCTGCCGGAGCTGCTTGGATTTATTGACAACCTCGTAGAGCTGGAAGTAGAAACAATGTCGGGATCAAGAGGCAAACGAGGAGAGGACCAATTAGACTTAGGAGAATTTCCAACTTCAGTCCAAGAACTGGTCCACAACTACGATCTACTCACTAGGACCGTGATCCAGGGCAGACCTGTAGAGGAAGTGGTAGCAAATCTGGAAGAAGAGAGAAGAGCAATCAAGAGAGCGCTAGAAGGCATAATTGCCTACAACCATGAGCAAAGGGCTAGAAGGCTACAGCAAGACGTAGATATGTACGACGCTAGACGAGTGCTAGACCTAGCTGGAGCGGCCAAATCTGGACCGAATGTAGAGAGGGAACAGGCAGCAGAGGCTGACATGACATTGAGCAAATTGGTAGCAAAGAGACTCTTGGATAATACGTCCGTTGAACAGAGCGCTACTGCCCTAGCCACTGCGCTACTATCGGGATTGGGAGTTACGCAAGGGGCTAAAGGGCTGGCTAGAATCCCCATCGTAGCAAAACAACTAGCTAGATACGAACCTAGCAGTGACCCGTACAGCTTCATGGAGCAGTTCGAGCAAGTATGTGAGGCAAACGGTCTTACTGACCCTGCGCAGCGAGCTCAAGCTTTCAGCCTGTGCTTAGGCAATAAGGGGAGGACCTGGTATTCTAGTCTAGATGACGTACGAACTTTGTTCACCTTAAGGGCCTCTTCATCAAGAGGTTTTCGGAGACAGGGTATTCGGATAACCTCATCGTTAGGTTGATGAATACCAATCAAAGGGAGAAGGAAGACGTTAGGGATTACGTCACTCAGGTGCGTAGCCTCTACAAGAGAATCCCTGCCAATGAGCGACCTACCGAGAGGGCAGTGTCTACAATGTTCATGAACGGGATTCGGAGTGAGGAGCTCTACAAGGCTTTGGCCAGTAACTCCACCTTGCAACGAGACGTGCTAGCTAGAGTTTTCAAGGAGGCAATACGCATAGATGATCAACCCAGGGAACGCAGCATGAGGACTACCAACCGAGAGAGTGCAAGCTAGAGGGACCCTGAGAGATCAACTACTTCGGGGGGAAAAGAAACTGCTAGTGTGCAGGATAAGGGAAAGAGTGTAGACCACGACCAGGGGATGGTAGAAATGAGAATGAAGATTGCACGGTTGCAAGAGCTGGTAAGGAAGCCTGTGAGATCGCATGTACAATGTATATACTGCAGCGGCAATCACCTCCCAGTTGAGTGCCAAGATCCTAGATCTCGGTTGTGCTCAAATTGCGATAGATTCAGGCATGATGCAGTGCATTGCAGAATGCCGAGGAGATTCCCATACACGCAGCAGTACAACCCTCCATACTTAGGTAATTGGCCACCCAATTTCTTTGGGAGGGGATTCCAGTTAGCTCTCCCAGCACCGACTGACTCAAGACTTGTCGTACCTAGGCTGGAGATGAACCCAACTGGTATACCCAGACCACCAGGGCCTTTTGTAACCCACCCATCTAGCGATGCTCCTGTTCACTTTGTGGAGGAGCCTAATGAGGAAGAAACATATGTCAACCCATACATATCCTATGACGAGGAGGGCAACCCAGTCCTGATGGACTATCGGTCGGTGCTGGTGATGGCTTTAGGAAGAGGAAGAGGCAGAGGCTTTGGAGGGTCACATGCTGGACTTGCGGCCACCCAGGCCACATTTCATCACGCTGCCCAGAATGAGAACAAGCTAACAAGAACAAAGCGGATCTCCGATGCATAGAGTGTGGAATCACACATTTTTTTCCTGACTGTCCTAGGCGAAAGCCATCAATCAGCTCTGCCAACATGCCATCGGTGCCTTTGGGGCTTTTTGGAGTGGAAACCTTTGACAGTGAGGATACACCCATCCCACTACATGTTATGACGCGAGCTCAAACAAAACAGGCAGGCATCTCTTTGCCAGGGCCAAGTAACCTTGACGCAACCTCAATAGGAAAGAAAAGCCGGAGGAGACGGAAAAAGAGAACCGATGCAAAGATAACTCTTAAAACCGAGGAAGCGACTACGTTAGTAACGGGAAAGAGGGCTTTTCCTTGGTGTTTGTCTTGGGGCTCCAACTACAGGGTACCCATAGGTCCTACTTAGCCTTCTACACGGTTTGGTAGCCATTTGGGGTTACTATTTTACCTTAGAGGGTGTAAACAGGGTATTCATTGGTTAAAACAGGGAGCCGGCTTGGACAGTTCAGACTCAAAGATTGAGTTACAAAATTTTGTATCCTAAACTTGTTATAGCATGCTATAGCTCATCTTGAAGAGGGCATTACTAGCTTTGATTTGAAATAAAAAGTTTTGGGATCAAGTTTCCTAGCCCAAGTTATAGCCATTTTTGTGACAGGGGGTACCACAAGACTGCACTATTATGGCAGGGCATAAAGGCAAAAATAAGGTCTAGGATGATTATGCTCAGCAAATCAAAGACTCCATGTTGGAGAGAATGTACCCCAAGAGAGCGCTAAAGAGCCTCAACAATATGGAGAAATCAATGCACTTAATAATATCTTGTGTGCACATGAACAAAGGAATCAACAATGTCATATGGACCTATTATCAAGAGTTGAGTAGATGGCTTTATCTGCTGATCAAAGGAAGTCTTCCATTGAGAAGCTAGCAGATTCAATGACTCAAAGAAAGACTTCTATTGACAAGTTGGTGGAATCCAATGCTCAAATTATGGCTCAATTCTCCCAATGGATGCAAATGCAAATGGGATCTAAAGAAACGAAGGAGAAAGCTTATTCAAACTGTGAGCCTTCAGTTCCACTTCAACCACCTAACCAAAATGGTCATGGTCATGGAATTATTGGACGAAGAGACATCCCAAATAGCCAATATGAAGTAGGCAAGACTTCACAAAGGCATGATGACTATTTGGGCAGTTTTAATGGAGCCAACTCTCAAGCTTTTGGGATAAATACTCAACTTCGTAGTGGTCCTCTACCAACGAGAAGATTGAATAGTGGTTCTCAGCCACCTATTGGGAGATTTTCATCTCAATTTGGGGGTTCAATGCTTGGCACTCATGATTAGTCTATTTTGGGACAACAACCATTCCATGAAAGAGACCTGAAAGACAAGATTATTTTAGCCAAGTTCAATGGTCAGTCTTCTTCACCATGTGATTTAGAGGAGTGGACCTCTATGATGGAATCTTATTTCAACATATTTTCCAAAACTGATGACACGAAGATTCATTTTGCTTCTTTGCATTTAGAGGGATTTACGCGTACTAGGTGGAGGTATATAAAAAGGGAAAACATACTTGTAGAGAATTGGGAAGCTTTCAATACAAAAATGTCAAACCCAAGCTTCAGAGTATGTTAGTCTTTGAGGATCTTGAAGATGAGATTGATGAAGCTAATGCAATCGAACTTAATGTTGAAAATGATGATCCAGCTGACTCTTTTCCTTTTGATCCAATGGGAGTGTTTCTTTTGACCCAGGTGGGACTTATCATGAGCCACTTGCTGCCACTAGTTGTTCCATTTCCATGGATGCTTGACAGGTTCTAAGAGCCCTAATACACTGCGTATGAAGGGTAACATTCATGGAAAGGCAGTGTTCATTTTGATAAATAGTGACAATACACATAGTTTTGTGAATAAGTTCATTATGGACAAGGTGAATTGTATTCCCACTGATTTACAGCAACCCATTAGAGTTCAAGTGGCCAATGGTAAAGAAGAAATCAACACACAAATATGCCCACAGGTTTCTTTACAGAGCTGGCTGAAAATTTTGAAGCAAAAGTAAACGTGATTACTTTGGAAATGGGGCCTATAGAAATTGTACTCGGTTGTGATTGGTTGATGACATTAGGCAAAATCACTATGGATTTCTCACAGCTGTATATGGAGTTCATCTTCAATGGTGGACAACTCATCCATTTACAAGGAATTCCTAGTAGATCAGATTTTTAGCTTATCACCATTCAACAACTCAAAAAGGAATACAAGAGGCATTCACAAATGTTTGTTTTGCATTTGAATAAAGAGATGGAAGATCAGCCCGATAATTCAGCAAGTCATCTAGCCTTGACAGCTCTTCTTGAGGAGTATAGGGATTTGTTTGAGGTGCCTACTTCATTGCCTCCCAAGAGAGCAGTAGATCACCCTATTGATTTGGATCCCAACTCAAAGACAATCAATAAGCCACCTTACAGATTATCCAAATGTGAGAGGGATACAGATTATCCAAATGTGAGAGGGAGGAAGTAGCCAAGCAAATCAAGGAACTTCTTGAGATGAGATTCATAGAACAAAGTTCTTCACCTTATGCATCTCCAGTTTTGTTAGTAAAAAAGAAAGATGGATCTTTCAGGATGTGCATTGATTATAGGGATCTTAATAAGATCATAGTGAAGAATAGATATCTGATACCCAGGATTGATGATTTGCTTGATGAGCTCAAGGGGGCTCGATTCTTTACGAAGATTGATTTGAGGTAAGGGTATCATCAGATCCGCATGTGAGAGGGTGATGAAGTCAAGACTGCTTTCAGGACTGATGGTGGGCTCAATCATTTCTTAGTGATGCTGTTTGGACTTACAAATGCTCTAGATACCTTCCAGAGCCTAATGAATAAGATTTTGCAACCTTTCCTCTTTCAGTTTGTCTTGGTGTTCTTTGATGACATTCTGATTTATAGTAAGACTTTACAGGATCAGTTAGCACATATGAGGAGGGTTTTTGATGTATTGAGACATCACAGGCTTTTTTCTAAGGAGAATAAATATTTTTTCATGCAGACTGAAGTGGAATACTTGGGACATATTGTCAGTGAAAAAGGGATACAGGTTGCTCCCAAGAAGGTGCAATGTATAAAAGATTGGCCAACACCCACTACTACTACTTCTCTTAGAGGATTTCTTGGTCTATCTTCATTCTATTGCTGATTCATCAAGCATTATACGGCTATTGCAGCTCCTTTTACTAATGGGTTGAAGAAGAAGGCTTTCTTTTGGGATGCTCTTGTAGATAGTAGCTTCAACAGTTAAAGGGACTCCTCACTTTTGCTCCTATCTTAGTATGCCCCAGCTTCTCCAAAGGATTTACCATCCAGTGTGATGCCAGTGGTCGTGGCATTGGGGTTGTTTTGTTATAGGAACATGGAGTGATTTCCTTTGAAAGCCGTAAGTTGACAAATAAAGAAATGACCATGAATGTTTATGACCAAGAGATGTTGGCTATCGTGTATGCAATAAAGAAATGGCACCATTATTTGTATGGCAGCCGATTCAGGGTCCAAAGTGATCATAGGGTTCTTAAGTATTTCCTTACCCAATCCAATCTTACTCCTAAGCAGTGTAGGTGGGTAACGACACTACAAAATTATGACTTTGACATCACTCATACGAGGGGTATAGACAATATAGTGGCTGATTCTCTTTCTCGTATGTGGGCTTGCAAAGTTTCAGCAATGATTGAACTATATAGTGATTGGATTGAAGAACTATAGGAATCTTATCTTTTGAATGAAGAACTCAACCATATTTTTCAAAAATCACAGTAAGGTCTAATGGAAGAAAACTCGCATTATCAGCTTAAAAATGGTCTTATTTGGTTAAATGGCAAGATTTTCTTTCTCGTATGTGGGCTTGCAAAGTTTCAACAATGACTGAACTACATAGTGATTGGATTGAAGAACTATAGGAAGCTTATCTTTTGAATGAAGAACTCAACCTTATTTTTCAGAAATTACAGCAAGGTCTTATGGAAGAAAACTCGCATTATCAACTTAAAAATGGCCTTATTTGGTTAAATGGCAAGATTGACATTCCTTCTACTTCTTTTACACGAAAAATTATGGAGGAACTACATTATTCACCTTTTAGCTGGACATCTTGGAGTTTTCAAGACCTATGACAAGATCAATAAAAGTTTCTATTGGAAAGGGATGTGGAAAGATGTCAAAGACTTTTTCATGAAGTGTATGCCTTGTCAACAGAATAGGGATAGCACTCATAAGCTCGGTGGTTTGTTGTAGCCATTACCCATTCCTATAGGCAAATGGATGCATATTACCATAGACTTCATTATGGCTTACCTACTACAAAAAAGGGATGGAATAGTATATATGTAGTGGTGGATAGACTCACTAAGGTAGCTCATTTCATTCCAACCAAGACCCAATTTATTGCTTCACAAGTGGCCAGTCAATTCATGGAGAAGATCTTTAGACTACATGGATTACCGCAGGTGATTGTTCATGATAGAGACTCAAAGTTCATGAGTAACTTTTGATAGGCAGTATTCACATATATGGGTACTAAATTGTCTCCTTCTACGGCCTATCATCCACAAACTAATGGATAGACAAAAAGGGTAAATAAATGGTTAGAGACTTATCTTCGCCACTTCTGCTATGATGTCCAAAGTTCATGGGATTCTTGGTTACACTTGGTTGAGTTTGCCTACAACAACTCCACTCGTCCTAGCATTGGAGTTTCATCCTTTAAGGCTATGTATGGCTATAAGGTGCCCTTGCCCACAATCATCTTTAAAGAATCAATCCTCATGGGAAAGAAGAGTTGGAAAGAATACAAACCCTTCTTTAGCAATGTAAGATGAATTTGAGGAAAGCTCAAGACCAAATGAAGATGTATGCTGATGAGAAGAGGCGGCCTTTAGAGTTCCAAGAAGGAGAGTTGGTCTTATTGAAGTTGCCCAAGTCTAGGTATTCCACTTTGAAAGATGGATCTAGTAATAGCTTGCTCACATATTTATGGTCCCTATTGGATCCTTAAGCGCATTGGAGGCTTGGCATATAGGTTGGAACTGCCTTCTTCTACAAAGATTCATAATGTCTTCCATGTTAGTTAGCTCAAGCCTTTCTATGGTGATCTAGTTGATACAATTGATGAGCTTCCACACCTATTGATGAAGAAGGTCTTATTCCGTACATCCCAGAGGCTGTCATAGGTCAGCGTGAGAAGAAGCTTCGATCTCATTCTATCATGGAATATTTGATCAAATGGAGTGGTTTACCACTTGAGGAAGCTTCTTGGAGGCCTAATTCTATATTGGATGAGTTTCCTTTCTTAAGGTATACATTAGTGGGGTTGAAGCCTATTGATTATGGAGCTAGTTTTGGTGTAGATCGGGTCAAGATAGCACACTATTTTAGAATAGTTTTTATTGTGCCTAATTCTCAAAATTTAGCCACCTACATAGGGTCAAAGTACTCTTTAAGAGCTACGTTTTGACATGTGGCATGCTTCATTTGGACACTTCTACTAAAAGTTATGGCAGATTTAGTCCAATAGGATCTGTTTACACAACAAGCTGTCTACTTAATTTTGAGTTTATCAATTGAAGATCTTATGGCTCCATATAATTTTGAAGCATTCTTGATCATGTATATAGTTGAGATCTACTCTTGTTCTTCCATTTTAGTCCATATGTCAGTCATTTTTCATTCATTTTTCCATTTGTAAAGCTATACAAACAGAGTAGTACTCTGTTTTATCCATCCTTTTCTAGTCTTTTAAGTTTGTTTTTTAGGGAAAAAACATTTGGGATGGGATGGATTGTAAGAAGCTGGGAAGAGTAAGGATTTAGTGTGCAAATAATATTGATGTTATGCCATGTCACACCGACATTGGTATAAAAGGAGAGAACATGCAAATTTTTTCATCTTTTTGACACATTAGTACATTATTGTCCTTCTCTCCCATCTTGCTCACAACTTCTATGGTTTCTTTCTTTTTATTGTTTTTTTTTCTCTTCTGCTTTCTCTCTCTCTCTCTCTCTCTCTCTCTCTCTCTCTCTCCTCTTTCTCTCTCTCTAGTCCACTTCTTGACAAACTGAGTGAAGAAAAATTGTGGTGGCCCGAATAGTGCTTAAGGTAGCTCTGGCAAAGCAAAAACTCAAGTCTTTGACCAACACTGTAGGTGCAAGATCTACAGTTGTGCAAAATTGTCAATAGTTAAAGCTTAAGGGATTCAATATACATATACCCTCTATATCACGTGCATTTAAGGCCTATTTATAAATACCCTTATCTATGAATTTTTCTTGAATAAAACAAAACTCTTTTCTATTCAACATGTAAATAATCCCTTTATATGATACCCTTTTGTATGCTAAAAATGTATAAAAGTAGTATTTTAAAAATCCCTTATTTTGAATCCATGTGATACACACATATATTCATGAGTGAGTCCCCCCTTCCCGGAGACTTGAAGCCATGCAATCTAATCGTGAGATGAGTTAAACATGTTACAATGCTGGCTTAGTATTTGTAAAAAATGATTGAAGCAATGGTGACTAAAGAAAGTGTCATTAGCACTGCCATTACAATCAACTGAATGCTGGGTAGAAACTAGGCAACTTTCATAGGACATGTCATGCACAAGACACGCTTTGAGTGGGGCTAGTTGTCTTGAACAGCATGGCCATGAGAGGGCTTGTGAGTTTCATAGTCGAGGATGGAGTTCATCATATTTCAATGCCGAGGGTTTTTTTGGGTGTATGTTTTTGTTATTCTGGAGAAGTTGTAGTGTGCTGAAGAGATCCACATCAATTACAAGACTATAGTGATCCCTTTAGTGAGAAAATATTAATTGATTTGGCTTGAGAAGATAAACATGACTGCAATGATGCCTCTTCAATGGAGGATTATGATGTGAAGCATCTCATGAACAATGTTGTTGTGAGCATGAGCACATACCATGACCATGTATTCAAAATGGAGGTTGAAGAGTAGCTGATCTAAAGGCTTCGTGAAGAGGTGGTGAAAGAGAGAAAAAATTTTGAACTCAAAAGTTGGATAAAAATTTAGTGTACGTGGCATACAAAAGCACAAAAGCTTTATAAAGGAGAAAAAATGTTAAAGGAAAAGTGTTAAGCTTTTAACAAAGAACACTCGTAATGTTTGTATGAGGAAGAAAAAAAAAACTATTTAAGGGGGAAGAGTTAAGAACTAAGGGCCCTCTCTCTTGTAAAAAGGTATTTGCTTATGTAAGGAGAGGAGGGTCACTTGAATGTAAAATTGGATATAGAGCTTGGCGCATTTGAAGCTTCTCACATCAAGGATATAACAACCTTTTGTGAATTTTGTTTTTGATTTTTGACACCTTGAGGTATGAAATTTGTTTCTAGGACAACAATTGATGCTTTGTGTTTTGTATTCTTTAACTAGTTGAGTCTTATGTATGGAAGGGTTCTTCAAGCTTAAAAAATTGTTTTGTTGAGTTTTGTTCATAAACAAAGTCTTTCATTTATTTACACCCCTTTTTCTCTCGTGTTTTTGGATTGTGACTAAGGTTTTCCTTGATTACTACTCGTAAAACACCACAACATGCAAGAATGGTCAAGACACCTTCAGTGCTTGGTATACATAATTTGAATTCAAGTATACAAGCTAAGGAAGGCATGGTATGGGTTGAAGCAAGCACATAGATTAGCTTGGTATAAGAGAAACAATAGGTTTCTATGTAGCACGGGATGTCAACAAAGCATGGCTAATTATTTACTTTATGTCGTACACACAGATGATGGAGTGATGGTTGTGCTAGTCTATATTGATGATCTCATCATAACAAGTGCTCTTAGAAGAGATAATATTGAAGTAAAGCATGGGCTACATAAATGGTTTGACATCATAGATCTTGGATTATTGAGCTACCTTTTGGACATTGAAGCGATTGACACTCCACGTGGAATTTTATTAGTGCAAAAGCAATATTCATTGGAAATGTTAGAGAAGCATGGGATGACAATATGTAAGCTAGTTGATATACCATTGGACCAAAATATAAAGATAGTTGATGATGGACTCATGAATATATGTGTGTATCACATGGGTTTAAAATAAGGGATTTTTAAGATATTATTTTTATACATTTCTCACATATAAAAGGGTGCCATATAAAGGAATAATTTATAAATTAAATAAAAATTTATATTTATTCCAAAAATTATAGATGAGGATATTTATATATATGCATTGAATGCACATGATATAGAGAATATACATATAGTGAATCCCCCCTTAAGACAGTATGTTGAACATGCCACTATATTTAGGAAAATGGTTGGTACCTAGCCATAATTAGACTAGACTTGAGGTATTTTGTGGGAGAAATAAGCCAATTCGTGTAAGAGCCATGAAAGTCATATTTGGATGCATTGAGGAAAAAATTGAGGTATGTGAAGAAGGCATTTAGCTATGGTTGGTTCCATAAGAAAGGGATCAAGTCTACATTGTTTGGATACACAAATGTAGATTGGGTAGGAAGTATTATGGATAAGAGATCCACCAATATTTATACTTTTTTCATTTGGTTCATCCATGGTTAGTTGGAGGAGCAAGAAGCAACCCACAATTGCTTTGTCAAGTGTGGAAGTAGAGCATAGAGGTATAGCATTGGCAACATGTGAGTAAACATGGCTAAGACTACTTCTATGTGATATGGAGATTGAGATAGATTGTGGATTTATATTGTATTATGATGACATTAGTAGCATCATGTTCGAAAAGATGCTAATCTATCATCCAAGAATAAAGCATATTAAAATGCACTATTATTTCATCAAAGAGAAACTCATGGACGGAGAGATAGACTTGGTACACATCAAAACCAAGACCAAGTTAGAGATATCTTTACCAAAGCATTGGGTAAATATAAATTTGAGTAATTTCAAAGTGCATCTAGGGTATTGTATTTGCAAGCTCATTCTAAGCTTGAGGGGGAGTGTTGAGAAATAAGATGTAGGATAAGCCGATATCCTATGTGTGTACTAAATAAAAGAGAAGTTGTATACAAAGAGACTTTAAAGTCAAAAGGTGTTGATCACTTTAGTGAGGTACTTTGTGAGTAATGAAGATGAAAAAGAAGAAGATTAATGATTGAGCCTCCATATCTTGTGCCATCTCCGTTTTGTTGTGCATCTAAATTGAATCCTTTCAAGTGCTTGGGTGTGCTTGCTAGGCAACCTCTTCTCTCCTCATTCCCCTTTGACCTTTCCTTGTGAATAGAGTGAGTATCATGATTTTGAGAGAGAAAAAAGGGAAACTTGAAGTGTATAAGTGTGTTGGAGATGATGTTGTGACCTAAGCTAAGAGCATTACAATGTAGTGCACTAGAGTGCAATGTACTAGAATGTAGTGTACTAAGGTGTAGTGTAGTGTGCAATATGTAGTTTACTAATTTAGTGCATTGGATGAATATGCAAAGATCGAGTGTACTTCTAAATGAGACATAGGCAAAGGAATATAAAATGGTGACTTCAATGATAGCATAGTCAAAGGTTTTCAATGCAATCACAACTAAGATAGATAGCAATCACAACTAAGATAGATATAGCCAATTGCAGTAAAGGTGCCATCTTCTTCTCTCTCACTTTCCCTTGACTCTCCCTCGCAAATAGGATGGGTGTGAGCGGTTTAAGAGACATAAGAGGGCCTCACTAACCACATAGTCTAGGCTGTCCTCCAAACTAGGCCCAGTTCAAGACATTCACTCATGTTCAAATAATCCACTTACACGGCTGAAATGTGTCATACATGGCTTAAGGTGTACTTCCTTTGCACTCCTTTCTTCTCCTCAATATGTCTCTCGAGGATGACTCCTCCTTTGGTGATGACTTCTTTCTCCTTGTAATGCCAGTGGCTCCTCCCTCCTATTGGTATCAAGAAGATGGTACTATAAAGTGACAAGAGGATTCGGGATATAATGGAGAAGATGGTAAGGATCATGGGCAAAGAGGGTAATTGGAGATGGGAGGCTATAGTGGAGAGTTGGAGTGAGGTGGGTGGTGCCCGAGAAAATCGAGGTGGTGGCACCAATACTCGATGGTGGTGGAATCCCATCTGGGGGTTGCTTCCCACGGCCTAGCATCGTTGCTTGAATCAGTAGCTACCTGCCATACGATGTGGCGTGATGGCTCAACAGTACCATGTCTATCCAACGGCCTGGTGGTGGGCTTTCAACAGCTCGATGGCTGCTGATACTAGCGATGCCTACACACAACGAGAGTTTCAGTCGAGGAGAGTAGCACTATCGTCAATGTTTGAAGAAGGTGGCATTAAGCGACCCATAGCTGGATAGGAGGCAGAAGTGTTTTGAATAATGATATGAAAAAATGATAGTTTTTTAGAGGATCTTTGAAAAGATTTCAAATGTTTCTCCTAAGATGAAATATTACCCAAAAGATTTGCAAATGTATTCTCTTGATCAATAACACCAATGTGAAAAGGATGAGATTCTTGCATTGCAATCATATACTAGGCTACGATACTTTCCATTGAATATGTAGTATCATGTTCAATAGACAAGCTATGCAAGTAATGGAGCTAGTTGGGAGCTAAATACCTAGTGTATGTTTTTGTTGTAGTCCATTTAAGGTAAGTTATTGAGCACTATGAGTAGAAAAGTGAAGGTAAACATGACCACTCACGTTCCTTGATCAGTATGAGGTTGGCAAATATTTGATAGATGCATCTTTGAATGATTATTCATGGAAGAATTATGGTCACTATTGATGTTGTCTAGGTAGCATTATTTTACTCTATTATCGGTGTTGACCCCAATAATGGGTGAATACCCAAAACAAGAGAATTTTCACTTGAAAGGATTTTTGCTAGAAAGGATTTTGATCAAAAAATAAAACACATAAGAAATTTTGAAAGTTTTTTAAATCATTAAAAAATCTTTCAAATTGCATAAATTGTTCTCCTATTGTCTCGTAGCATACTAGTGTTAATCTTATGTAGATTTAGCAAGCAGGGACAGTGAAGGGCATACACAAAATTAAAAAACAAAAAGGAATTTGAACAAGATAGAAAAGGTCAAGATGGAAATTTCATAAAATTCAAAGTATAAGAATCAAATGACATGGAAAGTGCCAAAAGAAAATGGAGAAGGTCAAATATAGCAAAGATTTTGGAAACATGCTGAATTGTAAGTATAAGTGATCATAATTTTGTAAACAATTTGATTATTTTGGAGCATGAGGCTTGCTCACATGTAAATTGTAATTTGATTGAATGCTCAAGTAAGTTACTCATGAATATATGTGTGCATCACATGGGTTCAAAATAAGGTATTTTTAAAATACCATTTTTATACATTTTTTACAAAGGGGTTGTTTACAGATTGAATAAAAAAGGGTTATGTTTTATTAAAAAAATTCAGAGATAAGGATATTTATAAATAGACCTTGAATGCACGTGATGTAGAGGATATACATATAGTAACTTCCCCGAGATTGAATGTGCACTTAGAAGCATGTGAGAGGAGAGAGTAAGGACTTCTAATGAGAAGGTCAGAGAGGTCAATAGGGACCATGAGGATGTGCATGTAGGGAATCTTAGGTCATGGGTACTCTTAGAAATTAGCCCTATGCATTTATAGAAAGAAGGCCCATAATTAAGATAAAAAAAGCCTTATACTAATTCATTCCATGATGTTCAGGTCTAAAGGCTTATCTTTTTTTTCAAGCTCTCAACTCTCTTTGTCCTATTCTCCTAGAGAGTTGAGCCATTGCATGCAAGCTTGGGAAGAGAAGCTCTATGTTTCTGCCACAACTTAGCTCTCTTCTTGGTGTTCCTTCTCTTGGTTGCAAGCATCTTTATCTCATATTCTCATCTTCTTGAGCTTGGCTTAAGTTTGAGAGACAAAAAGGTTGAGCCTCTTATAACAAAGAATCAGTACTTGAAATGTTGAATTGATAGAGAGAGGGAGATTGATAGAGAGAGAAATGCACTAGCATGGGTTGGAAGATCGAGCAAGGTGGCACACTCTTGTGCAAACTTGTGGGATCCATATTGGAAAAGCTTGGAGATTGCACGCTTGGTGGCATTGGTAGAGCTTGGGAGCTCATAAGTAAATCCTAGATGACAACAACTTGTGAGTCATCTCTTGTTTTATATGTTATTTAAAATCTTATTGCTTACCTTGAGAAGTTTTAGGATTTGTAGGCAACAACTTGAGTAAGTAGGGTTCTGTGGAAGGAGATCCTATAGTATGAGAGGCTGGAAGAAAACTAATCAAGGAGAGTGCATTACCAATATGCATATTTTTCTTCAAGTTCAACAAGTCATAGATACCAATCTACATTTTGATTCTATTTCTAGGACACATCAGAATCTCTTTGGTTGATTTTTCAACTGTAGAATAATGTGGGTGGAATATGCCGAGCTTAAGCAAGATGGGCTTTCTTTCAATGACTAGCTCCATGCAAAAACCTTGCATGTCATAGGTTAGGATGGCCTGATTGGAAGGGAGCCAATCTGGGCGTGTGTTGATTTTTTCTTTGAGTAGAGTAGAATTTTGGACAAGATTGATTAGATTAGTAACTTTCTTTATTCATAATTTTTTTTGAAAAAGTGCAAAATTGTATCCTCTCTTGTCACATAGGCATCAATTGTGCATTCTAAGGAGCAAACAAATATTCTTGAATTTTTTGTGCATGAAGGGAAGTAAAAATCGGATAATTTCATAGTTTTTATTGTTATTGGTTGATTTTCATCATTACTTTCATTTATTACAAGCATATCATTAGCAAGACATGGGATGGCAAGTAACTAGTTGCAATCAACCACAGGCATTCTCAAAAGCCTATACGTGTGAATGCTCATATCTTATTTACTAATCCTAATAGCATTAAAAAAAGAGCCTAAACTAAGCATTGAATGGCTTATTATACATTGAAAATCTTGGTCTTATGTGGATTTTTCGAATGCACCAGGACTCCACATTAATATCAGACATAGTCTTACAATAAGTGGGAGTATTTGTGTGAATTTGGATAATTTAAGGATTTCTTTGGATTGCCTAAGAATTTGCTAGTTATTTTCTAATAGCTTTTTGATTTTTTTTGAAATTCCAATATTTTAGAGCGAGCAACTTGTGGAAATTAGCTAATAGGCATTATATTGAAAAATTTGCTATGTATGAGTTCTAAATTGTTGTAGATGCAGTTTGATTTTTTTTTAATGTTCTCTAGGAAGTTTCTAAAAGTTCATATAGTATCATAAGCTTGAGAGTTGGTTGCAATATGTGGGAGCAAACAAGCTAGTGGAAATGGTAAGTAACTAGTGGGATCAACTATTTATGCTATTGATGGTTGGGATTCAACTTATCGATCGATGTTTACAACCAAAGAAGGTTTAAAACTTTAAATTATATAAGTTTTCAAGGTCTCAAGTCATGGAGACATGATAGGTCTTGAAGTGAGAAAATATGGCATCCTAACGGGTGTTGATTTGCTCTTTTACAAGTGTTGATGATCAGACATAGTTTGAAGAGCTATGGGTCGAGCTCATAAAGGGAAATTTCTCACAATTTCATTTCAATAAAATTTCTACAATTTTCAATGTATAAAACTTATTTCATCAGTTGAGGTTAGTTATCTAACTACAAATTCAATTAGAGTCATTGTAGGATGCCAATGATCTAATTTTGGACCCTCTCTATATCTACTTTGAGAATATTGGTTTCTTGAGAATCATGGATCATATGGATCATGAGATTTGTAGGTATTGAGTAGGGAATTGTAGTTTTTGGACTAGCAAAGACCTTATCATGCTCAATGGTAGTAATAGAGATGATAGGAAAATTGACAAGGGTTGCCTAGACCTAGTCTAAGTTAACAGATAGACTTTTCGGCACTAGGAAAATGTATATGCTTGTGACTTGGTGGGTTACTCTTTATTGTTGAAACTCCCAAGTCATTAGCTGAAAATCAACTTGAGTGTTGAAGGGGCTAGCTTATGACCTCTGCAAATCACTTGGTAGCACTTGGCTAGGAGTAGTCTATGACAAACTACCATATCAAGCCAAAGGCTATTATGTTTACAAAAGGTGCATGACTTGTGATTGATATTGACATTTCACATAAACATATTGAGTGTGTAGTGGTTAAGGAATATGCAACTATGTGAGATTGTGAATAGCTTACCTAAGTTCAAAAGTGGCTGATGTACAGAAAGTCTGTGAAGCATGCCAACTTGGAAAATAAACAAGGCATGCATTTTCTCATTATAAATATGTAAGAAAACATTTACTTGATGTTGTATATTCAAATGTGTAGGGTCCTACAAATGCTACATCAAGGTTGGCTAGAAGTATTAAGTAACCTTTATTGATGATCATACAATGTATGGATGTATTTCATGAAGGACAAAAGTGAGGTGTTTTTTCACTTTTAGGATTCTAAAAAGTTGTTGTCTTTGTTTTCCAGCCCCGAATGGTTTCATCAGCCACAATTGGAGCATTAGAGGATATAAACTTGAGGAGAAAGTACATCAAAAGAAGTCACCAACTTCTCAAGGCTAAGAATTTGTAGTTGCCTTTACCAAAATGGTCTCCAATGGTTGGAAAACAATCCCAAAAGTAGGTAATAGAAGTCAAAACACCCATCCCTAGTAGCTCATGATTGAAATTTAGCTTCCCCCTCCCCTTCCAGCTTGTAAACAACATTTTCAACTTTTGCATGGGAAGTTTTTTTCAAGTGGTGCCCTTATCCATTTTTGAGAAGTTGGTGCGCAGATCGGTCGCAGATAGCTCACGTAGTGAATCCCTGAAGGTCCCCAAGAACAATGAACTCTACCTTTTTGCACAAAAAACCATGTAAAAGCATGCACGACAAGAGGCAAGAGACAAATTGGGTTCAATCTCCCCCATGCCTTGTGTGAGCGCTTCACAAAGCATGTATTTTATGTATATTTCCAATCTTCATGCTCAATAATAGCCCAATTACAAAAATATGACATGCTTTTAGCTTTTGAGTTTGCTTTCTACAAAAATAGGAAAATAAAGCTAGTGGACGGTGCCCATAGAGTCTGGCACGCCCAATCTCAATGTCCAAATAGAAATAACATATCCGGGCGCATAAGCGCATACAAAATAATAATCAATAATCAATGTCTCAATAGACATAACAAAATATAGGCGTGGCGCCTATCAAAATATAATCCAAAAGTCGAAAACCCGCTAGACTCCAATGCTTTCCTCCGCCACTGCTGCTATCTCTACACATCAACTGAAGCATTCACAATCGTTAGTAAAATAATACAATTAAACCGACAAAAGTGAATACCTAGCAGTCTTCAGCTACATAAATAAATCAACTGGTTAGAAATAAATCCTAACCTTAATTTATTACGAGTGCGCACTCTAAACTCATAAACATTTATTAATTTAATATGCATTTTGCGGAATCACCCGCTATGGAATCACCCATGTACACACTAAATTAATGAAACGCCCGAAAAGGACAGGCGTCCCCATCAACTTCTCGCACAAAGAATCCACTTTGTGTATGAGCCCCGGTCATCTAAGTTTACGGAATCCACCGTAAAACCTCACGGAATCCACCGTGGCACGGAATCCACCGTGGAATATGCCTCCTGGCATCATACCCCCGGGGTGGGATAGCAATTGACCTCAATTGCTATTAGCTCAATGTGGAGCTAACAGAGTGGGGAAAGCATTTAAGTCTCTAGCGTGCATCCATTGTGCTTCCTCTACAGGATGGTTCTTGAATTTTACTAGATATCTAGAGTACCTTCGGCTAGTTCTAGTGGTCATGTAGTCAGTGTCTATGATGGCTTCTGGTTCAAGTATTTCAGTTTCTTCCTCTAATAAAGGTGGGTTTTCATAAACAGGGTGGATAGGTAATTGGCCTCTAAATGGTCTCAATAAACTAATATGAAATGTATTATGAATTTTCCAATGAGATGGCAATTCTAACTTGAATGCATTATCATTAATCTTATGAATAATTCTAAATGGTCCATAGAATCTAGGAGCTAATTTGACAACTGGATGTCTATCTACACTTTGTAGTCTACGCTTTTCTATTCTAAGCCAAACATAATCATCAACTTTGAAATTCATAGCTTGTCTTTTCTTGTTGGCTTGTTTGGTGTATGATTGTTGGGCTTTAACAATCATATCCTTAACCTCATCAAAAATACTATTATGCATAACAGCAATATCATCAGCGCTCTGAATTCTATTAGACAAAGATGCAACAGGTGTAGATAATCTATATCCATAAATAACTTCAAAAGGTGCTTTGTTTGTAGATGTGTGCGGTGTATTGTTATATGCAAACTGTAATAAATGTAAATGAGTATCCCATGTCTGAGGTTTAGAGATAGTGTATGCACGTAAAAGATCTAGAATAGTGCTATTTGTGGCTTCTGTTTGTCCATTTGTTTCTGGATGAAATACAGATGAGAAATCAATCTTTGTGCCTAGATTTGCAAACAGTGTGATCCAAAAATTATTACAAAATCTAGAATCTCGATCTGAAATAATTACTTTTGGCAATCCATGGTTAGTAAAAACAGTTTTCAAAAATAACTGTGCTGCTTGTGATGCTGTTAAAGTTTTCTTACATGCAATGAAATATGCTTGCTTACTAAATCTATCTACAATTGTCCAAATCATGTCATGATTAGATTTAGTATTTGGTAAACCAGTAATGAAATCCATAGATATATGTTCCCAAGGTTTAGATGGAATAGACAAAGGCATTAATAATCCATACTGTTTACCATGATGTCTTTTTATTCTTTGACAAATCAAACATTCAGAAACGAAATTAGATACATCTGCATCCATATGCGGCCAATAAAAATCTTCAGTTAACATGCGTAATGTAGAAATGATACCTCTATGACCTTGATATGGGGGACAATGAATTTCATTCAAAACAAAAGATCGGAATGGAATAGTAACACACATTCTCTTTTCAAAAAACATAAATCCATCATTATATGACAATGAATCAACAGGAATGAAGTTATTTTGAACTAATTTTTGCCAATCAGAATGAAAAGTAATATCCTGGTGATATGTGTTTTTCATAGCAATCAAAGAATCAAAAGATATGATAGAAATATTATGAATTGCAGGTCTTCTACTCAATGCATCAGCAACTATATTTTCTTTTCCAGGTTGGTATTGAATGATAGGATGGAAACTTTGAATGAATGAAGCCCATTTGATATGACGGTCAGAAATTTGGGGTTGGCTAAGTAGATGTCTAATGCTTTGCTGGTCGGTCTTTATCATGAATTCTGAACCCATTAAATAATGCTTCCATTGTTTTAATGCTTGTACAACTGCTAACAGTTCCTTGTCATAAGTGGAATATTTGAGCTCAGAGGGTTTCAGCTTAGAACTAGAATATGCTATTGGATGGTTGTCTTGCATTAATACGGCTCCTATTCCTGATCCGCTAGCATCGGTCACAACTAGAAAGAATGGTCTGTTAAAGTCAGGCAATTGTAGAACATGGGCATTGGTTAATGCACGTTTCAGTAAATCAAAGGATTTCTGCTGAGTTTCAGTCTATTGATAAACAATTCCTTTCTTAAGAAGTTTGGTTAATGGTAATGCAAGTAATGAAAAATTACGTACAAACTTCCTATAGAAACTAGCAAGACCAAGGAATGAGCGTAATTCATGTACATTTTTAGGAACAGGCCAATGCAATATTGCATCAATTTTCTTAGGATCAACTTTAATTCCTTCTTTTGATACAATATGACCTAAATATTCTATTTCTGTTTTAAAGAATTCACTCTTTTCAGGATTTGCAAACAATTGATTTTCTTTCAGTAATTGAAAAAACTAATGATAAATGCTCATAATGCTCTTTTTCACTTTGACTGAACACCGAAATATCATCAAAGAAAACAATCACACAATACTGATATTTCAGAAAAATACGGTTCATCATTCTACTGAAAGTAGTAGGTGCATTGGTTAATCCAAATGGCATGACTAAGAATTCGTAATGGCCAAACTGTGTCCTGAATGCAGTTTTAAATATGTCGGATCTATCTAACCTCACCTGATGATATCCAGACTTAAGGTCAATTTTACTAAATATAGAATATCCTTGCAGTTTGTCCATAAGGTCATCAACTCTAGGTATAGGATACCTATTCTTTACAGTGATCTTTTTTAATGCTCGGTAGTCAATACACATACGATAGGTATTATTCTTTTTCTTGACTAAGAGCACAGGTGCACCGAATGGAGAACTGCTAGGTCGAATTAAGCCTCTATTTAGTAATTCTTCAACTTGACTCTGGATTTCTTTTTGCTCTATTTGATTGTGCCTATATGGTGCTTTGCAAGGTGGTTGTGTGTCAGGTATTAGATCAATCTTATGGTCTTCTGGATGTGATAGTGGTAAACCTGGTGGTAGGTCTTCTGCAAAACAATCCTTAAAATATGCAAGAAATTCCTTATGCCTAGGGTGCATATGATTTTCCTTTGCATGCAATTCATTCACCCAAATGAGATATGATTTAGTATTCTTGCGTAGTGCACGTTTTGCTTGAGTATGCGAAAGCAGTGGAAAAATATGAGATGCATGCATACCAAATAATGTAATAGATTTTCCTTGAAAATTAATATTCATTGTGTGTGTGGAATAATCTATATTTGGATTATGCTGGTGTCTCCATGGCATTCCTAGAATAATGTCGCTTGACTGTAATGGGACAACTAAGAAATTTCTTCTTTCAATATATGAACCAATTTGAATTTCTAAATCTTGTACTTCTTGTGTGCCATTGTACCTAGTGCCTAAAAATGCAGCTTTTATGCGATAATGTGTAGGTACAGTATGCAATTTCAATTCCTTTACCAATTTTGCTGAAATAAAGTCATGGGTACTACCGTCATCATGCAATATAGTTCTTTCTTTTCCATGCACCATACATTTCATAGTCAATAATGAATGTGGAGTAGGCATGCCTGGTAGAGTGTCGGAAGTAGTAGTAGGATCATCCTCTTCTTCAGTGAAATCCAGCATATCCTCATGCTCGTCTTCGTCCATAGCTCCAAGGTAGTTTATATGTGCTGGTGGCTTCTTTGAATGACAATTTGCTGCGAGATGCCCTGGCTGGTGACATTTGTAGCATACTATTGGCTTGGCTTTGGTCACATTATTTGCAATGGCTGGGAGTCGGGGTACATTTGGATTTGCTTGTGGAATAGGCTTAGAATTTGGATTGGCAGTGGATGGTAATGCAGGTGGTTTAGGCCAATTCTTGCGGAAAGATGGTGATGAGAAACGACCTGGATTAAACCTTCTAAAATTAGAATTGAATTGTTTAGATCCATAATTACCGTTGGCTTGGAATGGCTGTGGTTGTCTATCTCTTCCGCATAACTTATCTTCAATGTCGTGAGCTAAGGAGATGGTGTCTTTAAGGGTAGCAGGCTTGAACATGTTCACTTCAGCGTAGTAATGTCCAAGAAGTCCAGACATATACTTCCGCTTATGTGTCATCTCTGGTACGTCTTCAAGCATGCGTAGCTGTAGGAGTGCATTTCAAAAACGCTCTGTATACTGTGGGATAGACTCACGATCTTGCTGTTGAAGTAAATCCCATTGCTTGACAGCCTTCTCATGAAATTGCGGTGGAAGGAAATTTTGCATGAACTTCTTCTTGAAATCTTCCCAAGTAGCAGGACATTCTATGCTCTTGCGGACTACAGTCCACCAAAGTGATGCTCTGTCTATCAGATGATTAGTAACACACTTGATTTTATCTTTTTCGGGATAAGTTTCCTCATGGAAATAGTCATCAAACTGGCTAATAAATGATAAAACAGTCTTTCCTTCTCTTATGCCATTGAAAGTGCGAAACTTGAAACTTCGTTTACTTATCTTGGATTCCTTGCGAATGGTTTGTGCTTCAAGAGTGGCGTCGATGGTACGGCGAATCAAATCTTCAGCTTGAGGTTCTTCTTTATCAGTGGACGCTCCTTGTAGCTTTGTCAATTGCGCTTGCAAGGCTTGCCTAGCTCTTCGCTCTTCTTCCAATTGTAGCATGATTAGATCCAGCTTTTGTTCCATGGTAGGCTCAGGTAGGTCGTCTTCAGCCATAGGATCATCCATATGTGGGGTAGTCATCCTGTAAAACTCAACAAACCTTTCTCACTCAAAATCAGTTAGCGGGATGAGCGTAGCTCAAATTTGGGGTTACAAGGCTATGTATTTTTTTGGGTATTTCTTCTTCAATTTTCAGAAATTCTGCAATATTTCTATCTCCGTTTGCTGAAAGTACTTCAACGAACTTGTAGATAGGTAGAATAGCTTGCTGCGAACAACTTTCCAGTTCAGAATTTTTGCATACGAACAAGTCTTCTATGAGTTTTAAGCACTAGTCAGTTCTGATTTAGTCTGACTTGCAGAGTTGCAAACTTAGCAGACTTGCAGAGTTGTTGACTTGCTGGACTTAGGCCGACTTGCAGAACTTGCAGAACTTGATTACTGTCGACTTGCGGAACTTAACTTCAGAAGTGCGAGACCTGGAGTTTGCGAACTTATCTGACCTGTGTAACTTGCAGAAAGCCTTAAGCTTGAGTGATTAAGCTTAAGCTTATGAAGCTTAATGAAAGGCTTGGCAGGCGGCGTAAATTTCGTGAGGGGAGGGGGGTCCGTTTTTTTCCCCGCGCGGATTTTTCGGGCCACTCTCTGACACGCCGAAAAGATTTGGGGAAGCTTAAGCTTCCTTTAAGCTTTTAAAGCTTTGTAATTAAGCTTTTAGTTGAGAAGATTAAGAGTTTTCTCACTCGTTTTCAACAACTTGTTGATGGAGATGATTGCGTGGTCCTCCGCCCTGCAGAGCTTGGTCCTTCGCGATCTGACAGTGGAAACAGGGGTTCTTGATCGCCAGAAGTCTGCCTGTATCGACGGTTCGCGATGAGATTGACTGTAGAGCCCGTTTGTTCCTGGAGCTCCGCCTTCGCTCGAGATTGGTAGCGATTGGAAGCTCTTGATCTCTGCTCCGCTCTGATACCACTAGTGCGCAGATCGGTCGCAGATAGCTCACGTAGTGAATCCCTGAAGGTCCCCAAGAACAATGAACTCTACCTTTTTGCACAAAAAACCATGTAAAAGCATGCATGACAAGAGGCAAGAGACAAATTGGGTTCAATCTCCCCCATGCCTTGTGTGAGCGCTTCACAAAGCATGTATTTTATGTATATTTCCAATCTTCATGCTCAATAATAGCCCAATTACAAAAATATGACAAGCTTTTAGCTTTTGAGTTTGCTTTCTACAAAAATAGGAAAATAAAGCTAGTGGACGGTGCCCATAGAGTCTGGCACGCCCAATCTCAATGTCCAAATAGAAATAACATATCCGGGCGCATAAGCGCATACAAAATAATAATCAATAATCAATGTCTCAATAGACATAACAAAATATAGGCGTGGCGCCTATCAAAATATAATCCAAAAGTCGAAAACCCGCTAGACTCCAATGCTTTCCTCCGCCACTGCTGCTATCTCTACACATCAACTGAAGCATTCACAATCGTTAGTAAAATAATACAATTAAACCGACAAAAGTGAATACTAGCAGTCTTCAGCTACATAAATAAATCAACTGGTTAGAAATAAATCCTAACCTTAATTTATTACGAGTGCGCACTCTAAACTCATAAACGTTTATTAATTTAATATGCATTTTGCGGAATCACCCGCTATGGAATCACCCATGTACACACTAAATTAATGAAACGCCCGAAAAGGACAGGCGTCCCCATCAACTTCTCGCACAAAGAATCCACTTTGTGTATGAGCCCCGGTCATCTAAGTTTACGGAATCCACCGTAAAACCTCACGGAATCCACCGTGGAATATGCCTCCTGGCATCAGAAGTTTTTAGTATATTTAGTTAAAGAAAATAATTGTGACAATTGATAATTAACTAGGCTAGCTTTTCACCCAAGCTATCTTAAGCTTTTATTAGCCCTAGAATTAACATCAATTAATCAATTCATGTCTAGTTTCTAATGTCACCATTGACATTAATGGCTTAAAAATATTGGACTAAATGCTCAACAATTAAGACACTACATGGACTTCTATTCTTTTAGAAGTTTAAACTCACTTTGATGGTAATCTCTCATCGTGTCTCTTAACACTCCATTGTAGCTAACCATGTATCCTTTTCTCCAAACCAAGAAAGCAAGAATGGAAAACTAGATTAACTCACCTATCCTATCCATCCTCCATTGTAGTAATCTTGAAGGCTCGAAGATGGTTTTATGACCCAAGAAACATGATATGACACTTCACTTTCCCGCTATCCCTCACTCAATGCACATCTCATGTGCTCTCTCATTCATTTTCAATAATGGAGGCAAGATGATAGAATACAAGAAGACAATAGAAAGCTTCAATATTCACACTACTAGAGCTTCCACATCCTGGATGCACCAAAAGGATAAATACAACTAAGGCCTCCCACCCTTATATAGATACAAATTAGAATTAGGATTAGGTCACTTATCTAGGATGATACTATTATGAAATTATATTTATCATGATATTTTTAAAGAATTTATTACGAAATTATAGATTTTATTTATTTACTATATGATCTATGGATTATCATATGAGTATACACATGTGATACAGGTCACATTATGCTTGTTGGTAGATAAGTGAAAGGATACTAATATGTGTATTATATTGTGGTGAGCCAATAATTAGAAAGAGTTAAGTGAAAGTATTATTTTAGAGTACATATTTTAATATGTGAAATTTATATAATTTATAACATGAAAAATTATTATTGAAAGCGTTATATTTTTTATGTGCCTATTAGTATAATGACTTTGGTATGCATATACGTAATGGATTTCTATTTAATATATTTATTAGAGAAGAAAAAATACTATTTTTTAAAAATTATTAAAATAGAGTGTTTTGATTTATTTGCACAAAAGCAAGTCGTACAAAGTGAGGAAAGGGCAAAACACAAAAAGGATGCTTTCAATGTATTTTGGCACAAAATCTTATTTTAATATTATAAATATATGCATACAAAATATAATACTTTTGATAATATAGTGTAAGACATATATATTCCATGAATTAGAATGTGCACTTCAAAATAATAATTTCACTCAACTTTGTCAAAGTATGTGCTCACCACAATACAACACACACATTTGTATTCTTCCATTTGTGTACCAAGCATAATGCAACCAGGTATGATACATGCGCACTCGTGCAATAAGCCACGAATCATGCAATAAATAAATAAAATCCACAATTTTATAATTAAAAAATACCATGGTAAACATAATTTATGAAATCTAATGAGAGATTATTTTAAAATTTTGAATTTTATTTATTTATCACATGATCTATGGCTTATCGCATGAGTGCACATGTATGACATTAATGGTATTATACTTGGTAGATAGATGAAAGGATACTAATGTGTGTGTTACATTATGGTGAGTAGATAATTGGATAGAATTAAGCATAATTACTATTTTGGAGTGCACATTTTATAGCATGGAAGACTATTATCAATATTTCATTTTATATGCACCTATTAGTGCAACTTTGTGTGCACATATGTGCAATAGATTTATTTTATGTATTTATTAGAGAAGATAAAACACTATTTTTGTAAAGCTATTAGAATAGAGTGTGTTTTGATTTATTCACACAAAAAACAAGTCATGCAATGTGAGAAAAAGTAAGAAACATAAAAAGGATGCTTTCAATATATTTTGGGTACAAAAGATTATTCTCATATTATCTTTTATTGACCCCATTACATTGTGCATAGTATGGGGATGCAAAGCACTTGATAATTTTCATTCTCTTACAAAGGTGCCTTCTATCTAACAAAATCTCAAGAGATGTCCTATATTTACAATATATATCATGATATGTGAATTGGTGGATTGAATATTCTTGACTACCTTGGCCTTTTCCCATTAGGATAGATAGTCAACAATAGTGAGAATCATGATATGTGCTCTGTGTGTGTGTGTGTGTGTGTGTGTGTGTGTGTGTGTGTGTGTGTGTGTGTGTGTGTGTGTGTGTGTGTGTGTGTGTGTGTGTGTGTGTGTGTGTGTGTGTGTGTGTGTGTGTGTGTGTGTGTGTGTACACACAGACATGTGTACTATGTAGAGAGAGAGAGAGAGAGAGAGAGAGAGAGAGAGAGAGAGAGAGAGAGAGGGAGGGAGGGAGGGAGGGAGGGAGGGAGGGAGGGAAGGAGGGAGGGAGAGAGAAAAACTTTATATTTACTAAACCAAGTGTTATCAAGAAGCTTAGGGAGGGAGGGGGAAGGCAAGTATCATCCATAGATATATATGTTGATCACATGGAATCAATAACGAGGATTTTTAAAAATATATTTTTAAAGCATTCTTACATACAAATGGGAGCCACTACTGGGTATATTCAAAGGTTGAGTAGAAAAGGGTGTGTTTTACTCATGATAAATTTACATATAATGGGTTTTAAATTAGTTCTTGAATGTAGGTGATACTAAGGTTTTACTTGTGGCAAGGCCCTTGACCAAGAAGGTACATTTAGTAGCACTATTATTAGCTTTCCAAAGTCTTGTATCCATTGTTAGATTATCCAAATATTTGCATTCGAAGGGATAATTTCTTGATTTTACAAGGAATATATCTAGAAAAGCAAGAACAAGATGTTACCATAGAATAGCTAGTGAGGTTATGGACTACAATTTTGATCGGCCATGTGTTTACATAAGCATGAAGGATAGAAACTAATGGTACTAAAGCTCCAGAGGTTTTCCACTTTAAAAAAATGAGAAATATAAAGAACGTATATATTTTCTTTGATGTAGGTTTATATTTATAATTGTAGAAGATGTAATATAGAGTTTGGCAAGATTCATGGGAGGGAAATCCAACCATTGTTGGAGAGGTAGACACATGTAAATAGAAACCTTTTGGAGTATATGTGATAATGGCCTAATAGTCATATTGAAATTTTCTCTAACATATGTGTAGATAGTTTTTGGAAATTATTTTTACGTCATTTTAAGTGTTTTGAAAAATTATGGTGATGGAAGATTTTTTGTCAAACTTTTTCTAGCTTTTAGCCATGACCTATTTTAGAAGCTGATTTGTGATCAAATGGAGTAGAATTTGATCAAAGTTCCTCTCATGGATTTTGAAGAAGAGATCGAGGAGAATATTTTGTTGTCTCACAAGCTCGGATTAATTCTTTATGATTTTGGAGATATGAGCCTTTCAAAATAAAAAATTAAAAATTTTAAACAAAAAAAGAACGTGTCGTGCTTTTTGTGATTTCTTTTTGTTTTTGAAAGGTTACATGCGAGTGATTAGTTCGAAGGATCGCATCAATTTTAGTACATTCATATCTTGGAAAATGTTCCATTATTGGAAAAAGCCTATTCTAAATGCGTAATGATATTTTGGGAAAAAGCTGTGTGAGTAGTCTTCATCATCATATTCTTATTCCAAAATCGTAGATTGAGACTATGAATGCGATTGCAATTGAGATTGTGAGTGAAAGCAAGATTGAGAATGAGATTGCGATTCTTTTAATGTACATGAAATGAGTTGCTCGGGGGTGGTCGGGAGGTTTGACCTTTACATCGAAGTGCAATTTTTGATTGTACTATGTACTCGAGGGTTGTTGAAATATTTGAGCTTCACATTAGAGTGCAACTTTTGATTGTGCTACATGTTGCTTCTCTATTTCCTTCAAAATATTATATTGATTTCTCTTTCTCTCTTTCTACTTGTATCTCTATATAAAAAATTGTGTTAATATCTGTTTCAATTGTGACTAATCGTATTGTAGTATAGAATGATTCTTACTATTTGGACATTGTTTCCAATTATGAGGCCTCATTTTATGATACATTTGGGATAAAGCTCCATGGTTAATCATGTTGTAAGGCTAAAAAAGAAGAGAAACAAACATACAACCCTAGAACATCACAACATCACATGCAACTACATCCCAAGATAATGCTAGAAATAGGTTGATGTATTGATGTGATCAATAAACATACAAGTAATAATAAGAACTCTTGCAACTTCAAGCAAGGTCTAACATCACCTCTTCCATGAAAGACTCTTGTAGAACATGGTGTATAAGTTTATACTCACTTTCCATTGTTTCTTTATAACCTTGAAACTTAGAACACAATGATTATGTATCAAGAAAGGAAACGGTTCAACAAAGGCCACAAGTTTGTATCTTGTAAGGTTGATTGCAATTGTGTGTATGGGGTTGTAATGCTTAGTGTGTATGAGGGGCATTACAAAGTCAAAAAAAAAAAATTACTTTTAGTTTTATGTGTGAAGGGGGGCTTGTGCTCATTAAGGATTATTTTACAACCTTTGAAAGAAGGCTTACTTATAAGGAACAACTCCAATCTAATCTAGCAGGGCTACCTTGGTCATGTGGTGTGAAAGGAAGGTTCTTATGTAGCAATTGGACTAAAAGTGGAAAGATGAGGTGTTGAGGTACTTGGTGAGACCACAAAGGGGATCACTAATGAGCTAGAAACTTATATGGAGATGTTGCATGGAAGAACACCTATTTGAGCTTCAAAGAAATAATTAGCTATATCAACAATGGTACATGCCTATAAGAAGACATAGTCATGGTAGGAAAAGTGAGAGGGAGGGTTGATAGGTTACTGGTAGACCAAATTGACACCTTTTCATTTCCTTTCATTGAAACTCCAAAATCTATTTACATTTTGAACCTACCTCTTGAGCTCATGGGGAATGGACCTATCAAAGGAATTTATGAAGATGAACCATTGACTCAAGAACTTGGTGTATGCAAAGACTCTTCATAAGGTATAAAAGTAAGAAGTCCCTTTTGAATTGATATTTTGGATTGCATCTCTTGGGTACTGTAACAAGTGGGATATACACGAAAATAAGAAAACTTTACCAGCCACCCTAATGGTATTTAAGGTGTAAGAGGGTTAGGTCAATTATCATGCATTAATCAAGAAACTCTCTCTTGACCTTCAAAAATTCCATGGCTTCCTTCCTCTTCTTTCTCTCTTTCTCTCTCTCTTTTGGTCTTTATCTCTCTTCTTCTAGTATTTCTCTCTCTTCTACACTCTTTCTTCTCTCTCTTAGGTCTTGTTAGGTTCTCTTCATTATAGTTTGTATCAGAGCATCAGTCTTTGATTCTCCTTCTTTCTCTCCTACCTTTACACTTAGTTTCTTTTCAGTCTCAGAAAACCCTACTTTACACAGGTACATCAAGACATGTATAGAATTGAAAGACCACAAGATTCAAGGAGTACTAGAGATGCTAGCCTTCTTGGAGTTTGCACAAAAGCTTTGGACATATCTAGAGGCAAACCACCAAACTTAGTAGGTTGTTTTTCATTCTCATACCACTTTCAAGGTAGCTATGTCAAAGAAAGTGATGCAAGAGTTCAAGAGGGCTTTGGTTACAATTACTTTTTGTAAAAGAGTTATTTTTCTTCCTTCTCTCAAGCTTGGCTGAAGCTTCCATGGTGAAATCTTGATTCTACCCCTTCCCTAGCTCTCCCATATCCCTTAAGACACCTTGAACTTGATATCTTTTGAGGATTCTAATTGCACACTCTTATTAGCTTTCTCTTGCTCATATGAGGCATCCGACTTGCAAGTTTTTTGGGTCTTCTTAGACGTCTCCACCACTGCATTATATTGATTAGAGAAGGCATCCACCTTAGGGCCTTGTTCCTCACATTCATAGGCATGGCAATGACCGATTTGGAAGTTGTCAATGTTCCTAAGCACACCAATAAGAGAGAAGCCAAATATCTTACACCCATTATCTATTAGTGCAAGTTTGTCCTACTTGCTGAAATTGCTATTGTTGTGAGAATCCCATGGTGAAAAAGGGGAGCGGGAAGAATAAACAATTTGAGGATTATTGGAAGATGAGAAAGCTAGGGGTAGAAGGGAGAAAAACCAAGTGGAGTCTTACTTGCTTCTTCAAGCCTTCAGTTGGGTGTTCTTTAGCTGGCATCACAGTAGGCTTCTTCTAAGGGTTTGCAAATAGGTAGGGAGTTTAACTTCCTCTGCAGGGATCTGTACTCTTGCCATTGTAGCTAGCACTAGGCCTCTTCATCACTACAGTCCTCTTCACTGTCACTGCCAGCCTTCTACTTCTTGGCCTTCTCCTTGCTACTTTAAAATGCTAATATAGCATCAATAGTGCCTCTTTTTCTTTCCAAGCATTTATCACTCTTACAAGCATCAATAATATAGGAAAGAACATGCTTTGAGTCCTCCATATGTGTTGATTCACTTTTTCAAGGATCACTAGAGTTAACATCTAGTACATTAGGCTTGCTATAAATCTCGACTTCTTGTTCTACTTCCTTTGCTACTTCCAAGCTACTTCAAGGGCATCTTCCTCATCATAACATAGAGCTAGGTCACTAGTCTTCTCAACATTGTCATCCAAAGGTGTTCTTGCAAGAGAAGTTGGATTGCTTGAAGAGACCTTTTTCTTCCCATCCTCGGAAGCTTCATCCAACGATCCACTATTATCTTGACTGGAGGTCCAATCTTTCCGAAGCTCTGTAAAGGATGTCACATTGTGGATAATTACGTCACGTGGGTAGCAAAATGCTTTCAATTTTATTATCCACAGCTTCCATATAACATTGATCAGGCTCCTTTGACACAATACCCATCTTCCCAGATGCGCTATCTATAGATACAATAATATCTAGAACTCGCTCTGCTGAAGATTGAACGGGATACGCTTTCACATCATCTTGTAACCTCTCTTGAGAGCCCATGGAATGGTGAACACTTTGATTGCTACAAGTGTAGATGAGAAAGATGAGGAAGACAAACAAACATAATAGATCTTAATGATCTTGAAGAGCATGTAGTAGATCAAGATGTAGAATCACATGGATCTCTTCAAGTTTAAAAAGAATATAATGAGGATGGGTTTATTGGTTTTTTCCAACAACTACACCATGACTCTATGGATGGTATGCATCATTACATACCCAGCCAAGGCTTACAAAGAGAGGAGCTTAATGCTTATGCATATGCCGTGGATATTTCCCTTGATGTGGATGCAAATGAAGAATAAGATAATGGAATTGACTTCCTTATGACCTTGGAGATTATGGAATTGATTATAAAAATGATTACCCATTTGATCTGGGTGGCTAGGATTATATGGCTAATTATAGTTTGACCATCCTTGATAGCCACTATGTTGGGATGCCTTTAAATCTAGGTGAGGATGCCACTCATGATGAATTTTATGATGGTATTCTCTTTGATCCAAGTGGGGACTATGGGTAGTCAAGATGTCACAAAGTAGGGGGTAGCTCACCCGTTTTGGCCCTTTGGACTACACACTACCTCTCCATAACAAGCTATTTTAAACAAGTTTTGGTTCTAAAAAAATTTCATCCCCACCCCACCTATATGAGCTGAAAGTACACTTCATAAGCTCCACATTGACACCTCAACCATCCCATTTAGAGCTCCCCATTTAAAATTATGAATATTTTTCTACTATAGTTTGTTTTGGATAGCACATTGTCTCCTTCATCTAGGGCCATGATTTTCATGAAATGGTGGACCATCTCTTGTGTGGGACTCCCTTTATGATGCCCATACTACCTAAGCCTCTATATGCCCCATTTCACATGGTACTCACCCCCCTTCCTTTGCTTATTTCCCTTGTATTACTACACAGAGTGGTACTCCTACTCCCCTTTTTCCCCCCCATTCTTCTTTTGTTTTTTAGGGACAAAAACTCCTCAAGTGGGGATGGATTGTAACAAGCATGATATATGGGAAAACAAGGGAAACTTACTAGCCACCTTGATTGTATTGAAGGTGTAAGAGGGTAAGGTTAGTTATCATGCATTAATCAAGAAACTCTCTCTTCACCTTCACACCTTCCATGGCTTTCTTCTTCTTCTTTCTCTCTCTCTCTCTATCTTTCTCTCTCTTCTTCCAATATTTCTCTCTCCTCATCACTCTCTTTCTCTCTCTTCTGCACTCTTTCTTCTCTCTCTTAGGTCCTATTAGGTTCTCTTTGTTCCAGCTACTTTCTTGATCTTGTTTGAAGATTGTGACTCATGATGAGGCTAGCATTGAAGATTCATGGAGAAAGGCTTATCATACTACCGTAAGGTCTTGTAAATTGATCCTAGGGCCCCTTGTGGATTTGGATTTGTAAAGAAGAGTTTTTATGTTTTGTGGTGGTGTATGTGGAGTTATGGTTGGAGAGAACAAACAACCCTTTTGATTTTTGTGTGAGTTAGCCACTCCCTTAGAGATGATGGAAAAAATTTATTCATGTCTATGACATTGTATTTGGTTCTGTCATTGTTACTCATTGTAAGAAGCTGGGAATAAGGAATTAGTGTAAAATAATATTGTTAGAAATGCCATGCCACATTGACATTGGTATAAAAGGAGAGGACATGTAAATTTTCATATCTTTTTAACACATTAATACAATTACTGTCCTTCTCTCCCATCTTGCTCACAGCTTCCATGGCTTCTCTCTCTTTCTTGTCTCTCTCTCTCCAAATCTAGTATTTCTCTCTCCTCATCACTCTCTTTCTCCCTCTTCTTGCAGTCTTTCTCTCTCTTCTATAGTCTTCTCTCTCCTCTTTCTCTCTCTCTAGTTCTCTCTCTCTCTGACAAGTGGTATCAGAGCATTGGTCTTTGATCCATTTTTCCTTTTATTTTTTAGTCCTATTTTCTTCCATCAAAATCAATTTCAGACAAGTATTGTACAAGACAGTGACTAGTGGAGTATTGTAGACCATCTACAGTTAGTAAGAGACTACATCTGGAGATATCCAAGGTGAGATATGGCGGCGGATGGCTAAAGTGGCAGGTCGTCATCAAATTTCATGCAAAATTGGAGGTAACTAGGGTAAAGGAGAGTTAACCGGGCTTAGTTTGGGGTGAAACTCCAATTACTTTTCAAAAGGGAGCTTCTCTTCTCTCTCTTCCAAGATTTTGGTTGAAGCTTCAATGGTGGATGCCAAGAAATCCTTCAAGTTTCCTCTCTACTGATCATTTCTCATAGCCAAACCATGGGGCAATGATTCCTTATCATTTGAGCTTCAAGTTGAGTATCCTGGTTAGGTGGTTGATGCAGAAGATGGAGCAGTATGCAGCTCGAAATTTGCACCGAAAAATGCGCTGATTTTCCTGCTCTAAACCTCTTCTTGATTTGCTCTAGATCTTCTATAGATTGGTTGCATGCTTTGAAGCACTTCATCAGGCATTATTTCAGCAACTTCCAGCTGGAGAGGAACTCTAATATTCATCTCCTTTGTTCAAAACCCTAAAACACAGTAGAGCAGCCATAGCCACAAACCTGGAAGCTCAAATTTCTTCAAATTTTGGACTTCTCCGACCTCCAAGGCTTCTCTAGTACTATGTACAAGTCGGATATACTTCAATTTTGAAGTCATTATAGAGATTTCAGCTCGTGGAGGACATTGGAGCTCAAATTGAAGGATTATTTTGGGGCTTTTCTTCAAGAGGCTTGAATCTTTGGTATTCAAGTGTTCAAGCAAGCCCGGGGCATTGATTCTTCATGAATCTGATCATATTGGAGCTTGTATGGAATGGTTCTATGGATATTTCAAGCTTTATGATGGATTTATGGTGGATTATGAAGAATTCTTACATCAATGGGATTGGAGCTGACATCTATCATCTTCTTCAAGCTTAATCAAGGTATTTCTTTCACTAATCTCTAAAATCTCTCAATAATCCACTTGCTAATGCTTTTCCACTTGTTGATGGGAGATTATTGATCAATTAATTCTCTGAATTGATCAATAGATCAGAGATTAGTTTTATTCCTCATTAATCTCAGCCTATTCCATTGAATATCAGTCTTGATTCAATCATTAGTTCATCATAGATATCATTTGCCAAGTTTTATGCATAACCTTGACTTGTTTTGGTTGAATTCTTTTGCCCAAGCTGAAATATTGTACAAGGATAAGTACTAAAGCAATCAATGAGTCACTGAATTGCATTGGTAAGACCCTTTCCCTATCCAAACTTTCAAGATTTCATTCAATTGCATCTCATGAAAGGGACTGAATGAATATTTCAAAAATGCATTTCATGTTGATTGATTAGATTAGCAAGCTACTGCCATGTTGATATACCCATCGGGAAAAAGGTGGATGCCGGGGGATGATAGTGGGACAAAAGAGAGGTGACCCTCCCTCACTGTCAAATATCCCGAAGGGGTACAACCAACCGACCTGAGGGGAAATTTGCCCACCTCCTGGTGATTCGGAGCCCGTATAGGGAGCCTGCCATGCCGTTTTATCCCTCACATAGGTACAGCGAGTGGAGAATTGAAGATTGAAGAGTTTCCAAAGGCTCGAGTATCTTCAGGATCAAAACAGGGCGAAACAGGGATTTTATAGGGCACTACATGGCATTTACATGTTGTTACAGGTACACCCTTCATTATTGAAGTACAGGTGCAGGTACTACAGGGTACCCACAGGTCCTACTCAATCTTCTATAGGGTTTGGTAACCATTTGAGGTTACTATTTTACCTTACAGGATCAAAACATGGCACTTACAGGTTAAAACAGGGTGCATGCCTGGACAGTTTAGACTCAAAAATTGAGTTGCAGAATTTTCTGTCCTAAATTTGTTATAGCGTGCTATAGCTCATCTCTAAGAGGGCATTCTTGGCTTCGATTTGAACTAAAAAAATTTGAAATCGGAGTTTCCTAGCAAAAGTTATAGCCATTTTTCTGACACAGGGTACTGCGAGACTGTACTATTATGGCAAGACATAGGGGTAAAAATATGATCCAGGATGACTATGCTTAGCAAATCAGAGATTCCATGTTGGATAATACACCTCAAGAGAGCCCTGAAGAGCCTCAAAAACAAGGGGAAGTTCGTATACTCAATAATACCTTGTGTGTACATGAACAAAGACATAGAGAACGTCATGAGGCCCTATTATCAAGAATGGAGCAAATGGTTTTGTCTACTGATCAAAAGAAGTTTTCCATTGAGAAGTTAGTAGATTTAATGACTCAAACAAAGGCTTCTATTGACAAGTTGGTGGAATCTAATGCTCAAATTATGGCACAATTCTCCCAATGGATGCAGATGCAAATGGGATCTAAAGAAGCTAAGGAGAAAGCCTATTCAAATAGTGAGCCTTCAGCCCCACTTCAGCCATATAACCAAAATGGTCATGGTCATGGGATTATTGAAAGAAGAGGCATCCCAAATAGCCAATATGAAGTAGGTGAGGCTTCACAAAGGCATGATGACTATTTGGGTAGTTTGAATGAAGCTAACTATCAAGCTTTTGGGCTGAATACTCAAATTCCTAGGGATACTCTACCAACAGGAAGATTTCATAGTGGTTCTCAACCACTTATTAGGAGATTTCCATCTCAATTTGGGGGTTCAATGCATGGTACTCATGATCAGTCTATTTTGGGACAGCAACCATTCCATGAAAGAGAGCTAAGGGATAAGATTTTTAAGCCAAATTTAATGGTCAGACATCTTCACCATCCGATTTAGAGGAGTGGACCTCTAAGATGGAATCCTACTTTGACAAATTCCCTAAAACTAATTGAAAAAGAGAAATTGGCACGAAGATGGTATGGTTTGGAACAAAGAGGTCTAAGTGTAAGAGACTACACTAACCAATTTCTTAACCTAACCATGTATGTAGAAAGCATCAGTGATGAGGCTAAGCTCCACAAGTACATGTATGGTTTAGAGCCATCTTTATTAGCTGATGTCATGGCACAAAACCCTACTTCCCTCTTTAAGGCTATTGAGCTTGCAGAGCAATACGGAATAAAATATAGAAGAGAATCTTCATTTCAGCCTCATTTTGGACAGCCAAGGACAATTTTTAAACAGGGGCAAGTTGGCAATACTTATGGCAGTAATCATGTGCCAAATGGGAGCTTAAGGGTGCCAACCTATCCACCATTCAATGCTTCTAGACCTCAAAGTAATTTCAGGACAGCAAATAGTCCTAGAATTGACTTCAAACAAGGGGACAACAAGCCTAAATCCATTTCAGCCAACATAAATCCTAAGTCTATTCCTATGGATATTTACAAAGAAAAAAAGTAGAAATGCTTATGTTGCAAGTGTGGGGAAAAGTATACACCTGATCACGACTCAAAGTGTATATACAAAAATATCAAACCCAAGCTTCAGAGTATGTTAGTCTTTGAGGATTTTGAAGATGAGATGGATGAAGCTAATGCAATTGCACTTAATGCTGAAAATGAAGATCTTGAGGAAGAAGTTGGGCAAGAGTATTTCTATGATCCAGCCGACTTTTTTCCTTTTGATCTAGGTGGAAGTGTTCCTTTTGATCCAGGTGGGACTTGTCATGAGCCACTTGTTGCCACTAATTGTTTTATTTCCATGGATTCTTGGATAGGATTTAAGAGCCCTAATACACTCCGTATGAAGGGTAACATTAATGGAAAGCCAATGTTCATTCTAATAGACAGTGGCAGTACCCATAGTTTTGTGAATAAGTCCATCATGGACAAGCTAAATTGTATTCCCACAGATTTACAACAGCCCATTAGAGTTCAAGTGGCCAATGGTGAAGAGGAAATCAGCACACAGATATGCCCACAGGTTTCTTTATAGCTGGCTGAAATTTTTGAAGCAAAAGTAAACCTGATCACTTTGGAAATGGGGCCTATAGACATCATACTCGATTGTGATTGGTTTATGACATTAGGTACGATCACTATGGATTTCTCGCAGTTGTATATGGAGTTTATCTTCAATGGATAGCTCATCCATTTACAGGGAATTCCTAGTAGATCAGATTTTCAGCTTATTACCAGTCAACAACTCAAAAGGGAGTACAAGAGGCGATCACAAATATTTGTTTTGCATTTGAATAAAGAGACGCAAGATCAGCCCAATAATTCAGTAAACCATCTAGCCTTGACAACTCTTCTTGAGGAGTATAGGGATTTGTTTGAGGTGCCTACTTCATTGCCTCCCAAGAGGGCAGTAGATCACCCTATTGATTTGGAGCCCAACTCATAGACCATCAATAAGCCACCTTACAGATTATCAAAGTGTGAACAAGAGGAAGTAGCCAAGCAAATCAAGGAACTTCTTGAGATGGGATTCATTGAACCAAGTTCTTCACCTTATGCATCTCCACTTCTATTAGTCAAAAAGAAAGATCGATCTTTTAGAATGTGCATTGACTACAGGGATCTTAATAAGATCACAATGAAGAACATGTATCCGATACCCAGGATTGATGATTTGCTTGATGAGCTCAAGGGGCTCAATTCTTTACGAAGATTGATTTGAGGTCATGGTATCATAAAATTTGCATGCGAGAGGGTGATGAAGTCAAGGCTACTTTCAAGACTGATCGAGGGCTCTATAATTTCTTAATGATGCCATTTGGGCTTACAAATACTCTAGCTACCTTCCAAAACCTGATGAATAATATTTTACAGCCTTTCCTCTTTCAGTTTGTCTTGGTGTTTTTTGATGACATTCTGATCTACAGTAAGACTTTACAGAATCACTTGGCACATATGAGGAGGTTTTTTGATGTATTGAGACATCAAAGGCTTTTTGCTAAGGAGAAGAAGTGTTCTTTCATGTAGACTGAAGTGGAATACTTGGGACATATTGTTAGTGAAAAAGGAATACAGGAGGTTGATCCTAAGAAGGTGCAATGTATAAAAGATTGGCCAACACCCACTACTACTACTTCTCTTAGAGGATTCCTTGGTTTATCTTCATTCTATTACTGATTCATCAAGCATTATGCATCCATTGCAGTTGAAGAAGGAAGCTTTCTTTTGGGATGCTCTTGCCTACTACCAAGAAGGGATGGAATAGTATATATGTGGTGGTAGATAGACTCACCAAGGCAACCCATTTTATTACAACCAAGATTTAGTTTACTGCCTCTCAAGTGGCTAGTCAGTTTATGGAGCAGATTTTTAGACTACATGGATTACCGCAGGTGATTGTTCATGATAGAGACTCAAAGTTTATGAGTAACTTTTGGCAGGTGATATTTACATCTATGGGCACTAAATTGTCTCCATCTACGGCCTATCATCCACAAACTGATGGACAGACAAAAAGAGTCAATAAATGGTTGGAGACTTATCTTCGCCATTTCTGCTATGATGTCCAAACTTCATGGGATTCTTGGTTACACTTGGCTGAGTTCACTTATAACAATTCTACCCACTCTAGTATTGGAGTTTCACCTTTGAGTATGCTAATGAGAAGATGCGGCCTTTAGAGTTCTAAGAAGGAGAGTTGCTCTTACTGAAGGTGCCCAAGTCCAGGTACTCTACATTAAAAGATGGATCTAGTAATAAGCTTGCTCACAGGTTTTATGGCCCTTACCGGATCCTTAAGCGAATTGGAGACTTGGCATAGAGATTTGAGCTTCCCTCTTCCACAAAGGTTCACAATGTCTTTCATGTTAGTCAGCTCAAGCCTTTTTATGGTGATCCAGTGGATATAGTTGATGAGCTGCCACCTGTTGATGAAGAAGGTCTTGTTCAGTATATCCCAGAGGTTGTTATAGGTCAGCGTGAAAAGAAGCTTTGATCTCGTTCTATCGTGGAATATTTGATTGAATGGAGAGGTTTGCCACCTGAGGAAGCTTCTTGGAGGCCTGATTCTATATTGGATGAGTTTCCTTTCTTAAGGGATACATTGGTGGCTAGAGCCTATTGGTTATGGAGCTAGTGATGATGCAGGCAGGATCACGACAATACGTTGTTTTAGAACAGTTTTTATCGTATCTAATTTTCAGGATGAAGCTATCTACATGGGCTTAAAGTACTCTTCAAGAGCTCCGTTCTGATATATGGCACGCCTCATTTGGACACTTCTACTAGAAGTTATGGCAGATTTGGTCCAACAGGGTATGTTTATGCAGCAAGCTGTCTACTTCATTTTGAGATTATCTGTTAAAGATTTTATGGCTCCATATACTTTTGAAGTACTCCAAATCATGTACATAGCTGAGACCTACTCTTGTTTTTCAATTTTAGTCCATATGGTTGGTCATACTTCATTCATTTTCCCATTTGTAAAGCTGTAAAACAGAGTAGTACTCTATTCTATCCATCCTTTTCTAGTCTTTAAGGTTTGTTTTTTAGGACAAAATCTTTTGGGAAGGGATGGATTGTAAGAAGTTGGGAATAAGGACTTAGTGTAAAATAATATTGATACTATGCCATGTCACACTGACATTGGTATAAAAGGAGAGGTCATGTAATTTTTCATATCTTTTTGACACATTAATACAATTATTGTCCTTCTCTCCCATCTTGCTCACAGCTTCCATGGCTTCTCTCTCTTTCATGTCTTTCTCTCTCCAAATCTAGTCTTTATCTTTCCTCGTCACTCTCTTTCTCTCTCTTCATGCAGTCTTCTCTCCTCTTTCTCTCTCTCTAGTTCTCTCTCTGACACTCATACTTATAGTCGTAATCATGGACATAGCCCTTGTAGTGAGGTTTTACCGACACCATCTTAGAGCTACAACCTTGTGTGAAGAGTGTGAGGATTCCAAGCAAACTACTTGGTGTTATTTATGGTGTTGAGATTATAGCAAAATAGGATTTTTTCCTCTAAATGTTTTTTTTTGTTGTGTCGTATTATGAATGAGTTGCCATACTCCTCTCCTTCATAACAAACCATGATGGGAAAGAAGCCTTGAAGTGTAAGACTTAAGTCCCTTGTAAAGAAAGATGAGTCTATATAGTGGTTTGGGATTTGGTTTTGTGGCTATAATTCTTGTACATTAGTGTGCTTATAGGGGCAAAACTCTTATTTCTATCAATGCATGATAATGTAAGTAAGTAGTTTGTCCAAGAGTACACTCGAGGAATCCTCTGGCTCCACCACACAACTACAACTCTTCACAACTCCATGAGTTGTGCCTTGCTTTCAATCACCATGAATAACAACTAATATGAAAGTTTCAACCACCCTCCCAATAGGGAGTCAACCCTTGTCCACCACCTATGTAGGAGACATAAAGCAACATGCTCTACACCATATTCTCACAACTAAGATGACCCTCAAATCCACAAATATCGTGAACACCCAAGCAACATACTCATGGGAGACTTACAGCTCCGCAACTACAATAAACTTGGTGATAAACACAAGAAGGGAACCACTCCATGTTTCTTCTCACTCCTAGAAGCTCCATTACAAAAGGCTTTTAACTCACCTCCATGTGTTGCTTTCAATACTACACCTTCATCCTTATATAGACATACTCATTAGCACATTGCTTTCCTTCAAGCCATGAAGGAAATCAATGTGCTTTCCTTCAATACTACACCTTCACCCTTATATAGACGAGTATGTCTATATAATGATGAAGGTGTAGTATTGAAGAAAAGCACATTGCTTTCCTTCAAACCATGAAGATACCTTTACCTTCATAATAAAGAGATAGACATTAAAAAATTTTCATAATCCACTTGCGTGGGTTCCCCAAACATACCATGATACACTATGAGTGTACTTGGTTTTGTATCTCCAACCATGACCACATGACAATTGATGATGATATTCCTACTCTTGAACTTCAAGGCATTCCACTCTAAGCCTTACTGTATCACACAACCTTAGGTTCATCATAATAGCTGCAACTCCAAGGAAAGCCCACACCAATCATTTAGAAGAACCCCATACCATGTCCTAATAAAACAAAATTGTCATTGTAAGACCACTCAATTCCTTCTTGCCCCCGAGGCACAAAATCATTGCTATGCTCTCTAACCTTAGCTAAGTGCATGAGCCATCTCTGCATGCATAGTCCCAATTGAGAGTACTAAAAGGCTCCTCAAAACATGTGCCCCTTTGATAGATGTTATGTTGTTGGAGCAAAGAAACTACTTGTACTCAAATTGTGCAATTAGAGGTGAGACCTCTCAAGAATTGTAGATTATGAATGGTTGTGGACTAGAGATGGACAAAATACATAGACACATATGCAAAGCTTGCTAGCTTGTAGACAATGGGGGTGGATTAGGCATTTGGAGACAAATGTAAAGCTTTGTTAAAACTATAAACAACCATAAACTCCTTGTAACATAGAAAATACAATTAATATACAACCAACAAACTTATATTAATTAGTTAGGGTTGAAGCATGTTACTCCAATTAAGGATTTGGGGGTGGACTAAGCATTTGGATACTAATGGAAAGCTTTATTAAGACTAATAGCCATAAACTCCTTATAACATAGAAAATTAAATTTATCTACATCCAACAAACTCATAATTAGGTACGGTTAAAGCATGGCATTATTCCAACTATCTATTTGCCAATAGGTTGATAATAGCACCTCCTTCATTTATTCAAATCTGGCTACAACATGTAATATAATCCAAATTCTCCATATAATTTGAATCAATCAAGTTGCCTTTGATGAAGACAAGTGACTACCGATTGCAGAGCCAATGAAGGAAAGCTCCTCCTTAAGAATATCATGGAACTCATGCAAAGCAATGTCATCATACTCCAAAGCCCATTGCTTAAGGCATGTGTTGTGCTTAGGTCCTGGTAGGAGCTTCAAAGTATATTTCAAGGTGCCAAAATGTTTATTGAGAGATCCTCCTTCAATAAGCTTGACCTTGAAGTAGTGGTTCTCATGATCAATTTCTTCCCATTGCGCCAGAAGAGTGGTGTAATGAGGAAAAGCTGCAGGGATGGAACCAGATGCGGTAAATCAATGCAGTTGTTTGATGGAAATATGTTGAGAGAGAGAGAGAGAGAGAGAGAGATTGGAGGGGTTTGCTTGATGATAATTACATGCGGGGTTGTAGTTGACGCGGTAGATGCCACCGGGGGCGAGCGGAGGGCCGTTCAGGTACTCGACGGAAGCGTAAGTCTCCGGCAGGACACGTGGCAGCGTCACCTGCATGTTCTTCACGAACGTCTGCCACACCTCCTCCGCCGGATGCTCCACCACCACCGCATGATCCTGCGACTTCAGACCAGCCATCCTGAGACACACACACACACTCTCTCTCTCTCTCTCTCTCTCTCTCTCTCTCTCTCTCTCTCTCTGTGCCTGCCTGCCTGCCTGCTGCTCGGCACCCCAGCCCCTTTATATAGAACACACCTTTCCTTAACACTATCACCTCGTCGTCCTTAACACACACATACACACACACACACACACACACTCTCTCTCTCTCTCTCTCTCCGCCTGCTGCTCGCCACCCCAACCCCTTTAAATAAATCACCTTGCTGTCACTGCGTCGTCGTCCTCGTGGCCGTATACCTTTGGTCTTTATGGCATCTGTAAGGGCCCCAGGTGCTCTGCGCTCTCTCCATGGGCTAGTTAGTAGTCTAGACTCGCTGCTTGTCTCACCATGTTCTATCCGAATCTATCGATTCCGCATCTTTATCTCATCTCATTAAAATACCAGAAACTGTTTGGCAGATCGAACGTACCAAGTCATGGCTCTACGTAATTAATAAAAGTAGCGGCAGTTATCAGCACAGTACTAGTGGTAGAAATAACAGTGCCAGAATCATTGAGTGCAAACAGTCTAAAGTCACATCAGAAGATGAAGCTTCGAATCTAGGCCACTAATTCTTTTTTTTTTTTAATGGAAGCTTTAAAGTTGTATAAAATATATCAAGAGGTTTACAGCTGTTTAAGGGAGTGTTGCTTCAAAACAGGGAAGCTACCTTGACTTGAGAGTACATATTAACAGCATTACAAAACATAGACCATAATAGGTCTGAACTTAAGCATCAGATGTCGAGATGTTATGTCTACATCATTATTATTCAGCCTTCTTCTTGATGTCCAGCAGTATGACTGCCACATCCACAGTGGAAAATGCTTTCCCTAGTCTTTCCTTCATATTGTCTTCATGCTGCTTGAGAATTATTGCTGCATCTTTCTCAACCTGAAAACAAAGATCAAATTTAAGACCATGGATAGGATCCAAATCAGTATTTTCAACCATTTTCTTGTTTCTGCTTATCCATATGTTCCATAGGTAATAACTTCTGATCCAATTCCATATTGGGGGAGGGAGTCCATATATTTCCCCCAGTAATAACTCCTTCCAAGTGAGTTTAGTGGGGTGATACTTGATGACAAGGACCTGCATGAAACACTAGATGTTAGAATTTTTAGGGCAGTTAAGGAATATGTGAGGGATTGATTCTACCTGTTGGCCACACCTTAGGCAAAGTCCATTCCCCAGACCAACTTTGAGTGCTCTCTTATTAGTCCAAAGACTTTTGAGAGTAATAAGCCACATTAGACAAGACATCTTTGGTTGGATTGAGGGAGCCCAAATGTTACCGAACCTGTAATTCCACTGTACTACTAACCAATTAATATGACATCTATTATTTAGTTTAAAACAAAGAGGAGCATTGCTTTCTAATAGGTTTGGAAGGGGTAGAAGAGGTTTGTCCCCCATAAAACAGATTCCCCTGTAATTGAAGTGGTGATTAAGATTAATCATTGCAGACATATTAGGTCCCCACAGGAGTACCCTTTCAGTTATCAATTCCAGTTCCTGTCTTTTTAATTTGAATTTTTGTTTTAGTTGTGTTCCAGTCATCCACCTTTTAGGGCTGAATCCCAAATGTCCCTCCAACTTCTAATGCCTTTCTTGAAGAGCTTGTGGGCTAAGTTGATCTGATTATCTGGAATGGCTCCCTGAAAGAAGCTGAACCAGATGGAGTCTTTGGAACTCCAGGGTAGGGTGAGGTTGGGATGGGAAGAGGGGATTAACAGACTCTTGTACTTGAACCAAGCCTCTCAGAGACCTTTTGCCAAAGGAGAGCAATCTTTAGCTTTCAGTTTGACTGGACAAATAGTTATTGTTAGTGGGCCTAAGCCTTTCCATTTTAGACAACCCTCTACATGAAATTTGTGGGTCCTTGTCCTGGTTGGCTCCTAGCTGCAGGGTGTAAGGAGATTGAAACAGGTAAAGTATTCAGACTTCTAGGCATACCCATGGGCTTTGGGATCTCAATGAAACAAAGGTGGGATTGGGTAGGCCACTAATTCTTTCTTTCTAAAAATCAATGATAACATAGCTATCTAAAGAGCGTATATGATGTATCAAGGTCACCACTATCACTATGCACTATTAAGTCCTTAAGTGGTTACCCATTTCCAATACGTGCAAAGTTCTCAAGTAATTAGATTAGGACCCATTTGCAATACTTGTCAAGCTTTGAGAGATAGTGAGGTTAATGAGTACTAATATGACATTGGATAGTGATTGGAATCTCTTGGATGCCATGCCTATCATTATCCTCCTATCCAATGCCTATCATTATCATCTATGTGTGACATGGTGACTTGTGGTAAATGGAGCAAAGTTCTAAAAGAAAGAAATTGGTAACACAGCAAGAAAAGAGAAGAGAATGTGTGGTCATAACCATGCTATGACTATTATACTCTAGAAGACCATGACACATGGAAGCTATAGTTGCAAATGAACAAGAAGCTTACAATGAAGAATTGCATGACAGGCACCTCATGCTAGTGGACATATGTTTCGGTTACAATCTTTGGTGGGAGTCCATGAAGTCAAAATATACATTCCATGAATTGTTCTACAATTTGCTTAAATTGTTGAAAATTTGAACTTGGTAGGGATGAAGTGAGTGAATTTAGTCAGTTTGTCCACCACAACATAAACCCTAATTCACTCTTACTTAGTGGTTGATAGCTCCATTATGGAATCCATAGTAATATCTATTCACTTTTCTTTAATATCAGGTAAAGGTTGAAGTAAGCTAGTCGGAAAAAGAGTGGAATCCTCATTTTGTTGACAATGCGAAAATTGGTAGACATAGTCGTTGACATCCTTCTTAATTCCTTTCCAATACAAGTTCTTATGAATGCTATTAAAAGTCTTAAATAGTTGATAATGACCCGCCAATCACAAAGAACACATTTCTTGCAATATTCAATGCTTGAAAGTTGTTTATAGCATCAAATATACTCTTCCTTTGTACCAAAGAAGTCATGTCGATGCCAATGAAAGTTGGGATACTATTCACCTTCACCTTGCGATAATTTGTTCATCATATTACTAGCTTATCATCTACCAAACATTCCTCTTGAATGTTGTAAATCCAATCCTTGTAAATTGTAGAGATGGTAAAAATAAAATATGCCCATATCCTTGATAATGCATAAATCACATTATTGTCCTTTCCCACCGTATATGATAATTCAAAGTCATAGCTTTGTAATGTGGCCAACCACTGTCATTGCTTTGGAAATAGATTATCTTGAGAGAGAAAATAGTTGAGAATGTGATGGTTACTCTTAACTTTGAAATGGCTGCTATAAATGTAATGATACCAGTTTTTAATGACATGAAGGATTGCAAGCATTTCTTGCTCATAAACATGAAGCTGTCACTCCTTATCATCAAGTTTCCTACTCTCAGAAGCAAAAAATCCATGATCTTGATATAAAACAATCTCAATCCCATGGCCACTAGCATGCATACAAATAGTGAACTCTTTGGAGAAAATTAGGCATACCAATATAGGCACCAAAATAACTTCTTTTAGGTCATTAAAGCTTTCAATGGCAATGGCATCCCAAAACAATGCCTCACGCTTTAATTGATTTGGTCAAAGGAGCGGCTACATGGCATAATTCTCGATAAATTTTCGATAAAATAAAAATAGTGCAAGAAATCCCTGCAAAGAAGTAGAGTTATTGGGACTCAGTGAGATGCAATGCACTTTCTTAGAATCTATTTTTGTGCCCTTGTCACCAACTGTGTGACCCATGTATTCAACCTCATTTTTCATAAAAGTACATTTTCTTTCCTTGGCAAAGAGCTTATGCTTCTATAAAGTGTCAAATACTCACCTCACATGCTATAAATGTTTCCTGCAACTCTTGCTATAGATAAGAATGTCATGAAAGTAGACCAAGTCTATTATTGGCTTTTGAAAAGTTCACTATATAAGCCAATGGCTACATATACACATTGTGATGTTGCTTTTCCATAGCTCTTTGCCTATTGTGGGTAGTGAGCTTAGAATAGAATGATACCCCATCCCTCGCTTTAGTTTTTCTACTATTGCTTTCAGAGGTGCCTTTTGCTAGGTGCCTATACTAAGGCAAGTGCATCACTAAATCTCACCCCTTTGATTATCAGATTGCAAACATAGATTGTAGCTAAGCACCCCCTATGCATGAATTAGTTGGCTCTTAGTAATGACCTTCCTCTTTTCTCTTGTGCCACCCTCAGTTGTAATGGATACTCCTTCTCACATTGTTCTAGATAACAATGGCATCCTACTTCCACTCTTATTATTGAGAGCCTCTATAGATTTCCTCACAAACCTTAAATATTGGCTAAATTTAGTAATGTCAGCCTCTTGAAGATCCAAGGAGGTCAGTCATAAATATATGTATGTACCACTTGGATTCAACATAAGGGATTTTTAAAATACAATTTTAAAACATTTTTTACGGATACTTATAAATAGGCCTTGAATGCACATGATATAGAGGGTATACATAAAGTGAACTACGTGGGCTTGAAGATCTCTTCCCTCCTATAGATGTTTCATCACAATCTTATGCAATGGATGCCTATAACACCTAACGATCTCTACAATATTGTAACTTTGACTATAACAATAGCTATCTTCCATCTTCTCTCGAATAAGTGCTACCCCATGCTCTCAAGACATCATCATCTAGCTGCCCTCTGGTGCATATCATCCCCAAGCGTCTCCTCCTATAGCTCGCTTTTCGTGAAGTTACCTATAGAAGAATTTCCCCCTTTCTTAACATTTCAAGGTTGTTAATTCCCTACAGCTTGGTGGTAGATATCTAGCTATGTAGCTAGAAACACAATCCTCAATTGGAAGCACCAATCAAACAATGGAAACTCCTTCGTCTCATGCAATTTATCCTCTTCCATGACAACCCAAATAAGCAAAGAAACACATCTAAGTATTATGATTCCAATGACAAACTTCTCTCTACTACATATCCTTCATAACCTCAAGCATACATAGGACTTTCTATTCAAGTTCTTCTAACCACACAATCATATTACAAGGGACAAACAATTTTTTCCTTATTCAAAACATTAACACATCCCACAAGGTACTCTATGAACATGTAATAGGCCTTGATGAACACTATTGCATGTAATTCTATAACATTTTAATGCACTCATCCACATGGAAATGAGAGATCATCATATACACATATACAAATAACACTCCTCTCATCTCACCTCTTTGAGTACTGGAAACAAACTACATTTGCATGATCCTCATGCATTTAGACATAAGCATGATCTACCATTGATATATCTTGTGCCCAAACACACCATGCTTTGAAGAAAAATGCAATTTGAAATCATTAACACATTTCTCAGGACACACAATTCTAACAAAGGAAAGATGCATGCATTGGAAGTCATTGTGTCTATCTTATGCTCAATGATATATTTAAATTATTTACTATGAGATTCTCACCCCTCAATGATTAGGTTTAAATTCTTTAGTCTCAAGTTCTCACTCAGTAATGAAAATAATGTAACTCTTCTCCAATCCCACTCTTACAAGTACTCTTGAATGAATCATTGAGATACACATTGTTGGAGACCTTTAGGATGCTCAACTCATACTTTCCCTTTGCCACTTTATCAAGGATTCCTATTAAGTGACAAAATTTACCCTTGTGCCATGAAAAAGGCATGTCCTCAATGATCATACACTCTCAAGTGCTCATGCTCCTAAGTTTTGTTGAGTATAGCCTTAATGGACCTCATGTTTTCTAATGCTTAATGAAGGAGTATATGTGCTTCATATCCCATGGCATGGGAATTATCTTGAAATAGTTAAAAAATAGGGGTATACCAAGCGCTAGTGTAGTGCTCCAAAGTCAAAATGTAGTAGGGTGCATGTTACCCTCGTTCCTATGTTTACAACAATTAAGGATTAAAAACTTTATCTCTTCTCACATTGCTCAATTTTCATTTTTTTTCCCTATCATTAAGCTATACAAATATCCATCCTCGATCAACACAGTTGTCTATAGTAAGAAAAAATCAAAGCTAAACCAAATTCCAAACTCCTAGTTGATCAAAAGCTCAATTTCTACTAGATTATCAAAATATGAAAACAACAAGCACAACTTAAACATGGTCCTAAAACCTAGCTACCTAAAGTTAACCTAGAGTTTTTTCTAGTGTTACAAAAATGCAGAACATATTTAGCCTCCCCCCTAGCCCACAAGAATTTCTATTTAATGATTTTTGTCATTAAAAGTAGCATTATTTATCAACCAATTACTTTTTAGATCCCTAGGTCTCTTTTTGGTTTTCTTAAATTTATTGGGTTCAGAAAAATGATCACTTCAAGAACATTCACCAACTCTCTATCCTCCTCTCTTCTTTCTTCTTTTGGTTCTATCTCTCTCATCATATCCATGTTCCTTATCATTTTTATGTTTCTTTCCCCAATATCTTCCACAAGGATATTTCATGTCTTTCTTCTTATGGTTCTATCTCTCTCATCATATCCATGTTTCTTATCATTTTTATGTTTCTTTCCCCAATATCTTTCACAAGGATATTTCAACATCCCCCTCCAAGGTTGCCCTTAGTTTCCTAGGTTCTTGAAATTCCGTTTTAGCTATTTTTTTCCTTTCTTCTCTATGTTCATATATTATTCCTAGTGCCTTCCTTACATTCTCTCTCATGGTTTCATCTAAATCAATCTTGGGGTTTTTTGGATTCCAATCACAATCCTCATTACTCATAGTGAATTCTTGCAAAGAACATTTCTACCACTCTTGCCTAGCAAGTTCTTGCAAAGAGGCTTTCTATTGGCTTCATTGTGGCCATGTCAAATTTCTTAGTCAAGCCTCATTGATCATCATTCATCATGGTCCCCAAAACTATAAGAGCTCTAGCTTTTCTTAGGTGAAATCTAGCTAAGATTAAAGGGAATGCTCCTATCCTAGCTAGCATAACATGAGATCTGATTTTCATTGGCACATCATAGACTGTGACTTTTAGGTCTTGTATTATTGCTAAACATGTTATCCAAGCATGATTCGAAAACCTTAGATGCAAATAAAATCCCTCAATCATTTGAATACTAAACTATACTTAATTTTGTGGAATGACACATACTTTTTCTCCTCGAACTATGTAAGCCTCTCTAATTTAGCAACACTAATCCACTCTCTCCTCATCTCCAAACAAAGCTCCATGAGAAGGGCAAATAAAATATTGGCCTTTCTAATAGTTCCTTCCTAATTTTGGGCATATTGGGTTCTCTTTCTCCATTCTCTAAATATGAATTCTAGCTATCCCAATGTCTTATAAAATTTGAAGTAAACTCTTATATCAATTATCTCTCCTTTGATGGTACATTTTTATTTTTCTCCACAACATTTGGGGATATTTCTATCTTTGAGTCTATTAAGAAATGCTTATTTAGATGCTCTATACTCCATGGGAGTAGTTGGCCTTCAAATGGCTTTTGCAATCATGAAACCATTATTTTCCTTTGTCAAGAAGTTGGTATTTGAAACTTTGCAACTTACTCACAAGATCACTTAAACAATGCCCAATGCATCCAAGCTCCAACATCTCGAGGAATCATTGAGAATCTTTGCACTTCCTCGATGAAATTGCAAAAAGTAATTAACCATGTCATCCTCTCAAGTATTATATTTATTGTGCAATAAATCACTCACAACACTCCTTCATGGAGCCATCAGAAACATGACATGCACTCCGATGATAGAGAAAACCCTCTTTGACATGCATGGTCAAGATATAAGGGAGCATCAATAGGGTGAATCAAGTTAATGCTAGGATCTATGATTTTGGCTCAAACGTGAAAACATAAAAGAAAAATATTTAAAAATCTTAGAAGACCTAAGAAAAACAAGTATCCTCTCCTCAATGATAGGCTTTTGGCTCAATGGTGAAGCCTTAGTGCTAGGTACTTCTCTTGTCTTTGGACTTTCTCTCGATACATCAAAGGACTTCAATAGGGACAACAAAATAAAATCACAAACATGGACTCCCAAGATCATTGCAAGAAGATAGGTAGGGAGCCTCTCAACTTAAATGCAATAAGGCTGACAAGAAAACATGCAGATATGAACTCTCAAGCTCACCAGCGAAAGATAGGTAGGAAATCTCTTAGCTTAAACATAGTAGTTGTTTTACAGTTCCCTTAATCAAAAGTTTCAATTATGTTCGACTTCAATTCCACAAGGGTTTTCCCTTCTCTTTCTCACAATTTTGTCACATTACGAGGTGAAGTCTCAATTTTTACAAAGGAAAACTCTCTCAACTAAATCCCCCTTCTCCTAAAGACAAAGCAAGAACCCCTCCTACAAATCTCTTGAAGTTCTCTTCAACAATCAAATACAATCTTTTTTTTCTAATCAACAAGAAAGGATTTGATAGATAAAGTGTCACTCACAAGTAAAATCATATTCAATTCACAAATGTTTCTCTCACCAAATAAGTGTTTGATGGTGGGGTAACTTGTTGCTCTTTTTATGTGGCTAATCTTCCTTCATATTTTCTATTCATTTTGGACCAATGATAATAACAAATTTTCAGCAGGTTGCAACCTATATGCATTCTACATATACAATAATGAAAGTTGGAAGGCCAGCTCTCTCTACCTTTTCTCATAAATCATTCGTCTCTTCCTAGTTTTTGTAGATCATCACTACCCATGTTGGTCTAATTTATGTACGAGAGGTCATTTTCTTCTTAGAAGCTCACTATATAAGCCAATAGCCACATGCTCACATTGTGATACTATTTTTCTATGATCCAACTTGAGGTCACACAACCCTTTACCAAAGAGGCCAAAGAAAAGCCAAATTTACTTATAGTGCATGATGCTCAATGTCGTCATAACCTTAAAAAGTTGCAAAAGACACTCACATATATGCTCAATTGTGATACTAAGGCATTATCATTTTTCCTTATCCAAATTTCATGAAAGAAAATGATTGTTTTAAGGCATTAGATTATCACATGGAATGGAGGAGCACTCACATACCATAGCAAGGTGTTGTCAAATAGGTCACCTCTTGACAAAATTGGAAAAAAACCACAAGAATGCAAAAAAGATAAAAGTTGATGTGTTTTAGGCCACATGGTTACACAATGTTAGTTTCAAAAGCACATGTTTAGCAAGAACATGAATATCAAGACTTTGAGTTCTTATGTGATTTATAGCCTCTTTAAGAAAAATCATCTATACATACACAATATAGCAAGTGATAGAATTTTCAACAATCCAAAAATATAAGTATTAGTATCACATTACTTTGGGAGTCTATTCTCTATCCTATTCCTTTTTATCATAGTTTTCATAGTTATAAATGCTTACTTGGAATATATGATACATGTGGTATCAGTAAAAATCAATCTTGTCCAAGAGAAGATATCAAGCAGAGTAAGTAAGTACTTGACAATCAAGGTCTCCTTTCTACAAACTCATAGAGTGGTCTAGGGAGTCCTATCCTATGCAACAGGGATTCTACCCCATACCCTAGACATCAAGCCAATAAATTTGAGATCAACCACCTACCTAGTTTTTATTTAGGGATCAACATTGTGAGTGAACCCCCTACTTATTTAAGGATCTCCATACAAGAATTTCATGGCTAAGTACTATATATCTAGTATAAGGATATATAACATCCCTTTTGAAGCATACATTAGCTTCTCTTGTACAACCAATAGCACAAGATCACATAAATATTCAACTCACTTTTTGTACAAGAACTTTTACCATGATTGTTGTATAATGGTAGACTAAAATAAATAAAAGATTGATACATATAATAAATCTCTTGCTTATGAAGCAATTTTTTATGTTATGATCTTGCAAATAATTAGGTTATTTAAATGCGTCACTTATGATGAGTAGAAATGTATTGAGATAAGATTTATCAACATTCTTTCAAGTTTCTACAATTGACACACCCTCAATGCCACTATTTTGGTAGTCATTGACTTGTTAGATGAGAAAAAGAGAGAACTTTTATTCAAATAGGTCAAACCACCCGAGTTTAATGTTGAAGGAATGAATGTAGAGATAAGTGCCAAAACTTGGATTGAGCATATGGAGGATTACTTCTCTACAACAAACTAGTGGAAAGAGTCGAGAAAATCAAGCAATTATTACACCATTGAGGCTTACAAGAGAAGCACTGCTTTAGTGGAAACCAAATCAAGTCCAAAGTTCAAGGCCAATATCTCTCTCTTTCCTATCAGACTCTCAAAATTAATGGGTTCCTTAACCTCAAGTAGCAATGGCTGATTTTTAAAGGATACTACTCTTGCTTTGTTACTCTATAGAAGTATGCATCTCAAATATCCATAAGCTAGTAGGTCACGCATTTTGATTTTGGCCTAAACCCACCATTGATCAAGAAATTGGAATCAATGAGACCCATTGACCTAGGAGATACTTTGATGAGGGCAGAACCACTAGTGTGTACTCTTTCAAGGAAATACAACAAGTTTAACAAGTTTCCTTATGCCAAAAGATCTAGAGTGAATTATCACCATGGAAAATTTACTCAAGGTTGCGTAAATCTTGCCAATACTCCCTTGAATCATGGAAACAATAATAACAACAACAATTGGAATTGGAATAATGAGATGTTTTGATGCCAGGAGGCATATCTCACGGTGGATTCCGTAAAATTTATTGACCGGGGCTCATACACAAAGTGGATTCTTTGTGCGAGAAGTTGATGGGGACGCCTATCCTTTTCGGGTGTTTCATTAATTGGGGTGATTCCACAAAATACATATTAAATTAATAAATGTTTATGAGTTTAGAGTGCGCACTCGTGATAAATTAAGGTTAGGATTGATTTCTAACCAGTTGATTTATTTATGTAGCTGAAGACTGCTAGGTATTCACTTTTGTCGGTTTAATTGTATTATTTTACTAACGATTGTGAATGCTTCAGTTGATGTGTAGAGATAGCAGCAGTGGTGGAGGAAAGCATTGGAGGATAGCGTGTATTCGAGTTGTCACTTATATTTTGATGGGCGCATACCTTAGGTATGGCACCTATATTTTGTCGCGCCTATTTATTAAGGCATTGGATATTTATGTATTATTTTGTATGCGCATGGGCGCACGATTATGATATTTTGTATTTGGACATTGTATTGGGTATGCCTGACTCTTTGGGCGCCCGCCCATTAGCTTTATTTCTATCTTGTGCTAAAGCAAACTCAAAAGCCAAAAGCGTGCTATTTTGTAATTTGGGCTATTATTTGAGCTTGAAGATGATTAATACATAAAATACATGCTTTGTGGAGCGCTCACACAAGGCATGGGGGGAGATTGCACCCAACTGGTCTCTTGTTCATGTCGTGCATGCTTTCTACCTTGAGTTTTGTGCAAAAAATAGAGTTCTTTTGTTCTTGGGGACCTTCCGGCGCTCACTACGCGAGCATACAACATCCGAACTGCGCACCAGTGGTATCAGAGTGAAGCTGAGATCGAGAGCTTCCAATCGCTACCCATCTTGTGTGAAGGTCGAGCTCTTGGAACGATCGAGCTCTACAGTCACTCTCATCGCAAACGGTCGATACGGGTGGATTCCTGGCGGTCAAGAACCTCTATCTACAGCCTCTGATCGCGAAGGACCGGCCTGAGGAGGCGGAGGACCACATCTACATCTCCCTACTCTAATCGTTTCTTCTCAGACAAAACAGAGATAAGCTTCATCTTTAATCTTCAAAGTTTAAAACTAAAGCTTAAAACTAAGCTTTTAAAAAGTTTAGTACTTCAAATTGATTAATCGGCGATAGGGCGGCAGCATTCCGTGATTTTCGGCGTGAGAAAACGGCCCTCCCCCCTAAAATTCGCCGTTTTTATTCAGACTAGCTTTTAGGCTAAGTCAATCAAGTCATAAGTCATACAAAGTTTCAAAATTGATCAAGTTCCATAAGTTCTGCAACTTCGCAAGTCAGTCAAGTCACCAAAAGTCAGAACTGACTGATGCCAAAAACTCCCATAAGGACTATTCCTGCGCAGAAGCACTGAACTGCAAAGTTGTTCCCTGGAAGACTCTGTTCGCATACGCAGACTTGCTGAACCAGTTTCAGCACACACAGAAGGTCATACGCAGATTTTACGAAGATTTCAAACCCCGCAACCGCAAAAGTCGAAGACCGTGAAACCCAAACAAAAATCTATAAGCCTTGTACACCCGACTTTGAGCTACGCTCATCCCGCTAATTGGATTTTGAGAGTGTGAGGTCTTTTGAATTTTTACAGGATGACGGAACAAAATATGGATGATTTAATGGCTGAAGGCGATCTTCCTGAACCTACGATGGAACAAAAATTGGATTTAATTATGATGCAGTTGGACGAAGAACAAAGAGCCCGGCAAGCCTTGCAAGTTCAATTGGCCAATTTACAAAGATCGACTACCGACAAAGATGGACCACAACCCGAAGATCTTATCCGACGAACCATCGATGCGACTCTCGAAGCTCAATCCATCCGCAAAGAAATAAAGATAAGTAAAAGAAATTTCAAATTCCGTACTTTCAATGGCACTCAAGATGGAAAGATTGTTCTTGCATTCATCAGTCAGTTTGATGATTACTTTCATGAAGAGACATACACTGAAAAAGATAAAATCAAGTGTGTCACTAATCATTTAGTGGATAGAGCATCTCTTTGGTGGACCGTGGTTCGTAAGAGCATAGATTGTCCCACTACCTAGGAGAGTTTCAAGAAGAAGTTTATGCAGAATTTCCTTCCTTCACAATTCCATGAAAAAGCCATAAAGCAATGGGACCTTCTTCAGCAAAGAGATCGTGAGCCTATTTCTCAGTACACCAAAGAAAAGATTATTTTGCATGATGATGTTAGTACACATGATTTTATTTCTACAAAGTTAGTGAAAGAATTGAAATTACAAACTGTTCCTACGCATTATCGCATTAAAGCAACATTCTTAGGCACAAGGTATAATGGAACACAAGAGGTGCATGATTTAGAAATTCAAATTGGTGAATACACTAAAAGAAGAAATTTTCTAGTTGTACCATTACAGTCCAGTGATATTATCCTAGGTATGCCTTGGCATCATTAGCATAATCCTTACATAGATTATTCCACACATTCAATTAAAATTCAATTTCAAGGAAAACACATTACATTGTATGGTATGCACGCATCTAATGCTTTCCCACTGCTTACTCATACTCAAGCTAAGCGTGCATTACGCAAAAGTAGTAAATTTTATCTAATTTGGGTGAATGAACTTCAAGCTAAAGAAAAACATATGCACCCTAGGCATAAAGAATTCCTTGCACAATTTAAAGATTGTTTTGCTGAGGATTTACCACCTAGACTACCTCCTTCACGTCCTGAAGACCACAAAATAGATTTAATTCTTGGTACACAACCACCTTGTAAAGCACCATATAGGCATAACCAGATAGAGCAGAAAGAAATTCAAAATCAAGTTGAGGAATTATTAAACAGAGGATTAATTAGACCTAGTAGTTCTCCATTTGGCGCACATGTTTTGTTGGTAAAGAAGAAGAATAATACTTATCGTATGTGTATTGATTATTGTGCCCTAAATAAGATTACTGTAAAGAATAGATATCCAATTCCTAGGGTAGATGATCTTATGGATAAACTATAAGGTTCTGCCATATTTAGTAAAATAGATCTTAAATCTGGTTATCATCAGGTGAGATTAGATAAATCTGACATATTCAAGACTACATTTAGAACACAATTTTGTCATTATGAATTTCTAGTGATGCCTTTTGGATTGACTAACGCACCTGCTACATTTAGTAGAATGATGAATCACATATTTTTGAAATATCAGCATTGTGTTATAGTCTTCTTTGATAATATCTTGGTATTCAGTAAAAATGAGAAAGAGCATTATGAACATCTGTCTTTGGTTTTCAAGTTGTTGAAAGATAATCAATTGTATACTAATCCGGAAAAGAGTGAGTTCTTTCAAACAGAAATTGAATATCTAGGTCATATTGTGTCATCAGAAGGTATTAAGGTTGACCCTAAGAAGATAGAAGCAATATTGAACTAGTCTATACCCAAAAATGTGCATGAGTTACGTTCTTTTCTAGGTCTTGCTAGTTTTTACAGGAAGTTTGTGCGAAATTTTTCATTACTTGCTTTACCTTTAACTAAACTTTTAAAGAAAGGTATTGTTTATCATTGGTCTGATAATCAATAGAAATCTTTTGATTTATTGAAACATGCATTAACCCATGCTCCTGCATTATAACTACCTGATTTCAATAGACCATTCTTTTTAGTAGTTACTGATGCTAGCGGATCTGGAATAAGAGCTGTACTTATGCAAGATAATCATCCCATAGCCTATTCTAGTTGTAAACTGAAACCATCCAAACTTAAATATTCGGCATATAATAAAGAATTGTTAGCTGTTGTACAAGCTTTAAGACAATGGAAACATTACTTAATGGGTTCTGAGTTTATCATTAAAACTGACCAACAAAGTATTAGACATCTCCTTAGTCAACCCCAAATATCTGACCGACATATCAAATGGCCAGCTTTTATTCAGAGTTTTCATCCCCTTATCCAATATCAACCAGGAAAAGAAAATGTAGTAGCCGATGCATTAAGTAGAAGACCTACCATTCATAATATCTCTGTCATATCATTTGATTCTCTAACTCCTATGAAAGATACTTATTATCAGGACATTACTTTTCATGCTGATTGGAATAAATTAGTTGGAAATAACTGGATTCCTATTGATTCATTGTCTTATAATGATGGATTCATGTTTTATGAAAAGAGATTATGTGTTACAATTCCATTTAGATCCTTTGTTTTGAATGAGATTCATTGTCCACCATATCAAGGTCATAGAGGTATTATATCTACTTTGCGTACATTGACTGAAGATTTTTATTGGCCACATATGGACACTGATGTATCTAACTTTGTTTCTGAATGTTTGGTTTGTCAAAGAGTTAAGAGACATCATGGTAAATAGTATGGTTTACTTATGCCTTTATCTATTCCAACAAGACCGTGGGAACATATTTCTATGGATTTTATTACTGGTTTACCTATTACTAAAGCTAACCATGATATGATTTGGACTATTGTAGACAGGTTTAGTAAACAAGCATATTTCATTCCATGTAAGAAAACTTTAACAGCATCTCAGGCAGCACAATTGTTTTTGAAAACTGTTTTCACTAATCATGGATTACCAAAAGTTATTATTTCTGACCGTGATTCTAGATTTTGTAATAACTTTTGGATTACTTTGTTTACTAACCAAGGAACAAAGATTGATTTCTCATCTGTATTTCATCCTGAAACTAATGGACAAACAGAAGCTACTAACAGTACTATTTTAGATATTTTACGTGCTTACACTATTTCTAAACCACAGACATGGGACACACATTTGCATTTACTGCAGTTTGCATATAACAATACACCACACACAACTACAAAGAAAGCACCGTTTGAAGTGATTTATGGTTATAGATTGTCTACACCTGTTGCATCTTTATCAAATAGAATTCAGAGTGCTGATGATATTGCTAACATGCACGCTACTATTTTTGATGAGGTTAAAGACATGATTGCCAAAGCCCAGCACAATCATATACAAAACAAGCCAATAAGAAAAGACAGGCCATGAATTTCAAAATTGATGACTATGTTTGGTTAAGAATAGAAAAACGTAGATTACAAAGTGTAGATAAACACCCAGTTGTGAAATTAGCACCTAGATTCTATGGACCATTTAAGATCATTCACAAAATCAATGACAATGCATTCAAGTTAGAACTACCACCTCACTGGAAAATTCACAACACCTTTCATATTAGTTTATTACGACCCTTTAGAGGCCAATTACCTGTACACCCTGTTTATGAAAACCCACCTTTACTAGATGAAGAGACTGAAATACTTGAACCTGAAGCTATCATAGATACTGACTTTATGACCACTAGAACTGGCCATAGATATTCTAGATATTTGGTCAAGTTTAAAAACCATTCTGTTAAAGAAGCCCAATGGATGCATGCTAGAGACTTAAATGCTTTCCCCACTCTGTTAGCTCCACATTGAGCTAATAGCAATTGAGGGCAATTGCTATCCCACCCCAGGGGTATGATGCCAGAAGGCATATTTCACGGTGGATTCCGTGCCACGGTAGATTCTATGAGGTTTTACGGTGGATTCCGTAAACTTTATTGACCGGGGCTCATACACAAAGTGGATTCTTTGTGCGAGAAGTTGATGGGGACGCCTATCCTTTTCGGGCGTTTTATTAATTTAGTGTGTACATGGGTGATTCCATAGCAGGTGATTCCGCAAAATACATATTAAATTAATAAATGTTTATGAGTTTAGAGTGCGCACTCGTGATAAATTAAGGTTAGGATTGATTTCTAACCAGTTGATTTATTTATGTAGCTGAAGACTGCTAGGTATTCACTTTTGTCGGTTTAATTGTATTATTTTACTAATGATTGTGAATGCTTCAGTTGATGTGTAGAGATAGCAGCAATGGCGGAGGAAAGCATTGGAGGATAGCGTGTATTCGAGTTATCACTTATATTTTAATGGGCGCATACCTTAGGCATGGCGCCTATATTTTTTCGCTCCTATTTATTAAGGCGTTGGATATTTATTTATTATTTTGTATGTGCATGGGTGCACGATTATGATATTTTGTATTTGGACATTGTACTGGGTATGCCTGACTCTTTGGACGCCCGCCCGTTAGCTTTATTTCTATCTTGTGCTAAAGCAAACTCAAAAGCCAAAAGCGTGCTATTTTGTAATTTGGGCTATTATTTGAGCTTGAAGATTATTAATACATAAAATACATGCTTTGTTGAGCGCTCACACAAGGCATGGGGGGAGATTGCACCCAATTGGTCTCTTGTTCATGTCGTGCATGCTTTCTACGTTGAGTTTTGTGCAAAAAGTAGAGTTCTGTTGTTCTTGGGGACCTTTCAGCACTCACTACGCGAGCATACAGCATCCGATCTGCGCACCATGTTTTTCTTTAAATGCAATCAACCGAGCCACTTTCGTGCTCAATGTCCCAATAGGAGAATAAACAACTATGCTAACACTCCTTGTAAATTTCCTAGGAAAGAAAACTTTAATAATTGAGGATGTGGATGTGGAGCAAGGCATGGAGCTAGTGGACCAAGGACTCAATAAGAAGTAGGGTAAGGAACAAGGCATGAAGCTGTAGTCCATGTCGGTGCTATTGCAAGCCATAAAGTGGATCCACCTCTCTCTCAAAAGTCAGTAGATGGTCTATTCATACTTCAATCAACAACTAGTGTGTTGAACATTAGTTTTATATTATCCAAGTTCTAGCTAAACATCAAGGTACTTCTTTCCAAATCTTGATCCATTGTGGAGCTACACATTTATTTATTTCCTCTCAATGTACAAAAAACCTGAAGCTAAATCTTATATCCACTAGAAAACCATTGTAGAACTAGCAAATATAGAATGTAAACAATGCAAAATCAAGGCCATTAGTAATGCCCGATTCATGCCTTTAAGAATTAATGACTAGCTGTTAGGAATGGATTGTTTAGCACCCAATCAAGTAAACATATACTATGGGCAAGGGTAGGTCACATACAAAAATCTATTCGGAAAAATAGTCCAATCACATGGAAAAATAGGCAAACCTAAAATTCAATCAGCTAAGGCTAGTTAGATCCTAAAGGGATTAAGGAAAGAAGTTATCATCTACTTAGTCAAACTTAACAAGTTTGAGGATACTAAGGATGAGAATGAGTCTTCATGGTTAAGTGAAATGACTAATGTCTTTCCCAAGGAACAAACATAGTTACCTCTTGAAAGGGCTATGGATCATGAGATGGGTTGGTTCCTAGATCCAAACTAGTACCAAGAAGCCCTACAAAATGTCCATTCCTGAGAGGGAATCAAATTGAAGGAGTACTTAAAGCAAATGCTTGATCAAGGATTCATATTTTCTAGCAACTCTCCTTGCAAAGCTCCTCTTCTATTCCAAAAGAAGAAGAAGAAGACCCTTAGACTATGTACTAATTACAGGGGTTTAAATCAAATTACCATCAAGAATAAGTATCCTATTCCCCAGGTCAATGGAATATTGCACTAATTGCAAGGGCCTATGATATTTTCTAGGATCAATTATCAAATCCATATAAAAGATGAAGGTGACTACCAAATATAGCCTTCAATACCAAGTATGGCCATTATGAACTCATTATAATGTCTTTAGGATTGACCAACACTCCTGATATGTTTAATAGGCTAGTCCAAAAATTTTCAATCATACCTAGATGAACTATCCTTATTTTTTTTATTTCACCCATTCTAAGAAAAAGAAATATTATTTAGGCAATCTCTAGATTTTCTTGAAAATTATTCCTGAAAATAGGCTTTTTACCAAGAAGAAAAAGTGTACATTCTTCAAGAAGACAATTCAATATCTAGATCTATTATCTCAAAGGACCTTACTAAAGTCAAGGATATGAAAGATTGGCCACCACCCTACAATGTTAAAGAAATTTAAGGATTTCTAGGTCTCACAAGGTGGTATAGGATTTTCATCAAAGGCTACTTCTTGATAGCATCACCCTTCATTGAATTGCCAAAAAAGCAAGCAAAACTTTCATGGACATCACAACAATATGAGAGCTTGGTTAAGGTAAAACAGTGACTTACTACTATCCCCATCTTGAAGATACTAGATTTTATGGAGTTTGAGATTGTTACCAATATTGGTATCATGGCACTAGGAGGTGTTCTTACTCAAGAAGGATGCTTGCTAGCATATTCTTCTTGCACAAGCTTAAATCCTACGACGAGAAGAGGTACATTAAGGCCACCCTCCCACGGCAAGAACATAATAGAAAACTAAGAAAAAAATACACAACATCTATGTGTATGACCCTAGCATTGATCTCAAAACTGCAAAGAAACCATAATTCTTACTCTAAGACTTAATAATGAATAGATTAATCTTCTTCTTCATCTTTAGTAGACATGTCCATCTCCATTGCACAAGAGAAAAGAGGAAAGGAAAAGGAGAAATTTAGATTCATCTTCTTCTTCATCTTTAGTAGACATGTCCATCTCCATTGAATAGAAAAGAGGAAAGGAAAAGGAGAAATTTCTACATGAAGAGAAACCATATGAAGGGGTATTGGTGTCTTGGAAGAAAAGAGAAAGAGATACATAATCAATCATGCACTCCACCCCACCTTTTCTCAAAAGACACCAATACCCCTTCATATTTTTATTATTTCTCTAAATTTTAAATACATTTGTATTCATATGGCTTTGGCATTTACATTTTAATTCTTTAAAGATCTTTATACATGCATGCAGTACACTTTTATGTATACCATTTATTTATCATGGATATATCCCCCTCATGTAGGGTGTATTTTAGTGCTCTTATAACAATGTGATTATCATTTTTCCCATAAAAAATGGAAGTATGATATATATACAAATATTTTTATGCCTTGTTTTTGTGCTTCTTTTGGTGTTATCATATGAGGATGAAATATTAAGTGAGAGTTATGTCTTGTACTAAATGTCAATAGTATGATATTTATGAAGCTTTAGGTTTTCTCTTCTACTAGTTCTGTTTATATTTGAAAATGGGTCTCTCTTTCTTCAAGGATATGGTTCTATAGTTTTAAGCCTTATATTTTTTGCATAAAGGTCTTTGAGGATAGGCCACATGGACACACATATCCAAAAGGAAAAAAAGGAAATGGGCATGTATGGGCGAATGGTGGTGTTGAGAAGAAATTGGATGGGAGACCGTGTTAAGGAGGTGAGACTAATGAGATTTCAATCCATGGAATAGTCATTGAGTTATATAAGTAAAAGAAAAGAGCATGTGAACAAGATTTTACGAAAAGAAAGGTTGATTAATTGTAATGTTTTCTTTCTAGGTTAAGGGCTTGGAGATAATCAAAGAAGAAGGAGAAGCCAATGATGTCACTTTGTAGATATGGATATCATTAGAGGATATGCCGCATATGTTCTTCAGTATCTTCTTCTTCTTGTTTCCCTATGCTTGTTATTACCACATCTTAACTCTCTTTTACAAATTATCAAGGACTATCATGGGCAAGATGCATTATGCTACTTGCATATGGGAGAGAAAAAGGGCTATTGCCAATGGATTAGTCATTCAGACTCATAGGGAAGGTTCTTTGAATAGAAGAGAGTGCATGAACTAGAGCGTAGGTGACAGTGGAGAAGGAAGAAAGGGTTGAAGAAGGGTACATAGTGAAGAGGATAAGAGAACTTTTGGAGGGCAAGTCATCTATTTCTTCCTTGCTACATGTGTGTCTGCTTCTTCTTCATCTTCATCTTTTCTATTTCTCTGCATTTGTTTTCCTTTGGCTACTTTCTAACTTTTCCTCTTCCACATCAAAACTTGAACCCATGTGGTTGAACAAGGGAGCCATCATTTCTCCACTACCTTCATTAGATAGGACATAGGAGACTCGCATTGCACACTCAAGGCACATCCAAGTCATCACTTTTACTTCAAGAAGGGGCATGGATTCAAAAGATGATATGCAAGATGCCTTTTATGAGATTTCTAACGATGATTATAAACAAGATTTTGATTGTGATCTCTCACATTTAGATGAAATGAAGAGGAAGGCCATCACATTTTTTGACAACCATGATCTACATGAATGAATGGGTGCAAGAAGGGTGTGCTTTGGCTCCATCATGTCCTCTTGTGAGTCTATCTTCACCTAGTCACTTAATCTTTCTTCCTTTTTTAGTAGTCCTTGCCTTTGCCTATGTCCTTTGTGCTATCCCTTGTAGATAGTAGAGGAGGCTGTGACTTCAATATGGCCTTCCTTTTTATTCTCGTAGTCAACTTTCCAATAAGGGAGACACTTTATGGAACCCTTGGAGCACTTCTGAATGTCCATTGTGTGATTCTCCATAAATGCTCATCCTTGAGATTGCAACATAGGGAGACTTTGGAGCATACATATGTGTTGATTTCTTCATCACCATTTGCTACTTGAGCTTTCAAGGGGTGCCTCAATTCCATAGGGGTGCACTTCAACAGATTCATGGATGATTTATTGACAGAACTATGTGTACTACCACTATCCACAAGGATAAATATATATGCTTTCCATCAATACTACCTTGAATGTAGAGGGTGCTAGGGCTCCTAGAACCAGTCCAAGCATCCATGAAGATGGAGCAAAGGGAGGTGTTAGTCAGGTGGGGTGTAGTAGGAGTAGTCAAATCGGGACCATGGGATGGGCAACCACATGGGTCAAAGGGAAACCCATCCTCTAGATCATAGACTTACTCTTGGTCCAAATCCTCAACACACTTTTCATTTTTAGCAAGTAAGTCCTTCTCATCATTGTTTCAATCTTCCATCACTGATACATGTTATGAACTTTGACCTTGGTTGTCTTATAAGGATATTTTGAGGCATAGTCGATTGTGTATTTATCAACACATTTGAAGCATAGGGCTTTCTCCTTCTATTTCTTCACAACATCTAGAACAATGAATTTTTGACCACTTGAACCATTCAAGGATTATGCAAAGCGGGGTCTATTTTCAAAAATTTTATTCTCACCATTAGAGCCAAGTGCTATCCCAAAAGTACCCTATTTTCTTTCAATAGAAGGGGGGTAAGTATGTATTTTGGGACTACTACTAGACATGGGGGTTTTGGTACCACAAATGGGCACGATACTAGCTCTAGGGCTCTAGCCCCGAGGCATCCTATACTTACCAAACCACCCTCATGGCCTTGCAATGGTCGAGAGCATCTCGAGGCTATATACTAATCTAGCTAAATCATACATTCATATTGATCTTTAGTCCAACTATTTTTCCCATCCCAAATTCAATAGAGGGAGTATCCCACACATACAGGTAATCAACACCTCATTACATACATATACAGAGAACCCCCCAGCTGCTCGCTTGTGGCTCCTACGGCTCTCCTACACCCTAGCAATTAGCCCCCAGGATATGCCATCTAAACATAAAGAATAATCGTAACATTGTCCACTATTTTGATAAAGCATTCTAGGAGATAATTTTGTTTTCTCACATAATCAGTCCTTAAAGAAAATCATACTATCCTACAACATAGGGATCCTCACACTCTCTCATCGTTGGTCAATACTTTTAGCAACCAACTGCAATGCATCCAAGAGACTTTCTTTTTCTTGATACTATGTGTAAGAATGCAAATGCAAGGTGTGATGCCATATAGTTCTTAAAAAATTAACCACAAATGAGCCAATGTATCATATGCAAAACATTATTTCAATGATTTTCTTTCTAACGTATTGCTATGTTGCTTAGAAACAACATCGAACTAATCTGTGCTATTGTCATATTAAAAATATTAAACAAATGCTATATGATTCATTTCAATGTATAAGTACCTATATTTTTATATAAAGTTGCTGATATTTTAGCTTCTTTATGTGTTCAATTATTATATAAGGTATTTCCACTATTTCACAATATTTTTCCTATAAAAACACCCTCTAGATAATCACTTTAATACACAAATGGGTATAAACTAAGACCAACCTCATACTCTACAACCATTATACAATCATGAACCTTCCCTTAATTTTTAATAAATTTTATCATCCTTAAATTATATTTTTTTCTATCAAAAAATCTACTTTTTATAATTTATCATTATTTATTTTAATATTAATTATTAATTTTTAAAATTTCTAGATTTATGAAGCTTATGTGGATTGTGATTCAACACTATATTCAATATAACTCCATGTGAATACTATTTGAACCATAAAAATCCATGAAATTATCATTTTTCCATTAAATCCCGCATTGCAAGCTTTATGGTTTTGATTTTCATTACATAAATTATTGAAAATTACTTATTACTCTACGATTTCAAACATATTTAAGCATATTCAACCATTTTCAATTATTTTTCATCACAAGAATGAAATATTCATTAAAAATTTTTGATAAAAGATGCTCACGCTACAATTTGCATGTGTACGCATCATATTTGAAAAACGGCAAGCCACTAATGCTCTTTTATAGCTATAACATCTCCTTTGTTCTTCCGTGATCCATTTCTTGCATGTTTTCACTAATCAGTACCAATTCCCCCTCATCCTCTCAATCCACACAAAACACATTTATGGTGAGAGAGAAAGAGGAGAGAGAAAGATTAAAATCTAGTCTTTTCATTCAATGTATCAAATTGCACACAATTTTGAGCCATTGAGAGCAAAGAAATCGGGGAATCCATGGTCAAGAGCATGAAGCCTGATGTGCACAACCAAGAAATCCCATTTTTTCATGATTTGAGGGGTTGCCAAAAAAGTGGCACTCCCCTCTCCCTTCTCCTTCATTGAGTTTTCTTGAGTTTTATGGCTTCCCTAATCTTGTTAATTGCTAATCTACTCCTTTCTCACTAAAGTTGGTAAGGGCGCTAGTAAGAATCCAATGACAATGATAGCAATAGACCCAAATATCACACGTGAAAGAGCCATCTTGTCACTCAATAATATGATAACCTTTACTCCACTAGATCACTTTGCCTTGGTGGTAACACTACTCTAAATATGGATGCTCAAGATAAGGAATGACTGTCCCCATCCAATAGTCTTGGTACCCTCTGCAAGTTTAAGCTGAATCTTGAAGGACCTACAAAGGCACCAAGTCCAATGTCAACCCCTACACAAAATAGAGCTTTAGTTTTTTTAAGTTTACTTTAGTTTTGAACTCCACCCCTTGCAAATGAGCTAAAATGACTATAGAGACATTCTTTCTTATACGAATAATCTTATAAGAGCCATCCCATTTGGGTTCTAACTTTCCTGGGAAGAGCTCACAATGGGCATCATAATATAGGACCAATCGACCCTTAGCAAATTTATACTTCTTAGCTCGAAGGTTGTGAAGCATTTTCATATGCTTCTTCCCTACTTCCTAATATAACAAGGCTTGTAACTGAATCTCATCAAGATGTGCAAGGGAAGTGAGCCTTTCTTGCAATGCTTCCTCTTCACCCAAAGAATGGTTTAGAGAAAACCTTATTGTAGACATCTCTATCTCTAAAGGTAAAACACACTCATTTCCATATACTAATTTAAAAGGGGTGTGGCCTATAGCTCTTTTGAATGTTGTATTATAAGCCCAAAAACAGCCACATACAACTTGTTATCCCAATCACGCTTACCTTCAAATAAAATCTTGGAAAAACTCCCTACAAGTTGCTTAGTAGTACTGTCTACTTGCCCACTAGCTTGGGTGTTATAAAGCATGGTCTTATTATATTCAATCTTCAGAGCTTCCATCAAAGCCTCAATCACCTTATTCAAAAAATGTGTCCCACGTTCAGACACAAGCTCCTTAGGTGGACTAAAACAAGAAACAATCTTCTCCAAAAAGAAACAAGTTGTTTCCTTGGCAGTATCCTTCATCATAGTGTGGGCTTCACACCACTTCATGAAATAGTCTATCACCACAATGATGTAACACTTTTGTGTAGTTGACAAAGGATGTATAGGTCCAATCAAAACAATGTCCCACTTCTCAAATGGTAGTATAGTTGTGATAGGAGTTGGTGGACGCTTCCTATTCTCCCTATTGTCATGTCTCTGATATGTATCACATCTCTTCACAGATTCAAACATATCTTGCAAAATGGATGGCCACCAATATCTGGCTCTCAAAGCTTTCAACACAGTCAACCATTCAAGAAAGTGCCCTTCACAAATTGAGTCATGACACTCTTCTAAGTTAAAAGAAATCTCATCGGGCATAACACATCGATGATAAACATCATCGATCCCCTGAAGATATAGTGTTCCTATAATTAAGGAAAATTTCAAGGCTTGTTGCTTGATTTTTCTCTTTTTAGCCTTTGACAAAGCAGCTTCGGTCTCTCTTATGGATAAATAGTTCGTTATGATAGCATATCAAGATGAAATGGAGACCATATCGATTTTGAATAGACCCTTGTGGCCACTACCTCTAGCCAAGACTTCCTTTGGCTCCTTGAGATCCATAACACATTCAATGATGCCCTATAACTTTGGTGGCTTACTCCTAATTTCATGGTCAAAACTCATACAAAGTGATGAGCCACTTTGCTAGGTGGTCAAATGGCTACAACTTATTCAACAATAGCCTTAGCACCTTTTCCTTTGTATAAAATACTACCTTTTCATATAGGATGTAGTGCTTGAATTTCTTCATTGCAAAGACCATCCCAAGGTACAATTTCTCCATGTAGGTATAATTAATCTCGAACACCCCCAATTTGCAATTGGCAAACGCAATCGAATGGTACCACGTCTCCTCCCAAATTTGGGCTAAAATTAGTAGCTGATACTATAGACCACAACCATTAAAAACATATAAAATATATCGCCCCTTTTAGGTTCTTTCAAGACTAGTGCTTTTGCTAATTCCTACTTAACATTCTCGAAGGATACTTGACATGGATCACTCTAAACAAACAGACAATTAAAGGACAATATATTTATCAATGGCAATTTCCTCTCATCCAGTGCATTAATAAATCATTGATAATATCCAACTGATGATAGAAACCTATGCACTTCTTTAGGAGTACGTGGCGAACTCATAGTGATGAAAACCTTTATCTTTCCAGGATGAGTCTCGCAATACCAACCAAGCTAGCCACATGGCCCAATCTAGTAGTCCATAGGGCACTCCAACAATTGTATTTCCTTGGATTGAGAGCAATATAGAATTGGCTACATTGTTCAAGGACCATCCTCCTTAGGATGTCGACTCTCTATCAAGTTTTATTGCTTCTTTATGAAATTAACATCCACAGATTTTTGTACATACTATTCCATTACCATATCATTATAATGCTTTATCATATCTTTGACTTTGTCTAGAACGTTTGATGCACTAGACTCATAATTGTGATCATCTGCTTGCCATTCAGTTGGCCTAATCACTTGGCTTTGGGGTGGATATTTATATATTCTTTATCCTCAAAATCGCGAGCATAAAAGTCACATTATCATTTATTTCAGTAGTCCGACTATCACCTATTTAATAACCTTCTTTATTTACTTGCAATTCCTTAAACATTACTATTTAACCTCCCAAATTTGAACTATAGTCCATAGTATACAAACTCTAATATTCTCAAAAAATTAATCAAGGAAAGAAATCACTTAAAAACTCTTAATTTAATATTAAATTTTGTTAATACTTTAATACAATCAATAATATTCACTAATTATTATTTCAGTCCTAAATGGTGTTTTACAAAGGAAGTGCATGTAAATGAAATCCATTAACAATTAAACTTTAGGAGTATATTTTGAACCTAAAAATGAACTAGAGTCTCTTCTCAATTTCCCTTCTAATTCCTTCATTATCAAAAGTTATTTACTTTTTTAAATTACTAATTAGAAAAATACAAATATATAATAATTATAATCTATCATAACACATCAAAATCTATTTACTAGAAATTTCTCATGATGAATGTAGTTTGTATATCAATTTGTGTCCATAAAGTCTTTTATTTATTCTCAATATGTACTAATTATTCCTCAAAAACACCTAAAAACTGCTATTTTCACCCTTAACTTCATATTTGGGATTTTGGAAATTTCCCATCAATATGGGAAAACCAAATCAAAATGGATTTCGTGAATTTTGGAAATACTTGGTGCAATGGAGCATATTACTGCTTATGGTTGTTTCCAAGAGATTGAAAAAAACTCAAAAAGGTGGTGTTAATAAACACCTTAGTTTTAATATCCTTGAAAATATTTAAGGAAAGTCTTCAATCAATGGATTCTTGTAGACTTTGCTCATACAACCTTTGGGGGAATTTTAAAAATTTTGGGAGATTTTGTACCTTTCTTCATCCAAGAGAAGACAATGCTATCTATTGTTTCCCATCGTTCAGGATCTTTTTTGTTGCACATCCAATATTTATCCCAACAATTAAAATACACCTTTGCATCTGTAGTATTTTGACGACTACAAACTCGTGCCCAATATTGTATACGTACCTTGTTGAAGTTTTTGGAATTTCTATTTGTATCGACCTCACTTTGTGCAACACCAAGCCATATTGGATATACTGGATCTGAAGGTCTAATAAGCACAAAGTCATCTTTTTTAACATCAAGCATGGGTTCAAATGCATGTTTGGGTCGTTTGCTCAGAGGACCACAATAGTGATCATTCAACTCTTCCAATCCAATAAAGTCATCTGCATTATCTAGATCTATATTGGTTACATCACTTTGTGTTCTTGGCCAAAAATCTATGAAAAATAAATATTATTGGACATTTGGAGTTTGAAGAGCGTAGATCATATGTTTCCAATAATCAATCATTGGTGTTATAAACTTTGTGAACTCTGCTTCAGGTCCTTGTATATTTGACCATCTTTCCCAATACTTCAAATAATCTTTAACTCCACTTACTACTTCTTGATGATCCTTAACGTACTCAAACATGGGCAGCAACATTGGAACACCCTTTGGAAGAGTAGGCTTTCTTGCAAGGTCTCTCTTCCATAATTCAATGCCACCTTCTCTTGGTAACCAGTCTGGGGACTTTGGATGCATCTTGTACTGCATGACATGTGTATCTCCTTGCATATAAAATCAACATTGAAGAGGTTTTGAGTGACCAACAAGTGTGTCTTTGGAATCACACAAGTATCCCTCAATGTATCTCTTAAAGTTAGGCACATGTATCAATAACAAAGCTGTAGGACTTGCCATCTAGCATGATTGAAAATGTTGCATAAGATGAGGAAAAGTGAAGGTCATGCTCGTCCTTAGCTTCTCTGAAAATTTGCTGAACATTGCATCGATGTCTTCATGTGTATGACCCACCATGAGAAACCCAAGCTGGATCACCTTGAATGTTCCTCGTGCAACAAGCAATGATGGATATGCAAAGAGATAGCGATTTTTGTTTTCTGATCCACAATTATCAAGTTGAAGTAGTAAGTTCTCTAGCAATTGTTTGAAATGATGATGGTCATCCTATGGTGTATTATCTAGTATATGTTCCAACAACTTTGTTGTTGTAGCATATGACATTGAGACTTCTTTAGAAGCACATTTTTCTCTTGAAGACACTTTGTTGCTGCAAGTTGCTATTTGATCTTTGAGCAAATACTACATTTGGAGAACTCACTTGTCTTTGCTAAGGTTACATGCTTGAACTCTATGTTCCAAATACGATTGAAGGTGGACAAGGACATTTTCTTACATCCAATACCACTCAATGTTGTATTTACTTTTGCCCATATATCTACTTGCTTGTAAACATATGGGATGACCACTTGCATCTCCCTTGATCCATCTTGCATTGTTCTACTCTTGTGTGGCGATTGCTCTGCATTATTCTTAACAAAGTCTCTAAGGATGGCTCTTCCCATCTCTGTGTGATCCCAAGCTACTCTTATTACCCCCTTGTTTCCATGCATTGCCCTCCTCACGCCATGCTCAAATTGTGTTTTGTATCTGTAAAAAGATGTCTTTGGGATTCCATGAATATCATACCATGCCCTTCCACATACCACTTGTCCATTGAAGATGAAGTTGTACTTCCTTGTTCCCAAGTAATCAATCCTGCATGATGATTCAAACTTGTCATAAACATAGTTTGTGTGGTCTTCAAATTGCAATCTCCAAAAGTATTTATGTAATTGTTGCATTGCTTCTCTATCAGCAAATTGACAACACTTTTCTTGGCAACAATCAATCATGGAAACTTGTGAAATGGAGTCCATAGAAGTCCTCAAGTTTGCACATTTAGGGGAAATAATTCGAGGCTTTCTATTGATCATACAATATGATCTCTTCTGAACAAAAATTGATTTTTTTTGCAGAAACATAATCTTCATTGGTATCTTCCATGTTTTTGGCACAAGCATTTGTAGATACAAATTGCATGTATGATTGTTGTTGTAGCAGCGATGTTCCATCATCAAAGGCGACTTGTTTAGTAGGCCATCTTTCCAAAGTGACACAATGGAGGTTGTCATATATGTATGTTCCTGTGGTTTGATCAAGGGTTTTATCTACCACCACACCAACATCCTCTTCTCCTAGCAATTCAAAGTTCATCATGTCATATGGAAAAGCCAATAATATAACCCCTGTCCCAACACACACAATGTTTCCTTCTATCCATAGCATCACTCTACGTTCTCTCCAACTTTCACGAATGCTAAGCACATCAATATCCTCAGAAGGTAGGACATGGTTTGATTCATAATCATCTCCTCCGTCATGAATTGTTATTGAGTTTGAAACAACCACAACATCTTTATTTCCCCATTTTGCAAAACCGCCTACAGCTTTATGAACCTTCATTGCATCAATTGTTGGGAATGGCAAATATGCTGCTACATTTAAACATTTATCAATAGCCACTGAAAGATATCCATCTTCAAGTGTTTCTCCATGGCATGTCTCATTTGGATGTATTGCATGCACTCTCCCAAGTGCAACAATCTCATGATCAACTAGCAAATTCACGGTTTCTCCAAAATAAAATTCATTATTCATGATACCTGCACAAGTGAGAAAATGGAGATTTTATCATTTGTATGTTGTCACCTATCAGAAAGAAGAAAATAGTAATAAAATTGCTAAATACAATGAAGTATCAAATTTCATTGAAATGAAAAAAGCACTTAAACATTGGATAGAATGAGTCCAACTTCCAAAATAGAAAGTATTAATGGAAACATCATACAGAAAGGGGATAGATTTGACCATATGGCCAAAAATAAACTTTTTCATGAACTATGCCACCCTAAAGTAAATAAGAAAAGTTTCTTCTATTATTTTTAGTTGCCCTTGATTTTACTTTATTTTATTAGCTACTCTTTGAGTGATGGAACCTAGAACGGGCCGGCACTGGCTCGTGCACTAGCCGGACCTCTATCTCACGCGCTCAACAACCCCACGGCCTCACGGCCAGGAGCATTGATGACACATACATTGCCTTCCTAAATATCTTGCGTTTGTATTACGTCGTTTGTAATCCACTCTTCTCTCACCCACTACTTCTCAGAGGGAGTCCCTTACACATTGCCTAATGGCACGAAGCACAGACATAGGGGGTCCTCCATTGGCTGAGTGCCACCGCCCCTCTGCGACTCTCCTACACCTTGGGGATTGGCCCCTCGGTGCGTCGCTCAACATATAAACATTTCTCACAAAATCCACTCAAGGTACCAATTGATCGTATACAGGAATGTACCATTGTCCTTACTTGTCTTTCCCCTAAACCCCATGCCTAGCCTATGGCTTAGGGTGTCCTGTCTCTCACTCAACGTGGGTCAAGGTCCTAATGAAAGCAATTGCTGTGCATCCAGGATTTCTGATACCTTTAAATATTTCCATGATTTATGCATATTGTGGATGCTAAGTGCTCAAACAATTATAAAATCAATATTGTGCACATGTGGAAAACATCCTTTTAATGATTTTCAACTACCGTTCTTATGCGGCGTTGCACGAACCTAGCACCGAGGAAATTCTCATGCTACTAGGCTCTCATTCTATAATTATTCACCAACCTATATGGCATGCAAACAAAAACCAGCAAGCTTTTCATCATTTTACTCCGCATTTAGACACATTTTAACCACTCTACCCTCCCATTAATCAAATGTTGCATTGTTGTATAGATTTATAAGGCATTTTGCCATCATTTTATGTGTAAAAAGCGGAAAAAGACACACTAGAACAAGAATGTGGGGCTGAACTGAGGCAAATCCTCATGCTTCAGTCTCCACAAACATTCACGAACATTGTTCTTAATTTTCATTAATTTTCCGCACCCAAAATGCAGTTTTTTCCTATTTTTAGTAGTTTTTCTCTATTTTCCTTGTATTTTCCCTTATTTTTTGCATTATTTTATTACTAAAAATTCACAATAGGTTATGGGCTGTGGCCCTTAGTTCCTTCTTGCAACAAAAATGAAAATTTAGTTGGTGTTCCTATTTATTCTTCCATTTTTATGCTCAAAAACATCATTTTCCCTTGATTTTCCATATTTTACATGTTTTAGTGTATTATTTTGGGCCACAAGATGCATGTTTTTCTGATTTTCTGGTTACGATCAACAAATACTCATGGAAAACAGCAACAAACAATTTTTAGCCCACATGAACAACATTTTATCAATCAAAAGCCATGAAATCTCAAATTTTCTTTGAAAAATTTGAATTACCCCTTATTTGCGTGTCTCGGGTTTCATGTCCATGGCTGCAAATCTGAAAATCAGCAGCACTTCATGCTCATGGTGATCACACGTCACCATTTCCAGCCCGTGAAGCGATCCGATCGATGCCGGACAAGCCTCCACCATTCTTTATTCTTCCTTTCTCTTCCCACATGAATCCCCCCTTAGAGGAGAGAGGGGGAGGAGAGAGAAATACTGATTTTCTCTCTCTCTCTACAGGCTGCCATATCTCGTGCGGGACGGAGCGATGTGGAGCGGAGAGTCAAGGTAATTGCCTGCTGTGATCGGTTCCATGGCTTCTTCTTCAGTCAATCTTTGCATTGGGGGGGCGTTTTTTTCGCGACGGCCTGCTGCTGCACGCCGCCCCCCCTCTATTTCGTTTTTTTTTTGTGAGGGGGGGTGCCCCTTCCCAAAGGCACCCCTTCCCTTCTCCTTTTGGGCACCTCCCTAATTTTGACCGGCCTTTTGGCCCTTTTCCCGGCCTCTCTCGCATACGGTGTCCGAATCCAGTTCTGAAAATTTCTGTGAGCTCGTCTCGGCATCCCGCACTGACTGACAGCTCCACTGACCGGCACAGGCGCATAGAAAAATTACTAAAAATTCGAAGTGTTGCCCGGGCGTCCTTAGAGCACTTTGACGCTTAAAATCGTCCTAGGTCGAGCCGCCGCCTTTGACATTGGGTATTTTTTCCTTGATATTCATAAATTTTAGCTATTTTTAAGCAATTTCCGGCACCAAAATTCCGCTCTCATTGGCGACCACGGGATAGGGCGACTCAGCCCGTCGAATCCCACAATAGATCTGCACAAAACAACCAGAGAAGCATCAAGCTGATACAAAACAAATATGCGATAAAACTCAATACAACGCTCACCCTACCCCCTGATAGAACCAAGGCATTAGGAGTATTTTCCAAATGGAATGCGACGGTTCTCAGTTTTCTACGAGTTGCCATATTGGACCCACTTACAGGTCAACCACTTGTTGGATCCCATGCATATTTTCAAAAATGTGGGCAGCTTGCTATGGGACCACATCACAGGAAAGAGAGACACTATAGGGTCATGAATGGATTTAAAGGAGGTAGGTAAGATGGAGGCGCTTTGGCCGCAGTCGAGTGCTGAAGGGGGAGTGCAGCTTCCTCGCGCTCCCTGGGTTTTGTCTACCAAAGAAGAGCGCATTGTGAAGCAAGTAATCAAGTCTATTCGCACTCCGACGGGTATGATGCGTTCTCTCAGGTCCGCATTTTCTAAAGATGACCAAATGTTTGGGCTAAAATCCCATGATTGGCATAAGATATGTCAGGTTTGTGAACAGAATGGATTTTAATTAGCATGGACATTTTGAAATTTAAAAAGTGACCATTATTCTTAATGCTTTCTCATTTGTGGCAGTTTGTCCTACCGATCGCGATCGCGGGATGCCTAACTCCAGAAATTCGCGGGGCCATTTACAAGTTGTCGACTTTGGTGCAATGGATCTCACAGAAAGAGATTAAGACGTCCTCTATTGAATCCGCAAGGCGGGGAGCAGTTGAGACGGTCTGTCTCTTTGAGAAATACCTGCCCACTAGCATGCTCATGATACAAGTTCACCTTCTTGTGCATCTTGTGGATGAAGTGGAGATTGCTGGACCTGTCCATACGCGATGGATGTTCTTCCTGGAGCACTTCATGAAAACCCTGAAAGGCTTTGTGCGACAACGAGCTCGTCCGGAAGGTAGCATGGCGGAAGGTTGGTTTGTGTTAGAGGCGTTAGTGCATATCTCACAATGGCTACCAACGGTGGAACCAGACAATGAAATGCTATGGACGCTGAAGGACGATGATAGGCTGACTGGAGATGTAGTGGTTGGAAATGGGGTAGAAAAAAGAATGGATGCCTCAATGGAAGAGAAGGTGAATCGCTTTTGTATGTTGCACCATGCCTTCATGGAGACGTGGCTCGCCAAGTACCAGATTGCAAGGCAAAATCGAGAGGAAGCGCGAGCTGAATTCCGACACAGTATGCGTCACTGACCGATTCGATATCCCGAAGGCATGGAGGAGATGCCACAGTTTATGTCAACATGATGGTTGCATGGAGCCTTGACCGCAGCATCCAGCGAAGGGACAGAGGTCTCAATGGAGGAGTGGGAGTTCTCGAGGGGATGTAGTCCAAAGGTAATGAGGGGTTTAGAATGTGTCGTATCTAAATTTGCTTGCTACATCTAATTTTGAGTGTTTCAATGTGCAGTACAAAATATATAGTGCAGCGTGGTCGCGCGGACGGCATTTTCGGGTGGAGCGTATTGACAAAATGCGCTCCACAATGGACTATGGTGTCATGGCAAGGTTTGAGCAAGAGAGCCGGCGACGAGCAACGGATCCGAACACGGTTGTGGATGAGATGGAGTATTTTGGGAACTTGCAAAGTATTATTACGGTGGATTACCGTAGCTTCTCCATGATACTATTCGATGTGCAGTGGTTCAAAGTGGTACTTGGAGGAGCTGGAGCAACAGTTCGACGAGGTCCATCTGGATTTCTCGAAATAGATTCCGAAAAAAAATGGATGGATTTGCGCGACACCTTTGTGTTGCCGGCCCATTGTGAACAGGTACAAATAGTCATTTGCTTGCTAATTGTAATACGACATGGTTTATGTGACAATGGTTTGAACTCGCTTTGTAAGTGTTTGTGAACAGGTAATCTTCTATCCAAACCCCCGACAACCTCGATGGTGGTATGTTATACCTTCAACTCCTCGAGGTGCGAGAGTATATGATCAAAGCGATGTTCCAGGCATACATGAAGAAAATATGCAAATAGAGGGATCGATATTACAAGGGGTGGAGGCCACCGCAAGCTTGGAGCCCGCATCGGCTAACAATGATGGAAATACAAAAGTCGTAGAATTTTTTGAGAACGAGGCAGACTCGTTCTTTTGTGGTGACATGTCTATCGACCTTCCAGTGTATGCAGAGTTGTGTCAAGAGATTAACATGGGACTATAGAATACTTCATTCTTGGAGAATTGTATTACTCAATTCGTTGTTTAGATCTTCCATAAAGGTAGATAAGATATGCATTTTAAGAGGGATTTTTCAAAAATGATTTATATTAATGTGCTTTGTATAGTTTAAATTTATTATTCTAACATCATTTTTTATCTGTGCAGGTATCGACATTTTCAGGATGAGTCGAGGGATGAGCGATGAGGAGTTTCAGGACATGATGGCACGCATGTCTCTAGATCAGCTCGCGAGATTCAGAGAGATGGCAGATCAGGAGCTGTCTCGTTCTTTGTCAGGGCGCTTTGCTAGATCAGCTTCAGCGCGATCAGATGCTTCAGCTTCGAGCAGACGATCTCGACGCTCGCGACTTGGGCCAGAGGGAGGGACTGCGACTGCAGGAGGATCAGGGGGGTGCTGCTGTGGAGACACGGACGTGGTGTCTCCATCTCGTCGTTCAGCTGGAGCTGCGTCACCTCCAGGATTTGTCACACCTATGGGGACGTCCACTCCAGTTACTCCGGCTTTTGCGCAACCGTCGGCAGATGGCACGCCTTTTGGTGGCACTCCTTTTGGTGGCACCCCCTTTGGTGGCACCCCTTTGAGTGGCACTCCGGGAGAGGGTACCCCCGTCGGTACACTGGATGTACAGGGGTCTCCTGGATATGCCCAGGAGCATGGACGGAGATGGGAGAGGGCCCATCTTAGGCAGACTCCTAGGGGTTATGGATACCTAGTGGATAGCAGGTCAGGAGTCATCATCATGAATGATGAGGGGAGGAGGGTGATGGCTCGCATGAGGGAGTTGTGCCAACAAGTTTTTCGGCACAACGTCCTGGATCATTGGAGGAACGTACCGGAGGGGAGCAAGGACTACATAGTAGCATCCTTGCACGAGGAGTTCCCGGTGCCAACCGCAGTGGATAGATTCTCTACGGGGTGGATGATGGATTGCATGCGTGCATACATGTCACATAGACGATCCGACGCACGCAAGGCAATCAAGAGTGGGGCTCCAAAGCCCAAGTGGTTAGATGCAGACGACTGGCGCCGACTGAGGGAGGAGGCTACAAATTCACCAGGACGTTGGAGTCAGCAGAGCGGGAGGCGGCGAGGGCACGAATCGAGGCCGTATCGGTGCATCATCTTGGGAGTGGCGGCCACAGGACATATTTGGAGGACTTTGTAAGTTTCTCTTTTGTTTTGCTTATTTGTTTTTTTGAGATATTCTTTGTACTGACAATCATGTTTCTAACAGTTAGCATTTTGTTTTCTTTGCAGCACTCCGTTACAAATCGCGATCCGCAAGGCCTTGAGACTCGATATGCAGAGAGGCACGGTTTCAGGGCATTGATCGACCGATTGTATAGACGCGGCGGCCCTGTAAGTCACTCATCTTTCTTGTCCGTAGTTACCATGAGATATTTGAATGCATTATTGTATGGTGGATTGATATGTTGTTTCTTTTTCTGCAGAATCCGTTTGATGCTCCTTTGCAGCGGGACGAGCTTTCGGGGGACGAGGATTTGTAGCTCGCCCTTGGATCCTTAGAGCTCACACACCTTTAGTTTTTAGTCGCCCGATCTATGTAGACATTTTCTATGTATTAGTGATATCGTTTCATGATTGTACCAATCGCATTTTATGTGATCATGTATTTATTTCATGTATCACTTTTATGATTTCAGTATACATTCTTTTTGTTTGCAAACGCTTTGTATGCAGCAGTGCAGAAAGCTGCCCTGCCACAAAAAAAAAAAATCTCTGTTACTGTCGCTATTTGCGTCGCAAATTTACTGCACGCGTCGCTATTGGCATCGCTATGAGCGTCGCAAATTCTCTGTAACCGTCGCTATATGTGACGCATATAGCGACGCATATAGCGACGATTCTATGGCATCGTCAATAACGACGCTTTTTGCGACGATGGGGGCAAATTTTGTTGTTTATATTTTCGTCGCTTTAAACGTCGGTATAAGGTCTATATCTTGTACTGTATTTTGTATGCGCATGGGTGCACGGTTATGTTATTTCTATTTGGACATTGTATTGGGCGTGCTAGACTCTTTGGGCACCGTCCATTAGCTTTATTCCTATTTTTGTGTAAAAGCAAACTCAAAAGCTAAAAGCTTGCTATTTTGTAAATTGGGCTATTATTTGAGCATGAAGATGAAATATACATAAAATATATGCTTTGTAGAGCGCTCACACAAGGCATGGGGGGGAGATTGCACCCAATTGGTCTCTTGCTCTTGTCGTTCATGCTTTTTACCTTGTAATTTGTGCAAAAAGTAGAGTTTTGGGGACCTTCCGGCATTCACTACGCGAGCATACAGCATCCGATCTGCGCACCAATTCAAGGTCACAGAAACTAAATCATCATCTTCCACTGGTGACCCAATGGAAGCAAGTGCATCTGCAATCTTCTTCACCTTCATGTGGTAGTCATTGATGCTCATACTTTCTCTTTGCACATTGTCCAACTCTTGCTTGAGCTGCATTTTCCTGGCTTGCGTATTTGAGCTATACATTTTTGACAAAGTATCCCATGCCTCCTTTGGCGTACTTGCATCTTGAATATGCACAATCATAGAGTCTGAAATGCTGATAGACAGCCAGTACATAACTTTCCTGGCTCTCTCATGCCATGCTTTAAATGCCTGCATTTGCTGTTGATTGGGAACATCAGGAAGAACTGGTTCTTCTTCATTTCCTGCAACGAATTCCAAATATCCTTTTCCCATAAGGAAATTCGTCATTTTGAACTTCCATGCTTGGAAGTTGTTCTTGTCAAGCTTTTCAGTGACAATATGTGAAAGAGAATCAGACGCCATTATAGAACACTGCAAAAAATTCTGTCACTGCAAAGAACACAGCTTCAGCCTCACAAGCGCAAATCTGCAAAACTGACGAAAGTGGTATTTGACCACACAGTCACTTCCTAGTGACGATTTTGCATCAATAGGCAACAAGGATGATTCTGTAACTCCCAATGTCTCTGCGCACAGGCATACGATGCAATTTCTACACAACATAAAACAGGGCCTTTTCCTGAGTGCGTGCAGAAAACTTCCGCCTCCAAAACAGGCCCCGAAATGGTCTCAAATCAAAAAAACAGAGCAACCAAGGGCTAAAGCCCTATCCCGCAGCATATACTGCCCTCTTGCTACACCGCGAAGGGCATCTCAATCTGAGACAATGCACTCTTGCACTTCCCGGCTGTGCTACCTGCAAAGACTTTCTCCCAAAACAGAAAAATGAAAGCAACACTGGTCCTCTTACCAGAACACTGCAAACTTGGTTTGCTTTCTTGAGCTTCTTACCACGAACAAGGCTCTGATACCATGTCAAGATTGTGGGAGAGAAGGAAGGAGTCTCACTTGTAGCTTTCTTGCTTGCACAATGGGAGAATACACACAAAGGTGGAGGCTGAAAACAGTTTTCCTCTTCTTAGTTGTGTAAGCCAAAAAGAACTCAAGTACATAGAAATAGAAGAACCCTATATATGGGTCTCAAACCAAACTCAACTAACTAAGGTGGCATACTAACTGAACCACGAACTAGAGTAGATAAGGATAGCTGTCATCTAGCTATTATTCCTGGGCGGTGTACCAACCGCATTTGCAACTGACAAGTCGGTGCCATAAATGCACAATGGTCACCCTGGCATATCACGAGTGGAGCTCGATATCTCAACAACAATTACTACAAATCACACTACTACTCTTTTGTTTGATTAGTATTGAATAATATTAAGATCAAACACCAGTAGCATTTTTTAAATAAGAATCATATATGAAAATTAAATGTAATTTTTATTTCTGTAGCAATGAGATTAGGCACTCTTGAGAATTCAATATCTTCTTCGTCTTCTCGATTGCTTGATTGATCTCCTGGAGCACCTATCTTATTTGTTGTCCAACCACTACCTTGCAAATGATAGCTTCTTTTTTGTGAATATGAAAAACATGATTTCTTGCACTATAGAAAATACTCTTTTTGCTGTGAATATGAAATATATGATTTATGTAATGTTGAAAAAACTCTCTTAGATGTGAATATGGAATAAATGGTTTGTGCAATGCTTTTATCAATGAGTGCTTTCAAAATACTAACCTTTCTTTCTATTCTGTGATGCTATATCCCTTAAGATTTCACCTCAAGGCTAAATCTAGCCTTATATTTCTTGTATCCTTCCGTAATATTAGAGCATTTTATCAAGTTCTTATACATCGTATTATACTTTACTATATAGAACTTTCCATTACGCTGTATTTTCATAGTAAAAGCATTGCCATCGGATTTTATGGTTACATTCTTTATAATTTTGCAATAAGCATATGGCTATACAATACTTGCATATACTCAATATGATTTTTCCATAGGATGTAATTTGATCTTCTAACAACACATATCATGATCTTTCATCAATCTATAGATCAAACCATATGGTCAAAAATTTTCTTGCAATATAAAAAGTACTTTTTGTTATTTTATTCAATATAATCTAAGATTTGGCCATGAGGTCAAATCTTTTCTTATAAAATAAGATGTAATTTATATTTTTTTTCCCAATATACTGTGACATTTTGCCATGTGGCCAAATCTTCTCCTTAAGCTATCTCTTGGTCAAAATAAGGACTCTTGTAGTATCACAATATCTTGCAACAAATCAATCACTTCACTCATTTTACTACAAGAATGGCATTTTGCCATTTGATCAAATGCTTTCTTATATTATCAACCCTTACTTACTTCCAAAAGGAAAGGCTAGTTTCTACTTAGAATTCCTTGCTTTCTATAATTTGGCCATGTGGTCAAATCTTGTCTTGCAACAAACAAACCACTTTTTTGGAAATTGATCCTAAAAAATTAAGACTAAATCTATGGTGGGTTCGATCACACAGATTTTGGGTATGCTAGATTTGGTTGTATGGCAAAATGTTCTAAGAAAAACATCTTCTATATTATTTCCAAAAAGGAAGACCATGTTCTACTTGGAACTCCTTGATTACTTACTATATTTATAGGAAGTTTCGCCATGTGGTCAAAACTTGTCATGCAACAAACAAACCACTTTGTTTCCATAAACCATTTCTTTCATTTAAATTTTTCATAACTTTCTATCTGTATGTTCATATATAAATATCATATCATTTTGCCACAAATTAACCACTTTTTCCATTCCACTACAAAATAAAAATTGGCCATACGATCAAATATTTCATTTTGTTATCAATGCTAGCATCCAAGAATCCCCCATTCTTGTTTCATTCGGCCATTTGATCAAATCTAATCTCATACATCTTGCAAACCATGAGACTACTTTTTCATTCCACTATAAATAAATATTTGGCTATATAGTCAAATCCAATTTCACAGCATGTTACAACAAATGAGTCGCTTTCTTCATATAGTTATGAAACTAGATTTGGCCATATGGTTAAAACCAATTTATAGAAATCTTCTTATCTTGTAGGTTTCACCATGAGGTCAAATCTCCACCTTTCAAGTGTTTTTCACTTTACCTTATATTAATATCTATGGGATTTGCTACATAGCCATATTTGTTTATATGTGAATATCATATCACAATAAACCACATCCTCTCTTTAACTAGCCTTTAAAAATCCTATGGTAAAAAACCATGGCAAAGTTTCTAATCTTATAGATAAGTATTATGACTAAATAGGATTTGAACACATGGCTAAAACCAATGACACTGTTTCTACAATATAGCTCCTTTCAAGGGAAACTTACATGTGCACTAATTAAAATGTTAACTTTGGGCCAAATGGAATCGTGAGATTGCTACGAGACCGCATTGATACATGGGTGGATCTCATATTGGACTAAATCTCATTGTTTGATTAAATAAGATTTGACCACATGGCCAAAAATCTTAGCAAAGTTTCTAGAGTTTGATCCTTGCATAGGAAAGTTACATGGAGAATAAATCCAATGTTAACTTAGGGAGAAAATCATCCATGACATTTTCTACATGACCACAATAATTTTTCACTATAACTCACACTCAACATTTCATTATCTCTTGACCATTTGGTTAAGCCCATGGTCAAGTCTCACTATTGATAGTCCATGGCAATGTTTTTACTACATGATTCTTGCAAGAGAAGCATAATCAATGCTAACTTAGGACCAGAATAATCCATGAGATTTGATACATAAGCACATATATTTATGGTTGGATCTCATACCACAATCTCAAATTTCAATATTTCATTTTATGGAAGAGTCCCTTTGGAGTACATTTGTCTTGTATTTTGTAAAATCTTGTGTTGTTGAATTTTCAATTTTCAACCTAGAAATCTTATACATTTATTTGGGTTTTGTGAATTTTGAATATTTTTAAATCCACTTTTGTCTGACAACTTTTTCTCTTTGTAGAACTATTCAATGGTTGGCAAAGAAAGATAGCACATCCAAAAAGGAGACCCAAACCATTGATGGAGTTATTGGTGGTTTTGTGTATCCACGGTATGTGGATGTTTATGATAGTCAAGGAAAAAGGGCTGACAATGTTGTTTTATTCACTGAAAATAGTGATATTGCATTTTTTCAACAAGACGGTGTCATAGAGAAGATAACAGATGGATGTGCTAGGAAAGAGGGAATACCATGTAATCTTGTTAAGATCAAGGGGAAAAAGGTAGTATACAAACTCGATCCTTTGTCATTTCACTTTGCCCGTATTAAAGAGGACGAAGAATACTCTTTGAAAACAATGGGATGGACCTTATTTGAGGAGGTGAAGGGCACATAAGACATTATATTAGCGTTCCAATCTATTCAAAATAGTGAGATACTTTCCCTATCAAGAAAAGGTGATTGCCCCAACAAAAGAATGAAGCTCCAAGAAAAACAAATAGACTTGAGATCTTCACCTTCTCCTAAAGAAGAAAATAGTTCATGGAATCCCACAAGCTCAAAGTCAAAATCACCTCAACAAAGTTCCTTGTCACAAGCTCTTGTAGTTAGTATGGCTGCTAACACTACTGAGAATGATGCCACTTTACCTTCCATGCTAGAAGTTACACCTGCAAAGCCAATAATTTCTCTTGAGTTCAAGGGAGTAGAAAGAACATTCAATTTTCTTGAGATAGGTAAGAAGAAGGGAAAGAAGGAAGAATCAGGATTTCACATGTTTGAAAAATTCTTTCCATTTGGTCCAACAACACAATTTCCTATTCTCGTTGATAGGTGTTATGAGGCATCTCCTTTGTATGCTTATAGGTCACTATGTTGGGATTATGTAGAGAAGCTAACCACGTCTTTCATAAAGAATCCCATGAATCCAGTAACAACAGCATATCTTATGCCTTTTGTACAAGACAACAATGAGAAGAGACCCATGCATCGTGATGAGGTGGATGATAATAAGTTGGATACTTATAGTTATTGGATTATATCAGGGCTTCACTCAATTCATGCAAAAAGATATATATTCAGAGTAATACTACACATTGTCTAGCAACCAAGAATTTAGATACCACGAGAAATGCTAGAATATTAGTTGATTGTCTTGCAAAAATGTGCATTGAGCTTTCACGAATGACAAATATGGAATCACATAATGTTATTAAGAATGCCCCTTATGTTGAGCAACTTCAACAATTAAGATATTAGTGGCTAGCATTTGGTTCTCCGCCAAAACCCCAACAAAGGGCTCTCTAAGACAAGCTCTCAAAGAGTACCATGGCAGATAATCACATATAAGCTTACCTTCTCTTTTTGTGAAGATTAGTATGATGCTCTTTCTTTTGTTCTATGCTCACTTTTTTTATCTTTTTTTTGCAGAGATTTGTGGCATACATTGGAGAAAATTGTGCATCTAGAGATTGCCATATGATTGTTAGCTCTTGAGCGATATATAAACAATGTCAACAAGCCTTCCATTTTGGACTTTGAAGGCTTGGACAAGGAGTGCAATGATGAAGATCTTGAAGAAGAAGCAAGGATTGCAAAGGCCGTTTTGAGAAAGAAAATGAACGTTATGGAAACTACAATCAAAGTATTCAATGATGCTCATGAGGTTGTATTTGATGTATATGCAAGGACTTGCATCTAAGGTGGCATTAGTAAATCATTTGAAGACGATTGCAGTGGTTTGCAATACTCAAGAGCAAAGAGAGGTTGAAGCACAATTATGGAGGGTCTATGAGAGTACCAAACAAAATTCAAACTCCAAGAGGTTCCTCCTACTGAAGTTCAAGTTCTTGAAGTACCACCCGAGGGCATCGAAGAATCAAGCCAAGATATAGCAAGTCTAATTATGAAAGAGAAATTAATGGCTACTTCAGGTGTTTAAACTCCGTTCCTTCTCCTTTCATCAAGGAAGACACATTGATGTAATTTTGATTTTTTTCTCGAGAAGTTACTTCCATTAGCATTTGCAATATTTTATTTCTTTGATGATATTACTTAAAGAAACTATGTCTTTAGTTTTTTAATTTTTTACAAAATGTACCAAGCATGTTTGGTTTAAAAAATCTATTTAAGTAAATATTTTTCCAAAATAGTATTAAAGAGCTCATTAAAATTTATCATCCTTTGTAAGGATAATTGTTTAATTGTAATCTAGTGTGTAAGAATACTTATCATAATGAAAAGTTTAAGCTAGCTATGTAAAATTCACTTAAGTCTATTTTAGATCTTATTTCAATTAAACTCTTATATGTGTTATGTAATGATCTTGTCATCTTAGTTATGGTTAGATTTGTCCACATGGTCAAATCTCTTATCTCTTATAACCTCTTTTACTACATCACTAGTGTATATCTATGCATGTACCTTAGGATAAGAGAGCCAACAATATATTGCACACCCCAAAAAAGATTCATTGCACCTCTCAAAGGAGTTTTACCTCAGTAGCAAATATTGCAACAAAGATTTCACTCCAATGTATCTTTTGAGATGTGTATATGGAATATTAAGGTCAAATCCTTGTTACAATTCATGAGTTTAAATATCTATGGGATATAACTAGTTCAAAAAAAGAATGGTTAGTCCTTAAGGAGAAACTATGAAAACTTATCCAAATAGAGTATAACTTATCTCAATTAAATTGTCATGTGTCACTTATATGTGACATAATTTTGGTCACATGGTCTAAAGTATCATGTTTAAATTTTCTTTTAATAATTAGGACTAATAAACACATTCTTTGTACATGCCATTTCGAACGCCTTTTTAGAAACTGAGTATGTTAAATATTATAATGATAATATAATTTTTGCAACTAATTACAAGAATCTATTGTTAGTATCTCAAGTATACTTATAATTAGTGATAAAAAGTAGGCATGGAAAAATGACTTTATTAGAATAGATTTTACTTCAAAGAAATCATCATATATATTTTTTTTACCTCATGATATTACTCTTGGTTAGATTTGACCAGATGGTCAAATGTCTCTTTTCTTAAGACATTATTTATTAAGTAGTACCTATGTATGCATTTATCAATGTGAAATTAAATTACTATAGTGTTCTATGCCAGTTTATAGCTCAAAAATTAAGTAGAATGATGAGAAAGTAAATGAATCTAATGTGCTTCTTTTTCTTCTTTGTAACTTCAACTAAGACATCTATGGTTGGGTATCTAACAGATTCAACAACAGTAGAGCACGATGATGTGATTGATATGTCCTTGATAAAAAATGAAACACAATTATATGTAATAGTTGATCTCAATGGTCTTCTTTTACAACAATGCTTTGTTAAGTTTAAAAGGTTTCAACGCTTTCAAATGAGAAAGAAATGGCTTGTTCTTCGACCAGGATGTATGGAGTTTCTTGAAGCCTTATTTTCAGGATTCCAAGTGAGAGTTCGATCAATAGCTTTATATAAGAATGTCATGGTAGTTATTAAGTGCTTGGAGATCCATGCAAAAAGGAAGTATCCTTTCTTCATGATTTGGGGCCAAGAACAATGTTATAGACATCGACTCAAAATCATATATAGGCCATAAAAGATGGGAGTATGTATGGGATCAATATGGAGATGTTTGTCAACATACCAAGACTATTCTCATAGATGACAGTCCTTACAAAGGATGTCCAAATCCTGTTGAGAATTGCATTTATCTAAAAACATTTGATAAAGAATGTGAAGACTCTATCTTGATCAAAGAACTTCTACCATGCTTGACTCGCTTAAGAAAATACCATGATGCATGTGAAGTCACCAAGTTTGATCGATATGGACAGGATCCAGTTCAATATGGACATGAATTGTATGCTCAATTCAAGATTGTCATTTATGAATGGACTAGAGCAGAGAATGATGGTATTTCATCTTCATCATCAGCACCGCATGAGACCATGATTAATAAAGATGGTATATATGTTCAACCTTCAATTACTTCTTGCTTCAAGAGACCATCTATTATACAAACATCCTCAACAAATGCCTAACGCCATTTGTCTCTTACATTGAACAACTCACAATTATCCATGTTGAAGCAGACTCCTTTAGTCTCTACTTTGAAAGATATGAAGCAAACTCCTTTAGTCTCTACTTTGAAAGATATGGAAGCAATGCAACTTGCTCATGAGTTAGGATATCACAAACATTTCATAGATGGCAGTGCAGCTAAACATTTTATACAAAATCTATAAAATTTGTATTTTTTCAATATACATTATGTAACAAGAAGGCGGTGACTCTATATGGACTAATTAATTTGACTTTCATAATAAATATATCCGTTACATTAAAGGCTTTTGCATGGCTATGAAATATATGCTTGTTAGAAATTTAAAGTGTTTTATGTGGTCACCTTGGTGTTTCTAAATACCACCAATATCAATGAGAGAATCTACTTGATGTTTTTTATTCTTTCAATAGCATTAGTTAATTGTGTTGAAATTTTTTATAAAGTGGTTTAAACCCTATTTTGTACTTTATGACCATCTACTATACAAACATACTCAGTAAATGCCTCACGCCATCTGTCACTTACATTGAACAACTCACAATTATCCAAGTTGAACCAAACTCCTTTAGTCTCTACTTTGAAAGATATGGAAGCCATGCAACTTGCTCATGAGTTAGGATATCACAAACATTTCATAAATGGTAGTGTATCTATCTACAAAAGTTGTATTTTTCCAATATACATGATACAACAAGACAGTGACTCTATATGGACTAATTTTGACTTCCATAGTAAATATATCCCTTACATTAAGGGCTTTTGCATGATTATGAAATATATGCTTGCTAGAAATTTAAAGTGTTTTATGTAGTTACCTTGGTGCTTTTAAACGCCACTAGTATCAATGAGAGAATCTACTTAATGTTTTTTATTCTTTCAATAACATTACTTAATTGTGTTGAAATTTCTTATAAAGTGATTTAAGTCCAATTTTGTACTTTATGTCCTAGCTAACAAATAAATCTTAATTAATAATAAAATTTATATCTATTTCTTTAAAAACACAAACCATTGGTCAAATGTTAAATATTTAGTCTTAGAAAAATCATAAACTTCTAGATTGGTATATAAATCTTCATTTTATGATATGAAAGTTCATTTAGCTAGTCAAAGAGTGAAGCTAGTTTATTTTGGCCAAAGCCAATATCTATCTTGCCCATATATTGTCAAGATAGATAGAAATTTTGAAAAAAATATATTTATATATCATGCATATACATACAAAAAATGCAAATGGGGTGATAAATTATTTAACATACTTGTGTCTATTGGTTTATACAAAAAAAAGAACCATCACATCATAGGTTATCCAAACTTATTACTATATGGTATTAGATCAAGTTATTAAACCACACCTAGTTAGTGGTGACTCTTTTAAGATCCTAGTTCATGAAACTTATACATGTCACTTTAAATGATGCTATATCTAAAATAAAAAACTCATATTATAATATCTTCAAACACTACAAGGAAAGAGAGATATAGCGACGGCGGGTAGCGACGCAGGTAGCGGCGCAAATAGCGACGCCCCACAGGGAAAAAAACAGGGCCGAAACCCGAGCGTGTTTCATTTCGTGCATTTTCGTGAGACATTTCGAGAGGGAGAGTGAGAGAGAGAGTGACCATTTTGCATAGAGGGTGAGAGAGGGAGAGGAAGAAGGCTTGCCGCCGCTACTGCCGCCGCCGTCATTCTCGAAGGAGAGGAGGAGCCTTCATCGCGAAGAGGAGCCACAAAACCCTCGCCATATCTTTACGGTGAGTCCATTCTCTTCTTTTTTTGCTTGTTTAGGGTTTAATTCTCTCCTTCTTTTTCTTATTTAGGAGAGAAAATGAGAGAGAAAGAGAGGGACAGGGAGAGGGAGGGAGAGAAAGAGAAAGAGAGGGGGAGAGAAAGAGAAAGAGAAAGAGAGCAAGAGGGAGGGGGAGGGGGAGGGGGGAGGAAATGAGAGAGGGAGAGAAAGAGAAAGAGAGGGAGAGGGAGAGGAAGAGGGATGGGGAAGAAATGAGAGAGGGAGAGGTAAGGAGAGTGCATTCTCTCTCTCTTTTACTTTTTCTTATATGATTTGTGTATATATATTGAGAGAGGGAGAGGAAATGCGAGAGAAAGAGAGGGAGAGGGAGAGTGATGGGACCTGAAATGGGCCGGCACTAGCTATGGCACTAGCCGGACCTCATGCTCATAACAGACAAACACACTCTCACAGCCTCGCGGACCAGGAGCATCAATCTGCTGCTAAAGGACAAACTGCCCTAAAGCCTAATCTATGCGTTTATAGTTTTATAGTTTTGTAGTCCAACGTTTCCCTTTCTATAAACTCCACAGAGGGAGAACCCATACACATTGACAATAAATACCACGATAATCACATACATGGAGGCAACCTCTCGGTAGAAACACCGTGGCCCCACTTCAACTCTCCTACATCACAGGGATTAGCCCCTTGATGCGATGCTCAATATATAAAACAAACAAACAAACTCCACTCTTTCTTTTCAAATGTCTCTAGAAGATATACCATGTTTCCTTACCAAATAATCCCCCAAGAGACGAACGTCTATCCTACGGCTTAGGATGCCTTTTCACACTCAACATGGGTTATTGTCATTGAAAACAGGTGCTATGCATCCAGGATTTTTATTCCGATACCATGATCAATCATGCACATGCAAAGTGGATAGTTCTAAAGTGCTCAAACATCATTTTCAAATCAACAACATGCTTGTGCACAATCAGGCTTTCAAAATGCATTTCCCTAACCCGTTGCAGCGATGAAAGGATAGCACCGAGATAACACTCGTGCTACTATCCTCTTAATTAACATACCATGAACTCTATGACATGATGTGCATCATAAAATCAGCAACAGTCAGCACGCAAATCACACCATCCAAACATCCCAACCCCCTACGTTCACGTATTGCTTTCGTTGCATAGGTGTAGAGGTTCATTTTGTCATATTTTGATGTAGAAAAAGCAATAAATCACAAACTTTGACAAAGAGATAGGGCAAACTGAAGCTAAACCTCATGCTTTGCCACTACCATACATCCACAAACAATTATTATATTTTTTCTTATTTTTCCAAGCTGTATTTCTATTTTTTCCCTTATTTTTTTCATTTTCTTGATTTATTTGATAATAAAATATATTATTTTTTGGTTTTTCTTGTTCCAATCACTTCAGCATACTAACATTCAATTTGTCTTCCATATTCCCCCCATGGGAACACCTTTTCCCCACCCGAAACGGAAAAACTACCATTTTGCCACTTAAAAACCGCATTTCGGATTTATGAAAATTAAATAAAACATGTAAATCATTGCAAAACCAAAATTTCTTGGTAAATAGCAATTACTCATAATAAAACCAGCACTCACACAAATTTTCATCTAATAAGAACATAATTATCATCATAAACTATAAAAAATCCTTCATTTTCTTCATAAAAATAGTCATACTGTGTTTTTACGTAACCTGAGACATCTTCAATGCATGCATAATCAGCAGATGGAGCCTCCATTGCTCTCAATCCAATGCTGTACTTCAATCTTCAGCATCTCCATCAATTTCCATCACCATTTCCTTCATCCTCCTTCACGGATTCCTTCATCAAGATGGCACACATGAACAGCCTATAGAGAAGAGAGAGAGGGAGGAGAGAGAAAGACTAGAATCTGTTCTTTCCATCCACACAGCCATTCCACGCGCGAAGGGTGGAAAAATGATCAGCAAAGAGAGAGAAGTTGCCCCCCATTGTCAGTTGGATAGGGTCTTCACAGCCTGCAAATCACCATCATGGGAGAAGGAGCGCAAATTTCGGCCATTGCTGTCCACGCTTTCATGCCATGCTTCCTCATGTTTTTTCATCCATCTCTTGCATAAAATTTTTAGGGGGGGTCAAAGGCTCCAAAGGGCACCCCCCCCTTTGGTCCCAAACTTATCCACATTTTCATATCTTGACCCTTTTGTGGCCACTTCCCCGTCTGGACTCCGATTTGAGCTGTGAAAAATCCTGGGCGTCCAACTCGACATCCCGCGCTGATTGGCAAATCTTGACGTCCCACACTATAGTCAGAAAAATTATCAAAAATTCTCAAGTATCGCTCAAGCGCCTTTTAAAAGTCGTCTTTCACTTGGTGCTTAAAATCGTCCTAGCTGCAGCCGCCGCCTTCAATGTTAGATATTTTTCCCCTAAATTTTGGATTTTTTTGGCAAATTTTAGGCACATCCCGGGCTCAAAACTCCGTTCTCATTGGCGACCACGGGATAGGGTGACTCAGCCCATCGAATCCCACAACAAATCTGCACAAAACAACCAAAGGAAGCATCAAATTGATACAAAATAGATACATACTAAAACACAGCACAATGCTCACCCTACCCCCGACAAAACCAAGGCATGAAATCCACAAGGAGTAGGCCTAGCATAATCTGATCGAAGGGCCGAAGCTAGTCACTAACCGACTGCTCCAACATGGCCAAACTAAAAAGAACTGTCAAAGAGGTTGCCTCAGTGGTGGTCTGAAAAATACCTACCTAACTAAGGACAACACAACCAGGAGCTCCTACTAGGCGAGGACTCCTATAGCCTGATCAAGAAGTATTTTCTTTTAATACATTTCTTCTTTTAGGTTTTTATTCTTCCATACTCGAGCATGTAAAAGGAGGGAGCTGAGCGTAGTGACCCAAGGAGAACAGGGCATCGGCCTCAGGTCCTATCTTGGTACCCAAGAACCTACCAAGCCCTCGCGAGGCAACACTTAATCCTTTTCTGACACTCACTTTTATTTTCGCTCCAACCTTTCTTACTTTCTTCTTTTCCAGCAAGACACCACCCCTAGGAAGACAAGGCATCGGCCCCGGGTTTGACTCATCCCCAGGAACCTACCAAGCCTTCACAAGGCGATGATCAACTGCTTATATATTTTTCTTTCTTTTCTTTTCTATTCTTATAGGGCTAGAACCCCCTTTTACACACCTTTATATGTATTTATTGTCTTTGAGATATTCAGGGTTTTTTTCCTCTCTGTCATCATCATTTTGTCCCTCTAGCAGGCTTCTCTAACTGCCTCACAACTAGCAAGAACTCTAGAACGGCTGCCGAGCAGGCTAGCAGAACAGGGTCACTAGGACTACCTTCTAAAATAGGTCTTTCGATGCCTGGCAATGTCTTTAGAGGAGGCAACGACTACTCAGCCCTCCCCCAGACATACCTAACCTAAACCTGGGACTTCATGCCTTGGATGCCGGTCCCCAACAAGAAAAGAAAATCCCCTACAAGTACATAGACACATATAGCATAAAAAAATGGTACTCATAAAGGAGAGATATCACCTGGATAGGGCCACGAGAAGTCGCCACACGACATAGGCTCCTTCCAAGCTCTTCTTTGAACCTGTCTAGCACAAGACTAAAACAAGAAACCATTAACCGCACCTGTACTAAACAGACAACTAACCCTCTTGGCCTAATGAAATCAAACAGAATAGCACCTACACATCCCTCCCCGAAATAGTACAGATATACAATAATATACTCCTTTCCAAGGAGAAAAAATAGGACTCGCAGCCCTAAACTAAATGCATAAGATTATGACCCATCCCTCCTGCATATATAGCAAGAGGCGTACGCATAACATGTTGTCTAATCAGCCTATGGGTCCATGATAACAACGGTAGATTGGTCTCGGCTACTCTTTGCATCACCCATATCAATCATCGCCCGCCATATATTGCATGCTCAGATAACATTCCCCACAAGCGACCGGGTCCTGTCTCATTATTGATAGCAATATCCAAACTAGGACCACAGTTGAAGAAAAGGTCTTCTTCATAAGCAATATTTGCTAGTGAATCTGCAAACTGATTGCAGTAACGTGGAATCAGCTGAAAAGACACTCTCTCAAACTCCTCAAGCAAGGTCATCGCAGTTCAATGATACATACAAAGGATGGGATTCCGCACGGTGTATGTCCCATCTAGCTGATTCAAAATCAACTGGGAATCCCCTTTTACTAACAATTGCCGAATACCACCTTGTTTGGCAATATGCAATCCCATAATCAAGGCTTTATACTCCACCATATTGTTAGTGAATCCTACCTCGAGATAAGCAGCTAACTTCATCGTAACTCTACGTCAGGGATCTCGGATTACTACTCCAACACTCCCTTTTTTATTAGGGCCCCTGGACGCTCCATCAAAATATAATGTGTATGTCCACAATGGGTTTACACAGCCTGCCATCACGAACTCCTCTATTCGTAATTATGATAGTCAAAATTTAACATGTTTAGAGGATGAACTGACGGCTGCATCCCACCTTCTTCATTAAACTCAACAGGGATACTTGTCAACACTCGTAAGCAGTGATGGCAGAAGACTTTAACCTCCTACACAAAGGTTCTGTCTTCTTGCTAGATCCCTTTGTATCCTTTGCTCCACTAGATAAGTTTCCCCTGATGGTATCTCTGCTCCAGATATGGGTGCTCCAAATAAGGGATTAACCGCCCCATCAACCAACTTTAAGCTCTTTTGCAGGTCTCAAATCAGCCCCAGCATGGACCTGCAATGCATTTTTCCATATTAGCATACTTAGAAATAATAAGGTTTAATCTTATTAAGATTAACCTTATTTTTAAACTCTACTCCCTACAGATCAGCTAGTAGAACCGTAGACCTATTTTTCCCTATCCTAACAATCTTGTAGGGGCCATCCCATCTAGGTTCCAGCTTCCCTGGAAACAACTCCCTACGCTCATCATAATACAAACTAATTGCCCTTTTTTAAAGGTATACTTCTTTGCTTTAAGGTCGTGCAACTGCTTCATCCGACGTTTAGCTACCTCCTAGTGTAATAAGCTCTGCAACTTCAATTTATCCAGGTGGGCTATAGTCATGAAATGTTCAAAGAGTGAATCCTCATCTCCTAAAGAGTGGTTAATTGTAAACCGTATGGTTGGCAACTCAATTTCGAGGGGTAACACACACTCTTCCCCATAAACTAATTTAAATGGAGTATGGCCGGTAGCTCGCTTGAATGTTGTATTGTATGCCCATACTGCCACATACAACTTCCTGTCCCAGTCTCGTTTCTTCTCAGAGACTACTTTAGACAAGATATCCACAAGCTGCTTATTAGTACTTTTGACTTGCCCGTTTGCTTGTGGATTATAGGGGGTCGTTCTATTGTGCTTGATTTGCCAGGCTTCAGTCAAACTTTTGATCACTTTATTCAAAAAATGGGTTCCACGGTCCGATACTAGTTCCTTCGATGGACCGAAATGGCAGATAATCTGCTCTAAAAGAAAACTTGCAGTCTCTTTTGCATTGTCCTGCCTCGTAATAATCAGTTGCTACTATAATGTACCTCTTCTGGGTAGTAGACCACGGGGTGATAGGAACCACAAAATCAATGCCCCACTTCTCAAATGGAAGGATAGCCATGATAGGCATAAGTGGCCGTTTTCTATTCTCTGTGATGTCATGTCTTTGACAGGTATCACATCTCTTAACATACTCAAAGGAATCTTAGAAGATGGACGGCCACCAATATCCAGCTCTTAAAGCTTTTTGTGCCGTCAACCGTCCCATGAAGTTCCCTCCACATGCAGAGTCATGGCACTCTTCCAAGATGAAAGGAACCTCGTCAGGCATCACACATCGGCGGTAGATATCATCAACACCCTGTCGATATAGTGTTCCTGCGATCAAGGAAAACTTCAAAGCCTAATAATACAACTAGGATGCACTTTATTTGGAAATAATGGATCCAGCACGAGGTTCACCTTGATGCTAGGTTCCTGCATGAAGCATTGTGTATTAGTGAAAACTCATTACAAGGGCTGTTTTTGCACGACACATAGGCTGATTTTAAACCATAACTATTTGTGCACAATAAGGCATCCACTATTGCATGAATCATACACATGGTATCTATTCCTGGCATGCATAGCAATTGGTCGAATTATAAATGACCCATGCTGGAGAGAGTAAGGTACCTAAGCAGTAGGTTTGTTTGATTTTTCTCTTTTCTGATTTTGATAGACCAGCTCCAGTCTCTCCTGTTGATAGATAATGCGTAATAGCAGCATATCAAGATGGAATAGAAGCTGTATCAATTTTAAACATTTCTTCAATATCACTTCCTTCAGCCAAAGTCTCTTTCGGCTCCCCGAAATCCACAAGGCATTCCACAATGCCCTGCAACCTTGGTGTCTTACTCTTAATCTCATAATCAAACTCCTGCAAAGTGATTAACCATTTTGCCATACGATCAGGCGGTTGCAGCTTGTTCATAAGCAATCTAAGCCCTTCCGCCTTCGTATAGAAAACTACCTTCTCATAGAGGATGTAGTGCTTGAATTTTTTAGTCGCAAAGACCATCGCAAGGCACAACTTCTCCATGTAGGTGTAGTTAATTTCTAATATGCCCAATTTCCGACTAGCAAAAGCTATCGGATGATACCACTTTTTCTCCCAGATTTGGGCTAAACAGCAGCTGATACTATGCATGGTGGCTACTGAAAATATGTAAAATGATGCGCCTCTTTTAGGTGCTTTTAAAACTAGTGCTTTTGCTAGCTCCTGTTTCACATCCTCGAAAGCTACCTTACAAGGGTCGCTCCATACAAATAGACAGCTAAAGGATAATAAGTTCGTTAGTGGCAACGTCCTTTCTGCCAAGGCATTTATAAACCTCCGATAGTACCCTATCGAGGACAGAAAGCTATGTACCTCTTTTGGAGTGCGTGGTGGACTCATAGCGACTATAATCTTGATCTTTTTAGGGTCAGTTGCCATCCCTACTGAACTGACCACATGGCCTAGCAATAGCCCATATGGCACTCCAAAGACACACTTCCGTGGGTTAAGAGCGATATAAAATTGTCTGCAGTGTTCAATGCACTTTCTTAAAATAATCAACATCATTTCCCTTACAGTGGCTGCCCCAGGTCATCAATAAATACTTTCAACTCATCTGGGGAGATGTCACCAAAGGTCTTGTCTGTTGTTCGTTGCCATGATCCAGGTGCATTGCACAAACCAAAGGCCATCACCACATGGTATGCAAAAGTACCAAAGACAGTAATAAAAGTTGTTTTCAACTTGTCCTCTTTTGCAATTGCCATCTGGTTGTATCCCGCAAAGCAATCCATAAACGAATATATTCCCTACCCGCTAATTGATCCAAAATCTGGTAAATAAATGGCAACGGGTAGTAATCCTTAACTGTCTGCTTATTCAGCTCTCTAAAATCTACACATAGTCTGATCTGGTTGTTTTTCTTCTTCTTGATGACAACTGGTGAACACCATTCTGTGTGCTGTATAGGGAAGATTAAACCAGCTTTCTGTAACTTCTATAACTCCTCAAACAGCCCGTCCCTCAATTCAAAAGGCATACGCCTTACCTTCTAATGCATAGGACGACTGCATTCTTTTACAGGAATAGTATAAACAGCCAGGTTGGGAGGAATACCTCTCAGCTCATCATAACTCCAAGCAAAGATATCGCGGAATTCTTGAATCAAGGACATATAATCCTCTCTTTCTGCTGAATTGAGCATGGAACCTAATTTAATTGGCCGCGAATCATTCGGCGTGCCAAGGTCCAACTCAATCACATCCGCGTCTCTTATCCTATCTTGTGGCTCTATCGGCTTATTTAGAGTTATCTGATGAATATCCTTTGTAGTGGACCCCTCTTTAGATTCATCACTGGATGATGTCTCACTACTAGATGGATCATCTGCTGTTTCTAATTCAGTAGAGGATAAAGGAGCTCTCTCACTCTGAGGAGACCCAGGGTAAGCATCGACTATTACTCGATTAGCACCTCTACCTAGAACCACTCAACCGGCGGGTATATCGACTTGACAGTCTATTCCTAAGATTCAAGGCCTACCTAGCAAGACTCGATAGCTAGGTAGGCCTGCAAATCTTATCACCCTAAAGTCCAAGACTCGACAATCTGTTCCTAAGATCCAAGACCTACCTAGCAAGACTCGATAGCTAGGACATCCTACAAATCTTATCACCCTAAAGTCCAAGAAGCATTCTACACTTGCAATTGTAACATGGACTTTAGTAATGCAACCTTCTGGTTGCCTTAGACTATCATCAGCCATTCTAAGAAGGGTGGAGCTATCTTTTTGGATGCCTAGACCCAACCTCTCCATCAACTCTAAACTCATGATATTGATGAACCCAGTGTCTACGATAGCATGATCCACTAATATTCCATCCACGTATGCTGGAACCCTAGGGCAATTCTTTTCAGCATGATCAAACCAATCTTCCCCTACTCGTGCTATGCCCAAAGGTTCTACAATATACCCAATACGCAGGATCTTCTTGAATTTCTTGCGTACTCCTAGAGATAATTTAATCAACTATAAGAGGTTTACATCTGGTTTAACTTCGCAAAGAGAAGTTGCTAAATCAAAATCATGATAGGTAGCCAAAGCTCTCTTTTCTCGCCACACCATCCTTTCTTTTGGTCTCGCGATCAGCTTTGGTACTTCTTTTTTAGTTCTTGCCTTCTTTCTTCACACTTCCTCATCCTTCTTAGGATCGACTTTTTTGTCAACAGGCCTTAGAGGTCCACCTTCCATACCAGGATTCAGGACTTGCGTCCCCTTATCCCCTTGCTTAGGGTTTCCCTCAACCCCTTTTGCATTATCTTTGTCAACCTCTTTAGCCTTTTTGGCCTCTTGTCACGGCTCGTAGGTTAGAGGTTTCAGCGCCATTGACGCGTACAGCCTCAATAAGGCTGACTCCATTGCCTTGTGGCAACTCTTCTATAGTGGTCTTTCCCCTTTGCAATATTTATCTTGGTCCATCATTTTGCTGGAGGTTATTACCTTGCGCTCTATGATTAACTGGACCTGATTGTTTACTCCCTTGTTGGAGGGAACTAATCTTACTCCAACAAGTAGCGGCTAAGTGGTCCGACTTCCCACAAATATCACATTTAAAATTTGGACAGTTTCTAGGGAAATGTCATCTGCCACACCACTTACAACTGAATCTTGAGGGGCCACCCTCTTTAGGGCGTCGACTCCCTATCAAATTTTGCTGCTTCTTCAGAAAATTGACGTCAACAGCTATTTGCCGATATTGCTCAGAAATCAAGTCAGTGTAGTGCTTCATCATATCCTTAACTTCGCCAAGGACATTAGAGGCACTCAACTCATAGCCTTGATCATCCATCCGTCGTTTCATTGGCCTAACAATTTGATTGGGCATTGGTTGTTGACTCACAGGAACAACATTAGGGTTCAAAACTTGGCCACCAACATTTGGTGGAGCCAACTGACTAGCCATAGGCATAGTCACACTGGGAGGAGCTGGCAGCAAAGGTATATTTTGAACCATGCTTCCTCTCCCATTAGGGTTATTCATAGGTATTCCTTGACTTCCATTTAACAATGGTAAATTGCCTCCAAGTACTAAACCCGCATTAAGATTTATTCGAAAGGAGTAGGCCATTTGTAATCGTGACTCTACTCCTTCTGCCCGCACGATGGCGGTGTCTATATCAGCCAAAGCCACACTACTCAATTGTACCTGAATATTAAAATCCAATCCATGCAAGAAGTATTGTAATTGGGCAACCGGTGGAATAGGAATGTAAGTTTGTAACTTAGGAAACACTTCCTTAAGCTTCTTGGCATAGGCTTTCACATTCTCATGGGGATCTTGGCGTGTTACATTCAAAACACGCAACCAATATTGGCCATCTCTTTCAGAGGCATATTCTCCTCGGAAAGCTGCGTAAAATTGGTCGATTATGGTTATGGTTCCAGTCTCTATGCTATGATACCATAGTATAGCCCTTCCTTTTAATGTCATGTTAAAGAACATCATAAGATGTCCCTCATCTTGGATACGATAATTAAACATTAGTCTTTGGAATTCACAAATGTGAAACTTCACATCTTCTTTGGCTAACCCATTAAAAATGGGCAAAGGCACTCCTAAAGCTGGCAAATCCGGCGTCCCTATAGGAATTGCAATGGGTTGTGCCATGATGACAATCGGATTGACACTGGGAGTTTGGACTGATGTAATCACACCCCTACTTGAAGTGGGTTGACTTGGTAGAAGAGAGGAAGAACTTGCGCTTCCTCCTACACCAAAAGAACTATGTGCAGCAGTTGGGTTACTAAGACCACTGCCTCTTATGCGTATCGGGCTACTCCTTTGAGGAGAATAGCGACTTACAATCTCCAATCGCCATCTAGCCCTCTCAGCACGTTCTGCTTTTTGTATTTCGGCTTAACGGCCCTTGTCAGAGGACATAAACCAACTATTTGGTCCCTAAAAACCCTAGATTCGAGAACCACCACTTATTGGTAGCTCCCGTCAAACACACCACTGATGGGACCTGAAATGGGCCGGCATTGGCTATGGCACTAGCCGAACCTCATTCTCATAACAGACAAACACACCCTCACGGCCTCACGCACCAGGAGCGTCAATTTGCTGCTAAAGGACAAACTGCCCTAAAGCCTTATCTATGCATTTATAGTTTTATAGTTTTGTAGTCCAATGTTTCCCTTTCTATAAACTCCACATAGGGAGAACCCATACACATTGGCAATAAATACCATGATAATCACATACATGGAGGCAACCTCTCGGTAGAAACACCACGGCCCCACTTCAACTCTCCTACATCGCAGGGATTAGCCCCTTGATGCGCTGCTCAACATATAAAACAAACGAACAAACTCCACTCTTTCTTTTCAAACGTCTCTAGGAGATATACCCTGTTTCCTTACCAAATAATCCCCCAAGAGACGAACGTCTATCCTACGACTTAGGATGCCTTTGCACACTCAACATGGGTCATTGTCATTGAAAACAGGTGCTATGCATCCAAGATTTTTATTCCAATACCATGATCAATCATGCACATGCAAAGTGGATAGTTCTAAAGTGCTCAAACATAATTTTCAAATCAATAATGTGCTTGTGCACAATCAGGCTTTCAAAATGCATTTCCCTAACCCATTACAGCGATGAAAGGATAGCACCGAGATAACACTCGTGCTACTATCCTCTTAATTAACATACCACGAACTCTATGACATGATGTGCATCATAAAATAAGCAACAATCAGCATGCAAATCACACCATCCAAACATCCCAACCCCCTACGTTTAGATATTGCTTTCGTTGCATAGGTGTAGAGGTTCATTTTGTCATATTTTGATGTAGAAAACGCAATTAATCACAAACTTTGACAAAGAGATAGGGCAAACTGAGGCTAAACCTCATGCTTTGCCACTACCATACATCCACAAACAATTATTATATTTTTTCTTATTTTTCCAAGACGTATTTCTATTTTTTTACTTATTTTTTCCATTTTCTTAATTTATTTGGCAATAAAATATATTATTTTTTGGTTTTTCTTGTTCCAATCACTTCAGCATACTAACATTCAATTTATCTTCCATATTCCCCCCATGGGAATACCTTTTCCCCACCCGAAACGGAAAAACTACCATTTTGCCACTTAAAAATCGCATTTCGGGTTTACGGAAATTAAATAAAGCATGTAAATCATTGCAAAACCAAAATTTCCTAGTAAACAGTAATTATTCATAGTGAAACCAGCACTCACACAAATTTTCATCCAATAAAAACATAACTATCATCATAAACTATCAAAAATCCTTCATTTTCTTTATAAAAATGGTCATACTGTGTTTTTACGTAACCCGAGACGCCTTGAATGCATGCATAATCAGCAGACGGAGCCTCCATTGCTCTCAATCCAATGCTATACTTTAATCTTCAGCACCTCCATCAATTTCCATCACCATTTCCTTCATCCTCCACGGATTCCTTCATCAAGATTGCACACATGAACAGCCCATAGAGAAGAGAGAGAGGGAGGAGAGAGAAAGACTAGAATCTGTTCTTTCCATCCACACAGCCATTCCATGCGCGAAGGACTGCAAAATGATCAGCAAAGAGAGAGAAGTTGCCCCCCATTGTCAATTGGATAGGGTCTTCACAGCCTGCAAATCACCATCATGGGAGAAGGAGCACAAATTTCGGCCGTTGCTGTCCACGCCATCACGCCATGCTTCCTCACGTTTTTTCATCCATCTCTTGCATAAAATTTTTAGGGGGGGTCAAAGGCTCCAAAGGGCACCCCCCCTTTGGTCCCAAACTTATCCACCTTTTCATATCTTGACCCTTTTGTGGCCACTTCCCCATGCGGACTCCGATTCGAGCTCTGAAAAATCCTGGGCGTCCGGCTCGACATCCCGCACTGATTGGCAACTCCTGACATCCCGCACTGCAGTCGGGAAAATTATCAAAAATCCTCAAGTGTCGCTCGGGCGCCTTTTAAAAGCCGTCTTTCACTTGGTGCTTAAAATCGTCCTAGCTGCAGCCGCCACCTTTGATGTTAAATATTTTTCCCCTAAATTCCGATTTTTTTGGCAAATTTTAGGCACATCCCGGGCTCAAAACTCATCTCGCAGAGAGGGAGGAAATGGGAGAGGGAGGGGGAGGGAGAGAGAGAGAGAGAGAAAGAGAGGGAGAGGGAGAGGGAGGAAATGGAAGAGGGAGGGGGATGAAATGAGAGAACGAGAGGGAGGGAGAGTGTATTCTCTCTCTTTTTTATTTATTTTTTGTATAATTTGTATATAATGAGAGAGGGAGAAGAAATGAGGGAGAGGGAGAGGGAGAGGGAGAAAGAGAAAGACAGGGAAATTAAAGAGAGGGAGAAGGAGAGGGAGGAAATGGGAGAGGGAGGGGGAGGAAGAGAGAAAGGAAATGAGAGAGGGAGAGGGAGAGGAAATGGGAGAGGGAGAGGGAGAGGGAGAGGAAAACATAATAGGGAAATGAGAGAGGGAGAGGGAGGGAGAAGAAATGAGAGAAGGAGAGGAAGAGAGCAAAAGGAAATGAGAGAGGGAGAGGAGAGAGAAAAAAAAAGAGAGAATGAGAGGAGAGAGAAAAAGAGATAAGATGTTAAACATAATAGACAAAGAGAGAAAGAGAGTGTGTGGGTGAGGGTGAGGGCGAGGGAGGGAGAGGAAATGAGAGAGGGAGAGGAGAGAGAAAAAGAAATGAGAGAGAGAGGAGAGAGGAGAGAGAAAAAGAGAGAAAGATCGTTAAACCTAATGGAAAAATAGAGAAATAGAGAGTCAGAGTGAGGGAGGAAGAGGAAATGAGAGAGGGAGAGAAAGAAAGAAAGGGAAATGAGAGAGGGAGAGGAGAGAGAAAAAAATGAGGGAGAGGAGAGAGAAAAAGAGAAAAAAATTATTAAATCTAATAGAGAAAGAGAGAAAGAGAGGGTCAGGGTGAGGGAGGGACAGGAAATGAGAGAGGGAGAGAAAGAGAGAAAGGTAAATGAGAGAGGGAGAGGAGAGAGAAAAAAATGAGAGAGAGAGAGAGGAGAGAGAAAAAGAGAGAAAAATCATTAAACCTAATAGGGAAAGAGAGAAAGAGAGGGTGAGGGCGAGGGAGGGAGGGAGAGAAAATGAGAGAGGGAGAGGGAGAGGAAGAGAGAAAAGGAAATGAGAGAGGGAGAGAAGAGAAAAAAATTGAGAGAGAGAGAGAGAGAGAAGAGAGAAAAAGAGAGAAAGATCATTAAACCTAATGGGAAAAGAGAGAAAGAGAGGGTCAGGGTGAGGGAGGGAGAAGAAATGAGAGAGGGAGAGAAAGAAAGAAAGGGAAATGAGAGAGGGAGAGGAGAGAGAAAAAGGAATGAGAGAGAGAGGAGAGAGAAAAAGAGAGAAAGATCATTAAACCTAATGGGAAAGAGAGAAAGTGAGGGTTAGGGTGAGGGAGGGAGAGGAAATGAGAGAGGGGGAGAAAGAGAGAAAGGGAAATGAGAGAGGGAGAGGAGAGAGAAAAAATGAGAGAGGGAGAGGAGAGAGAAAAATAGAAAAAATCATTAAATCTAATAGAGAAAGAGAGAAAGAGAGGGTCAGGGTGAGAGAGGGACAAGAAATGAGAGAGGAAGAGAAAGAGAGAAAGGGAAATGAGAGAGAGAGAGGAGAGAGAAAAGGAAATGAGAGAGAGAGGAGAGAGAAAAAGAGAAAAATCATTAAGCCTAATAGGGAAAGAGAGAAAGAGAGGGTTAGGGTGAGGGAGGGAGAGGAAATGAGAGAGGGGGAGAAAGAGAGAAAGGGAAATGAGAGAGGGAGAGGAGAGAGAAAAAATGAGATAGGGAGAGGAGAGAGAAAAATAGAAAAAATCATTAAACCTAATAGAGAAAGAGAGAAAGAGAGGGTGAGGGTGAGAGAGGGAGAAAGAGAGAAAGGGAAATGAGAGTGAAAAGGAAATGAGATGGAGAGGAGAGAGAAAAAGAGATAAAAATCATTAAACCTAGGGTGAGAAAGAGAGAAAGAGAGGGTACCCTAGCACTTGCTACATAGTATTATAGTACTGGGTACTTGGCACTATGATACTAGAGTACTAGGTGCTAGATACTAAGATGCTATGATATTATATGCTAGGTACTGAGTACTAGGTACTAAATACTAGTGTTCTATGATACTATATGCTAGGTCATAGAAAAAGAGAGAGATGGAAGGAGAGGATAACAATCTAAGAAAAGAAAAGAATGATAACAAAAACAAATTGTTTGTCGTAATGTAGACAAAATGGAAAACGAAGAAGGTCTTGTTGTTCAAGATCGCGAGGCGTATCTTAATCAGCGAGACAGGCAACCTTCCAGACCTACCTACAATCTTGGAGCCTGAGATGGAGGCAATGATCGATGCATTGATTCCCATGGATGTCAAGACTTCTGATCCACTTAGAGAGGAAGCATCCATACCATTATATGATGGGTGCCGAGTATCTCGGCTGAAGACACTGCTTGCACTCTTAAGTGTGCAAGCAAAATACGGGTGAAGCGATACGAGTGTGACCGAGTTGTTCAGGTACCTTGTACATACGCATCGTTGAATTTTTTTTTTGGCACTATTATTACAAATAGTTGTGCTTTTTCAAGGTGTTTATAATTTTTTTTCAGGTTACTGAAATATCATATATTACCACCTGCAAATACCATGCCTGAGTCTCGTGATGATGCACGACATGTTTTACGAAAGCTTGGCATGGACTACAATAACATCCATGCATGTATCAACGATTGCATACTGTTTCGAGGAGAATACGAGACTATGGAGACATGTCCAAAGTGTGGTGCTCACAGGTATCGATAGGACTTGCAAGGGCAAACCATCCCTCAAAAAGTTCTCAGACACTTTCTGCTTATCCCCCGCATAAACCACATGCTTCGTACGTCCGGCATGGCGAGCTTGACAACATGGCATGCACAGAATAGGTCCACGGATGGAGTTCAATGAATATCAGTGGATTCACGCGCATGGAGCCACATTGACTCTTCCTTCCCAGACTTTGCTCGAGAGCCAAGGAATCTTCGGCTCAGTCTTGCAATGGATGGCTTGAACCCATTCGGTCTGCGCTCAACTTCTTACAGTGTGTGGCCTATAGTCCCTGTCAACTACAATATCCCTCCATGGCTTTCTACGAAGAAAGGACATCTCATCCTTATCTTACTCGTCCCCGGCCGCTACAAAGTCAAAAATATGGACGTGTATCTTCATCCATTAGTTGATGAGCTTAAGATTTTGTGGGAGGAGGGAGTCACCGTGCAAGATATGAGCAGGCGCGATGGTCGGCGGTCAGCCAATATTTGAGCCATTCTCATGTGGAAGATGCATGACTTTCCAGGATTTGGAGAGTGCTCAGGTGAGCAGGCCTCCGTTCTCGTTGGTAATATCTATATTTTATCTCGTTCAAGCAAGTATTCACTAGGTCGTGGTGTTGGAACAGGTTTGGTTACCTCAGGTTATCATGCATGTCCATTGTGCGGGCCATAGTTAGACTCCTGAAGGTCACGAACCATGAAGAAGATGGTATATCAAGGACACGCTGCTTTCTTGCCAGAGGATCATGAACTCAAGAAAGATTTCCTTGGACGATCTCCAACACCTATGAACGCCGCAAGCTGGTACGAACTGAAAATGTTCCACGCGGAATCACATCCAAACGGAATGTGGCGGTTCTCAGTTTACTACGAGTTGCCATATTGGACCCACTTACAGGTCAACCACTTGTTAGATCCCATGCATATTTTGAAGAATGTGGGCAGCTTGCTATGGGACCACATCACAAGAAAGAGAGACACTATAGGGGCACGAATGGATTTGAAGGAGGTAGATAAGATGGAGGCGCTTTGGCCGCAGTCGAGTGTGCTGATGGTCACGTGCAGCTTCCTCGTGCTCCTTGGGTTTTGTCCACTAAAGAAGAGTGCATTGTGAAGCAAGTAATCAAGTCTATCCGCACTCTGATGGGTATGATGCGTTCTCTCAGGTCCGCATTTTCTAAAGACGACCAATTATCAGAGCTAAAATCCCATGACTGGCATAAGATATATCAGGTTTGTACTACGAATGGATTGTAATTGGCGTGCGCATTTTGCTATTTGGAGTGTAGCCATTATTCATAATGCTTTCTCATTTGTGGCAGTTTGTACTACAGATCGCGATCACAGGATGTCTTACTTTGAAAATACGCGGGGCTATTTACAGGTTGTCAACTTTGGTGCAATGGATCTCTCAAAAGGATATTAAGGCGTCCTCTATTGAATCCGCAAGGCGGGGAGCAGTGGAGATGGTCTGTCTCTTTGAGAAATACCTGCCCATCAGCATGCTCACAATACAAATCCACCTTCTTGTGCATCTTATAGATGAAGTGGAGATTGTTGGACCTATCCATACGCGATGGATGTTCTTCTTGGAGCGCTTCATGAAAACCCTGAAAGGCTTTGTGTGACAATGAGCTCAGCCAGAAGGTAGCTTGGCTGAAGTTTGGTTGGTGTCTGAGGCGCTAATGCATATTTCACAATGGCTACCAACGGTGGATCCAGACAATGAAATGCTATGGTCGCTGAAGGACGATGATAGACTGACTAGAGATGTGGTGGTTGGAAATGGGGTAGAAAAAAGAATGGATGCCTCAATGGAGGAGAAGGTGAATCGCTTTTGTATGTTGCACCATGCCTCTATGGAGACGTGGCTCGCCAAGTATCAAATCGCTAGGCAAGATCGAGAGGAAGCGCGAGCTGAATTCCGACATAGTACGTGTCATCGAACGATTCGATATCTCGAAGGCATGGAGGAGATGCCGCGGTTCATGTCAACGCGATGGTTGCATGGAGCTTTGACCGCAGCGTCTCGCGAAGGGACAGAAGTCTCAATGGAGGAGTGGGAATTCTCGAGGGGATGTAGTCCAAAGGTGATGAGGGGTTTAGAATCTGTCGTATCTAAATTTTATATGGGACATCTAATTTGAGTGTTTCAATGTACAGTACAAAATATATAGTACAGCGTAGTCACGCAGACGACATTTTTGCGTGGCCGTATTGACAAAATGCGCTCCACAATGGACTGTGGTATCAAGAGAGCCAGTGACGAGCAACGGATCCAAACATGGTCGTGGATGAGATGGAGTATTTTGGGAACTTGCATAGTATTGTTACAGTGGATTACCGTAGCTTCTCCATGATACTATTCGATGTACAGTGGTTCAAAGTGATACTTGGAGGAGCTGGAGCAACAGTTCGACGAGGTCCATCTGGATTTCTCGAAATAGATTCCGAAAAAAAATGGACGGATTTGCACGACACCTTTGTGTTGCCGGCCCATTGTGAACAGGTGCATGGACTCATTTGTTTGCTAATTGTATTACGACATGGTTTATGTCACAATGGTTTGAACTCTCTTATACGTGTTTGTGAACAGGTAATCTTCTATCCAAACCCCCGACAACCTCGATGGTGGTATGTTATACCTTCAACTCCTCGAAGCGCGAGAGTATATGATCAAAGTGATGTTCCGAGCATAGATGAAGATAATATGCAAATAGAGGGGTCGATATTGCAAGGGGTGGAGGCCGTCGAAAGCTTGGAGCCAGCATCAGCTAACAATGATGGAAATACAGGAGTCCAAGAATTCTTTGAGAATGATGTGTACTCATTCTTTTGTGGTGACATGTCTATCGACCTTCTAGTGTATGCGGAGTTGTGTCAAGAGATTAACATGGGACCATAGGATACTTCATACTTGGAGCATCCACTTACTCAATTTGTTGACCAATCGCTTATAAGGGTACATAAGATATGCATTTTAAGTGAGATTTTTTTAAAAAATGATTTATATTACTGTGCTTTGTATGATTTAAATTGATTATTCTAACATCATTTTTTATCTATGCAGGTGACATTTTCAGGATGAGTCGAGGGATGAGCAATGAGGAGTTACAGGACATCTTTACACACATGTCTCTAGACCACATCGCGAGATTCATAGATATGGCAGACCAGGAGTTGTCTCGGTCTTCGTGAGGGTGCTCTGCTAGATCTACTTCAGCGCGATCGGATGCTTCAACTTCGAGCAGACGAGCTTGACGCTCCTGACTTGGGCCAGAGGGAGGGAGTGCTTCGAGGTCAAGGGGATGCTGCACAGATACAAAGGCAGTGAGCCCGCGGTCGACACGGGATACAAGTGCGACTCATTGCTCTCGTAGCCCTTCCAGGGAGTGTGGCTCAGGCTCAAGTGGATGCTGTGGAGGCACAGACGTGGTATCTCCGTCTCATCGTTCAGCTCGAGCTGCGTCACCTCAGGGATTTGTCACACCCGTGGGGACATCTACTCCAGTTACTCCGGCTTTTGCTCAGTCATCACAACAGCTGGCACCCCTGTGGGTGCCACTCCAAGAGATATTACCCCGGTCGATACACGGGATGCACAGGGGTCTCTTGGATATGCCCAAGAGCGTGGACATAGATGGGAGAGGACCCATCTTAGGCAGACTCCAGGGGGATATGGATATCTAGTCGATGGTGGAGCCATCATCATGAATGATGAGGGGAGGAGGGTGATGGCTCGCATGAGAGAGTTATGCCAACAAGTTTTTCGGCACAACATCTTGGATCATTGGAAGAACATACTGGAGGGGAGCAAGGACTACATAGTAGCTTCCTTGCACGAGGAGTTTCTGGTGTTAACCTCAGTAAATAGATTCTCTACGGGCTGGATGATGGATTGCATGCGTGCATACATGCCACATAGACGATCTGACGCATGCAAGGCAATCAAGAGTGGGGCTGCAAAGCCCGAGTGGTTAGATGCAGATGACTGGCACCGACTGAGGGAGGAGGCTACAGATTCTCCAGGACGTTGGAGTCAGCAGCGCGAGGCGACGAGGGCATGACTCGAGGCTAGAGTGGTCCATCATCTTGGGAGTGGCGACCACAGGACATATTTGGAGGACTTTGTAAGTTTTTCTTTTGTTTTGCTTGTTTATTTTTTTGTAATATTCTTTGTACTGACAATCATGTTTCTAACAGTTAGCATTTTGTTTTCTATGCAGCACTCCATTACAAATAGTGGTCCGACTGGCCTTGAGACTCGATATGCCGAGAGGCATGGTCTCACTTCATTGATTGACCGATTGTATAGATGCGGCGGCCCTGTAAGTCACTCATCTTTCTTGTCCGTAGTTACCATGTTTAATTAAAATGCATTATTGTATGGTGGACTGATGTGTTGTTTCTTTTTCTGCAAAGTCCGTTCAATGCTCCTTTATGATGGGACGAGCTTTCGGGGGACGAGGATATGTAGCTCGCCCTTCGATCCTTGGAGCTCACACACCTTTATTTTTGAGTCGCCTAATCTATGTAGACATTTTCTATGTATTAGTGATATCTTGTCATGATTGTACCAATCGCTTATTATGTAATCATGTATTTATTTCATGTATCAGTGTTATGATTTCAGTATACATTGTTTTTGTTTGCAAGTGCATTGTACACAGTGCAGAAACTATTTTGTATGGCTCTAATAAAGTACACAGTGCTATATGTGGCAGGGCAGCTTGCTGCCATGCCACCAAAAAAAAAATCCCTGTTACCATCACTATTAGCGTCGCAAATTTTACTGCTCGCGTCGTTATTGGCATCGTTATTTACGTCGCAAACCGTCGCTATCAGCGTCATCGCGACGCTGATACCAACAACAATACCGACGCTGATAGCAACGGTGATACCGACTGTTCTATGGCGTCGCCAATAACGACTCTTTTTGCGAACGACGGGGGAAAATTTTGTTATTTGCATTTTCGTCGCTTTAAACGTCAGTATAAGGCCTATATCTTGTAGTGAAATCCATAACATTATAAATTTTGGCCATGATAACATATTTTCATACAATGTTTGAGGCTCTTGTATTCTAAATTCTCTCTCCACTCCATCAAATCTTTGTATTCTTACATTAAACTTGAAAATTTCCTAGGTATATACTAGTTAAGCCTCCTTGATATTTCCACCACCATACAACATCATATTTTGTTACTATGCTAGAAAAGATAGAGGTGAAATCCAAATCTCCTAATAGCCACATAGCTTACATTCATCATTTAAGCTCTCAAGATGTGTGATCTCATATTTGTAACATATAAAGTGCCCTTTAAAGATAAATATAAACATAGTGCTCTCTTTCATTCACAAAAGTAAGACATTCATTAAAAGTGGGACTTGGAAAATTCCCAAAATCTCTAATATGGTGTTCCTTGAATTTAATAACTTTAACTCTAAAGGTCTATTTGAACTAAAATTTGATAGGTGAATCCACCTTAACCTAATTCAACTCTAATTTTAGGCCTTGACCTTAATCTCCCATTAATGTCCTTAAAATTTTTTAATTACAATAAAAAACTATCAATTTTTCTACTAAAATGCATAAATATTTTAGTAGATCCATCTCTAGGCTCTAAAACTTCATTTCTAGATTCTTTTACATGTATTCTAATTCCATTTTGATTTATTTCTTATTAATATTATCTAGAACTCTTAATTTTTCTTAATTATGGCCTAAAAATGTAGTTTTTAGCCCATTTTTTACCATTTCAATGCAACGAATGCGAGAACTCAGATTCTTTTCATTCATTTAGCACACAAAGATCATAAACTTGATATTTTCCTCTCACTACACTCAAGAATACTAACCAAGAGAATGGAGGAGATGGAAGAGAGGATCAAATGCAGCCAAATGATGTTGATTTCATGGTCAAAGTCTATAGCAATCTAATCAACATTCTCTTGCAACATAGTGCCCATTTCTTTGCTCTCTTTCTTGCTTCTTGCTCAACCCCCCGCTTACCATGACATCCTCCTCCAACTCCTTGAATAAATCCTTTTCAAATTTTAAGGTTTTCCCACTTGAACTGGTTTTCGTGACACCTTTCCACATCTCCGGACCTATTTTGTCCCCACCCACGGCTTCCCAACCCAAAATGCTATGTATGCATGCTAAATTATATATGCATTTTTTTATCTCTAAAATATCTAAATTTATTTACTAAAAATCCTTCCTTGCATCCGCTTTTTAGTACTATTATTTTTCCCACTCCCTAAATTCTCCGTCTAAAATATCCCAACTCTCTACTTCTAAATCCACCTCAGCATAATCCAAATACAGATTTATGGTCTTATTTTTATTAATTTTTTAAAAAATAGTGTGTAATACAAAGCCAAATCCCTTCAGTTTGCATAAAAAATAGTGTAAATATGGCTCAAAATAAGCAATTATCATTCCTCCCTCACTAGTTTGAGTGAGCTCCCATGAACTAATAAAGGGAAAACAGCTCCAATCTTCAAGAATAGCTTCAACAACAACATCATCCAAGAAAGCTTCTGAAGCTCATAATTGAGAAGTATGAACAAATAATTACTCTTCCCCTCCAAGCCGTCGTGAGTGTCCCTGTGAGCACAGCTACATCTACATTATAGCCATCCTGTAAGGAATACAAAGGAAACTAGTATATTCCAAAAAATAATAATCTCTTCCTTCTAGAGTTAAGAACTAACTTAATGTGGAAATAAAACTAGTTTTCGAACCACTCTGTCCACTGAGGTGCATGAAATTGCAATTCCCAAGCAAGAATCCAACCAAAAAGAAAACTATAAGAGCTGCTAAGAAACAAAAAACCTCTCGAAGCAAAGAAATGCTACACTACTCTCCTTCCACATATCCATGTCAAAGACTTTTCTTACTCTTGCAAGACCAATAGCTACTTAGTTACAATATATAATATAATTATTATTATACCTCTATCTCCATTTATCAAAGATCTTTTTTTTTAAAGACTTGTTTTCAAAAATGCTCAAAAAGTCCCACCCCAAAGAGATGCAAGGCATCGCACGTAGGGCACCCAATCCCTATAGTTTACCAGGACCTAAGAGGCGATGGATATCTTCTTTTGAGAGGTTTTTTTTCTTTTGTTATTTCTTTCTTTTCATGTATTTTTTTTTCTTTCAGGTATTAAGTGTATCGGGTTAACTATATTTTGAGGATTTTTTTAGCAGTACTTATGCAGTCACTATTTAGCATTGATCCTACAAACATTTTAGCTCAACAATCCTTAGTAAAGATTAGCCTAGATGTGAGCCTACTAACCAGTCAATTGACTAACCTTTCCACAACTCTGGACCTATTTTATCCCCGCCCAAGGCTTCTCGACACAAATATTATATATGCATTTTTTGTCTCTAAAATATCTACAATTTTTTGCTAAAAATCCTTCCTTGTATCCGCTTTTTAGTATTACTATTTTTTTCGCTGCCTAAATTCTCAGTCTAAAATATCCCAACTCTCTACTTCTAATTCCACCTCAACATAACCCAAATACGACTTTATGGTCTTATTATTATTATTATTATTTTGAAAAATAGTGTGTAATACAAAGCCAAAGCCCTTCAGTTTGCATAAAAAATAGTATAAATATGGCTCAAAATAAGCAATTATCATTCCTCCCTCACCACTTTGAGTGAGCTCCCATGAACTAACAAATGAAAAATAGCTCCAGTCTTCAAGAACAGCTTCAACAACATCATCCAAGAAGGCTTCTGAAGATCATAACTGAGAAGTGTGAAAAAATAATTACTCTTCCCCTCTAAGCCGCCGTTGTCAAAGAGATCGTGCAAGAGCTGCAGAACACGGAGTTCAAGATACAGCAATGGAATAGACTAACAAGAAGAAAATTGAATTTTTGATGCCAAAGTACACTATATTTCTTGTCAAAATGAGTTACATGAAGCTCATGTTCAGAAAAATTTGAACATATTCATTTTTACATTCAGATGCTTGAGTTCAGGTTTTCCATTGGCACTTGATAAATTCAGCTGGATAACAATTCCTGTAAACAAATTTTCAGGATTCCATACATAGGAGTCTAGGAGGCATCAAAAGATGTATGCTCAGTCAAGCACAAATGAGGAACAATCTGATTGTATCTCCAAAGCCAAAGCAAGGTATTAAATTGTCTTGATAAAAAGGTGAGAGTATTCATTTCTGAGAGAATATAGGCAGGCACTTCACTTAAGCCACAGACATGTTGCTACTCTGCTGGTCTTTCAAGCCTTGTGCTGTGGCCATGCAGCCATCCACTCCCTGCTCCCACTGCTCATTATTCTGGCTGTCTATGACTCAACTGCATGTCTATCCAAACGATGCATATCACATGTACATATGCATCCATGTATGAATCTGCCCTGTAACCAGATGCTATGTGTTAAGTCCCTCAAAACTCCACCAATTGTAGTTCTGTCCACTGTAACTTCACACATAGGAGTTGAAGAACAGTGAGAATGGGAATTGTAACTACTCATTAGGACATCATCTTAGCTTGCTGGGAAAGAGCCAAATACTCAAGGCACTGAGCAGGGTACCCTTAAAAACAAACCAATGTCACAAGCCACCAAATCCAAAACCATTAAGTGTTGACTAAGCCTTCCCACAAGGCTGAGAAACTGTCAAACTTTCTGAAGTCCTTTTTGCTTTCAATAATTGTCGTCTCTTGACAAAGAACCACCACATCCTACAACACCTGTCATCAAAGGGAGTCATCCTCATGCCCGTATACTGTTGTACTGCTTCAACACTCCTACTATGCATGATAACTTTGAGAGAGTATGCGAAGGAATTCCTTAAATTTCAAAGTACACATCAGTAGAAGGTGAGCACAGTTGGTTTGAACGTTGCTCTGCACTCCACTCAGAAGTCTGTGGTGCAGACTGCTATCCTGTCTATTACGGCACTTTCACAAGCGGCATCCTTCATGCAATCACTGGAATTTAGCAATCTGTTACGGCACTTTCATAAGAGGCATCAATCGTGCAATCACTAGAACTCAGCAATCTCCTAAGCGTAGGCTGTGTCACACATTGCTGCCATTATTGTTGTGATACTGCTTTTGTATTTGTCAGATGTCTTCTTCAGTACTGACTGTCTGTTGCTCTGAAACGATGATTCAATAACTCTGTTGTGCGCAATCTTAATCTGAAATTTGTACAAATCTTCACTTATTTTTGAAGTTCCGATTGTTGGGAGTAGTGTACAGGCTGTTCGAAACTGAATTATGCAGAATCCTGAAACAGAGAATGTTTCAAGCATTCAATTCTGGTTGTGGAGTGCTTGAGATTTTTAAGGAAGTGCTTCTGGAGGAAGGCTGTTTTCAATCCATTGTTCCAGCATTAGTAGAAGTAATCTGTTGTCAAGCACTGATGACTCGATGGGAGTCCTCTGTCATAATAGAGATGAGGAGGCGACGTTCAAGGAAGCTCGTCGTCCGCCATAGTCAGATTGAGAGCCATAATGTCCAAGAAGCTGGTCTTTCTTTCGATTTCGTTGATCTCAGGAGGTCTGAAAGCTTCACAGATAGCTTTGATCAACGGATTGCAGAAAAAAACCTGCTGGTATCAAGGCAACGATTCTGTGCCAATTCTGACATACACGAAGTCTTCTGCTCCATTGTAGCCTTGTATCATAATTGCAAGAAGAATATCTGTTCGCACGGTGTCGTGATGTTGCGCATCTGAGCCGTGAACACCTCCATTTTTGTTGTGCATTTGTGTTAATTTCTGCGTGTGATTTATTGTTTGTGTGATGCATTTTAGTAATCCGTAGCCAATGTATATATTTCCTGCACTTTGGATCCAAGAAATCATTAGGAATGGACTCCTAAATCTTCAGCTCTTGTAAACAGGGCTATTTTTATTGTGTGCGTGAGGCAAGAGCTGAGGCAAAGATCATGGTGATGCATCTCTATTATTGTTCTAGGAGGCTATGTTCCTGGTACTGCCCTCTGCACAGTTCCAAGCAAGTCTAAGCTATGAGAATTCTCTGGACTGAGATATGTGGAATAATGGGAAGATATGTATTCCCATCACCCTAATCTTTATTAACACCTAAAGACGTGTGAAGCACATGTTCTCTAAGGGATCCAAAAGGCAAGAAGTTCTAAGGAAAGAAAAAGCTAAGAAAAGAGGGAGAGGTATATTTTTGAAAAAGGTAAAGTGGCGGGCTGCGCCTGAATTGGAATGGGGAAGGCCCTTCCTTTACGCTTTCTGAGCAGAGAAGGGGGGGGAAAGAATTCGAATTGATGGAGAGAGAGGGAGAGGCCACAACTCTGGAGGCTACGAGGACTCCAAGCAGGCGGTCTGCACAGAGCACACCTTCTAGAGGCGGGAGAGTTCTAACTGGCTATCCTCGTCGTGGAAATGAGAACTCTGGATCCGATTCTAATGGATCATACGCATTTTCAACAAAGCTACAGCACCTGGCTTGGCACCCAACAGCAAATCTGATAGCTTGTGCGGCATCCAACAGCTTGTACATGACGGGCCCATGCTTGTGGCCATAGATGGCCTTTCTGAGGTGAATTATCAGCCTCTTTACCTACAAGGAGGGGCGAAAGCAGAGAAGCGAGCCGGAGCTATGGAGGCTTTGAAAGCTGTCCAACAGGAGATGAAGCAGTTTAATGGCCAGCAAGTGTCAACTTACCTGCATTTGTATGAAGAAAAGATGAAGTTTTTTGGGGTTTCTCAAGATGTTTGGAGCCGCTACTTCTTGCGGATCGTGGTGCGCGCTCTTGAAGGTCGAATTGCAGAAATTCAAGAGGCACATGCAGGTTGGGCTGAATTTAAAAAGGCATTAAAAGATGAATATTTCCTGGAGGATACAGGTCTTATGAATCGCAGGAATTTTTTAGCATGGGTTTCTATGCCTAATAAGGGACTTTCTGTTACCGCTCTTCTGCGAGAGTTTGAAAGCCGTTATGATCAGTTGGATGGGACTGAACAACAAGCTTTGGAGATGCAGAAAGTGGAGTTATTTTTGCAAGCTGCAGATGCTGATTTACAGGAAAAGTTGGATGATCTTTTGGAAGATCAAGCTACTGATTCAGGTTTAAAGACTGAGTGGAGACATGTTATTGATGCTGTGAATGCTCTTGTCAAGAAGCAGCGCAGGAGAGTCAGATTGCATCGAAATACAGGATCAGTTCCTGAAAAATCCTTGGAGACTTCTTCTTCTACCCCTGCTGCTTCTTTGCCTAAGCCTACTCCTCCTGTTATGAATCCACCAGTTCCTGCTGCTCCAGTGCCCTTATCTGTAGATGATGTACAAGATGGGAAGATATGGCTGACAGAGACTGGCGCTCCTCTTGACACGAACTTTGGTAAGGGAGGTATGAAGAAGCTTGTTGATGATATGGTTGCGCGATCAGCTTATGTGAGTGTTAGAGGAGATGCTTCAGCTTTTGGAGTCCAGCTTGAGCAAAAATCTGATGGAGACTCTGCTTTATGGTCTTCTGCCTTGGAGATAGCGAGAAGAGGGAAAGTTCAAACTTCTACTATGACTTGTGTGGGCTCTAGCATCCGAGGAGAAACAGGATGGGATTCTCCTGTTGACAGGTATTCTATTTTTGCTTATATTGCTAAAACGCAGGGTTTAGATGCCATGGTTGAGGAAAAGAGAAGAAGAGATGAGGAGGGTCCTAGCTCCTCCAAAAAGACTAGAGGGGGTGACTTTGTTTCACCACCTGTTACAGCTCCACCTATGTCAAATTCTCCAGCTCAAACAGGTTCCGATCAACCAATGGGAGATAAGCAGAAGGAAAAGAGGCAACCAAGAAAAGAGCCAGGATTCAAGCTCTTGTCAGACCTTGATATGCAAACGGATATGAGTAAGATTTTTCATGAAAGAATTTTGAATAGTGAAGTCACTTTTACTGTTGGAGAGGCTCTTGGGATTGCTAGAAGAGAAATACAGGATCAGATGCAGGATCTTTTGCGGAGGAAACGACATGCGATGGAAGGACCTGCTTTACAGGGATTGTGGCATGGAGCTCTTGGGGAAGAGCATGATGATGCAGTGATGGTTGAGAATGCTTCTGTTAATCCACAATTGGAGAAAATAGTGCAGCCTATGCAGTATGAAGATGATGAGACCCCTATTCTCATTCCTCGCAGTCATTTTTCACGAAGTCATTGGGCTAGAGCAACCATTGAGACAGTGGTAAGGATTGGAGAGAAACAAATTCCCTTGATTGCTTTAGTTGATCATGGTTCTGAGATTAATCTTATTGCCCGAGGTGTTTATGAGAGTGGTAAGTGGCCTATGGATGCAGAGCATGGCTGGCGTATGAGAGCCGCCAATAATACTTCTGGTGATATGTATGCTGCTTGTCCGAGTATCAGAATTTCTATTGGTAATGTTGAAGAGGATTATCATTGCTTTGTTCAGGATTCATGCTCTTATCCGATTATTCTTGGACAGCCATTCATTACAGAAGCAAGAATGGAAACAAAAGTGATGGATGACGGATCAGCTTATGCGCGGATACGCAGTAAAGATGGTATGCGAGCTGTTCAGTTTATGACTGTTGGGGTAAATCATCCGAGAAACAGGGACTCCTTGCGTGAGGCACCACTACCTGCGAAGGAGTTGGATTTTCATTAGGTACCGCTGTCTTGCGAGACGCCAGTGGTACGGAGCAGAGAAAAGAGGAGATCTCGCCTCCTGGCAGTCAGTCTTTCTCCAATAACTTTGTTGGGATTACTTCAGATAGTTCAGTGAGTTATCAGAAAATTTCAGATTTGCCTAGAGCTGCCAGGCAGTACATTGGTCGTAAGGAGAAAGAGTTGAAAAATGCAGGTATTTTGCAAGCAGAAGAGCATGTGGATGGATTGTATGAAGGGATGTCTTATGCAGATACATTGTTTGAGATGAGAGCAATGCTGAAAACTGATGTATGCAAGGGTTCAAAGATCATACCTGTGCAAACCTTGGATATGTTTCAGGAAATTTCTGGTTTTATGCTGCAAACAGAGTTAGAGGCTGAGAAAACTCAGCAAGCTGAATTTATGGCTGATCTTGATCAGCTAACAGAATTGCAGAGGGCTGAATCCATTCAGCCAACAGAGTTGAATGCAGAAAAATTTCTGCATACAGAGTTTCAGGATGCATCTATGCAGTTCATAGAGCCGAGGGCTGAATTTATTCAGCCAACAGAGTTGAATGCAGAAAAATTTCTGCATACAGAGTTTCAGGCTGCACCCATGCAGTCTATAGAGCTAAAGGCTGAAATTTTTCAGCCAACAGAGTTGAAAGATGCTGAAAATTTGCAGAAATTGCAGCAAAGGAAAGATTGCTTGAATGATGCCAAGGTTGACACAAAACATAAAACAGTTGATAAGAAGGTTAAGCCGGTTGCAGGCCCGCTTCCTTCTGATAGTGATGAACAGATTGAAAAAGCTATGAAGCAGCCTATGTTGAGGGATCCTGTAAATATTGGACATAAGTTTACAGCTGAAACTCTTGCAGAATTGAAGATTGGAAATGATGATTTTTTGCTTCCAGTGGAAAAAGAATGTTTTAGAGAGATGCTTGGACGTCATGGTAAGGCATTTGCTTTCTTTCCACATGAAATTGGCTGCATTAGTCCCGAATTGGTTGCACCTATGGTCATCTTCACTGTTCCTCATGTACCATGGAATATACGTCCTATACCTGTGCCTAAAGCACACTTACCAAAGCTGATAGAGTTGCTGAATGAGAAGATTAAAATGGGGATTTTGGAACCCTCTTCTGCACCTTATTCTAACAGGTGGTTTACTGTACCAAAGAAGAATGGTACTTTGAGATTTATTCAGGATATGCAGCCCGTGAACAAAGTGACAATCAGGAATGTGGGTACAGGTCCAGTTGTGGATGAATTTGCTGAGGCTTTTGCAGGACGAGCCATCTATTCACTAGGTGACTTGTATTCAGGTTATGATCAGTTTCAGCTTGCCTTGGAAAGCAGGGATATTACTACTATGCGGACACCTATTGGTCTTGTGAGGATGTGTACCTTGCCACAAGGTGCTACAAACTCAGTTGCTCATATGATGAATGCTATGCATAGAGTTCTTCGAGACTATATTCCGCAGTTTACCATGCCTTTTCTAGATGATGTGCCTATTAAGGGTTGTGCAGAAGAAGAAAAGAATGAAAGTCTTGATTTGCGTGGATGTAGACAGTTTGTGGCTGACCACTTGATTGCTTGTGAGCAAATATTGACACGATTAGAGGAGGTAAATTTGACACTTTCAGGGCTGAAATCTGTCTTTGCTGTTAATGAAGTCATCATAGTTGGGCATATGGTTGGATACTATGGCAGAAAGCCTTCTCCTGCAAAGGTGGATGCCATAAACAGGATTGCAGAGTATTGCTCAACTACTTCAGAGGTGCGGAGATTTGTGGGAGCTTGTGTATTTTACATGATTTGGATTCCTCATTTTGCTCATATTGCAGATGTTCTCTATCAGCTGCTTCGAAAAGGGCAGAAATTTCATTGAGATGAGAAGCATTCAAAAGCCATGCGTAAGCTCAAGAAGCTGTTGCAATCAGCTCCTACTCTACGCAAGGCGGATTATCAGTGTGGACGGCCTATCATGTTGACAGTTGATACTAGCCCTATTGGCATAGGTTGGGCTGTGGGACAGGATGATGCTGATGGAAATAGGTATGCTATCCGCTTTGGAGCTAAAGTTCTTAATGAGCGACAAAGGAGATATCCGCAGATCAAAAGAGAGTTGTGGGGAGTAGTCACTGCACTAAAGTGTGATAAAGGGTATTTTATTGGAGCTTCAGTTGTTGTGGAAACAGATTGTTTACCTTTGCTTGGCATGATTACTAGTTGCTCGACTCCAGATATAGCGATGCTTCGGTGGATTGCCTATATCAAATCATTGAATCCAGAATTTCGACACATAGCAGGGAAAGATAACCCAGTTGCAGACATGCTTTCTAGAGCGAGATATGAGGATGAGGAGTCAATGCTTGCAGAAGATGATGAGACAGAGTTTGCTGCTTCTATCCTTATTCATGATTGTCATGTATCTACTGTTGAAGCTTTTATTGAAGAACTTTATGTTGATGAATGGCTGCAAATTGGACAATATCTAAGTTCATTGACTCGAAGAGCTGATTGGACAGATGATGAATTCAAGAAAATCAGAAGGAAGGCTTATGGGTATTTCTTGAAAGATGGTTTTCTTTGGAAGCATCCAAGAAAGAGAGGAGGCTTGCCCTTGAGAGTAGTTTGTGATGTAGCGATGCAAATACAGATTATGCGAGAGTTTCATGAGAGCTCATGGGCAGGACATAGAGGTGTGTGGGCTACCTATGAGAAAATCAAAGAAAGATACTGGTGGAAAGGGATGTATAAAGATGTTTCTCACTTTGTGGAGACTTGCAGGGACTGCCAGCTTTACTCTTTAGTGCGACATCGTGATGAGTTGCATCCGACTTATCCACTATGTATGCATTACAAGTGGGTGGTAGACTTGGTTACTTTGCCAGTGGGACTTTGGCAGATGAGATATCTTGTCTTGGCTAGGGAGGATCTTACAAACTATGTTGAAAGAAGACCATTGCGGACGAAGACCACCACTACAGTATGTAAATTCTTGTTGGAAGAAATATTTTGCAGGTATGGATGTATAGGCAAGATTACAGCTGATCGTGGAGAGCTAGATGCTGATGAAGCTAGAGAATTCTTCTCACGGCTTGGGATTAAATTGGCTCTTACTACTGCCTATAATCCAGAGGGAAATGGCAAAAGTGAAAGAGGACATCCGCCAATAGTTAAAGCATTGGCAAAAGCTTGTAGAGGACGGATTGGAGATTGGCCGAGGTTACTACCTTTTGCATTGTGGGCTGATCGCTCTACACATAGTGTGACTACTGGATACATGCCTGCGGAGTTGATGTATGGGCAAAAACCTGTCATGCCTACTGAAATTTGTGCTCTCACTTGGAGTGTTCTTCCATGGCATGAGAATTTATCAAGGGAAGAGCTATTAGCCCTTCGGATTCGTCAACTAGAGAGAAGGACGGAAGATGTGCAGCTAGCTGTTGACCGTTTGAAGGCAGCCCGTCTCAGAAATAAGGACAGGTTTGATTTAAGGCATCGCTTGAGGCCTAGAGCCATAAAAGAAGGGGATTGGGTTCTAGTCTACGACAGTAGTCTAGAAAATCAGCATAGTAGCATGAGAAAAATGGTTCAAAGATGGTTTGGACCGTATGAAGTGAAAAAGGTTTTTGACAATGGTACCTATGAGCTGGCTGAATTAGATGGAACATTATTGAGGGTGCCTATTGCTGGAAAACGAGTCAAGGTTTTCAAGAGAAGAGAGGATGAAGAATATGCACTTGAAGCATTGACAGAAGAAGAGCTGGTAGAAGAAAGACAAGCAGAAGCGACAGAAAACATAGATGATGAAGCCGATGGAGAAACAGATCCACTAGAATCAGAAGATGGACTTGACCTGTTTGTGGAGTTGAATGATCCTGGATAGTTGGCACATCCGGAGGATGCGCAGGTTTAGAGGGGGTGGATGTCGTGATGTTGCACATCTGAGCCGTGAACACCTCCATTTTTGTTGTGCATTTGTGTTAATTTCTGCATGTGATTTATTGTTTGTGTGATGCATTTTAGTAATCCGTAGCCAATGTATATATTTCCTGCACTTTGGATCCAAGAAATCATTAGGAATGGACTCCTAAATCTTCAGCTCTTGTAAACAGGGCTATTTTTATTGTGTGCGTGAGGCAAGAGCTGAGGCAAAGGTCATGGTGATGCATCTCTATTATTGTTCTAGGAGGCTATGTTCCTGGTACTGCCCTCTGCACAGTTCCAAGCAAGTCTAAGCTATGAGAATTCTCTGGACTGAGATATGTGGAATAATGGGAAGATATGTATTCCCATCACCCTAATCTTTATTAACACCTAAAGACGTGTGAAGCACATGTTCTCTAAGGGATCCAAAAGGCAAGAAGTTCTAAGGAAAGAAAAAGCTAAGAAAAGAGGGAGAGGTATATTTTTGAAAAAGGTAAAGTGGCGGGCTGCGCCTGAATTGGAATGGGGAAGGCCCTTCCTTTACGCTTTCTGAGCAGAGAAGGGGGGGGGAAAGAATTCGAATTGACGGAGAGAGAGGGAGAGGCCACAACTCTGGAGGCTACGAGGACTCCAAGCAGGCGGTCTGCACAGAGCACACCTTCTAGAGGCGGGAGAGTTCTAACTGGCTATCCTCGTCATGGAAATGAGAACTCTGGATCCGATTCTAATGGATCATACGCATTTTCAAAAAAGCTACAGCACCTGGCTTGGCACCCAACAGCAAATCTGATAGCTTGTGCGGCATCCAACAGCTTGTACATGACGGGCCCATGCTTGTGGCCATAGATGGCCTTTCTGAGGTGAATTATCAGCCTCTTTACCTACAGGGAGGGGCGAAAGCAGAGAAGCGAGCCGGAAGGAAGCTCCAAGATCGTCCATAACTGTCGATGATATGAAGGGACTGCTCCTGCCTACCGAGTTTGGATTGCTTCTGCTCTTCATGACAAGGATAGGGAAGGTCGTTATTAGCTGCAACATTGAGTCTTAGAGCCACGCAGATCGAGACAAATAAAAACCCAATTTTTTATGGAGACTCCATGGTGTGTGGGATCGATATTCCCTGCTCCTCGTGGTGTGCCTCAAATCACTGTCCGCTACAATATCGATGCCAACGGCATTCTGAATGTTTCCGCTGAGGATAAGACGACGGGGCAGATGAAGAAGATCACAAACACCAATGATAAGGGGCCTCTGGGCGCATCGTTTCCTTGATCGTGCAGAAGGAAGTGAGCAAGGGCAATGAAGAGCATGTCGCTCTCTTCAAGGAGTTCAGGGCCAAGCTGAAGGCCGAACGTGAGCGTGGAATTACCATCGATATTGCTCTCTGGAAGTTCGAAACTACCAAATATTATTGTACTGTTATGCAAGCCCCTGTACATACATTTTGGACAGCTTTCAAAGGAGCAGTTCGTTCTACATGCTTCATCTCTGTATTTATGGGAATTTATCAAAGTTATATATGTCTACAAAGGAAGGTGGTTACCAAGGACCACAAATTGGTCTACTGGTTTGGTGGAGCTCTGGCTTCCTTGTCTGCTCTACTGGAGAAGAAGAGTCGGAGAGCAGAATTGGCACTCTAAGTACGTCCACGTGCAGCAGACTATCTGTGGTATATTTTGGTGAATAGGCATTTGCTACCAGATTTCAGGCATGCTGAAGTGGCCCTTTTTCTGTCTTTGCATGGGAGGTATTATGTACTTTCATGAGCATGAGCCAGACACTACAAAGCAGAACCTTAACTCTTTGAATGATGCATGACATTGAGAAAGGTCTTTCCTTGGAAAGTAAATCTGAAAGTGCAACCAACTTCCATGTTGCAAGTATCCCAAAGGCTCTGTTTAGGCTGAAATTTCAGTAACCCAGTTCCCATTCTCAGCAATCCTCTCGACAGAATTTTCATCTTCAAACATGGCATACTACAGCTGAACGACCACGAGCAAGGCTTTACTTGGTGCTGTACTTGTTGAAATACCAAAACTGTTCATGACAGCATATCAAGAACATGGGTTTGATCAGTTTCTTTGTTGTAACTCTACGATTATGACAAGGAATATAGTGAACTTTGACATCCAATATTCGAGTTCTTCTTGTTAGCCTCATTTCTTGCTGTACTTTGAACCCCGTGTTCTGCAGCTCTCGCACGATCTCTTTGACAACGGAACCCTGAGGCCCACTCTATACATGGTTCAGAGCAGAGCTGTCCTTCCTTGATAAGTCTGCCTCTGCGTCATTTCATGCCCACCCCAGCCCGCCATTCCTCCTTTTTCAAAAATATCCCCTTATCTCCCCAGAATAGGCTAGCACTTTGTGACTTAGCTATCTTTAGAGAGGGAAATGGACCCTTTAAAGTTTCCAAAGAGGAAGAGGGGATTGACCCTTTTGAATTTTCTTGTGTAAGAGGACCAACCTCTTTTATTGCTGCAGGAATGGCTGCTTCTGCAGCCTTTTTAGGCATGCTTGAAATATTAGTGTTGATGGCAGAAATTACATGACTGAACGTTACCTCTTTCTGTTGAGTATTATGATCTCTGTTTCCAGCAGAATGAGATGGGTGGGTAGTAATTGCATTAGCAGAAGTAGCAACATGATCAGGAATTTGAAGAATATTCTCAATGAGATCAGCATCGCCCCAAGCAGCAAAATATTCATCATGTTCACAAAAATCTCCAAGAAGATTTTAAATATGGGCAGCCTGGTTAGTGGCTTCAACATAGTCATAAAAGTCATCACCAGAATGAACGTCTAGATTAGGCGCATGCATTAAGGGAATATATACATTGGATGCGAATTATTAAAATGCTAACACAAATGCACAACAAAAGAAATGGAGGTGTATACGACTCGGATGCGCAGCAACACGACACCGTGAGTGTCCCTGTGAGCGAGCACAGCTGCATCTGTAGCCATCCTACAAGGAACACAAAGGAAACTAGTATATTCCAAAAAATAATAATCTCTACTAACCAGTCAACTGACATCTAGGCTAATCTTATGTTTGAAAAGTTTGTGAGCCTACTAACCAGCCAACTGAAATTTTAGCTCAACAAAGGAAGCTAATGTGTGAAAAGTTGAAAAGCAAAGTAAACCTTACATTAAAAGTGAATCATTTTTTAATATTTTGTTTTTCTTTTTTTGTTATTAGTTTTTTTTTTAATTCATATAAATCAGAATACAAAATAAGCAAGCTAAAAAAACAAAAAATCTAAACAAAAATGATCAAAGTCCATAAATCCTCTAAAACAAACAATAAATGTAATCCAAAATCATCTAAATTATAGTCAACATCAAATCCATCATGAAAATCACAACATGCAGGATGATCCTAAAAAATCCATGGCAATGTCATATTAGATATATGAGAAGCATTTTCAGGCACATCATTAGAATTCTCCATATCTCATGGAGTGGAGCATCAACTACCAAACTATAAGGTGGCATGGATGCCATTCTCTTGAGGTGTATGATGTGTTGTCAATTGACACTTAATCTCTTTGCTCTTGCAAAAGTCTTCGAACTCCTTTGAGTTGAACTCACCACCACCATCTAGTCTAAACTTCTTCACACTTTGCCATGTTTCATTCTCAATTAGCTTCAGTCATTCTTTAAACTTATCAAAAGCTTGTGTCTTATTACGAAGGAAGTACATCCACATTTTTTCATTGTATTCGTTGATTATCAATATAAAATAAGAAGATCCTCCCAAGGATTTTGTAGGCATTTTACCGCACAAGTCAGTATGCAGCAACTCTAGAGGATCTTTTACTCTATTCTTTCTTTCTTATGGGAATGCCTTTTTCTGTTGCTTGCCCATCATACTAGCTTCACATGGTTCATTCATTTTAATTACTGCAAGTAGGTGAGCAAACATACCTTGCTCTCCTTCAACACTGCAAAACCAATGTGGCCAAATCTCAAGCCAAAGTTTACTTGTGCCCACACCATATGTGGCTGTAAGAGCACTTAGCTCATATAGGTTGTTCCTCCTTTCTTCTTTGCTGATGACAACTTTGCTAGCATTGTTGATACTTTCTACACTTGTCTTTGTAAACCTCATCTCATGGCCAAGATTTGTAATAAAAGCAATTGATAGTAGTAGATTTCTCTTTATCTCCAAAACATACAACACATTTGAAAGATTCTTGAGTTCACCATTTGCAATAACAAAGAAATTAGTACATGTGCCATCAGTAGGGCATTCTATATCATTCCCAACCATCATAGTGATAGATTCTCCCAAAGGATTCATAGAACTATATAGACCTTTCATGTTGGTCATGTGACAAGAGGCGCTACTATCCAATTTCTATGAGTCAATGTTAGATGTTTTTTGCATCGAGGAATATACATTCTCACAGTACTATTCTTTTCATTTGACATGAAAATTTACAATTGTACGTCCTTTCTTCTTATAATAGAAGCACTCTCCTTGAAACTTTTTCTTACCCTATTGCAGCATGTAGGGTTGAAGGTCACCACAGGGGTTTGGCAAGAAAACTAGACAAGATAGATAGAGATATGTCTTCAAGAGATAAGTAGATTACAATGAATGTTTAAAGGTTCTACAGGTACTTCACAGTCAATCACAAGGGTTTGAGAGAGAAGAATGTATGGGGGTTCAAGAGCTTAGACTCAGGAGATGGTAGAGATAAGAGAAGGGTTGAAGGTTTAAAGCCAAGTTCTTGAAGATGTTAATAGAGCTTCCAATTGCATGTTCTTAGCAAAGATCACAAGAGTATTATCTCATAAGTTCTAACTCAAATCAAGCTTGTTTTCTTGACTGTAAGAGCAATCACAAATTATAAAATCAAGTACAATATGCTGTCATGTGTCATAAACAACTCTGCATCCCATCATTCATACATGATGCCATAGCATGAATCAACTTTGCATGATTACATTCAATGTAGATTGTTAGGAACAAAAGCTTATGAGTCAATTACAAGGCTTGTAGGGCAAAGAGACTTGCATGAAGAGAGCTTCAAATTGAGTTCCTGATAAGGATAAGTTAGCAGAGTCAACAAATAAGAGAAAAATCTCCTCTTAATTCAATTCAAAGCATCTATGAATGATCTACAAACATTTCCCTACCATAGGGGCACATAATAATTGCATATTTTGACAAGATGTCTTCTTTAGAGTAAGAAATGAATTAAAAGAACATTGCTATAGCTAATTATCTGAATATGGCTGAAGATATCAGCCCCAAATCAGCCCAAATATCTTCCATAATTCACCTCTGATGATAGCATAAACTTCCCCTAACATGGTGTCAGTGCATTTGGTGTCGAAAGTCTACCACAGGGGTAAGAGACAACAAGGTGAAGGGAGATTTAGGGAGAGGAGTAAACAGAAGAGAAGGGGTTCAAAGAAATAGAAGATGTGGAAGAATACTCACAGAAAGAAATAGAAAATGTAGAAGAATACTAGCAGAGATAAAGCCTGTCAGTTTATTTCTACATTATGAGAAGTTAAAACTCTTGTAGACAAAAACATGTATAAAATAATACCTTGCTCTATGCTGTTTAGATCACCAATCTGATGCTTCCATTGGCTCCAAAAAGGGGTAAAATACAAGCACATCTGGTCCGAATTCTGCCAGATCACTCCCTCTTCATCTCCCACTTCAGAGTGTTGTTCACTGTCTGAAAACAGAGATTGTGCATTACGTGATTTCACTAATCTTTCTTTTTACATAAAATCCTCTCAAAATAGCTAAAAGCTACATGCTTTCTTTTACATGTTATCCTAATCTAGAAGTTATCTACAGTTTTACGGATTTTTACAAGAGATAATATCTAAAATATTAAAAATGGGCTAAAACTTTTCCGAAAATCTAATATTTTTCAACCATGGACACTAACACTGATGCCTAAAGTGGCATTGGCTTTCTCTATCTATAAGGAAACCGCACTCTAGAGTTTTTCACACGATGTGCGCGTAGCAGTATAACACTGCCCTTCTTCTTTTTGTCATAGTTGTTGGTAGAGGAACCACCTTTGCCTTTGGCATTGGGACGGAAAATGCAACATCTCCATTGTTACTGCCATCTTGATCTTTAAGCCACAACTTCTCCTCCATTAACAGTGCACAAAATTTCTCAAATTTAAAATTTTGGAGTCTCATTTGAGTGCTTAGGGTAGTTATCAATCCATCAAACTTTGGTGGAAAAATCCGAAGACATCTACGATCTAGCTCCTCACTAGTCTTTTGTATCCCAATGCCAACCATCTAGTTCTGTTGATTCTTGATCTAAGTGATGAATACTTCACTTGTCTCTCCTTCAACAAGCTTCTTTGTTTCTAGTTGATTCTCAAAGTTTAGAATCCTTATTTGATTTTGTGTTTCGTATTGACTCCTCGGTACGTTCCAGGCCTATGTTGCCTTGGTTGTATGTTGAATCAAGGTCAAAACACTGTCAGAACAGCTTGTAAACTAAGGCACACGATGCATCTATGTTTCCTCCATTTCCAAGTTCATAGAAGATCTACATTTAGAGTAATCATAATACTCAAATTTGATGGATTGGGGGTGGGTTGTGGTTTTGGACCAGTCTCAATGAGCACCATCTCTAGAAGCTCATAAGAATCAATGATAGTTCTAATTTTAAACTTTCACAAAGTATGGTTTATATCATCCACATCGTCCTGAAGGTTGATGGATGAATCCTCATTGTTAAAATTACCAGTACAATAGCACCACCATCTGATGTGCTAGTACCGCTACTTGATGTAGTAGATGATGTTTGTCCTCCTCTTTGTTATTGAAGCCCTTGCCTCTTGCATAGAGTTCACTTCTCAAATCCCCCAAGGCTCTAATACTATGTAGAAATTACATGGCACAATGCACAAGATCTGAGCAAGGAGTAGAGAACACACAAAAAAATATGAGAAAATTTTTAGCCAATGTGTCAGTAGTAATCAGTCCAAAAAAACTGCAGGAAATATCTTCATTTTCAGCCATCATATCATAAATATTCAGTACCCTTTTTACATAACATAAATATTTATTATAGCTTTAGTCATGGCTAGAAGAGACTTATAACAACCCATACTATTGGCTGTACATACATACAAATTTGCTAGAGACAGTTTCTATAGCATAAAAAGGTTCAATCTTTTTACATGACGCTATTACGCGAGCGATGATTGAGAGCAAGCCTCACTCACAACCCGATAATGAGACGTTAAGGAGTGCCGGTTGGGATAATTGACTTTGTCAGATGCACGACACAACTTGAGAAATTCAAATATTTGACAAAACACCACAAACCACACACGAAAACAAGACAACACACAATGCCTCTTGAAGCTCAAAACAACTAAAAACCCGAATGTGGGTAGAGCATCACACAACCACAACACAATGAAAATACCAACAATTTGAAAACAAACCAAGTGAGATATATTTTTGTACCTTAACAATCTTGAGCTGACACTCGGTGCCACAAATCCAAATTCTTCAACTTCCAAAGAGCTTCCAAATTAGCATGACAAGAGCTTACTCTAGCATGCGACCCTCCACTCTCCTCTCTCACATAATACAATTGTAATCAAGGGGGAAGGCCCCTAACTCTTCAATCTCCTCTCCTTATATAGTTTTCTATCCATACTCACACACATTAGGCTTTTTGCTTTTAGCTTTTGGCTTTTGCTTTTCTGCTGCTTTTCACTATTTTCGTTTTTTTTACTCTATGCCTGTTTGCAACTTGTTTGGATTATAACTTCGTCATTTGAACTCTGAATATAGTCATTCAGGTACTCAAAACAATTAGAACACATCTGATCGACAAGCCAACGCAGGCAGAATTATGAAAATCCATCAAAAAATGAGAAAAATACTGATATTCATAAATCGCATCATTTTTCTCCATCTTTTATCTTGGACGACTTATTCCCTTCCTTGGCCTATTGTTCTTGTAATTGTACACACTTTCAGCAGACATGCCCTCTTTTTCTTCAAGAAATACTCGCTAACAATGTAAAGCTTACGATATTTTTCTTTGATCCTTGATTCTTCAAAATAAATATTCTCTGGATATGAACCTGTTTTTTATACAGTGTACCCTAGCAGGAATATGGTTTTTTGAAATGAACTCCGTGCCCAATCATTCATGATTTGGAAAAATATGCAATGTTGGATCCATGATATGTAACCAATCAATCGATGCTACACACAAAAATAATGTATGTATTGAAGAAATTGTGCCTGGTCTATCTACATATGATCGTGCATCATGCGAAATGCAAACAAAATTTCTTGCTTAATTTAAAATTCCTTATCCTCACCTCTCAACTCTCATCAATAAAATATCAATCTTCATTCCACCCATCCAAAATCTCACAATCACTCTAGAAAATGATGGTCCTCAAGATGTTGACCAGATATGAACAATCCATCTCACAATTGGTGGTGTCCTTCATGACCCTCTAAACTCACCCAACCTCCTTACACACTCAACCAAAGGTTCCTAAATTTGTGATGAACATCCCAAATATCATGCATGTAAGAAATGTGCATGCTCAATGATAGGTGCTCTCTCATGTACGCGTGCATCTAAAAGTTACTGCATATAGCTGCAACGGATCTCATGCCGTGCAAGTGCTCAACAATGGTGCAAAATGTGCTTAATCCCATCCCATGGCATGGAAGTATTTGAGAAAATCAAGAGACGACCCCCGAGTGTAGTGCATCAAGTGCAACGTGAAGTGCTCGTGAACCCATTATCCCCTGTGATGTGCATGAGTCTCGATAAGAAAACATACCTTGCTCCACAATGTTCGGTAGCTAATAACAAACACAAGCTTCATCCTGTCAAAAAAAATACCAAGCTCGACCAAGGCTATCAAGTTTCACACTCAACAAATCAAACAAAATGACAAAAGCAAATCCTAAGCTAGACAAACATAAGAAATCCAATTACGAAACAACAAAACAAACAGTCATGCAAACAACTAAACTAGCATAAATCAAACCTAACTACAATTTGACTAGGGTTTTTCAGTTTTCACAAAAACACTTGACAACGCACTACCATAGCCTCCTTCTATAGCAGTGCAACCCGAGAACCTTTGAATTCTCGGGCATTAGGAGGCGCAAGATAATCACGTACTCCATCTTTGTTTGGATGATGGTTGATACACACAGTAAGAAATTGGAAAGCTTTTTCATTATCCTTGCTTCGGATTCAAGCATAGGAAAAACCATCATCAAGAGCTTTTGTTTCCAAGCGAGCTTTAGAAATATAAGGTTGCCCAAGAATGATAGGGTAACTACAAGAGTCTTGAACAAAAAAGTGAAAATTGTCTTTTATGTCTCCAATAGTTACCTACACATTAGGACATGCAGCATATAACTCTCCAAAAGTGTTCTTTGCAGTTCTCATTCGCCAACTTGGATCAACATCTATGGGCCATCCGCCGATTTCATAGAGACTCCTTGCCATGACATTTATGTCAAAACCATGGTCTAAGAGTGCAATACATGGTGTTTCTTTTTCTCCAATTTTTGACAATTGTCTCTGTTGTTGCTCTTGCCCAATGTGTATGGGAGTAGTGACTACTTGGAATGAATCGGGCTTCTTCCTCATCATGCATGTGATGTAGACGACCTTGTTTTTGAGAGGTGGATTGCCCAACTAGTTTGGACCAGTCAACCATTACATTTTCAACCTTCACTTCTTTAATTTTTGTATCAATGCTTTCTTTATCTTCAGCTTCAATTGCTGCAATTAATTCTTTAACTGCTTCAAGCTGATTCCTTGTATAGTCAGCTTCTCTTCATCCTGCACAAAGACTCGAAGAGCTTGCAAAAAAGCATGCATTGTTTCTTCAACATCATCACCAATATACTGTCTTTTTCTTTTGATTATATTAATAATTACATCATGAAATTCAGGTTTGGCAATTATGAGAATTTCACCTAAAGTGAACTCCATTTTACTTCCCAGAATTCGTTCTTTTAGAACTCGTTTGAGATCGGTTGTAGATTCTATGTGAGACTGCAATTTGTAGCCTGGCTACTTACCTTTCTTCTTTCCTTTGGTCTTCTTTGTTTGTGGCGAATCTTCCATCTCTTGATATTGGGTTATGTTTTCAGCAAGCTTTGGTTGTTCAGGCATGCTTCTAGTTACCCATTTCGGAGGGCCAAAAGAGGAAGGCCTTGGTTCATCTTCTCTTCTTCTCTTTTCTTCAATCAAGACTTCTTTATGATTGACGTCAACCAAATGTGCAAAGGCAGAAAAAGAATCTATCAGTTCTTTCCAATTATGATTTTACTGATTGGCGTTAGTCAAATAATATTTGGCTACTTTGCCACGTTCCATTTGATCTAATTCCTGCATCCATACTTTAGATTGCACATTAGCTTTACAAGCTTTCAAATTTGATTTAGTTGGCTCAATTTGCAGCCCATAGGTAGCTACATCAATTGCTACATAGGCATTCTTTACAATTAAATCTTCTAATCTTTTCTTCGTTCCACCATTGCAAAAATTTGGCTCCAGTGGTGGAAGACTAGTTTCAGTTGCATGAATTTTTCCATCTTTCCAAAAGAAGAGCTCTTGCGCTTCAGTCTCACGGAAGGCAAAACACTCTCTCTTGTCAAGTTGTTGTCTGTCACATCAAATGGAGCACCTCTTATAGCCTTCTCTCATGGGTCTTTGAGTTGATGATCGTCCTCGTTCTTCAACTTTGACATTGAGCTTCTCCACCTTGGAACTAGTTTCTATAAGATTTAGATGAAGGTCATGCATGCTTTTAATGAGTTCATCCTTGACATCATTTTTAGAAGGAATAGAAGAAGAAAGAGTTGGTTGATTAGTCGAAGGAACAGGGGATTTTGAAGGTGGAATAAGCTCCATCAATGGAGTTGTTGAAGTTGAAGTTGAGCCCAATCTTAGTTGCATCTGCTCTCTTCGAGCAATCATGTTAACTGCATCAGTAACATCTGTCCATGGAGTCTTGACTCCTGATTCGGATGGTAGCATCTTCTAGGGGATCAGCAAGCTTCTCTTGCAGAATGGGATCTGCAGCCTTAAAGAATAATTCAATCTTCTGACCTTCCATACTTTGTTGGTCTTTAGCATCAAGTTGTCCAAATTTACTTTGAAACTCTTGGTATAAAGCTGTTGCAGCTAAACCTTTGTTGGGTTTCTCAACCCAATCAGTGAAACTTTTCTTCGTCATTAGGCCATAGTCTTCTAAGAAGAATTCTTCACATAGGGCTTTTTTGAATATAGCCCAATCCGCATCTCACTGAAAAAGACCATGGATTCTTTCTTGAAGACTATGCTTGGCTAGTCTAGAAAAATAGTGACTCCATGCATATTCTGATACACCAAAGAAGAGCATTTTCTTAACATATATGTGAATGAAAACAGAGACATTTTGACCATTAAATTGTTTTAATTCCTGCCCAACTTCCTCTAAGGCCTTGATAGCTATGGAATCAATCTTCTCTTCGTCTTGGCGTTGTTGTTGTTGTAACATTTGGATTTGTTGTTGCTAATTCTGCTGCAGTATGTGCACCAACTGTTGAAGAGTATTTCTTGAAGAATCCCCCATCTTGGACTTGTCTTACATCGACCTTCACGTCGGGTTCACCAATGTCATAGCGCGTAGGTTTGAAGGTCACCATAGGGGTTTGACAAGAAAACTAGAGAAGATAGATAGAGATGTATCTTCAACAGATAAATAGATTACAATGAATGTTTAAAGGTTCAACAGGTACTTCACGGCCAATCACAGGGGTTTGAGAGAGAAGAATTTCTAGGGGTTCAAGAGCTTAGACTCTAGAGATGGTAGAGATAAGATAAGGGTTGAAGATTTCAAGCCAAGTTTTTGAATATGGTAATAGAGCTTCCAATTGCATGTTCTTAGCAAAGATCACAAGAGTATTATCTCATAAGTTCTAACTCAAATCAAGCTTGTTTTCTTGACTGTAAGAGCAATTACAAAGTATAAAATCAAGTACAATATGCTGTCATGTGTCCTAAACAACTCTGCATCCCATCATTAATACATGATGCCATAGCATGAATCAACTTTGCATGATTACATTCAATGTAGATTGTTAGAAACAAAAGCTTATGAGTCAATTATAAGGCTTGTAGGGCAAAGAGAATTGCTTCAAGAGAGCTTCAAATTGAGTTCTTGATAAGGATAAGTTACCACAACCAAGAAATAAGAGAAAAAGCTCATCTTAATTCAACTCAAAGCATCTATGAATGATCTACAAACATTGCCCTATCATAGGGGCATATAATACTTGCATATTTTGACAAGATGTCTTCTCTAGAGTAAGAAATGAATTAAAAGAGCACTACTGTAGCTAATTCTCTGAATATGGCTAAAGATATTAGCCCCAAATCAGCCCAAATATCTTCAGGAATTCACCTCTAATGATAGCATAAACTTCCCCTAACATGGTGTCGGTGTGTTTGGTGTCGAAAGTCTACCACGAGGGTAAGGGACAGTAGGGTGAAGGGAGACTTGGGGAGAGGAGTAGACAGAAGAGAAGGGGTTCGAAGAAATAGAAGATGTAGAAGAATACTCACAGAAATAAATAGAAAATGTAAAATAATACTAACAGAAATGAAGCCTGTTAGTTTATTTCTGCATTATGAGAAGATAAAACTCTTGTAGATAGAAACGTGTATAAAATAATACATTTCTCTATGTTGCTTAGATCACCAATCTGATGCTTCCATTGGCTCAAAAGGGGGGTAAAATACCAACACATCTGGCCAAAATTCTACCAGATCACTCCCTCTTCATCTCCCACGTCAAAGTGTTGTTCATTGCCTGAAAATAGCAATTGCGCTTCATGCGATTTCACTAATCTTTCTTTTTACATAAAATCCTCTCAAAATAGCTAAAAGCTACATGCTTTCTTTTACATGTTATCCTAATCTAGAAGTTGTCTACAGTTTTATGGATTTTTACAAGAGATAATATCTAAAATATGAAAATTTGGCTAAAACTTGTCCAAAAATCTAATATTTTTAAACCATGGACACTAACACTAATGCCTAAAGTGGCTATGGCTTTCTAGATCTATAAGGAAGCCGCACTCTAGAGTTTTTCACGCGATGTGTACGTAACGGCATGACATCCACCCCCTCGTAACGTGTACATCCTTTGGCATGTGCTAAAGTCTTACAAATCTACAGTGTTTGACAAAGTATCTTCTACCATGTCAATGTCTTCATCTTCTTTCTCTATGTCTTCATGCTCTTGAATTATTTCCAAGTCTTCTAACTCATATGTTGAACTTTCTTTTTATTTGAAGAGCTTGATTATTTTTCCAGCTACGGGTATCTTCATGCTGTCCCATTCAATTTAGCCAATGAATATGTGGCATTGTCATGAACGACCTTTACCACATACGGGTCAAACCAACTCTTTACTATCTTCCTAGAAGCACTGTATTGATTATTTAGGCTACTGTCATAGACAAGCACCCAGTCATTTTCTTAGATAGCTCTTGGCCGAAGTCGATGTTGCCTATCAAATCTTTTTTTTTATGTTAGTCTTGTTTTTGTTAACTTCTTAATAGTTGCTTAAACATCTTCAGGCCTTCTTTCTAGCTGCCATATATGCAAAGTGAGCAAATCTTCTCTAGTGATGCCTTCCTCCCAAGGTAGAAGACTCCATGTGATAATAGATTCTTCAATTGGCATAATTGGTTGTTGTCCATGCATAAGTTCAGCTGGCATATAGCCAGTCACTATATTGTGAGTAGTCTGGTTAGCCCATAATGCAAAAGGTAGCATTTTAGGCATTCTTTGATCTTTCCTCTACAAGACTTTGCTAGAGCTTTGAGAATAGGTTGATGCCCTCTCTCACTCTTTCCATTGCCTTCAGGATTGTAGACTGATGTCAAAGCCAACTTGATACCCAATTGAGCAAAGAAGTTGCGTGGCTCAACATCGACATCCAATTCTCCTCTATCTGGGTTTACCTTGCCAACACAGTCAAATCTGCAAAATACTTCTTCAAGCAAAAAGTGACAAACAGCTTGAGTGGTCTTGGTTGTTAAAGCTTTACCTTCAACTTGATTGGTTAGATCTTCTCTTGCAAGCACTAAATACCGCATATTCCATATCCTTGTAGGCATGGTTACAAGATCAATAACCCATCTATAATGTACAGAAGTTGGTTGTAACCCATCTCAATGCTTGACCATAGAATACATCTAGCACACATAAAGGTCTCAACAAAATGCTCTATATCTGGATACATGTTTTTCCACCAGTATTTTTCTTTGACTTTAATAAAGGTTCCCCATATACCTCTATGGCCAGCCCACAAGCTTTCATGAAATCCCTTCATTACATGTAGTTGCAACCTTTTATTATCTAAAACTTGGACAAGCACTCCTTACATCTTCTTTGCGTGCTTCCATAGATGTCCATTTCTAAGAAAGAAGCCATAATCTTTCCTCTTAATATGCTTGAACTCTTCATCAGTCCAAGTCTCTTTCTTCTTCATTGTACTCAAATATTTGCTGATCTTCAGCCAATCTTCTTCATAATATTCTTCAAGGAAATGAACTTGAGCAATGCAATGAGCATACTGGTTTCTACTTGACCACCCTTCTTCCATAGATAAATCTTTGATCTTTGTTGATGTATGCTAATTTACAGCAGTACCTTTTCCTATTGTTATTGTACTTAATGTTATACCATTAAAAAGATCAGCTTCACCTGCAAGATTCAGCTTCGGGTTTGTATATGCAGCAACAACTGAAAAGGTACTTTCAACAACCATGGAATGAAATTCAGCAAGTATAGATTCTTCAACTTCATCTTCTTCCATCAGCTCTTCTTCATTGTCATATCTTGCACGTGACAGGATGTCAGCAATTGGATTCGCCTTTGCTGCAATATGCTTTAATTCAGGGTTGAGAGATTTAATCTATACAATCCATCTTAGCATCGCAATGTCCAAGAGTGGAAGACAATCAATTTCTACCACTACGGAAGCACCTATAAAGTATTTACGATCACACTTTAATGTTGTTACAACTCCCCACAATTCCCCTTTTACTTGTGCATACCTTCTTTTGACATTCATTGAAAACCTTTGCTCCAAAACGAATTGCATACCTATTACCTTCAAGGTCTTCTTAGCCAACAGCCCATCCTATCCCAATGGGACTTGTATCCACAGTAAGGATGATGGGTTGACCATTTGAATAATCAACCCTTTTGAGAGTGGGGGCTGAAATTAACAACTTCTTTAGTTTGCATACAGTGAGAGTATGCTCTTTCCCCCAAGAGAATCTTCGACCTTTTCTTAATAATTGATAGAGATTTTTGGCTACATGAGCAAAATGTGGTATCCATATGAGATAGAATACACATGTGCCAAGAAATCTTCTCACCTTTGAAATATTTGTGCATTTTTCTTACATTCTGCTGATGGCATCTATCTTGATTGGTGAAGGTTTACGTCCATAGGGGCCACATATAAGATGTCCAATCACTAGGACTTCTTCTACTCCAAAAATCAACTTAGCTCCAGAAAGGGTAAGATGTACCTCTTCTAGCCTTGTCAAAATCATGAATATGGTTAACTACAAATATCTTGCAGCCATCATCGTCAAGCTCCTCATTCTTTTCATTGACTTCACATCCCTTGATAGGTACATCATCAAGAAATGGAAGATTAAGTTGTGGAATAAAGTCCCTTAAGACTTTGTGCATGGCATTCATCATATGGGCTACGGAGTTTGTTGCACCTTGTGGTAGAGTGCACATGCAGACTAATTCACTTCCCCCTCGCTTAAACTGCGGGAACATTGCCACTATTCCCTTCAAATTGAGGGTTGTCGAATTCCTAGCAAAGCTATGGCGTTCCTTGCAAGGTTCGCACTTTGAGGAAGGAGGACAAGAGCTCGTCCGACGCGATCGAAGTATGAGAGTGGGAGCTGCGAAAGGGGAAAAGAAGCAAACCGAATCAAGTGGAACTATTAATGTCTCAACACCTGCAAATCAAAATCAGGTTTTTCTAAGACCTAGGATTTATGGTAAATTATAAGTTCGTAAATATAGTTTAAATGCATTAGAACTTGGGACGGAAAAATTCTCTTGTTCTTCCAGGAAGGGGAGATATACATACTAGGGTAAGGATGTCCTAGTGGACTCAATGCACAACAACATTTAGGAGTTAGATAGGTAAACTATCTAGGGAAAATTTTCTAGTATCTTCATTGTGATAATGTCTTGGCTTTCTAATGAAAGCTGAAATTGGTCATATCCTGAATATAGGTAGCCCATAGAATAAATTGCTCTACCTGCAAAAGCTTCAGCAAACTCGTCAACAATTGGAGCCGAACCAACATTTCGGATTGTGACACGATTAGTAGGCTGTAGATCTTGAATGAATCATAAGGATCCATTTTTCTTGGGCACGGTAAACCATCAATTTGAGTAAGGTGCTGAAGAAGGTCCTAAAATCTTCATTCTGATCTTCTCATTTAGAAGTTCCAATAATTTGGGCAAATGCATCCTTGGAATGGGAATGGGCTTGAGGTTCCAAGGCACATGTGGGACTGTAAAAATGACCATAGGAGCCATAATATTTGGATCCACACAACCTATTTCACTTGGCTAAAATGCAAAAGCTTTTCCATGCTTCATTATCATTTACATAAAAGAGTTTTTTTTAGTCGGCAAAAGGAAAGAATTTTCACCTATTTTGAGCTCTTTTATACTTTCAGATGTGAACTTGTGACCAATGTTGGAAGGATCACAAAGACTTGGCTGATTTGCTGCCCTATCAGCTAGCCCTTCACTTTCAAGAGGCAGTGGGACTACCATAGGCTTGACTTTCTTATCCACCGTCTCGTATTTTCTCTCCACTTGCGCTTCAATCTTGTTGAGTAAACCAATGTCTTCCTGCTCAACAAATTCTTGAAATGTTTGATAAAAATCCAATGTACATACTTCTATGGACTCATTTTTAGCATGATTTCTCAGCTTCAATTACTACAATTAACTCTTTAACTGCTTCAAGCTGAATTCCTTGTGTCTTTTTGTTTTGATTACATTAAAAATTACCAACATATTGTCTTTTTGTTTTGATTACATTAATAATTACATCATCAAATTCACGTTTGGAAATTTTGAGAATTTCACCTAAGGTGAACTCAATTTGACTTCCCAGAATTCGTTCTTCTAGAACTCGTTTGAGATCAGTTGTAGATCCTATGTGAGACTGCAATTTGTAGCCTGGCTGCTTGCCTTTCTTCTTTTCTTTGGTCTTCTTTGTTTGTGGGGCATCTTCCATCTCTTGATCAATTTTACTTCCCAGAATTCGTTCTTCTAGAACTCGTCTGAGATCGGTTGTAGATTCTATGTGAGACTGCAATTTGTAGCGTGGCTACTTGCCTTTCTTCTTTTCTTTGGTCTTCTTTGTTTGTGGCGCATCTTCCATCTCTTGATCTTGGGTTATATTTTCAACAAGCTTTGGTTGTTCATGTGTTCTTCTAGTTACCCGTTTCGAAGGGCCAGAAGAGGAAGGCCCTAGTTCATCTTCTCTTCTTCTCTTTTCTTCAATCATGACTTCTTTATGATTGACATCAGCCAAATGTGCAAAGGTAGAAAAAGAATCTATCGGTTCTTTCCAACTAGTTATTCCTCAAATGCACTAAGTGGTGTTAGTCAAATCATCTTTGGCTACAATACCATGTTCCATTTGATCTAATGCATGCATCCATACTTTAGATTGCACATTAGCTTTACATGCTTTCAATTTTGATTTAGTTGGCTCAATTTGCAACCCATAAGTAGCTGCATCAATTGTTGCATAGGCATTCTTTACAGCTAAATCTTCTAATCTTTTCTTCATTTCACCATTGCCAAAATTTGGCTCCAGTGGTAGAAGACCAGTTTTAGCTGTATGAATTTTTCTATCTTTCCAAAAGATGAGCTTTTGTGCTTTAGCCTCACAGTAGGTAGAACACTCCCTCTTTTCATGTTTTTGGATGTCACACCAATACAACGCCTCTTATAGCCTTCTCTCATGGGTCTTTGAGTTGATGATCGTCCTCATTCTTCAACTTTGACATTGAGCTTCTCCACCTTGGAACTAATTTTTGTAAGATTCAGATGAAGGTCACGCATGCTTTTAATGAGTTCATCCACGTCATCATTTTTAGAAGGAACAGAAGAAGAAAGAGTTGGTTGATTAGTCAAAGGAATAGGGGATTTCGAAGGTGGAACAAGCTCCATCAATGGAGTTGTTGAAGTTGAAGTAGAGCCCAATCTTAGTCGCATCCTCTCTCTTTGAGCAATCATGTTAACTGCATCAATAACATTTGTCCATGCAGTCTTAACTCATGATTCAAAGGTAGCATCTTCTAGGCAGCAAGCTTCTCTTGCAGAATGGGATCTGTAGCCTTAAGGAATAATTCAATCTTTTGACCTTCCATACTTTGCTGATCTTCAGCATCAAGTTGTCCAAATTTACTTTCAAACTCTTGGTATAAAGCTGTTGCGGCCAAACCTTTGTTGGGTTTCTCAACCCAATCAGTGAAACTTTTCTTCATCATTAGGCCACAATCTTCTAAGAATAATTCTTTGCATAGGGCTTTTTGGAATAATGCATCCCAATCTGCATCTCACTTAAAAAGACAATGAATTCATTCTTGAAGACTATGCTTAGCTAGTCTGGCAAAATAGGGACTCCATGCATGTTGTGGTACACCAAAGAAGAGAATTTTCTCAACATACAAGCGAATGAAAACAGAGATATTTTTACCATTAAATTGTTTTATTTCCCACCCAACTTCCTCTAGGACCTTGATAGCTGTGGAATCAATCTTATCTTCATCTTGCCTTTTTTGTTGTTGTAACATTTGGATTTTTTGAGTCTGCTACAGTATGCGCACCAACTGTTGTAGAGTATCTCCTGGAGAATCCCCCATCTTGGAGTTTTCTTACACCGACCTTCACGTCGGGTTCACCAATGTCGCAGCACGTAGGGTTGAACATCACCACAAAGGTTTGGCAAGAAAACTACAGAAGATAGATAGAGATGTGTCTTCAGGAGATAGGTAGATTACAATGAATGTTTAAAGGTTCAAGAGGTACTTCACGGCCAATCATAGGGGTTTGAGAGAGAAGAATTTCTAGGGGTTCAAGAGCTTAGACTCCGGAGATGGTGGAGATAAGAGAACGGTTGAAGCTTTCAAGCCAAGTTCTTGAAGATGGTAATAGAGCTTCCCAATTGCATGTTCTTAGCAAAGATCACAAGAGTATTATCTCATAAGTTCTAACTTCAATCAAGCTTGATTTCTTGACTGTAAGAGTAATCAAAAATTATAAAATCAAGTACAATATGATGTCATGTGTCATAAACAACTCTGCATCCCATCATTCATACATGATGCCATAGCATGAATCAACTTTGCATGATTACATTCAATGTAGATTGTTAGGAACAAAAGCTTATGAGTCAATTACAAGGCTTGTAGGGCAAACAGACTTGCTTCAAGAGAGCTTCAAATTGAATTTCCGATAAGGATAAGTTACCACAAGAAAAAGCTCATCTTAATTCAACTCAAAGCATCTATGAATGATCTACAAACATTGCCCTCCCATAGGGGCATATAATACTTGCATATTTTGACAAGATGTCTTCTTTAGAGTAAGAAATGAATTAAAAGAACACTGTTGTAGCAATTTCTTTGAATATGGCTGAAGATATCAGCCCCAAATCAGGCCAAAGATCTTCCAAAATTCACCTCTCAGGATAACATAAACTTCCCCTAACACGGTGTTAGTGCGTTTGCTATCGAAAGTCTACCACAAGGGTAAGAGACAGTAGGGTGAACGAAGATTCAAGGAGAGGAGTAGAGGGAAGAGAAGGGGTTCGAAGAAATAGAAGATGTAGAAGAATAGTCACAAAAAGAAATAGAAAATGTAGAAGAATACTAGCAGAGATGAAGCCTGTCAGTTGTTTTCTACACTATGAGAAGATACAACTCTTGTAGACAAAAACGTGTATAAAATAATGCATTCCTCTATGATGCTCAGATCGCCAATCTAATGCTTCCATTAGCTCTGAAAGGGGGGTAAAATACTAGCACACTTGGCCAAAATTCTACCAGATCACTCCCTCTTCATCTCCCACTTCAGAGTATTGTTCACTGCCTGAAAACAGTGATTGCGCATTGCGCAATTTCACTAATCTTCTTTTTACATAAAATTCTCTCAAAATAGCTGAAGCTACATAATTTCTTTTACATGTTATCCTAATCTAGAAATTGTCTACCGTTTTATGGATTTTTACAAGAGATAATATCTAAAATATCAAAAATTGGCTAAAACTTATCCAAAAATCTAATAATTTTCAACCATGGACACTAACACTAATGCCTAAAGTGGCATTGTCTTTCTATATCTATAAGGAAGCCACACTCTCCAAAGTTTTTCACACGATGTGCACGTAGCAGCATGACACCGCCCTTCTTCTTTTTGTCATAGTTGTTGGTAGAGAAACCACCTTTGCCTTTGGCATTGGGATGGAAAATCCAACATCTCCATTGTTACTACCGTCCTGATACCAATCCATCAAACTTTGGTGGAAAAATCTGAAGACATCTCCAAGCTAGCTCCTCACTAGTCTTTTGTATCCCAATGCCAACCATCTACTTTGTCAATTCTTGATCTGAGTGATGAATACTTCACTTGTCTCTTCTTCAACAAGCTTCTTTGTTGCTAGTTGATTCTCAAAGTTTAGAATCCTTATTTGATTTTGTGTTTTTTATTGACTCCTCAGTACGTTCTAGGCCTATGTTGCCTTGGTTGTATGTTGAATCAAGGTCAAAACACTGTCAGAATAGCTTGTAACTAAGGCACATGATGCATCTATGTTTCCTCCATTTCCAAGTTCATAGAAGATCTACATTTAGAGGAATCATAGTACTCAAATTTGATGGATTAGGGGTGGGTTGTGTTTCTGGGCCAATCTCAACGAGCACCATCTCTACAAGATCATAAGAATCAATGATAGTTTTGATTTTAAATTTTCACAAAGTATGGTTTGTACCATCTATGTCCTGAAGGTCGGTGGGTGAATCCTTAGTGTTTAAATTGCCAGTACAGTAGCACCACCATCTGATGTGCCAATACCGCTACTTGATGTAGTAGATGACATTTGTCCTCCTCTTTGTTATTTAAGCCCTTGCCTCTTACCTATGGGTAGGGGTTTCTTGGCCATAGTTTCTTATCTCCTAGGCATCCAGTCTGCAAGTATCTGGAGTATGGACAGTCCAATCCAAGGTAGGGTGACAAGTTTAAACTTGGTTGTGGAGCCTAATATGGAGTGGGAGTGAGAGAGAATGGAGTTGATAGGGGCACTTTGACTTGTTATGGTGGATGGGATGGAGTTTCAATGGGATAAGCATGCGAAGAAGAGGGAGTGGACTTGGCATCAGAGTCTAGCTCATCTAGTTTGTCGAGCAAAGATGGGAGCTTGGAGCAAAAATTGGTCATGGTGGCCCCCAGAGTTCTTGTTTTCCATAGGTCGGAGCCATTGTGCTTCATAATCGCATTGAAGTTTTTTAATTATCTCTAGGTAGAGCAAGGCCATCCCATCTAGGTTCTCATGAGGATCCCATGGAGCAACACATTGAAGACCAAGTACTCAAAAAGGACTATCCTATCAATATCGTTGCTTAGTAGCCTGCCAAGCAAGACTAGCCACAAGCTAGGAGATGGCTTATCAATATCATTGAGCTTTATCAATGGGCTCTTGACCAAGTAGCAACCTCATTAGCAAGAACTCACCACCCAAGTGGAACACCTCAAGCAGGCTAATACCACCCTCTTCGATCAACTTCAGTGAAAGGATACCACTCTCCAATAACATTGGCAAGGGTTAGAGGCATTCTGTTGTAGGTGCAACTAGCCTTTCTTGATGATGCCTGGAGTAGATAATCGTAGTTGAAGTGGGAGAATGTTTTTCTCCAAGCACTTGTGACTGGGATGGGCTTTGTTGTGGTTCTTGTCTCAAGGTGAGACTTGGAAACATTTGTTACTGCAGGTGAGAAAATTTGGTGGGGAGGGTTAGGAAGGGTGTGTGGGGGGAAGATTAGGCTGAAGTGCTATCCAAACATCACCTTCGTGGTTCTTATGGAGAGTGGCCTATGGGGGATAGCCATCTCACCTTAACAAAGAGGAACTCCCAAAGTAAATGGGCCCAAGAAATCTGGGTATTAGAAGGCGAGAAGAAAAGTGAAGCTACCTTCTTGGAGATACTAAATGCCTTAGTCTGCAGGTATAAGGCCTTGACCAAGAGCCCGAGGGCATTGAGCTTGGGTTTGTGGTTCTCAATGAGGTTGCTCAGCTGGTACTCCTTGTTGAGGATGGGGCCAAATATATTCTCAATTGCAAAGTTGGAAAGTGTTGGCAGGTCAACTTCACCATGGCTGGGAAGGACAACTTCTCTTGCACTTTCTTTGCAAAGAGAGTATATTTGTGGCCTTGAATCTGGATCATGGAGCTTACTAGAAGCTACTCTAGGATGGTTTAGGTATGGGGGTGGACTAGGGTAGTGCTCGATAGGAGGTTAATGAAGTTGGTAAGTTGCAAGAGTTGAGGCATCTACAAAGGCCTCAAGGTTTGGAGGTGAAATCTCCTCAGTCTCATCGTGAGTTGGAAGGATGCCGCAGTAGGAAGATGAAAGAAGGGTAAGACACACAGAAAGAAAGAGAAGTGAAAGAAGATTTGTGCAAAATTGTTGGGAAAAAAATAAGGGTTTTGAAAATGATACTTTTTCTTAAAAGATTGTATGGTTAATGCAAATGGACTATGACCAATGCATGTGCACCACATTACCAAAACAAGCCATAACTAGAAATGATTAGAATAGGTTTTTGGAGATACCATGGCATTGTTGGTAGTATAAGCTAGTGAATGGGCTTCATAAATGAATGCCACATCATCAAGAGTAGTAACTTTGAATACCTAGTCAATTTGTAGAGCAGGTGAGCAACTAGTGGGAAACAAAATCTAGAATTCAAACGGAGTAGTAAGGGAGGCCTATTTGGTAAGGAATGGGCACTAGAAGCCTTCAACATGATAGTGACATAGTGAGAATCTATTAATAGGGTTTGAAAATAGCTTACCTTGTACATTGGCCAAATGGAAGGAGTTAGTGCCAGAATCATGAAAGACCCACAAAGGACCACTGCATCAGAATTTAGCTTGCTCTAAAGCTTGCCCATCCAATTCTTAAAGACTAGGACAAGTTGTCTCTTCTTGAAAAGTGGTTTCTTAGATAATTTTTCCACTTAGTATTTTTTCCAAGCTTGGATTAGGGATAAAATGTAGGTGCTCTAGATCTCATCTTTTTTGAGTTGAACAATGGCTTCCATTGGGAATGAAAGTGATTCCTTCAGAATGAGCCAATCTTGTATTGCAAGTCAAAAACTTGGTACTACATACCCTTTGTATAGAGTCATGCCGATAGCAACCTTGAAGGAACTTTGGAGGTCCATAGTACTACGAGTAGCTTGGTATTCTAATATTTTTTGTTTTGATCTACCAACTTGGTTAAAATTTTACACATGACCTTATTGGTTGATTCTGCTAAGCCATTAGCTTGTGGATAATAAGGAGAAGACTTTTTATGTACAATGAGAAAAAAATGAGGTAGTAGGAGAAATATGGACTCTCTTTTTTGCCCCTTAAGGAGTGAATAGACAAATATAGGCCTAATACCAATGAGAGAGCTGGGATTCTAGATTCATGTAATATGAAACTTCTAGCCATATCTTGGTCCAAATCTTCCTTCAACAATAAAGTAAGAGGAAATGTGGGGAATACAACGCTGATACTTCCTGGAAGTTTGTGACTCAAATTTTCATTTTCTTATTTTTTTTATGCTTGACTTTTCATTTCTCCCCTTTTAAGTTTTCCCCTCTTTCTTAGGCGGAACTCAAATTTATCATATCTCTTTCCCCGCTTCTTCTTTCCTAATGAAATCTTACAGCCTCATAGTTGCTTGCCCTATTTGTAACCATGTGAAATTTCATTTCCTCTACATAAACACAAAGTGACTTTCACATGTTTTATGAGAGCAGAGCTTGTTCTACCAAAGCCCTAAGATTTTCTTCACAAAACTTTACAAGTATATTGTTCTCTTCCATGGATATTCTATGGTAAAGTTTTATCTCATTTGGACAAAACCTGTGCAAGTTATGTGCATTCTCTGACATGTAATTTATTTTGTTTTGATACTCTAGGAGTTTCTTACAGTCAAGAACAATGATCTTTTGAACACTCAACTTCTTCTTCAACATCTTATAATTTCTTTGTAAACAAAGTGACAAGTATGTTGTCTTTTTTTTTGTTATTCCATAGTTAAATTTTACCTCATTTGGACGAAATGTATGCAAGCTATATGTATAATGAGCTTTCCATTGTTTTTTGCCTCCAAGAGTCTCTGAGGGTGGAGAAAATTGATTTTTTAAAAACTCAACTTCTTCAATATCTTTGGGCTTCTTTGCAAAGAGAGCCACAGGTATATTCTCACTTTTTTATATTGCTCCATGGTTAAGTTTCAACTCATTTGAAAAAATCCTATGTAATTTATATGTATGTTTTGACCCGAGATTTCTTTTTTTTGTACTCTTGGAATTTGTTAGTGAAGGAACAATGGTCTTGTTATAAGTCAACTTCTTGTTCAATATCTCGGGGCTTCTTTGTGAAAAGAGTTACAGGTCCAATGTTTTTATTAAATTGCTCCATTTAAATTTCATTTCATTTGGAGAGAACATTTGCAAATTATACACATGATGATAGGTAACTTTTCTATTTGGTTATTATATATGTCTTCACAGAGGAAAAACATCAATAACATACTTGTAGTGGAGGTCTTCAATAGGAAAGATAGTGGCAATAATTGGATTTGTGATAAGTACCATAAGTTGGATTGGATTTTGATGCACACTACTTGAGGGAGTTTCAAGGTAAGGCATAAGGATGTTGCAAACCCTAGCAAACATTGGAAAGGTAGAATTTTAAAGTTTAAAAAATTGTTTAATAGAACAAGTACAGTAATAGAAGCGTTGATCCAACATGTTTATATGCACAAACAAATCTCTGTACATGACAAGAACTACATTGCAAATTATTTTTAAAAAATTTAGTTTTTTATCATTTTTTTTTCTTTTGCATCAGAGTTATTTTTAAAAATCTTTGCAGTGTTCTAATTCAATCTTGTTTTACAGATAGCTCTATATCCATGAACTTTGCATGAATGGAAGAATGTAGAATGTTTGAGTGGCAAGATACATGTTTAGCATGAAGACATAGGTTCTTTGATCTATGATAATAACTCTGCAAGTCAACTTGCAACTCAAAATATCTTTTTTTATAATTCATTGTATGTAGTAGAAAGCTCGAGATTGTAGCATGTCCCATTGCTGCCACTATCTAGTGGTGGTGAATGGTTGATTGGTAGCTTGGAGTTTTCAGGAGCATGTAAGTCCAAGAAAAAATGTGACATCAATAGTGCTATGAAACCAACCACATGCTCCAAAGATGTGCATCTTAGTTGGTTTATTCCATTCTCATTGTTTGCACATTTGTTTGGTTCATGTGATGTTAACAAAGATTACTTATCAATGCAAGTGTCCATTTGAGGAATGGATGACTCAACTATTGGGTGAGTCTTGGCAAGCCAAAAGAACACATTTTGATGAGACGATTGAGTGTAGGGTCAACCAACCTGATCTCACATTCAAGTAAATCTTTTTTACTACTTTGAATGCCTTGATTTAATTAAATAGGTCCTGCTTAGATGAATTGTTGTGTTAGTTGCATTTACTTACCATTATTTTTATTTTTATTACATGTATTTCATTGCTAGAAAAAATCTATGCATTCGCTTTTGATATAGAAGATGGCGACTTATACGAGGAGAGTGGATCAGCTTGAATCAAGTTACCCACGATGAGACACATACAACTCTCATAGATGTGGTTATCTTGTGGAATGGTCATAATCCTTTTATGGTTAGTGCAGAGAGTCATTGGTCCATTTCTTTTCTAGGATAAGAAATCCAATTAATGTCCAATGAGCCCCTCTGCAACTTCTATTTCAAGTTAGATAATAGAAAAGTCAGGATTTATAGTAGTGAGCAATCTATGACATGTAAACAATGTGCTTCTCCACATATCCTTGAGATAGTGGAATCCTTGTAATTTTTTTAAATAAAAAAAGAATATAAACTTTTTTAAAACTTGTGAGTACTTTCAATTTAGATAATCTTAGTTTAGTGTGATCCAAGCATGTGATAATACATACTGTAATTAGTCAATCGTGCTGGTTAAAATCATAATTAAATTGCAGGCTTGAGTTCGATAATCTATGCAATATCGTCTTTACATAATGATATATTGTAGCTCATCTCTTCTACTCATTTCTTAAATTTAAATAATAAATTGGATCCAATGGATTTTGAAGGTCTTTTAGATTTCTTTTCTTTAAAAATTTCTATATTTTCCTTAGTTGGACTTGAATATACTGAGTGATCCAAGTATATTCGAGGATATAATAATGTAGAACAAAGCATTTGTCTGTATGAGTAATTTTAACAATGACTTTAAAGTATTGAAATAAAGAAACTAATGTAAGAGTTTTAATTTGAAACTTTAGGGTTAAAAAATAACCTTTATTTAAAACCCTAGATTCATAAAAGCTATAACTCCAAACTCATTTTCACATTCATTCTCTACTTCCCTACACTTGTGCTCTCCTTCCTTCTCTCTTTGTGTGCCATGGCTACCATTCCTGCCTTCGCCCCATGGACTAGCTCCATATGCTATGCACACATAGGAGGCTAGATATACCCTAGGTTTTGCATGACCTTGAGGCTAGAGAGCTCGCTCTCTGACTGCTGTAGACACTAGCTCTAGTATAGTGTCATCGTTTTGTGATGCGGCAAACCCTCTCACCTGCTCTATTTTGGACTCTGCTCTCAAATGGGTCCCCATAGATTTCTTATATAGTTTACGTGTTGAATCAAGCCATGCAAGCAAAGATAATTAATCAAGCCCTTGTGCATGTGGGGCATCATCTCTGCGCTAGAGTAGTGCCCACCTCATCCCAAGTCCACACCATTATGGATCTCATCAAGCGCGATGAAACATTTTCCATATGTGTTTTGTGCACTGAGGTGCAAGAGGACAGTGACGAAGCAATCAATGCACCCTCTCAACCACAGCTAGAGTATTTCGAGAAGAGGGAGCCTGATGAGATTGCACTTGATCCAAGCATAGAGGGAAATATAAAGCTTAGCCAATTGTGCACCCACCTCCTTGCCCTGATGAGATGCCAACAAGCGATGAGCCACCCCTCACTGCTCTCCATGCTATCATCATCGAAGGGGTGGAATATCTACTCATGCAGGATGTACTAGAAATTTCAGAGCTAAGAGAAAAAGAACTATATTGTATCATGGTGCGTAATGCACCTGATGATTTTATAGATTTTGATATACAAGATACCCCAGGAAATGTTGATGAGGTAGCTCGATATGATGGCATGATTCTCGATGACATCTTTGGTATTGTGAGCATCCAAGATCAGATTGAGGATGCGATGCCACAGTATGATATCTCAGATGAGGAGTTCGAGGGTTGCAAGAAAGCATTTTTGGACCTCGATCCGACTACACAGTATCTTCGCAAGCATATTCACGTCCCCCAACTGCGAGCCTCTGGCCACGGCTTCTTTTGGGGCCCAATCCCGACAAAAATTAATCCCAATGGTCTCGATGCCCTAGAGGCCCTAGTGGTAAATTTGCGCGCAAATCCGATGTATATATCTTTAGCACACTCCATGCATACTGAGTGTGACACAATGAGTCTAACATTGAACTCATGTGATACAAGGCATTGTCTATATAGATGAATTTTCATCTAGACAAGGTGGCTGATCTGGTGGCCAAGAAAGGATACAGGACTCAGCATTCAAGGAGTATATTGGCCAACTTGTGAGCGACATTATTGTATTTCATAAGACATGCACTTTGGCTTTTGTTGAGAACTTCCTGAAGTTGAGGGCACTAGCAAAGGTTGGGCCCTTCAAGACCATCCTAACAAATTACTTTAGCTTGGAGAAAGTAGTGTTGCTTCGACATTCGAAGCTCCTCTACTTATTCTCTAGTACTAGGTCTGGGCCACTTTTTTCCATGGTGGCCCATGGCATCGTTGCTGGTGTTCAAGACCCCAATGTCATTAGGTAGGAACTACTAGGGAAAAATGTGTACTGCCTATGATCAAGAATTGCTCTGACCATGGGGAGTGTAGCTTGAAGAAGCCTAGGAGAGAGTAGATGTACTTATTGCCAAATGATATCTCATCACCAGTGTATTGCACTTTGTAATATTCTCTTGAAGTAATGAAAACCGATATTTATTAGATTAGCGTACAATGTAGTTTGTCATACACGCCGTTCATTATTATTATTTACTTGAATGTTATGTTTATTTATCAAATTTATATACAATACGATTCGTACCCTAAATTTAATACGTAGAGCTTTATTGAGTATTCATTCAAACACATGTAATGATAACTCAAAGACATAAATAAAACAAATAACAAGTGAATAAACAAAAATAAGATGTGCCAAAAAATTTGTATTCATATTCATAACATTTTACATGGGATCCATTACAACCAAGGTTTTACAAAATCTATTTGGAAGCTACATTACGTATATGTTTTAGTAGTACATCCCTATCGTCGTTGATCTCTGCGAGGACTATCCTTGCATTGTCGGAAGAACCTCACTATTTGCAAATCCCTATTGACGGTGACGGTGACGGTGACTCTCCTTGCATGCACTGCTGCATAGACCGAGTCTTTGAACAAGCCAATGAGGTAAGCTTTGGCAGCTTCTTGTAGTGCAAGGAGGGCTTCGGTAGTCCAACGATCGGGTTGTTGCAAGCATGATCCATCTGGAAAGTGCCTCCTGTTTTTCTTAATCAGTATGTCATTCATAATCTCCTGCACTAGCTTCTGGAATCGAGCCTTTGGTATCACGAGATGCATGATCTTTTGGTAATGGTGGATCTCATAAAGAGCCAATGTGCCTGGCCTCCATCAACGCTTGCGATGCTAGTGTGGTGGTGGTGGTGTGGTGGAGCTGGGGGAGGTAGTATGTGCATGGGATTTCTAGGGGGTGTCTTCGAGCCGCTTGCTTGGTGCGTGCCATGTCTTCTAGGGGAGAGAAAACTCAAAACTGAAAAGTGAAATGTGTAAAATGAGGTGAAACTTTAAACTTATAGCAAAACTTTTCAAAAACCCTTAAACTTGAATTAATGTATCCAGCCTTTAGAAAAATATGACTAGTGATCTGATTGACATGAAATTTTACCTATGGACTCCTCTATGACACATCAACTACCCAAAAAAAATTTGGCCTCATCAGAAGTCTCTAGGATACCTATCCGGAGGCTGGCATCTGGGGCCCCGAATCCTTTGATTTAGGGTCCCAGACGTAAGCCTCAAGACAGCTGTCCTAGAGGCTTTTGATGGGTCAAAGTTTTTAATATCCATGATTTTTTATGATGCCCAACATGTGGATGAAGTTTCACCAGATTTTGATTTATAAAATTAATGATTCGATCATTTTTTGAAAATGCATTAATTGGATTATATTTCACTGATAACAGAAAAACTCACCACCGAGTGTGCACAACTGCATATTAAATGTGTTGTAAACCAAACTATATAAAATATTGGAAACTTAAGAATTTACAAAAAATGAGTCATGGGCCAAATGGAATATTACATATCTGATATAGTGTTACTAAACCACTAAATAGAGTAAAAATATAGTGCATCAGCCCATGTACAACTGATCATTGATGTGTGTGTGATTGTGCATTGAATTTATCCTCAATGAAACTACTTTGAAAATTAGAAACTTGAAAATATGCACAATGATAATCATGGCAAAATAGAATATCAAATATCAGATTTGGCATTATGAAACCATGCAATACATGTTAGATAGTGCATCGCACCAAGTACAACTAGAGCTAGGCAAAATTTAGCTCCATTTTCCAAGTCACTGGTATCAAATACTTGAAGGTCTACTGAAAAGATAACCCAAAACTAAGCTCCTTACAATCTAAAACCAAACCTGAGCTAGCTATTCTTGACATTAAGATTAAATGCATCCTTATTGTTGCGGATCCTACGAACAAGAACTATATCTATGGGCTTAATAATGATACCTTGAGCATGAATGGCTAAAATTTGACAATCACTCATTAGATCAATCAAGTAACTTTTAGCTACTTCTTGGAGAGCAAGAAGGGCTTGACTTGACCATTGCCCCACATTCCTTGCCTCGTTCCTTGAAAAGAACTTGTGATGATGCCCTAATTACAAATCTTGCAGTATTTTGCACACCAACCTAGAGAATGGTGCCTTAGGAAATAATCAAGTTAGCACTCTTCTGGAATTTCCTTATCTCACATAGCGTAGCTCTATATGGTCTCCATCTTTGCTTCTTATGTGTTGGAGGATGTGTATTACCAACTGGAGCAGTAGTGGGAGGTGGAGCAATTGGAGCATGTGGACCACCATTTCTAAACAATGGCGAACTATCATTATTGACCACACTAGCCGGCCACCATTATTGGACATAGTGGCACCACCATTATTAGTTGCAGTTTTGGGGGGTTCACTATATATATATTCTCTATATAACGTGCGTTCATAACCTATTTATAAATATCCTAATCTGTGAATTTTTCTTGAATAAAACACAACCCTTTTCTATTCAATCTGTAAGGAACCCCTTTATATGACACCCTTCTATATGTAAAAAAAATGTATAAAAATGGTGTTTTAAAACCCCTTATTTTGAACTCACATTATATTTACATATATTCATGAGTGACCCCCCCAGGCTGCAGTAGAGCCACCATTGTCTGCCACCATCAGGGGACCTTTTTCACTCACAGTACACTCACTAGATTTGGAAGAGTATTGAGCTCTTGCTCTTGCAAGTTCATTCTTGATAGGAGGCTTCGAACGTGCCATGGTTGTGATGATGAAGGATAGAAAGGTTGAGGATAGAGTGAAGAGTAATGGAAAAAAATGAAAGGAGAGACTTAACTTAAGTACAAAACTTTTAAACTTACTATGGTGTAAATGAACTTTAAAATTATCATTTCATTTCATTTCTTCACCCCATCCCTGCCTCTCTCTCTCTCTCATACTACCTGTAATGTGTTCCCTCATCCGCTTGTGGGACACGTCTTAGCAGCCCATTGGGAAGAGGGTCTAGAAAGCTCCGTCTGGCACTTGCAAGGAATGTCATAAGGTTTGTTCTCGAGTCTGCCCCGAACGGAAGTGTCCGGCCGTTCCCACTTAGGATCGACCTGAAGTCAAGGTTCCTTTCCTATCAACAAGGTCTCTAGGAAGTAGCTAGCATCGAGCTCCAGATAAACTACTTTGCGTAGGAACAACAGAGTCGAACCAGATTCATGCTGCACTTGGTTCATGGAGAATGGGAAACGAGAGGGATGCGAAGAGTCCCGTTTCTTTCCCCTAAAATAGCATAAATGGGGATTCTAACTCTACTGATGCTAGGTCTTCATAGTCTTGTTATCTCATCTTTTGAGAAAAGTTCCCAGCTAACCGGGACCACCCTTCCGTAGGACGGACCCAAGTCACGTCCACCGCACTTTCCTCAGTTTGCTTAGTTACCTAATTACCTACCACATTATGTTTGACATGCAAAAGCAGCTTCCTTAATTAATCATTTTAATCACTGGTTAGGTACTGACACAAAAAAAATGTCAAGCAAGTTCCTTTTTCTCAAATATCTGTTCTTTATTTATCATAATCCCGGAGTACATCAAGTATCATGCCCGAAGGCTATCCCAGCAATCTACAGGATTGCTGCTCCAAGTTCCGCCCGTAGACTAGTACACTGTCCTCAAGATCCCATCTCGAGTCACGTTGGCCTCTTGTGCAGGATCCAGAGGCAAGGAATTTATAGCCAGCGCCTCCCCTGGCACCCAAGCATCCTCCCGCTCTAAGCAGCACCCACAGAGAGACCTCTCGCACAGCGGGTTAAGTCCATATACTCAGCGCACCTAACAACCCCCTTGGATAGGGCCATGCAGACAGTCGGAGGTAACTGTTCTTGCCTCTCCCTCCAGGCTTTTAACCTGAAGCATTAAATGTTTTTCCTTGAATTAGTTCCTTGAGCAAAGGAGAACAAATAATGTACCTAAGTGTACAATCACGAACATTTCAGAGGCCATTTGTACGACCAACTGCTAAGGTGTGACTCCTTTTTCCTGGATGCTCACAGCATCCGATCCTGGATCTTTTTCTCGGATGCTCCCAGCATCCGATCCTAGACTGTTCGTGACTTGGCGAGATCCCAATATTCTCAAACAAGATCATGCAAGAAAATGTTCTTGGTAAGTTAACTTATTTTGACTTGCTCTTCCCCTTAGGTTTTACCTTATGGTATCTTAACCCTAACTCAAAGCATTAACTGGTCAACCAAGGCAACGGACATGCCTTATTCGCAACCCAACCAAGGGTCTTTTATTCTTCCAGTTCTTTACTCATCTCCCTCTAGCCAAGTTCAGCTAACACTCTTGGCAATGCAAGACTTTCCATCTAGGCCTTCAGGATACAGTCTAGATGCATGCATTCCTTCCATTTCTCTTATTGCGGTACTATGCAGAATTTTCCAATCAAACTTACCCATCATGCACATGGTGCATTTAATATATTTGTACATCCTAAACAACCTTTAACTCTCTTCATACCTGGCAATGAATACTTATTCCTAATGCACCGGATCTCATGTGACTTGTGTATATGAAAGTCTAGGTTTCTATCCATCGGTGCAATTGCATCCTATGAACGGAAACTAACATTTCATGTGTTTATCTTAATCATGATTACGAAGCATGAATTCTAGATGACTATTCATGCACTGAACTGGTTTAAAAACTATTATTTTATGTGAAATAATGCGAAAGCCTTATCATTCTATGTGTGTAAAAGCTATCATTCTATGCACATAAACTTATGTGAACTCCATGCTCTACCATTTCATGCATGCAACCTATCACTTGGAGTAAACAAAAATCCTAAGGCTCGTTCTTGTTCCATGCATGTAGCTACCCCTTTATTTCTCCTTCTTGAAATAATATAGAATATGCTTAACCAAGATTAATTATAAAGCCTAGAACATCAAAAGAACATGGGTTTGATTCGTGATCGTAGGGGCATTTGTTGCATTGGTCGCTCCGCTTACCTCTTCCACATTACCGGTACCATTGGTAGCTCTTGCACTTACACTTCCCGCAACTCTCTTTTTGGGAGCCATTTACCATGCGGAGTTTGGATAGTCCGGAGCTTAACGGGCCTTCAAGATGACAGGCTCGGGAAGGAAAGGTCGTGAGAATGTGACCTTCGTCGATAAGGAGGGGTGGCTTGAAAAGTGGCTCCTCAACCATGGCCCTCGATACCTTCTCTACACACCAACTCTCTCTCTCTCTCTCTCTCTCTCTCTCTCTCTCTCTTCTTCTCCTTCTCTTCTCCTCCCCTCTCTCTTCCTCTTCTTCTTCTCTTCTTCTCCTTCTCTCTCTCTCCCTCTTCTTCTTCTTTTCTTCTCTTCTTCTTCTCCTCTCTCTCCCTCTCCTTTTTCTCCTTCTTTTTCTTCTCTTCTTCTCCTTCTCGATGACTATGACTATGACCACGACCACGACCACGACCATGACCACCACGACTACCACTACCACTACCAATATAATAAACAAGAAAATAAGAAAAAACAACGACTACGACCACAACCACCACTACCACTACCACTATAATAAACAAGAAAAGAAGAAAAAAAAACAACAATAACAACAACAACTACTACTACTATTACTACAACAACAATAAACAAGAAAAGAAGAAAAAACTACTACTACTACTACTACTACTACTACTAAAAACAAGAAAACTAAACAATAATAAACAAGAAAAGAAAAAAAAAACTACTACTACTACTACTACAACAAACAATAACAATTTCATTTTCTCTCTTCCTCTCCCTCCCTCACCCTCACCCTCACCCTCTCTTTCTCTCTTTCCCTATTATGCTTAATGTTTTTTCTCTCTTTTTCTCTCTCCTCTCCCTCTCTCATTTTTTTTTCTCCTCTCCATCTCTCATTTCCTTTTTCTCTCTTTCTCTCCCTCCCTCACCCTCTCCCTCTCTTTATCTCTTTTCCTATTATGTTTAATGTTTTTTCTCTCTCCTCTCCCTCTCTCATTTCCTTTTCTCTCTTCCTCTCCATCTCTCATTTCCTCTCCCTCTCTTTCCCTATTAGGTTTAATGTTTTTTCTCTCTTTTCCTCTCTTCTCTCCCTCTCTCATTTCCTCTCCCTCCCTCACCCTCTCCCTCTCTTTCTCTCTTTCCCTATTATGTTTAATTTTTTTTCTCTCTATTTCTCTCTCCTCTCCTCTCATTTAATTCTCTCTCCTCTCTCTCTCATTTCCTTTTGCTCTCTTCCTCTCCCTCTCTCATTTCTTCTCCCTCCCTCACCCTCTCCCTCTCTTTCTCTCTTTCCCTATTATGTTTAATGTTTCCCTCTCCCTCCCTCTCCCTCTCCCTCTTCTTCTCTCATTTCCTCTCCCTTCCCCTCTCTTTCTCTCTCCCTCTCCCTCTCCCTCTCCCTCTCTCATTTCCTCTCCCTCCCTCTCCCATTTCCTCCCTCTCCCTCTCTCATTTTCTCTCCCTCCCTCTCTTTGTCTCTCATTTCCTCTCCCTCTCTCAATACACATGAATTATACCAAAAACAAGTAAAAAAGAGAGAGAAAACACAAAAGCAAAGTAATAATGGACAATGCACTCACCGTAAAGGCTCGAAGAAGGGTTTTGCGGCTCCTCTTCGCCCTCCGTACACCTCCTCCTCTTCTTCGCGAACGACGACGGTGGCAGTGAGAAGCCTTCTTTCTATCTCTTTCTCTCTTTCTCTCCCTCTCAAATGCAAGATGTTCACTCTCCCTCTCGCTCTCCCTTTCTCTCTTTCTTTCGTGAATGCGTGCAAAATAACGCGCTCGGGTTTCGACCCGCATTTTTTTCGTCTGAGTACCGTCGCTATTTGCATTGCTATTAGCATCGCATTTGCGACACTAATAGTGATGCAAATAGCGATGCTGCTATTTCACGTCGCTATATCCTCATATCCTTGTAGTGAAAGGTCATCCCAGCGGACCGAATTCTAGTTGTTGGTCACTCTAAACGCTGCAACTACGTCAAAGATGGACTTCTTGATCTTCCTTTAAAGTATCGATTTTTAGATATCCATTCTTCAAAGCCCAATTATTACCTAATGGATGTATCCAAATGCCATGCTTAGAATATATTAAGGAAAGTTTCTCTCCCAAATAACCAACCATCCCAAAATAAACCATGTATTTTTCCCCTTCAGCAAAAGAAATTATTTTGTCTATCCATTGAATATGAAATTGGTTACCATTCTAGCAATTAAAAATTACAAGTCAGTAGATATATCTGAAATCCATGGTTAGATTCCTTAAGTTAATTCGGAAAGCTCTATCATGATGTAACCTTCTTTGAAAATTTAATATAAATTATTTCTATCCTTCTGAAATGATTTCTCTTTTTGAAAAGATACGAGCAAATTGTATGATAACTTTCGTAGTGTTGACTAGAGAAAATCTTACGATCCCACAGGAAGTTGTTCCTACCCTTAATGCTGCTGAGATCCAAGAAAAGAAGTTTTTGCTTAAGCAAATCAAACCACCTGAGTTTGATGGCCAAGGCAAAAACGTCGAGGTTGAAGAAAAAATATGGATCGAGTCCATGGAAGATTATTTCATTGATGCTGGAATTACCCTAGCTAAACAAGCAATGATCATCAAGTTAAAGCTAACAGGAGAAGCCTGAATTTGGTGGAAACATTGGTGTAAATCTCCGAAGCGTCTGCTAGTTGGGATGTATTAAAGGATGCAGTGCGAGGTCGGTATCTTCCGCTAGCATATCACACGCAAAAGATGAATGAATTCTTTAGTCTAAAGCAACTTGGAATGACACTAGAAGCCTATTACTCGAAGTTTGTAATACTTCTCAAGTATGCACCATCTATGGATATTGCGTAGCAAGTATCCAAGTTTTGCCATGGATTCAATGATCCCCTGAACACACAACTTGAAGCAATGCGTACATCCTGACCTCCAGACACATTGATAAGAGCAAAACCACTTGTACAGGAACTCTAGTCCAAAAACCAAGAAACAATAAGCCTTGGAATAATAAGTTCCAAAATAGAAATATAACTAGGGACTATGCAAAAAGAGCCCAATGTTAATTCCAATATGCTAATAGCAAGAAGGCTAAGATGTCGGCGGTGGAGAACTTTACTAGTGGTAATAAGGATACTTTTAGGTGCTATTGTTGTAACAAACCTAGCCACATCCAAAGGCAATGCCCAAAACTTAGACAAAATGAATGCCAAAGAAAGTTCTGTAACGATGAAAGCCAGATAGCCACAGCTCGACGAAGAGTTGCTGGCATAACCCTCAAGGAAGTAGAAGATGATGAAGATCCCACCTTGAAAACCAACATGGAGAGAGCGAGAATCCATGCCTCTCTCAATAAGAAGGGACCAAATCGACAGTTCTCAGTAATTCAAACAACATCAACCTATAACGGTAAACCCTTTAAAATTTTGATTGATTGTGGAAGCACACATTCATTCATATCACCAAGGTATGCTAGAAAAGTAGGCATAGACACAATGCATACCCCTAGGCCAAAAGAAGTTTCCTCAACACAAAAGATAAGTAAGGTGGAGTTTAATCTGGGTGGCAATCAGACCAACATGCAACTCAGAGTGATGAACCTAGGAACCTATGAGTGCCTGTTAGGAATGGACTGGTTAATTCCCAATGATGCTCATATTCATTGTGAAAAGGACCAAGTCACATTCTTGAATCTTGTAGGACAACAAGTAACCACACAAGGAGAAGTAGGAAAACCAAAGATTCAATTAGCGAAAGCTTCTCGAATCACTAAAGATTTAAGAAAATGCTCACCTATATACCTAATCAAATTAAATAAGACTGAATAGAATAAAGAAGCCAAAGATGAAACATCATGGCTTAGGGAATATGCTGATGTATTTCCTAAAGAATTAACTAAACTTTCACTACAGAGAGAAGTCAACCACGAAATCAAGCTAGTACTAGGAGTTGCATCAGTTGCAAAGCAACCATATTGAATGTCCATTCTGAAAGCCATAGAATTAAAGAAACAACTCAAACAACTTTTAGATCACATTAGACCCAGTAACTCACCCTGCGGAGGAGCTTCGATGTTATTTCAAAAAAAGAAGGATGGGACTCTCCATCTCTGCATTGATTATCAAGGGCTAAATTAGGTAACGATCAAGAATAAGTATCCAATTCCAAGGATCAATAAACTACTTGATTGACTACAAGGAGCGAATATTTTCTCCTAGATTGATCTTAGATCATTGTATTACTAGATCAGAATCAAGCAAGAAGATATTCCAAAGATTAATGTTAGATCATGGTAATTGTGGACATGTTGACTAAGGTTACCCACCTTATTCTGGTCAAAACCAGCTACAAGGCCTCATATATTGCCATGTTATCTATCAAAGAAATCTTTAGACTTCATGGAATGCCCAAGATAATCATCAGTGGTCATGATTCTCTATTCACTTTGCATTTTTGAAAGGGATTATTTGAAGCTCTCGGTACACAGCTTTGTTTTAGTACATCTTATCACCCTCAAATTGATGAGTAGACAGAGCGTGTAAATAAGGTCATTGAAGACATACTTAGGGAATATTGTTGCAAAGAACCCAAACGGTGGATACAATGACTACCTTTGGTGGAATTCACTTACAATGTATCCTATCATCAGAGCATTTAGATGACCCCATTACAAGCTCTATATGGGCAAGAATTCCTAACTCCACTAAACTTCTCCAACCACCCTACCTTGAAGGTTGAAGATTCTAAGAAGATGCTTAAAGAGATGGATAAACAAGTCAAAACCATCAAGCAAGATATACAAGTTGCCAAGGATCGGCAGAAAGCCTATGCTAACCTAGGGAGAAGGAGTTCTTTATCGTTGGGAAAATTCAAATAGCTAATCCCAAGATACTGTGGACCTTACAAAGTCATAAAGGCTCTTGGACCTAATGCTTATGAGCTGTAACTTCTTGAAACCCTAAAAGTTCATAATGTATTCCATGTCAGTCTCTTGAAGCCCTATGTACCTAATCCCGATCATATTCTTGATGATCAAAAAGTTGTAATGCTGAGCCAAGTTTTACTTGAACTTCAACCTGATAGAATATTGGATGTAAAAGAAAGAATCCTTAGGAATAGGACCCTTAGAGAATATCTCATCTAGTGGAAGGATTATCCTAAAGAGGATGCCACTTGGGTCGATGAGGTAACCCTTATGAAAGAATACCCCCAGTTTCTCTCGAGATGAGAACATCTCGATTTCTCTAAGGAGGGAAGAATGTAATGTCCCCATTACTTAGTTTATTTCTCAAGATGCCAAGGTCTATGCCTTGGTTGCCGCCTTAGTCGTAAGCCTTAGAGTGAAGGCCGCTGGGCGATGTGCCACGCGGTGCTTGCCCGTATATTTGTAATTTTTAATCTTCGCACTATAAGAATAAAGCTTCCTTTCTGATGTCATCAAAAGTGGTAAAAGAAAGTGCTCTCTTTGTCATCGATGATATCATCAAAAAACACTAAAAAGAAAGTGTCCTCTCTTTTACCCCCTACAAAACTATTGAGGGCTTGGGGATGACCAGGAAGAGGAAGAAGGGCAATCTTGATGAGGACGAGACGCTGATTGAGAAGGAGAAGACTCTATTTTGTGAGACGAAGAGACATCATTCCATTCAACCCAAGGAAGGGGATACACAGAAGGTCTCTCATCCTCTTCTACTCGAATCCAAGAAGAGAAGACACTGAAGAACTTTATCATATTCTATCAATCCGATTAGAAGTTATACCTCTACTCTTGACCCTATTCCATCTACAAGAGAGAGAGAGGTATTGCTCTCCATGAGGCAAGAAGAACCATCTGCAAGGCCTACATCATCATTATCATCGAGAGTCTTACACCCTTGCCAACCAGTATTATTGCCGTGTTCTTCTACAAATCATTTTTCCATCATGGCCCCAAAGAAAAAAATTCAAAACAGGAAATCGTGAATGACCCTTCCAACATAGAAGTAACAGTTGGAGTTTCAAGCACAGGAGTCACTAACGAAGTCATAGGCGCATATAACAATCCTTTACCAATTTCGATACCACAATTTTTTCTAAAAATTTCTATCCAAATTCAATACAAATAAGATAACTCTCTTGAGAAATACTACAATCTTAGAGTATTCACTTGGTAAATTATTAGAACATCTTATAGGCTAGAAATTGTTAGGGGAACTATGAAAACCTAGAAGTCAAGAGAAATCATGAGGAATTTTAATGTTAACCCCATAGAAAAGAAGATTAGTGAATTCAATACGAATTTACTAAGAATGAAGCCATGAAGAACTAGCCAAGGATATAGTTTTAATCTAGAAGCTCTGATAGAATATTAAAAATGAAAAACCAAAAATAACTCTAAGTTAAAGACACTAACTTAAGGCCAAGAAACTTGGTAACAAGAGTAAACCTTAAACTGAGAAGTTAGAGACCCCAAAATCTAGCTACCCTTAGTTAAATTCCAAGGAGAAGAGTTCAATATGTGAAATTCAAGTATCGATTGCTACTAGATTAATCATCACTTGAAAGTTGCATTATTGATTGGAGTCATAATTGCTTGAAGACATCAATCTTGTTTGTGATTTTCTAGATTAGATCCTGATTGAATTAAGTATTGGAACATATATAAATTGGGGAGCCCTATACCTCTCCCAAGGATATGTGATGAATCCCCATACCAAGTGGGGGATGTTTTTACCGCCGCAGAAGTATGGACTGACTTCGATGGCGAGAGGTCTCCCAACAGGGATTGTATTAAGTAGGAGGTGGTTAAGGTGCTAGGGAGGCTCTGGCTAGTAAATCCTTTACACACATAGGAACTAATTGGTCCCCTGTATGGCCGAAGTTCTACTTGGGACACCTAAAAATGCTAGCTATAGGTGGATTATATCTTGGGTGATGTGCAGATGCGTCAGATGAGGCATCACGCAAAAGTTTAATTTTTCTCATGTATGGGCAGGAGAACACACATTATGAAACATAATCAATGAATTTTTTTATTTTGATTGTATGTTTATGGGTAAATTGCGCAAACAAACAACTGTGCATAAAAGGATTATTTTGAATTAACGTAGCTGTTTTTATATGTTTCACGTAATTTGATAGGTAATTAGATAACTAAGAACTTCCATAGAGGGAAGCGGATGGATGGGTTCCCAACAAATTCAGTCCTATGGTAGGGTGGTCTCGATTAGCCGAGAGGTTTCCCAAAAAAAAAAAACAATAGGAAGAAACTCTAGGAAGGGACGATTCACTGACTTACCCAGGGTTTGGTCTCAGAACCCGAACTATAAATTATCTTAGGAAAAAGATATGACGGCTGTGCCAGAGCACTGTGACGGATTTCATAAATCCTTAGTCTGCTACTGAAAAAAGCATTGTACTCCATGAACCAAGGGTAATGGCAGTCCCTCCTTGCAAACAAGAAGCCTCTCAAAAGACACCTCCGGATATGAGCTAATTGTTGATAGGTGATTGTTAGGTTAATTAGAAACCTTCAGGTTTGTCCTCCGTAGGTAAGGATAGGATGCTTCCTCTATGGGGTAGACCTAGGGTTAAGTAGCCATAGATAAAATCCAATCATTCTGGTTAGAGTATGGATGGCGACGGCTGGAACCTAAACCGACATACCATACATCATCATGTGTCCCCTTTCCTGTAAGTGAATTCATAATATGTTGCATGCTCATTTTTGTCTTCATTCTGTCGTGAAGACGATGCATAATTTCCTTGCTGCAATTTACCACTACGAATATCATCCTTCTTAGCATAACAATGGGTTGCAATATGACCTGTCTTGCCACAATAATGGCAAAAAATAGCAGAATTTCTAGAATCTCTGTTCTACCATCGACCTCTTCCTCTAGAGCTCCCCTTGCCTCTAAAGTTTCCTCGGCCTCGTGAAACCTGCATTTCACCAAATTGTTGATTGAACTTGTTTTGCTGGTTATCATGAGCACGTCCCATACCACGGCCTCTCAAAGAGGATCTACCACATACCCTTTTTGAACTTGAGTAAAATTCTTGGACTTGTTCACCATTTCTTTCAGACGAGTCACCCTGCATATTGATCTCTTTGGTAATCACGAGAGAGACCAACTCATCAAAATCTGAAAATGGCTTCCATACGTATACTAAAGTAACAAATGATTTTCATGCCTTCTTATTATTGAGTCCACTCAAAGTGGATGAAACCAAAACATCATCAGGCATTGCAACAATCGCTGCTAAAGCATCTGCAATGCTCCTCACCTTCAATACATACTCATTGAACAGACATTTTCCCTTTCTTCAATGTATTCAACTCTTGCTTGAGTTGAATCTTTTGTGCCTTTGTATTCACTGAAAACATGTTCTCAAAAATTGTCCAAGCTACATGTGAAGTTACTGCATTCCTGATACGTCCTATCATACTATTATCAATGATTGCAGATAGCCCATACATCACCTTTTTGTCTTTTGGATTCCACTCTTTCCATGCCTTTAATTCATCTACAGTCAAAGGGATACCTAGCTCTAACTCCTTTTCTTCACCTGAAACAAACTCATAAAGGCCCTTTCCAATGAGGAAGTTCATCACATGGAACTTCCATGAAGGGTATTTGTTCTTGTGGAGCTTCTCAATAATGGTATTTTCACTGTTCTCTACTATTATCACAAAAAAGGATACAACACAGCAATCTAGTCTTCTACAGCCTTTCACAATAAGTGCACAGCAATACACCAAGCAACCTTTTTTACTAATTGCTCAATAGTACATGTAATCTACAACCTGTTTGCAGATAAACCTTATGTTTGCTTCCTGTAAAACACTTAAAAAATTATAGATTCAAAATTTGTAACATGTGCACCCACTTTCGGTCAATACGACCAAAATCACAATGTACCCTAAAACTACTGTCCGCAACCTTTCGGCTCTAAAACGGGGCCTGAAACAGCCTTACATGCCCAAAAAAACTCACAGCAATCTGAGATTTTCACTCTGCCCTGCTTCCGGTGCCTCCACGAGAACTATCCAAGAGAAAGAGTGGAAGAATGGAAGAGCTTCTTACCCGTTGCTTGCTTGCTCGAACCTTGCTTCTTCTCCTTCACTTTAGCCTTCAAAATCAGCCTCTCTCAATAGCTCAGCTCTTATACCATATCAAGAATCGCGTGGTGGGGAGACTTGCTTGAGCTGTTGCACCAAACACAAATGATATGCACAAGAGGAAGCTCACTCAAGAACACAAGAAGAGAGATAGAGGCCAAAACGTTTTCTTGTTGATTTTTTCTTCTTCTTCCACACACTGTACAATGTACACAAAGTATAGATAAGATACAACATAAAGAAAAGTGGCCTACTAAGTCAAATAGTGCATAACAGACTACACCAATCGACTGGCACTATATCTTTGCAACTGCAGGTAGTTGTAAAAAACAAAATATAATAAGTGATAAGTCAAAGGTCATGTGAGTATCATAATGACTAGCAACGTGCTAAGTGTAGACGTGCGGACTCATCAAGTGAGGTGGTCCATCATTAATGTCTGCACATGTTGAGCTTGCCATCTCAACATATCTCTACCCAAAAATTTCTCAGTTGAGTAGTCCAACATTGAAAAATCACATCCCCTTACCATGGTGCCATCATTTTAGAGCTTCCATGGGCAAATAAGATTAAGAATATTTTAATTAAGCTTTATTGTCTTAATCTTATCTTAAGCTTTAAGAAGCTTAAATCTTCTTTTTAATTTCATGGGGAGAGGGCCATTTTTTATCACTCTCGAGCAGGTCAATAGTATACTCTTGTTCTATAAAGTCACTTTTTTAAAAACCAAGGCAATTAAGCTTTAGTTAATTATATTTTACTTTAAATACCACATGTAGACTTCACTAAGCTTCCTAAATCTTAGTTGACTTATAGTCTTCAAGAGGGGATTCTTGTGCAATCACTTTGGGACAGACTCATGAAGGACTATGTTCAACATTGCAAAATTTGATTTCACATCACCACTTCCTTTTGAACCAACCATGGAGCAATGCATGGATTTATTAGCCATGCAACTAGAAGAAGAGCACCAACATGGAGCCCAACTAAAGTAAGATTTACGATCTCTCAAGCATTTTGCATCCCAAATTTCTTTTGCTAATGACACTATGGTCCAGACCATCAATGCCACCCTTGAAGCACAATCCATCTACAAATGGGAGAAGATAAGAAACACACCTTTAAATTTAATTCTTACAATGGTATTAAAGATGGTTGTAAGGTTCTCTTATACTAAGTCAATTTGACTCATATTTTGATAATGAAAGTTATGCTAAAAATGATAAAATCAAGTAAGCTTCATTTTATTTTGTCGACAAAGATTCTTTATGGTGGAATGTCATACACAAGAGCATTGACCATCCTCTTACATGGGAGGCATTTTGTAATAAGAAGATTCTCATTAAATTTCTTCATGTCCAATTCGATCTTCACATGCAATAACAATGGAATGCCTTTATGCAGCAAGAGCAAGAAACCATTCCTTAGTATACCGAAAGATTCTGAAGCACTTTGGTACAACTTCAAATGGTCAAGCCTGTAGTGGAATTGACTTTCAAAAGGAAGTATTTGTCCGGCATTTTTCCATTTTTCTAAGTTAAATTCAACATGTTTAAACCTAACACATTGGATGAGGCTATCTCTTTGGCACATGATGCCAAAAAAGAAATAAACTAAAGATCTATGATAACTTTTAGCTTCCACGGAAAATAATATGGGCAATAACAACTCTTGTTTAAATTCTTTCCATGCCTCCAAGTCTTAATTTGAAAAGAATCATCCTAATCATTGGCCTTGGATGAGAAATTTTTATATCAATGTAGGCCAGCCTACTTCAAATTCTAATCCCAAGATTTCTCATCTACCTTGCAATTTTCCTAAGTCATCTAAACCTAAAAATGTAAATCCAAGTGTCTCAAATACCAATTCCAAAAATGTAATTTTTTATAAATGCAATCACTCTAGCCACATTGCAAGTCGTTGTTTTATGGACAACATTCATGATTAAAAAATCCTATTACACATTTAAATTTGATATTCATTTTATTATTATGGATTTTACATCTCATTTTAAATAAAGTGTGGATAGAAAATTTACATGCAAGTTCGTTAGCATTGTTTAGGGTAATGATATCATGGAACTAAAGAAGTACATGGATTAGAAATTTGCATTAGACCCTATAGGAAAAAATAATTTTTTTTAGTAGCACCATTAGAATTTACTGATGTAATTTTGGGTATGCCTTGGTGGCATCAATTTAATCCTAACATCCATTATTATGTGCATTTGATGCACATTCAATATGAAGGTAAAATTCTTTTCCTTGAAGGACTAACACACACTGAGCTATACCCATTGATTAGTCAAACTCAAGCGAAGCGTGCCATTCGAAAAAAATCTAAAGCTTTTTTAGTATTAATTAATGAAGTCAAAGCTGCCAAGTCTAAGTTAACCATAAGATAGTAGAAATTTATTAATAATAGTATATTAGGGAATTTAAAAATTCTCATATAGTTTGGAGAATTTTCAATGTAGTTAATATTTGGCCACATGATCAAATCTTGTCCTCTTGAAAGTGGAGTCTACCCTTACTATATAAGTTGTCTTTCCAAGTTTCACTTTGAAGCATGGATTAAGATTTAGCCACATTGGCCAAAATATATACCCCTTATTTGAAAGTGGGACTTGGGAGATTCCCAAATTCTCTATAAGTTGATTGTTTTTCTTCTGACTTGCCTCTTCAACTTTCTCCATTACGACCCAAGGATCATCAAGTTGACCTTCTACCTGGTAGTCAACCTCCTTGTAAAGGTTCCTATCACCATAATCAAGCATAACAAAAAGAAATCCAAAAACAAGTTGAGGCACTATTAAATAGAAAATTAATCCAACCTAGCAGTTCACCTTTTGGAGCTCCTATTCTTTTAGTAAAGAAAAAAAATCAAACCTATTGTATGTGCATGGACTACAAAGCTCTAAAGAAAATTACTATTAAGAATCAATATTTAATTTCTCATGTGGATGCCCTATTAAAAAAAATGTAAGATGCTACTATGTTTAGCAAGATTGATAGCTATTATCAAGTCTGTATGGCTACACTTGATATTTATAAATTTTCCTTTATGACCCAATTTAGCCAATATGAATTTTTAGTGATGCCCTTCAGTATTATTAATGCACCTCTCACTTTTAGCAGGATGATGAATCGAATCTTTCTAAATTTTCAACATTGTGTCGTTGTCTTTTTCTATGATATCCTTGTTTTTAGTAAAATTGAAAGAGAACATGAAAATCATTATCTTTAGTTTAGTTTATTAAAATAAAACCATCTTTTTTCTAACCCAAAAAAGAGTACTTTCTTTCAAACAAAAATTGAATATTTAGGTCATATTATGTCTACTAAAGGAATATATACAGACTCACACAAAATTGAGACTGAGCTATATCCAAAAATGTACACGAAGTTCGCTCATTTTTAGGACTAGCCTGTTTTTATCATAAGTTTATTTAAAAAATTTCATTATTTACTTTTCCTTTAACTTTGTTATTAAAGAAAGGTTTGGTATTTCATTGGGGTGATAAGCAACAATGATTCTTTGATTTAATAAAACATGCATTAACTCATACACATGTTTTACAACTCCTTGATTTTAGTAGACCATTCTTTCTAGTTGTTTATTGATGGTAATGGTTCTAACATTGGTGACGTATTGATGCAAGATGACCATCCAATTGCATACTTTAGTTGTAAATTAAAACCCTATGAACTTAAATATAGTATATATAATAAGGAACTTTTAGCTATAGTACATGCATTACGAATATGAAACATTATTTAATGGCCTCAAAATTTATGATTAAGATAGATCAACAAAATGTCAAACAATTTTTTTCTCAATTGCAAATTTTTGATAGGTATATTCAATGGGCATCTTTCATTTGGTCTTTCCATCGTTTAATCCCAGTAAGGAAAATATTGTATAGCTAATGCACTAAGTTGTAGACCATCTGTAAATAATATTTCTATGCTTAGTACATCTTTATTAGATACTATGAAAAATATTTATTTGTATAATTGATTTTCATGATGCTTGGTTGTATTTATCTCAAAATCAATGGATTTGTGTTAATATTTTTTCTATCTCTAATGGATTCTTCTTTTATGAGAAACATTTATGTGTTACTTACCTTTTTGTCATTTTGTTCTTCACAAAGTTTATGATCAACCTTATATGGGTCATTGTAGCATCATTTCTACTCTTCGTAATTTGAAAGAAGATTTTTATTGGCCTCATATGAATCAAGATGTTTCTGCCTTTGTTTGTAAATGTATTGTGTGCCAAAGAATTAAAAGACATCATGGTAAGCAATATGGTTTCCTAATGCCTTTACCTATTCCTAACTCACATTCAAAACAAATCTCAATGGATTTTATTATTGGTTTACCAATGAGTTCTTCACAAAATAATATGCCTTTTGACTATTATTCATAGCTTTAGTAAGCAAGCATTTTTTATTGTATGCAAGAAAACTCTAACCACTTCACAGGCTACTAATCTTTTTCTTAAGCATGTCTTTGTACATCATGGTCTATCAAACATTATTGTATCTGATCGTGATGCTCATTTTTGTATTAAAATTTAAATAAATCTATTCTCTAACCTTGGTACTAAAATTGATTTTAGTTTAGTTTTTTATCCTGAAAACTAATGGAGAAACTAAAGCTACTAATAGCATCATTCACTACAAGGATTTGGGCCAATAGCGACGCCCATTTGTGACGGCGGATAGCGGCGTCAAATAGCGACGCAAATAGCGACGGGCCGCAAGGAAAAAACGCGGCCGAAACCGAGCGCGGTTTTCATTTCTTGTTTGCTCCATTGAGAGTTTTGAGAGCGAGAGCGAGGGAGAGAGCGACCGTCGTGAGAGAAGGAGAGGAAGAAGACTTGCCGCCGCCACCGCCGTTGTTCGCGAAGGAGAGGAGGAGCCTTCATCGCAAAGAGAAGCCGCCCCACGCTCACCATATCTCATCGGTGAGTCTCCCTCTCTCTTTCTTTTGCTTGTTCAAGGTTTAAATCACTCTCTTTTGCTTCTTTAGGAGAGGAAATGAAAGAGAAAGAGAGGGAGAGGGAGAGAGAGGGAGAGAAAGAGAAAGAGAGGGAGAGTGCATTCTCTCTCTCCCTCTCCCTTTTGCTTGTTTAATGTTTAAATCACTTTCTTTTTTGCTTGTTTAGGAGAGGAAACGAGAGAGTAAGAGAGAAAGAGAGGGAGAGGGAGAGGGAGAGGGAGAGGGAGAGAGAGAAAGAGAAAGAGAAAGGTTAAGAGAGGGAGAGGGAGAGGGAGAGGGAGAGGGAGAGGGAGGGGGAGGAAATGAGAGAGGGAGAGAAAGAGAGGGAGAGGGAGGGAGAGTGCATTCTCTCTCTCCCTCTCCCTTTTGCTTGTTTAATGTTTAAATCACTTTTTTTTTTGCTTGTTTAGGAGAGGAAATGAGAGAGAAAGAGAGGGAGAGAAAGAGAGGGAGAGGGAGAGGGAGGGGAAGGAAATGAGAGAGAGAGAGAAAGAGAAAGAGAGGGAGAGTGCATTGTCTCTCTCCCTCTCCCTTTTGCTTGTTTAATGTTTAAATCACTTTCTTTTTTGCTTGTTTGGGAAATGAGAGAGAAAGAGAGATAGAGAGGGAGAGAAAGAGAGGGAGAGGGAGAGGGAGAGGGAGGAAATGAGAGAGGGAGAGAAAGAGAAAGAGAGGGAGAGGGAGAGGGAGAGGGGGAGAAAGAGAAAGAGAGGGAGAGTGCATTCTCTCTCTCCCTCTCCCTTTTGCTTGTTTAATGTTTAAATCACTTTCTTTTTTGCTTGTTTAGGAGAGGAAATGAGAGAGTAAGAGAGAAAGAGAGGGAGAGGGAGAGGGAGAGGGAGAGGGAGAGGGAGAGGGAGAGGGAGAAAGAGAAAGAGAAAGAGAAAGAGAGGGAGAGGGAGAGGGAGAGGGAGAGGGAGAGGGAGGGGAAGGAAATGAGAGAGGGAGAGAAAGAGAAAGAGAGGGAGAGGGAGAGGGTGAGAGAGAGAGAGAGTGCATTCTCTCTCTCACTCTCCCTCTTGCTTGTTTAATGTTTGAATCACTTTCTTTTTTGCTTGCTTAGGAGAGGAAATGAGAGAGAAAGAGAGAAAGAGAGGGAGAGGGAGAGAGAGGGAGAGAAAGAGAGGGAGAGGGAGGGGAAGGAAATTTAAGATAATAGACTTATCGATAATGGTATGCAATGTGCTTTGCCATGGGCCACGTACATTGGTGACTCTTTAAGATGGCTTAAAATTGGTCATGTCCTTCATAATGTCCAAGTAGGGGATCTAATTGTGATATGCATAATTCATTGTTTTTGTATTAACTTTATAGGCATAACAAATTAGAAATCATGCCAACTAGTCAACGGAAGGACTAAAAGAAAATGATACCCTAGCTAATGGTCATTACGGTACTTCATCAAAATAAACCCAAAAGTATTGTTATAGAATAAGAATCCCTTAAATTGAGTATAGGATATTTTCTCTCAGGTCTTATGACTATGAGTAGAATTGATTGAAATAAATTTTATTACTATAGTTGATAAATTTCATAGATGGCATTAATTTTAATACGCGATCCTAGGACAAAAAAACCACATTTCTAAGATGCTTTTTGTTGAGATTGATTTATTATTAGACTAAGAGATCCTCAATGATGCTCAAAATGGATTACTTATACTCAAAGCCCTCTAGTGCAGTTTTTTACAATAACGAATAATTATCTACCGGGACAAACAAATCCTTGAGCATGATACAAGGCCGAGATATAACATCGGAAAATCTCTCAACTACTATGTACAATGCAAGATTTATGGTCAACTTGCAACTTGACGTACATCTCCATAAAGCTATCCATTTAAGCCTCATTTGATGTAATGTAGATAAGATGGAAAACGAAGAACGTCTTATTGTTCAAGACCGCGAGACGTATCTTAATCAGCGTGTCCCATGTCCTTGCTCTCAATGCAAGTTGGCAATTAGAAGAAAACGCCGATTGTCTATAGAACACGTACGACGATTTGGCGAGTTTCAATCTGAGATCATTGATCAGGCGATTGCGGATTTTCAGCAAACGGTAATTTGAAGTTAATATTAATCATGCATTGTACTCGCAAGCTAATTGAAAACCATACACAATAAGATTGGGTCTTGTTGGCAAATTTTCTATCCAGGGGGTGATGTCTCGACCCAAGGGGGAGTGCACCCTTTGCGGCCAATTAGAAGAGTTCGTGGACGTGTGATGGATGGATTGCAGGAGCCAATCCACCACTCGCAAGGCCCATCTATACCGTCAATGCTAGAGAAGACAGACAACCTTCCCGACCTACCTACAATCTTGGAGCCTGAGATGGAGGCAATGATCGATGCATTGATTCCCATGGATGTTGAGACATCTGACCCGCTTAGAGAGGAAGCATCCATACCATTATATGATGGGTGCCGAGTATCTCGGTTGAAGACATTACTTGCACTCTTAAGTGTGCAAGCAAAATACGGTTGGAGCGATACGAGTGTGACTGAGTTATTCAGGTACCTTGCACATAGGCTTCATTGATTATTATTTTTTTCAGTATTATTGCAAACATTTGTGCTTTTTCAAGGTGTTTTATGATTTTTTTCAAGTTATTGAAATATCATATATTACCACCTGCAAATACCATACCTGAGTCTCGTGATGATGCACGACATGTTTTACGGAAGCTTGGCATGGACTACAATAACATCCATGCAAGTATCAACGACTGCATATTGTTTCGAGATGAATACGAGACTATGGAGACATGTCCAAAGTGTGGTGCTCACAGGTATCGACAGGACTTGCAAGGGCAAACCATCCCTCAAAAAGTTCTCAGACACTTTCCGCTCATCCCCCGCATAAACCACATGTTTCGCATGTCTGGCATGGCAAGCTTGACAACGTGGCATGTGCAGAATAGGTCCACGGATGGAGTTCAACGAATATCAGCGGATTCGCGCGCATGGAGCCACATTGACTCTACCTTCCCAGGCTTTGCGCGAGAGCCAAGGAATCTTCGGCTCGGTCTCGCCATGGATGGTGTGAACCCATTCGGTCTGCGCTCGACTTCTTACAGTGTGTGGCCTATAGTGCTTGTCAACTACAACATCCCTCCATGGCTTTCTACGAAGAAAGGACATCTCATCCTTAGCTTGCTCGTCCCGGGCCGCTACAAAGTAAAAAATATGGACGTGTATCTTCGTCCATTAGTCGATGAGCTTAAGATTTTGTGGGAGGAGGGGGTCACTGTGCAAGATATGAGCAGGCGCGATGGTCAGCAGTCAACCAACATTCGAGCCATTCTCATGTGGACGATGCATGACTTTCCGGGATTGGGAGAGTGCTCAGGTGAGCAAACCTCCGTTCTCGTTGGTAATATCTATATTTTATTTTATTCAATCAAGTATTCACTAGGTCGTGGCTCCCCTTACAGGTCTGGTTACCTCAGGTTATCATGCATGTCCATTGTGTGGGCCACAGTTAGACTCCCGAAGGTCACGAACCATGAAGAAGATGGTATATCAAGGACACGCCGCTTTCTTGCCAGAGGATCATGAACTCAGGGAAGGTTTTCTTGGACGACCTCCAGCACATATGAACGCTGCAAGCTGGTATGAGCTGAAAATGGTAAACCCGGAATCACATCCAAATGGAATGCGACGGTTCTCAGTTTTCTACGAGTTGCCATATTGGACCCACTTACAGGTCAACCACTTGTTGGATCTCATGCATATTTTCAAGAATGTGGGCAGCTTGCTATGGGACCACATCGCAGAAAAGAGAGACACTATAGGGTCACGAATGGATTTGAAGGAGGTAGGTAAGATGGAGGCGCTTTGTGAAGCAAGTAATCAAGTCTATCCGCACTCCGACGGGTATGATGCGTTCTCTCAGGTCCGCATTTTCTAGAGATGTCTAGCTCCAGAAGGCCACTTGATATACATATCTTTTAGGCCTGATGATAAGAAAGCTCTACAAAAATCTAAGACTATGCCACAAGCTGTGCTAGTGGCACATCCATATAGGTCACCTAAGACCTCCAAAGCTGTACCACTAGCTAGCCTATGCAAAGCAATAGATACAGAGTCTCAATGCTCAAGGTTTCACGCATATTGATGCGTTTTTTCTTCAATTGTGGAGCAAGTTTGCCACACAAGTATTGGAAGGTCTCTCTGCTAATGCGAAGGCGTTTCTTGAACATGCTTGCTGAGTAAGAACCTAGCAAGAAGTGCTCAAGAAAATGTTTGGCCCGTGGATATGCCCAAGCTTTTCTACGGGTGTGCCCTATCCAACGATTTATACTTTTTTTTGCATGCATACATCGACCCATACACTCAACTAAGTACAACCACATTTGTAACATAGACTCTTCATCACTCATGGGGGGTGGTGATAGAAGCTCAGTAATCGCAAGAAAGCATAACCATGCACAAAACAAAGCAATTCTTCTTGGGATGGCCATGTCCACCTGCAAAAATATGCAACACACATTATTTAGATTTCTCATTGCTTACAACATTTCACACCAACACACTAGAAGATATATATAACATT